>NC_141991.1:232337234-232962234 GCF_049901715.1 Pseudonaja textilis | reverse complement strand
TCACTACATTAATTGTTGGCCATAATACTACTATGTTGATCGTGAGAGAAAAAATTAAATTCCATGTTCTGAATTTTCAACCCTGTAGTTAGAATCAGCTTACTTTATATAACATCCCCCAAAGTGGTTAACATCCCCCAAAGTCTCATCTAAAAAATGCAATGTAAGAATATTGCTTGAGTTATGTTGCACAACCAAATTGTTTCTCTGTATTATTCCTGGAGTGTGTGCATTTGTTGCCACTTTAAATTTGGAAATAGAAATTGTACCAAATTCTGCAGCAACCCAGAAGAGACAGGAACCTTACTGAAAGCTTTAGGGGGGAAAGATGTGACCTCAGCATTTATCAAAGACCAAAAAGAATCAATTCTCACAGTTTTATCTATTCTTTACCACATGAATTAGACAGAAGTGATTTTGATAGATTCAACCTTTTTCAGGCATGTAGCTAAATGCATGTAGGGCTTTCATAAAGATGTTTTTAAAAACGGGGGAACCCCGCCCCCTTTCTTTCTTTCAGCTAGATGTTGAAGAAAAGCTGTACTTTATACTGAATCAAGAAGACACACCCATGAGAAATGCCACCCTTCAGACTTCCCTATGTGTAAGTGGGGGTTGGGGAAAATAGAGGAAGGAGTGTGAATGAAATCCTGCTCTCCAGCTAGTTTGCAAGTCTTCTAAATGGCCCATTGAATGGATGGAGAAAGCTCTTATAATAATCCAAATGTATGGTTCATGTTGTTGGCTAATGCTTCTGACAGAATGCTGCTATATGGTGTGTCCCTAAAATTGGATGATCTACTGCAGAGCTGTCAAACTCCCAGCCCATAGGCTGGATGCATCACGTCCTGGCTATGCCTACGCCCAGTTTAAGAAGGAAAAAGTCCCGATACATCACGTGACACCACCATGATGCCATGAGTTTGACACCCCTGATCTACTGTATAGGAATGAAAATACAAAGGGCAAGAAATACAGTTAAAGAATAAACAAGTTAAAAAGGTCAGTAATGTTTTTAAACTTCTGTCTTAATGGTCAGACAACAACTATGAAGTGTGTTTGTGTGTGTATTAGTTTAGCATACTTAGTTTTCTTCTGCCACCTTAAGACAGAATGGATAGGGTTACCTTCATTTAGTTACCATAACCAAAAACCATGAGGTGACTGGGCTAAATGACAAGGATACTCCCAATGTACTGTATATTTAAAGGTGGGGACTGGAATATTGATTTCCTTTATCCTGGTCCAATTTCTTGGTGGCAAAATTAGACTTGATCAAACTGTACAGTTTATCCTATCTAACTATTGCAAAATCTCATATTGCATTCAGAGGGCTATCCTTACATAAGAGTTAAAAGTTCTTGCTGGCCAACAAGTCTTTCTCCCGGCCTTGTTGTTTTAGATCCAATACCAGAAAGCTGATGGTAACAATGAAAAAGCACAATTACTAAAGTCACTTGTTTGTGACTTTAAGTTCTTTAGCTTTGTTTTCATCCTTTTCAAAGGCTGTCTTTTGAATGGTATAGGGAACAGTTTTAATATACCTGAATCCTTTGACTGTATGAATATTTTTCTATCCCTTCATAAATTCAAGGCTGTATCATGTTTGGGAGAACAAGAGATAAAGTTGTAACAACAAATATGTTTTTGAATAGCTTTTTTACTTTATTAGAGGATGATTGTTTAAAAACCTGAATGAAATTGAGTTGGTTTCAATGGAAAGAGAATCCCAGAATTAAAATAAACAAACCCAGCTGAAAAGCATGGTGTAGTCTGTTATCTCAGCTTAAAGGGATCAAGCCATTATCAGTCACATTCCATCAGCAGGTATAATTTGACACAGCCCTGCAAGTTTGAGATTCCAGGCAGGAATTTCCAGCAACCACCTCATGTAAACTCCAGGGGGCTTTGGCAAGTGAATGTAAAAAAAAAAAAAAAAGACCAAAATTCTTTAATTTAGTCAGTCGCCTGACTGCAAATGCTTTCTCCAAGCAGTGAAAAATGGACTTTGTAGAAGAAATACTGCATTTCTCCTTTTTTAGATGAGCAGTCGAAAAAAGAGCACCAAGCAATCCTGCCTTAGTGCTCACATAGTTGATTATCATTGGTGGGTTTCAAAAATTTTTTATCACTGGTTCTGTGGGCGTGGCTTGGTGAGCGCACTTTGTGCATGCTTTGTGCATGCATGCAGAGGGTTTGCTACTAACCTTCTCCTGCAATCCTGCACTGTCCCTGTGTCTTCAACAGCTGATGCTAGGCAATAAGCTATGCCATTCAAAGCAGCTGAACTTCAAAACCAGGAAATAAAGGTCTGTATAGAGCCGAGGTGGGCAGGAGGGCCCAGCAGCTGATTGTCGGAGCAAACCAGTTTGCTCACAGATTATTCTCAGACCTACCATTTTGACCGAACTGGCTTGAACCGGTAGAATACTACCACTGTTGATTATGATATAAAATTCCTATTTCAAAAGATATTAATTTGCATTCATTTTTCTTCTGGCACCCTCTGTATCAGTTATACTATACTCAGAACACTTCTGGTACTGTGACTAGTAAGACATACTGGCATTGGGAAGATCTGGATTGTGGGTGCAACTCCACATCCTCCTCTTTTTAACTTGAGTTTAGGATGGAAAATGTATTTGTAAGATTTTTAATTAAATGTCTCTGTGTACTATACATTCATGCATCTTTGCAGTTGATGTGGCATGATCTTTTGTACACAAGTGGACAACATGAAAATAGGAAATCTGACCTGTAGAAAATTAAGTACTCTGCCACATTAAATTGAACATTTTTTCAAATAGAGGGATACAAAACATGCAATTTATGGCACAGCCCTTCAAATTTCTACAGACAGAAATAGAAAGTCATCAATGTTTAAAGCTGTAGTTGTTTAAAGGAATGTTTAAAGCTGTAGTTATTTTAGCTGAGATTAAATTAAATTTTATTTTTAAGTTTTTCCCTGGCTTTGCACATTTAACTAGATTAATTAAGTCAAAATGACCAGAAGAAAACATCTGATTCAGAATTAAGTTGCAGTGATCAGTTGCTTAATTGCTAAAATACAGAGATGGAAAAAAGAAATTGCTTAAAACACTGAAAGGAAAACCAGAAATGTCTTGATGCAAATATATCAGAGGAAAAATGAATTACTCATAAAACTGGTTTTCAAACACACAAACATATCAGTCATGGTAGAAACAAGAGAATGGAAAAATGGCTAAGAGAAACTGAAAGAAGTTACAGATGATCTACTCATGAAATTGATTTAAATCCTAAAGGAAAAAAGGAAGCATGTAAATTGAGGAAAAAAGTATATTGGAATATAAAATGTCTTGCTTTTCATATTTCTGTGTATTGTTGGTTTTTAGTTCATTTTTCCTATTTCATAGCTTGATCTTTTTGATCTGTTGATTTGAAGGTACACTAAAACACAGTAGGCTATAATATTTTATTTCATAAGTAAACTAAATAAAGAGAAACATTCATTAGTGAACCTAGCACTTTTTTAATGCAAACATTTGCTCTTTCAGATGCCTGTGAGTCTTCTCTCCGTTTATGTTCAATGGTGAAAAAAAAAAGTCAGAGGAACTGGATGACCTCATATTTTTTGCCGTCTTTAACGTCTGTATGTTCAGAGAAACAGTACATTTTCAGTGATATGTTCTCTGCAAGCCTAGATGCACTGCACCAGATGAAAAAAATTAAAGACATTGAGAAGCAAAATTACCTCCATCACAAAATCAGAGACTACATTCTCTAATTTTTCAAGAAAAAAGAAATGCTGAGCTCTTCTGGAAGACAAATCCTATCCCACACACCAACTTGTCAAATAGGAGCAAGATGTTCATTAAACCAAAGTCTCTGCATTAGCGAAGGACAAGGATTCATGTAAAACATGAATCATAAGTGGTTTGGCAGATACTAAATGCTGAAGAGGACATGCAGATGGACGCCCAAATTGTTTCAAGTTGTTTTAAGCCAAGACTCTGAGCATCAACCATTGTTTACTTTAAATCTACCCAAAGCACATCTGGGCTTCTCTTTGCACAATAGCCAAGGTCATTCGTAGTAATTAATTTATGTTATCTATATGATGAATTATAATTAGAGTTTCAATAATAACCTAACCAGAAATAATAGCCACTTTGAGGGAATGGTTTAGGGATGCTTCTAGTAGAGTGAACTACTCAAAACAGTTACTTAATTTTTACAGCAGTCCTTGTGAAAATGTCTCTTGTGCCTGTACATACATGCTCAGATGATACCAGAAAGATGTCAGAATGACTGAGCTAAACCTCTGTGAGTATTATAGCGCCCCAAGGCTTTGAGCAGTAAATGTAGAGCTTTATTTTATTGTTTCCTAGTGTGTCCCCCTAAATAATCCAATGATTGTATGGAAACCAATGTATGTGCATTTATATGGAAATCACATAAATATTCTATATCAACAGACCTGTCATCACTTTATAAAATTCTTATTTTTCTTGTATTTTTTTCCATCTTCAATTATCCTATCAACATAATATGTCAAAGTGGAAAGGAAAGAGATTTCTGTGAGACATCTGTTATTACTTTGTGCTGGGAAATATACATCCACAAAATAATTTTACCTTGTAGTATAGCAACAAGGGCCAAGCTTCCAAATCAGCTGAATTGCATCAGTGAAGGTATCCATCCTGCTTTAGTCAAGCAGAGATTCAACATGGAAATGCCTCCATTCATAGAAGAGTTTTCATCAATTTCATCAATTTTCAGTGAATGGAAGCATTTTCTATATCTTTACTCCATGCAGAAATTTAAATTATTTCTAATATGTGTCTATCTAATCTCTGCTTGCGCATATTCAGTGAAATCTGTATACAACAAGCTGTGCACAGAGTGTACAGGACAAGGAATTCTGTCACTTACTTTGTGGACAAACACATAATACAATTCTACTTTCAAGTCACTATTTAGTAGGTATAATGAATATCTTGCTTTTTATTGGGATACATACCTATCCCTTTCATATATATATATGAAAGCGAAATACCACTCACACATCATCACAAAATTTCCAGAATTGTAAAGCCTATAAACTTGAAATTTGGCACGTATGTTCCTCTTGGCTTCTAGGTGCTCACTAAGAAAGGATTTTTCAAAATGACCATCAAAGCATGAGTACTTGGTATATTATTATTAACACACTCTGATGCTAAGGAGTTCTATTCCCCCTCAGCACCTGAAAAGAAATCTGTTCCAAATGCAAAACACAAGCAGAGGAGAGGAGTTTCAGTTTCAACTTTACTTTCACAGTGGCAAACAGCTTTAGTACAGAACAGTTGAGCTAAGCCACGCCCAGGCTCCTTGCTGTCTCCTTGCTCACACAGCAAATACTGTTTCAGCTTCCAAACAGCCCTCAACTCTCTCTCACACACTGACAGGACGCTAGCCAGATGAATACCGATGATGCTGGTAGGCAGAGGCAGAATATTTTCTTCCTTGTTTTTCTCCCCAAAAACTAAGCCCGATCACACAGTTTTGAAGCATGGATATCCAACTAGTATAAAATAAAGCAATATCTGTTACATTGTCATGATGCATTGGACAAACAGAATCATGCCATGCAAGTGCTTTATTTAATATTACTATCAAAAATCAAATCAGTAACATAGAAAAACAAAACATAGGGTATAACTATCAAAATATGTAAACAAAAACAAAAGAAAAACAAAAGTTACTATGATTTGGGCCCACTATTCAAGCCTATCTAGATCTTCTGGAATCTTGTCTTTTCATTTTAGAATGATAACCACTTCTCCAGGTTCTATGATCATCCCATCAGGCCCTTCATGTAGGTCATTAATAAAAATGGTGAACAGCACTGGGCCAAGGACAGAGCTTTGACATTATTTTCAAGCCAATATAGAACCATGTACGAGTGTGTTATGAGTTGGATCATTTAGCCAATTATGAATCTATATCCAGCTCATTCTTATTGTTGTATATAGACATTTGCATACTCGTAATACTACGTTCTGATTGGACTATCACTGCCACCTATTGATTGGTTGTTAACAACTGCTGCGACTGGTCCGCCTGATGGCAGGACATTTAAAAAGATGCCATTGGCTGCGAGCCACGAGCAGCCACTATAAAAGAGGCTGCCGTGGGCTCCAGTTTAGTTGAAGTTACTGACAGTTAATAAAGAGCTGAATTCAACTCCGGTCTTGAGTCTGTTCTTATTCCCACGACAGAACACTGGCGACGAGGATGGGATTCTAAGAAAAAGAGACCGTAAGCACGTGGCAACGAGAACCGAGCAACCCACGAGATGGCTGGTAACAACTCACCACCCGCACTGTTCAACCCAGCCGAAATGAGTCATATATCAACAGGTTCCTCATGTTCCTAGAGAGTAACGAACTGCAAGGAATCACCGACCAAAAGAAGAGAGCCGTATTCCTAATGCATTGCAGCCTATCACACAAGGGGTGCTGAGCCAATTGACCATGCAAGATGGGAAACCCCAATTGTGACCCCCATGAAACCAGATGGGTCCGTGCGCATCTGTGGAGACTATAAGGCCACCCTCAACCACACACTGCAACAAAGTGCATACCCCGTTCCAGTAGTCCAACACCTTTTGCACTCGTTGGGGGGAGGAAAAGTTTTTGCAAAGCTCGATCTCATGCAAGCATATCAACAATTGCCAGTTGATCCCGAGACAGCAGAGACACAGACTATTGTAACGCATAGGGGGGCATTCAAATGCAACAGACTGCAGTTTGGTGTCAGCGTAGCCCCAGGCATTTTCCAAAGCCTGATGGAGTGCCTTCTGCAAGGACTAAAAGGGGTGGTCTCTTATTTTGATGATGTCGGAAACAAAAAGCAATTAAAAGACCGGCTGAGGGAAGTCTTGAGAAGATTTAGAGAAGCAGGACTCAAAGTCAAAAAAGAAAAATGCCAACTTGCCACAAATCAGGTTGAGTTCCTGGGATACCTCATTGATGAAGCAGGGATGCACCCCACTGGAAAAAAAAAGAGCTATCAAAGAAGCACCCAGACCCAAAAATAAAACAGGCTTACAAGCATTTTTAGGATTCATTAACTTTTACAATGTCTTTTTGCTGCAGAAGGCACCAATAGTGGACCACTGCACAGATTACTTGATAAGAAAGCTGCCTGGGCCTGGGGCCAACGAGAAGAAGCTGCATTCCAGGGGGTTAAAGACTTATTGACGTCGGAATCTGTATTAATCCAATACAGTGACACTTTGCCACTGATGGTCACCTGCGACGCATCACCATTTGGTGTGGGCGCCATACTTAGCCACACACTATCCGATGGCAGAGAGGCACTGGTCGCCTTTTACTCCAAAACGCTGTCAAAAGCTGAAAGAAACTACAGCCAACTGGATAAAGAAGCCCTGGCCTCTATAACAGGGGTCAAACGCTTCCACAAATACCTTTACAGTAGGACATTTTCCTTAATTACTGACCACAAGCCACTGTTGGGAATCCTGGTGGGGAACAAAGCCACCCCCAACATCCTGTCACCAAGGATGACACGGTGGTCAGAATTCCTCGCAGCTTACAACTACAAGCTCGTCCACCGACCAGGGAAAGCCATATCCCATGCTGACGCACTGAGCCGCTCACCCCTACCAGACCTGGATGACAACCCGGCTCCTACCACGTCCACTCTACAAATTGAAACATTACCGAACCTTCCTATCACTGCATCAGACATCGCAAAAGAAACTGCAAAAGACGCACTGATGGCCCAGATCCTCAACTGGGTAGGGAGGGGTTGGCCAGAAAATGATAAGAACGAGACTTTCAAACCTTTCTGAACCCAGCAAACTGAACTGTCAATTGCAAAGGGATCTATACTGTGTCAGGATATAGTTGTTATTCCTGAAAAACTACAGGAAGAAGTGCTGTGCATGTTACATGAAGGACACCCGGATATCGTAAAAATGAAATCCCTGGCCAGAAGCTACGTCTGGTGGCCAGGGATGGACAAAGACATTGAAACATGGGTGACAACATGCAATAAATGCCAGAAGTCCAGACCTACCCCCCCTCCAGCACCGATCCTCGACTGGGAGACACCCAGAGGCCCCTGGTCGAGGATCCATATAGATTTCACCAGACCCACAAAAGGATATACATTTTTAATTATTGTCGATGCCTACTCAAACTGGCTGGAGGTCAGCGTCATGAACTCCATGACGACTGAAGTCATCACCAAACAACTAAGAAAACTTTTCACAACGCATGGGTTATCAGACTTGTTAGTTTTGGACAATGGCCCGCAGTTCACAGCCTTATCTTTTGAACAATTCCTTGCAGAACAGGGCATACGACATTCCCTAACAGCACCAGCTCACCCGGCTTCAAACGGATGCGTGGAACGCATGGTTCGATAAACGAAAGAGGCATTAGAAAAACTAGACACAGGTGACATCCAAGACAAAATCAATAAAATGCTCACCATCCATCATATAACATCGAGCACATCAACTAACAAGAGTCCAGTTAAACTCCTAATGGGCAGAAAATTGCGGACACATTTGGATAGATTGCACCCCACCTACAACCCTGAAAAGCCACCAGACTCCTCCAGTAAGTACCGCACATTTATACCAGGCGACCTTGTCTACGCCAAAAATCTTACTGGGGACCCATTGTGGCTACCAGCCACAATAACACAAATAATGGGACCCCGGTCATACCGACTAGAAACGGAGGACAGCAGAACCTGGAAGAGACACATAGACCAACTACGGTCTCGAACTCTAGAATAAAACACCAATCGCCCTCGATGCATAGAACATGCACAAACACCAAATCAAATAGATAATAATAAAACCAGAGGGGGAGAACCCTTTAACAATAAAAAGGGGAGGGAAGACCCTCCACTAACACGACAAAAACCGAATCACCAACCAGTACCAGAAAGAACCACCAAAAAATAAAAACTACTTACCTGCAGGTGAGTTCGGAAGAAAGGAGCTGACAGCGGAAAAACAACACAAAGCCACCCCTGGAAGAAGCAGCCGAGCTGACTTAACCAACCCGGATAAACCAGGAGGGAGCGGCAAAGCCGACTCAACCAGCCTGAAGAGACCAGGCGGGAGCGGCATGGCTGACTCACCTTCCAGGAGGTTCCAGGGAGAAGGACAGGAGAGACAGCGATCCCATCCGAACCGACCGAAGACAATGCTGAGACTGAACTGTGCAGGTCAAGTAGGAACCATAAAAGTCCCACCTACTTATGTGACTACGTAACATAGAATTGGACCGAACCAAGAGGGGAGGGGTGTTGTATATAGACATTTGCATACTCATAATACTACGTTCTGATTGGACGATCACTGCTGCCTATCAATTGGTTGTTAACAACTGCTTCGATTGGTCCGCCTGACGGTGGGACGTTTAAAAAGATGCCATTGGCTGCGAGCCACGAGCAGCCACTATAAAAGAGCCTGCCGTGGCTCCGGTTTAGTTGAAGTTACTGACAGTTAATATAGAGCTGAATTCAACTCCGGTCTTGAGTCTGTTCTTATTCCCATGACAGAACACTTATCATTTTATTAATGATGTCATGAAAGTCATGAAAGACTTTGTCAAAAGCTTTGTTGAGGTTGAAGTAAATAATATGCATAGGATTTTTCTGATCTACTAAGAAAAGGAGATAACATTTGTTTGATATGACTTCCTTGTGACAAATGCATGCTGGTTTTTGTCCTATGCAAATTCTCACAAACTTAGAGAAATAATAACATCTATTGGAAGATCTTGCTCAGTAGAGCCATTCAGCAGATAGGTCTGTAATGTCCCAGGTCTTCCTCTTTGATCATTTCTACTTTAGTCCCTTAGTAAGGGACTATTTCCTGATTGTGGAAATTTGAAATCCTTAAATTGGCTAAGTATTCCTTTACTATCTTCTATCCTGAGCTGTCTTTCCATTAATGATGCAGTTAGGTCCTTGTTCCCCTTCTGAGAAAAGAAAAATGTACTGAGCATTAGCTTTTCTGTCATACTCACTACAGTTTCTGTTGATTGCCTCTTTTATTATGTGCCTCTCCTTTAATATTTATATGTTCCTCTTTTCTTTAGTATTTTGGAAAGCTCTATAACCTGCATAGAGATTTCTTTAGAGATCTCTCACCTTTCCTGCTAGAAAAAAATAGTTTGTGATTGTGCCTTCAGTATCTAGTTAACAGGATTTTGCATATTTCCTGCACTTTTTTCCCATTTAGGATCTATCTTACTTCCCTCTAAGGTCATCAAGATTCCTTATTCTGAAATACCAATTTGCAACTCAAATTCTTCCTCCCCTTGATATAATAAATACATGATGTTTGTATCATGGGCCACGTCATGAATTCAGAGACTGTGATTTGCAAAACATGGTTTAACTCAATGACTGAGACTAGTCAACAAACTGTGATTGAGTTATTTTGGCTTAAAATGATATATGAAACAGGTCGGTGAGAGGGAACAAAATTAGAGACATACCCAGTGAGTTTAATCACATCAGAAAAGTTTCTGAAGAAAAACAGAAATATGGCATTATAAGCCTCTTTAAACAAAATTACAGCATTATAGACCTCTTAAGGATACTTAAGCATATCAATATTGCTCAACTAATAGCCAGTGAAGTGTAATCCATGCAGTTACCATAGTTTGTGTTATCAACAGCACTGGAAAGAAATCCACATGGTCAATTGCGAGCATAGAGAATGATAAGAACTTTTGTCTTTCTATTCTGAACATTTCCGTAATGTAAGCTTCCAGGCAAGCCAACTGCTGTCTGAAGACTCAAATATGTAGCGTGTCTCAAACAGAGACAAACTGTTCCAGAGGGGTGAGGAAGGGCTAAAGAACATGCTGGCTTAATTGTTTGCAGGTATATGCTGGGATCAGAAGGGCATTCTTAGGAAATGAGAATGTTTATTTTAAGAATAACTGCATGTTCTAAAGAGGACTAATGAAACCATAGAATTATTATGCCTCACCAGTGAAGTCATAGTTTAATATTATATTAGAACTAAATAATCCAGGCCCCATTGGGTTAGCATAGAGAGAGAGAGAGAGAGAGAGAGAGAGAGAGAGAGAGAGAGAGAGAGAGAGAGAGAGAGAGATAATAATATAGATATAGATATTCTTTTTTTCTAATATAATGATGGCCTGATTAGAATAGAGGTGGAAATAAGAATATATACCTCTATATGAAGCAATAGTTAGATAGAAAGATTGGAGGTTGAAAAAGGGTATTATAAGGTATGTTTAAATAATAGGAAGACTGGTACTTGAATGACGTATTGTGACATTCAACAACTAAATAATGAAGGCTTTTGCCTTATATAAGCATGAGTATTAATATTAGGATTGGCAATGGTGACCTGATTAGAAGTTAATTAGATAGATAGATAGATAGATAGATAGATAGATAGATAGATAGATAGATAGATAGATAGATATAATATAAGTAATAATTTTATGGATTAGAGGGTAAAAGATGGTATTACCATGTATAACATCATTGGCACTAAAATGGAATGTTGAAATATTGAATAACTATTATTTTTAAAAACCATAAATATTAATACTAGGATTATATAAGTTTGATTAATATAACAACTATTATGATGAGAGAGAGAGAGAGAGAGAGATTTCATTTAAACAGAAGTAGATTGACTATGGGTGGACAAAAAAGCAGTGGGAGCAGGAGTGACTTTTGACTTCCTGTCGACTTCCCCACTGAGTTTCCATTTGGGAAGCTGGCAAGGAGTATCCGAGATCTATCTACCTTCCTTCTTCCTTTCTTCTTCAAGTATCCGAGATCTATCTACCTTCCTTCTTCCTTTCTTCTTCCCTCCCTCCCTCAAATTCTTGCTGGGTTCCTTATTCACTTTGCTTTTGAGAAGCTTGTAGAGATAAAGTCAGCAGGAAGTTGCAAGGATAAGGCAAGGTGGAAGGCAAGTGGCTGCTTCCAGATAAGGGTGGGAACAAGAGGGCATGCAGAGATATGGGTCAGGAATGGTATGTGGAGTTGTATGAGAGGTGCCAGATGGAAGGTTGTGTGGGCCACAGATACTGTGCCGTTTGGAGAAGGTACATGGATGGATAGTGTAGTTCGTGAAAGGTGCCTTGGGGTGCACAAGAGGTGCTTTGCAGATCAGGTCAGGTGCAGTGGGGTGGCACAGATCAAGATGTGTGGGGGTCACAGATATGTGTAAGAGGTGCTGCAAAGGTTAAGTGGGGTGCAGGAAGGTGGTGAGGTCAGGAAGAGTGCATGGAGATTGCAGGGATGTATATATTTTAAAACATGCCTCATTAGGCAGAAAAAAAAATATTTCCAGGATAAAAGAAAAGTCTAGATAAATTGAATTAATAAGTGTTTGGCATTGAGGGAAATTACAATTCAAAACATTTGTTTCTGACAAATTCCAAGTAATAGAAAGAAAGGCCTGTAATGATGAGTATATTCATATAAAATGTTCGTGGTCTTTTTTCTTACTGTTGCACTGCCAATTACTTATTGGTATCATTGTGACATCCTGCGGATATACGCGAGTGGATTATTTACAAAAGCTAACAAGTGATTAACAAAGCCATCAGTGTTGAAAGCATGCTTTGTTATACTACAAGGGCATAAATCCTCTTGGTAATCAAACATTGTGGGGGGGAAAGAAAGCAAATATCACAACATTGTATGACTCATGTTCATGTCAGTGTCCTGACAAAGTTCAGCTATAAGCAAAAAGAAGATGAAATGGTTTGGATGGAAAACTTTCAAATGGGGTTAAGGAACTCCATTCAAGTTTGGGAATAGACATTCTAGTTCAACACTAATATAATGCTGGATTTAAAAGATTTTGAAAAGACAAAAGCACCAAAGGATTTCCTTATAGAAATAAAATTTATGAACGTGGATTTGAAAGTGGATCATAATCTATGTAAGACACACAATTTTGCTGTTCATGGAATGCCTTCAAATTTTTAAGAACGCATATACCCTCCAAATCTACCACACCCCATTAAAAACTCTCAGAGACCACAAGGACTTTATCTCAAGTTAAAATAACAGTGCCTCAATTCTGGCCACTATTCCTTTATTCTTTGCCTGTCCATATCTAGAAAGTGGGCTGTGAGGTTGTCAGAAAAGGCCAAAGGGTGACTTCAATTGTACAATCAAAACCCTGCCCCTTTTAAACATATAACACCAATAATAAGGACAGTCATGGTGGGTCTAGGACAACTTGCCATAGCTAACTCACAATGGGACAACTTGCCACTGGATAATCCATGTAGGATTACTCAACATAACAAATTGTTTCTTCTACATTATTTCCATTTTTGTCAATGGAAATATTGTTGAAGAAACCGTGATGGATAATGTTTCTTGTGTTGAGTTATCCACATGGAATTGTCCCATGGTGAATTGTCCTGCAGCAAGTTGGCTATGGCAAGATTACCATGGCAAGATGACTGTGATGAGTTAGCCATGGTGAGATGGTCACGGCGAGTTGGTCATGGTGAATTGTCCCGTTCCGAACTGGATTTGCTGAACTACCGTAATTCACTTAATTACATAATTAATAATGAATCACATCAGTGATTCATTTAACAATTGTGGCAAAAAGATTATAAAACAAGGTGAAACTCACTTAACAACCACATTGGTCAGCAGTGGAAATTCATATGTCACTTGTGGTCATAAGTTGAGGATTTCCTACAGTTGTAATGCCCATTGATGAAAATTTCAAAACATGTGAATTTTCAAAATATTTTTAAATGCTGAAGCCAACAGGAAAGGTACCAGAAACAACAGAGATGTATCTGTTAAATTGTGAAGGTGGTATGACAGAACCAATATGATCTTTCCCACTAGGATGTTCTAAGAAACAACCTTAGGGTCATATTCTGGTACCAGTTGAACATTATGTTATTTTCCATTATATCCATTTAAAGTGCATTTTAACTGTTTGCTTTGAATGTAACTAGCATGAATAAGTCTAGATCTGCCTCTCTTTTTTTTCTTTTGACCAAAACCACAGCTTGCATGTAAGCCCAAACTTATCAAAAGCTTTCCTGCTATTTCCAATGCTAATTTCAGTCTTCCATCCTTCCAAGGTGGGTAAAATGAGGATCCAGATTGTTGGGGGAAATGTGCTGACTCTGTAAACTGCTTAGAGAGGGCTGTAAAGTACTATGAAGAGTATATAAGTTTAAGTGCTATCCCTATTGCTACTAACAAATGTATCAGGAAAGGATTTTGTACTTTTATAAACAGTCCCAAAGTTCTGGGATCCTTCAAGAAGAACCAGAAGTCACTGTGTCCTCCTACTTAGTTCCAAATGGGTTTCTTCCAGTGTGACTAGGCTCTGAGAAATTAGTACACGTCAATGCTTGGCTCAGAAAAGAAAGATTCACTGAATCAGAGAATTATCTACTGACACTTTAAGAACATCAGGAATTATGCCATCTCTCATATATTCAATCCATATAGTCATTTTAACACCCAGGTTGGGAAAGAATCGCTCATGCATTCGGTCCTCTTCCTCCAAGCAGCTTGTAACTGAAAATTCCAAATTTGCAAGCATCGTAATGATTCTGAGAAGTCATTCTTCTAATAAGAATACTAGAAAAAAAATTACCAGAGGAATAAGATCATTTTTAAAGTATTGATAGCTAGATTCAAAGTTCAATGTTTAGTGTTACTGAATCTACATGGTTTCATGAGAAATTCTCCAAAAGAAATATACACAGTATCTGCTTCAACATTTATAGATGAACATTTATAGATGCTCTCATTTTATTTGAAGGAATATGCTGAAAGCTTTTTCGTACTGAATTGATTCGTACTACCTAACAAGAATTCATCTGTACACTCCAATTACCATCCTATTTCTCTAATTAATATATTTTAACAGCTATCTTGGCCCAAATTATAATTTTCAATAGTTATGTTTGTAGTTCTGGCTGGATTTATTGACAACCAGGTTCTGATAATATATACTTAACAGGTTATCTCAGCATAAATAGAATATTGTAGACATTATTAAGTTAAAAGCTGAGACAGTTTTGTTATATTTTCCTATGGATTTCTGAAGGAAGTCTTGATCCACATCCACATATTTCAAAGTTTTATATTCTGGTGTAATCTATTTTATTTTATCCCTCTATATAATGAAAATAAAGGAAAAATCATTATTAAATATGTTAAATAGAATGTGACAAGGGTGCTTTTTCCCATTGTTTTCATTTTGACTATGTAAACTTTTGCTTGTACTGTTAATAATTCTGAAAATATTGCAGAAGGGGAAATTGAACATAAGATTGTACTATATGTTGATACATTAATATATATAAATAGAACAGAAACTTCCTTTCCTGGTACATTTCTCAGTAGCAATAGGGATAGCACTTAGACTTATATACTCCTTCAGGGTGCTTTACAGCCCACTCTAAGCAGTTTACAGAGTCAACACATTTCCCCCAACAATCTGGGTCCTCATTTTACCCACCTTGGAAGAATGGAAGACTGAAATCAGCATTAAGCCAGCGAGAATCGAACTGCCGGCAGCCAGCAGGATTAGCCTGCAATACTGCATTCTAACCACAGCACCACCACGGCTCTTCTAATAAATGAGTATGGTTATTCAATATATTGGAATGAGTCAAAACTAAGCCCATTTGATCACCCTTATATGTGTAGGAATTAGCAAGTTTAATCATCTAATTTAATATAGTAAAACAAGATCTAAAGAGATAATCTAGAATTCGTTTGAGAATTTGGAGTAAGTTCATTCCAATTCTGATTCATATTTCAAGAAGAGTTTATTTTATTATTCTTTCACATTCTTCGAAGCAAATTTCTATATTATTTAATAACTTTCTTCAACAGGGGCATCTTTCAAGATTTTCACTGCATATAAACTATCATTAATTGCCTTATGAGAACAATGCATTAGATTACCATTGAGCATTTACTTTAACTTTGAACATTTGTTAGGGTTTCAGCTCCTTTCTTGGTTTAACTTGAAACATGCTATTTGATAAAACTAACATCCTGCTATTGGAAATACTGTGATCAAAAGAAAGTACACTGGTGATCAGGCTGTTGTTCCAAATTGGCCTCATAACCTCATGTGTCCCATATCTCCAAGTGACCCATCTGATTCTATTATAGATGAACAATTCAGCTAAGGTTTTTTTTTTTAAAAAGGAACATTATAGAACACACAAAAACCAAGAAGTACGTGCATCAGATACTTTAAAAGACTACGAATATTTATTCTGTATAATTTGAAAAAGGAATTTTCTGCTGATAGAATAGAAGCTATTGGAGGCTCATAAAAGAAAAAGAAATAAAGCTTGGAAGATTGGATTATTTCCCATTCTGAACACATTAGTTTATTTAATTCAAAATGTCTGGTTTATATTAATATAGTTAAATACTAAATGAGATTTTAGGTCACTGGTTGATAGTAATTCTATCAAAATAAACCTTTTTCATTTCTACAAAATCTAATTTACAATGTGAAAACAAATGTTTTGTGTAAATTTGTTTTGTGTTATTGTTTTTCAGCTGGAAAATAATGCATTAGGATTTAGGTAATCCGCTGCTGCTTATTCTCAGGGTTCCTATTACAGATGTCTGGTGTTTCTCATTACATTTTTCTTTGTTTTGCTTTTTGTACTGATTCCAATTTAAAATTTCCTCTTATTTATAAATTATAGGAATTGACAATTAGGCAACCAAGAAGAAACCTGCAAGTAAAATGAAGCCAAAATATGACTTTGTAATGTGCTTTGAAATTAAGTAGCCATCTTCAGTCTGATGCTCCCAGATATATTAGACCATTTCCGACAATTCCCCAACTAGGGCAGAACTACAAAGTAAGAAATAACAACTAGGCCTTCAGAGGTTTTCACTGAGAAAGAATGAGTAGAAAGGCCTATGTTGAATGAAGAGATGCTACACGCTACAACAGTCCTCTTAGCAAATAGCTCTGAGAACGTGTTCTCTTAAAGTACGATGTAATCTGCTGCCCTTCTTATAAACAACTAAATAACAACATTTTGTGTTTTCCATTTCATTTTCTTGCAACACATTTCTAATGCTTTGTGGATTTGTGGGTCCTTGATGCTCTCTGAGCTTAGTTGTTTTCTTGCAGACGTTTCACTACCAAACTATGTAACATTATCAGTGCTAAAAGGGAATGGGATTTGCTCTTGTTTGATATACTAGTGGCTTGCCCTATCACAGTGTTTGGTAGTGAAATGTCTACAAGAACATAATCAAGCTCAGAGGGCAGCAGGGACCCCACAGTTCAACTCTCAGCTACAAATATTCTCTTCCTTTATGGGTTTTTTAAAAAGCCTATTATTTTGAATTGTGCATTGAAAACAGTGAAGAAGTTACAGGACCTAAAATGTTTATGCTGTTCACTGGCGTCTACAGCAAACAGGGACAGTTTGACAACGCAGACACGATGGAAGTTGGGGCACTAATGCTGCCATTATGGGTTTGTATCCTAACATCTGATACAAGTTAAGACATGGCATTTGGATGATGATGTTATCACATATATGTCACCATTCGCCCACTCTCCACCCATCTCTCTGGATGGTCCTTTATACATACTACGGGTTGGTTTACACATGGGTTTAAGCTACACTAGTTTGTTTATAGCTTTGTGTTTTATGTAGCCTCTGCCACTGTACTTTGTAAACCATGCTATCTGACTTAGATAATTTGCAAAGCACATTAATTAAGAATTACTCAGTAAATTCTAGTTCAAAAAAATACGGCTGAGCACAGCTGTAAGTCCAGCTAATAAAATGCAGCTTTTCATTCCAAATATATTCTGTCTGATGTTAGACAACAGCTCCTCCTGAGCTCCCCACTTTGACATCTTTGCATTTCTTTGTTTCTTTCCTCCACATTCAGACTCTTTTCTTAGCCTGTCAGTTCTGTCTAGATAACAACATTCCTAAAAATATGCCCTTTCCACTCACCCTTGTCTGCCACTCTCATCAGCAAGAACTGTCACCTCTGATTGTCTTCTTTAGGCTTTTTGAGTTTATACTAAAAAGACACATAGTGTTCTGCTTTGACTGCAGCCTTAGAACCATTTACAAATCCCATACTCTTTTTCTCTTCTCCATATAAAGCTGGCTGCAAGCTTTCAATCAGTAAAGGTTATAATATATACTACAGTACTTTCGGATTGGTACAACTTCTCTAATATTTTCCATGTTTGAGGTTTTCTTTTCAATTTTATATCTAAATCTTCTTTCTTGATACATGTAAGAGTTTTCCTAACCCTGGTGTCCTCAAGGCATGATGTCATTCAGCACATGTAAAGAGGAGTAGACAGAGGAAGGCTGATGTCATATTCAGTCTTTCTTCCAGCATAACAATCTTTATTTGAAGAATACGCTTGTAAGTCAAGAGAAGAATAGACAGTTTAAATGAGTGTTATCATTTACTGTCCGCTCTGTTCATTTGCATCTATATATCTTGGCATAATTCAGTTCAGCATTTACTTCAGAATTCAAGTAATAAGCTTGAATGTTTTTCTCTGTCAAAAATGCTTGTAGGAAACTAGCATATCATTAAAAAAAGGGACTAATTTAAGTGGAAGAAAATTTTGAGATCAAGATATTCCAACTTGCCTTTGAATTATAGTATGATGCAATCTTAGACAAATACTATGCTTTTTAATATAGGCTTTTTAATGGTCCATTAATAGATATTATATATAATGATTGATAATAATTCTACTTTGGTATTATTTTATTTACTTGTATTTCATATTCCTAAATATATTCCATATTATGAACTTGTATCGTACTTCTTGTGAAACCATAATGGGGTTTGCTTGATTTTGCTTTACTGTATTATATAAAAGCAAACGATTTTGGTTTATTTACCTGACAAAGTTATCATGCTTTAGCCCTTAGGCTTAATATCAGCTGCATAATCATTCCTGTCCAGAGTCAGTCACATACAAACTTCATGTAATCGATTTTAACTCATTCAACAGTTTATGAAACTGTTGGGTTGAATGTAGCATTATGACATATTGACAGCATTGTCTGCCAACCTATTTGCTCAGTATACAAACTGCGAAGGATCTATCAGATGATCAATGTTGACTTTCAGGTGGACCAGAACTAATCTCTCAAAGGTCTCCATGATGGATGTCAGAGCAACCAATCTGTAGTCATTCACCTCCCTGATGAAAAATTTCTTAGGAACTGGGATGATGGACTGTTTAAAGTAAGAAGGGACATAACACATCTCCAGTGATTTATTAAAAATCTGAGTGAAGATGGGGCTCAGGCTTTCAAGCAAGAAAGAATCACTCCATCTGGGCCTGAAGATTTTCCCACCTTATGCCTATGAAATAGAACAGAGTAGAGTAGAGTAGAGTAGAGTAGAGTAGAGTAGAGTAGAGTAGAATAAAATAGAATAACAGAGATGGAAAGGACCTTGGAGGTCATCTAGTCTAGGGACCACTGGTGGTCCACGAGAAAATTTGGTGGTCCTCAGAGAAATGTCACCTCCAAAACATCCCCCAAAGCAATTAATCCAGGATGCACAGGAACACAAGGCTGCACCGCCCACATGGCCCGTGAGAACACAAGGCTTGCATCACTTGATTGCGAACAACACAAGGTAGTGAGGGGAGAGGGAAAATGGCAGATGGGGGGGAATTTGCCCCATGCGCCCCACGCACCTTGCCTAGCCACCAGGCTGCTTCTTTCTGTTTCTTTCTTCTTCTGCTTTTGGCTGCATGCAAGGAAACAGCAAAAGTGTTTCTTTCTCTCCTCCAAACTCCACCAGTCTTTGGGACCCTGCAAGGCATCCTGCTCCAAGAGGCTGTGCCATTCTGGCAGAGTTTGTGGGAGAGAAAGATGACTTCTGCTGTTTCTGCCACTTTCTTTGCATGAAGCCAAAAGTCTCTCTCTCTCTCTCTCTCTCTCCCCCTGAGAACAGAGCTGGAGACGGTATCATGCAATCCCAATTAAAGAATGATCGATCAGTAGGAAAACGAGGTGGGGAATTTTCCTGCAGACTTTTGGGGGGATTTTCTCAGGGTCTCTGGTCCGCAGGATTTAAAATTATGAGTCGGTCCCTGAGGTCCAAAAGGTTGGCAACCCCTGATCTAGTGCAACCCCCTACCAGAAATCTTACACCACTTCAGACAAATGATTATCCAACATCTTTTAAAAAACTTCCAGCATTGGAGCATTCACAACTTCTGGAGGCAAGTTGTTTCAATAGACCTCACAGATCTTTTTCTAGGATTACCAGAGATGGTGAGCCTGGTGGGATTGAGATAAGTATAGGAGAATTGCCTACTGTTGGTGAGTCTGAGGTGGGAAGGGTTAGATGATGGTGATCACTCAAACCTGCATTCAGGTGTCTGCCAGTTGACAATTCTCTATAATAAGGGAGGGAGATCTGCTGTGACTAATGAGGTTCACCTGATTTCATAGGAGAAATCAGGTGAATGTTATTCAAACCACCTGATTTCATAGGAGAAAATATTCGCCATTTTTGCATAGGTGAACTATTGACAAATGTAACACTCAGCAGACAATAATCTGTCCATAATAGTAGACCTTCTCATCTCACCCCAAAATAATTTTCTGCTAGTCTAGGACAAAAGCACTGGTGGGATTCAATTTTTTTTACTATCAGTTCTGTGGGCATGGCTTGGTGGATGTGCCAGGGGAAGGATACTGTAAAATCTCCAGTCAGAGGTGGTATTTGCTGGTTCTCCAAACTACTCAGAATTTCCACTACCGGTTCTCCAGAACTGGTCAGAACCTGCTGAATACCACCTCTGGACAAAAGATTCAGATGACAATACATCTGAAGTCTATATGGGACAGATACAAATTGAAATAAGCTCACAATGGTCATGAATACAGAGCTGATTTTTACAAGTGAGTCTATGTAAGGACTTGAGGTCTTTTTCCATCAGTTTGTAAATCAGGCTATTATTCAATAAAGTAGATAGTGTACCAACAGAATCAGTATCATGGGCTTTGGAAATAAAAATATAGGGATTTAAATATAGTTGGTTATCAGGTAGAGCATCTAGAAGAAGTGATGGTACCTTAACATATAAGCCTTCCTGTATTTGCTGCTTATATCCTAATATTTTAAAAAATGTTTCTTAGACTTAAACCAACAGCCCAATGTTTTCTTAAGATGTTCCGTATCACACAGGGTTTTATATACATATATACATTTCCTAAGAAGTCCAGGACAGAGTATCAACATCATTATTCTGTTTGAATGAATACATATTCAAAGATGTACCATCAAGAAATCAGAGTTCATATTCATTACTTTTAATTTTTTTTACTTTTATTTATTTTATTAGTGTTATTTGTTTAACTAAAGGTTAGACTTACACAAGGTCTTTTGAGCCACAAATATGAATGAAATAAGAAAGCATTGCACATACTATAGGATTATATGAATTTAGAGTTAAATAGGCCACCCATCCCCCAAATTATGCAGAAATCTGAATAAAAATATATGGCTGTTTTGCTTCTTTTTAAATATAGTCAATGAATGCAAGTTCATATCTTCTTTTGGTTATGGCATTTATTTTAATATTCAATTGAAATCTATTTTCCTATACCTTAAATTTTCTCTCCGTGTTCTCTGTTCTGGAATGATTCTTACCAAATTATTTAGCAATTCCCTAAGAATTACAGGGATCTTGAAAATTTGCACTTCTTTTTGTACCATGTGCTTTGTTCTAATACAGATATTACTAGATACAGAGTTTGAATTTTCTTCCCCTTAGCATATCACTGGAAGTTACATTAATCATAACATACATGAATTATTATTTCTAGTTTTAGTTTGCAAAACAAATGTCAGGATCTTTAAATTTTATAGGAATCAATTACTTTAAATGCTTTATTAGCAGTAGGTTTAATATTCTGAAAAGATAGAGATGTTCATAAAAACAATTTTACACACTTTTAATGACACAAACTCTTTTATAGTTACAGTGCTTATGGTTCCCATTACAGTCATTTCCTAATCTTGTATTTCCATTTGCTGTCTGCATAAAGTGGCACATGTTTTTCTGTAATAATATGAAAATTCATTGTAAATACATGTTGGCACTGGTTACCTCTCAGCTACTGAAACATCTGACAACAAGCTGCTTTATGAGTCAATTGCTTTTTTTTAAGAGTAGTTTTAAGCCATAGTTAGGAAAACAAAAAAAATTGCAGAGCAAGGATGTGAATTCCTGCAATACCATGGGAATGCAAAAAGATTAGAAGCCTATAGCAGATTCAACAGAATCCCAAATTCTGTTTTGAAACAGACCAATTTCAAGAGGAATAGGTGTGGAGGGAAATGCTTTATTGCTCCAGGCTAACAGATAACAGATAATCAGAGTTGGGACGAACCTTAGAGGTCATCTAGTCCAACCCCTTCCCCCACCCAAGTGGGAAACCCTACACCATTTCTGAAAATGGCAGTCCAATCTCTTCTTGAAAGTCTCAAGAAAGACTCAAGCATTCAGAGATAAATATGACTAACAGATCAAGTTTCCAATCACAATGTATGATTTTATTAGGGGCTTCCAAACAATGTTGTGGAAAATATTAAAATAACACATTGCAGGAATTTCCAATATCTGTGACTTTGTTACCAACAGGCAGGAATGTCTAAATGTCTTTGATGGAATCAGTGAGAAAAAGGAGAATGTAATTTTGGGTGTTTGAGGTCCTCCTAATTCTGCCACTACAGGTGAAACTCAAAAAATTAGAATATCGTGCAAAAGTTTATTTATTTCAGTAATGCAACTTAAAAGGTGAAACTAATATATGAGATAGACTCATTACATGCAAAGCAAGATAGTTCAAGCCATGATTTGTCATAATTGTGATGATTATGCCTTACAGCTCATGAAAACCCCAAATCCACAATCTCAGAAAATTAGAATATTACATGCAATCAATAAAACAAGGATTGTACATAGAACAATATCGGACCTCTGAAAAGTATAAGCATGCATATGTGCTCAGTACTTAGTTTGGGCCCCTTTTGCAGCAATTACTGCCTCAATGCGGCATGGCATGGAAGCTATCAGCCTGTGGCACTGCTGAGGTGTTATGGAAGACCAGGATGCTTTAATAGCGGCCTTCAGCTCTTCTACATTGTTAGGTCTCATGTCTCTCATCTTTCTCTTGGCAATGCCCCATAGATTCTCTATGGGTTTCAGATCAGGCGAGTTTGCTGGCCA
Source organism: Pseudonaja textilis (assembly GCF_049901715.1). Taxonomy (NCBI): domain Eukaryota; kingdom Metazoa; phylum Chordata; class Lepidosauria; order Squamata; family Elapidae; genus Pseudonaja; species Pseudonaja textilis. Next base: position 232,938,932 of record NC_141991.1, on the reverse strand, counting down.
ATCAAGCACAGTAATCCCACGGTTATTGAACCAGGTTTTGGTGCTTTTGGCAGTGTGGGCCTGCTGGAAAATGAAGTCAGCATCCCCATAAAGGTCGTCCACAGAAGGAAGCATGAAGTGCTCCAAAATCTCCTGGTAGATGGCTGTGTTGACCCTGGACTTAATGAAGCACAGTGGACCAACACCAGCAGATGACATGGCTCCCCAAATCAACACAGACTGTGGAAACTTCACACTGGACTTCAAGCATCTTGCAGTGTGTGCCTCTCCATTCTTCCTCCAGACTCTGGGTCCTTGGTTTCCAAATGAGATGCAAAAGTTGGTCTCATCAGAAAAGACGACTTTGGGTCACTGAGGAACAGACCAGTTCTGTTTTTCTTTAGCCCAGGTAAGACGCTTCTGACGTTGGTTGTTGTTCAGGAGCAGCTTGACAAGAGGAATACATTTGAATCCCATGTCCAGGATCCATGTGTGTGTGGTGGCTCTTGATGCACTGACTCCAGCCTCAGTCCACTCCTTGTGAAAGTTCCCAACACTTTTGAATGGCCTTTTCCTGACAATCCTCTCCAGGCTGCGGTCATCCCTGCTGCTTGTGCACTTTTTTCTTCCACACTTTTCCCTTCCACATAACTTTCTATTAATGTGCTTTGATACAGCACTTTTGGAACATCCAACTTCATGTGCAATTATCTTTTGAGGCTTTCCCTCCTTATGGAGGGTGTCAATGATGGTTTTCTGCACAACTGTCAGGTCAGCAGTCTTTCCCATGATTGTGATTCCTACTGAACCAGACTGAGGGACCATTTAAAGGCTCGGGAACCCTTTGCAGGTGTTATGGCTTAATTAGCTGATTAGAGTGGGACACTTTGAGCCTAGAATATTGAACCTTTTCACAATATTCTAATTTTCTGAGATTGTGGATTTGGGGTTTTCATGAGCTGTAAGTCATAATCATCTCAATTATGACACATCATGGCTTGAACTATCTTGCTTTGCATATAATGAGTCTATCTCATATATTAGGTTCACCTTTTAAGTTGCATTACTGAAATAAATGAACTTTTGCACGATATTCTAATTTTTTTAGTTTCAACTGTATGCAAGTCAGCAAAGAAAGCTATAATTTCCCCAATTTATCTGAATATTACTAAAACTCTCATTGTGTTTATATATTTGTTGTTTGAACCCCCAAGCAAGCACAATCAGTTACTTAAACTGCAACAATTTTTTGAGTTAAGATACCTAAAATCTGCTAACTTAAAGAATGCATAAAGAGCCAGGACCCACTCTCCTATGGAATTAAAATTTCCACAGTACAAAGATAATTTTATTCAGAAAGTTATCACCTTTGTAGCATCCCCATAGTCACAATTGTGATTTCCAACGCTCCCTGCCAGCTTCCTACAAGCACAATCAACTGGGAAGCCAGCAAGAAATTATAAGTCACTCTTGCTCTCATTGCCTTTTTGCCCATCCTGTTTACCTATTTAGGTAAGCAAATTTTGACTTATTGTTGAAATTCATTTCCATTACAATTAGTTTTATGTTTATGATATACTTCTCTTAGATGATCATGGCACTTTCTAGTGTTGGGTTAAAAAAATGATCAATTTAAAATTTAATGTACATTCTGGACCCATCAAACTGCACTACCTTTCTTTCAAAGGATGACCTAACAGATCACAAAGTTGTCCACTCACTGTTGTATCCCATCTTTGTCCTGATGAGCTGAAGATAGCACCCAGTTCTTCTCTCCATCAAGCTCGATATGACCTCACCAACTATCTCATGAAGTAGATCAGACTGAGAGACAACCTCTTGCCCCAAGTAATCCACTGAGCTTTGTGACTGACTGGAAATTTAGAACTGAATTCCCTTTGCTTAATTCCAACAGCTGTATTTATACCCTGTAATTGCTCTTTGGCGATTTGCAGAGGTTGTATATATTTTCTGATATAAGTTTTTTTCCCCATGTTTGCCATATTCACAACATACATTTTAGACATTCTATATGAATGTAATCATGGTTCTAATATTTGAAAAGCAAGTATGGCCTTTAAGAGTGAGCCACCTGCCTGAGTCATATCTGATTTGTAAGTAAAAGGTGAGATTCTATTTTGCAATGGAGCTTTTCTTTTCTGTGCCTCTGCGCTCTTTAGAAATCTGATCCAGCAAATTCCCCTTGCAATAGGCTGCTTGAGAGGGGATCACTCACCTTTCCATTGCATTGGCAAAAGTCATTCCATTGGAGGGGCCACTTGGATTTCACTATAAATATACTTTGGTTTTCTTTACTGGGTTTATTTATTCATTGTATTCAACTTATATGCCACCCATCTTGCCTGGAGGTGATTCTAGGTTCATTTTAAAAAAATTATTAAAAATAATAAGCAGTAACATTAAATTAATTTAAAATTAACAAATTATGTTTTATTCCACACATTAATAAAGTTACTCTAGATACATTACCTAAATCTAAAAAAAGAAGCAATACATTACAAAGTCAACAAATGTAAATATCACCACAATAACATAAAATGGGCATTACTGGGAAAAGAAGCATTTTTGTCAGAAAGATATGGGTATTAGGTGATCCTAAAGGAGGAAGGTTTTCCATAATTTGCATAACACCATCCAGACAACCTCCTTCCTTAGTACTTACCTTAATTGGCAGAGCTACCCCCAAAAACAACTTTGTGAACCACCTGGTATCACTTAGGTGAGATATACAGATAAGCAAATCAGAACAGAGCAGAACAAGAAAATGTAGATTATTCTTGCTACAAGAATGTAGATTATTCTTGCTACAATATGTAGAACTGTTAATATCTACAATAGGTGTTTCAAAGCAATCTCAGAATGGAAAGTAGAATCACTGACGACATATTGAAATCATACAGTCATATCAGTCAGCCCCAGTTAGCAACCTAGAAGGTTTGTTTTGATCTGATTTAAATTGTTTTGATCTGATTTAAATTATTCTCTGGTAGTCCATCTCCACATGCATGGGTTACTCAGTGTGTTGTAGATAGAATTATTAAACTTTTCCAAATAGAAATACAGCACTTATTTTAGCTAATAAAATGTGCTACCAACCATCAAGGCTACACTTCCTATGATAATGATGAATTCTTAGCACCTCAAGAACTGCACCCAAAAATCAAGGAAAATGAAAACTTCCCCCAAAGCGTTTGAATGTCATTCATCCCAATAATAAGCATAAGCATCCTCAGCAAGAATGGGAAGAGATGGTGAAAGATCATCACAATGCAAACTCAAGATTTTGGTGACTGTGCCTGGTATTAAGGAATGAAGTAAAAAGGGTGGGGTTTGCTTCAAGATCCCATTGTTTGCATAAATTCACTTTCTTATTGTGGTTAGCAGTGAACACCTATGGCACAAATGGTAGCTCTTATCTTTTCTAAACTGAGCTACAATTTATACAGGCTGATCTCCAGTCAGGAACTAATTTGGCTGTCGATTACAATTGTACACTGCCTCACCTGGATTGGATGGAAGAAAAGAGATAAATTTGGATGTCATGTTTGATTCATGATACTTCTTTGATCTAGAGAGCCTTCCCTTTGATCTAGACAGCTTCTTCACAGAAATACTAAATTATATGGGAAATATACTAAAATCTCAGGGTTTGACTGCTGAATGACAGAGCAATAATCCCTCAGCACCACCTTCTGGAAATGGCTATACAAGTAGATAGACAGGAAAAGGTAGATCCCTACTCCAGATCCTTACTCAAAATAGGCACATCATAGTGGTTGCTGTAAAATGTCAAACAGCAATAGTTCATCAACAAAACCAAGAAATTGGTTAAAACATTTAATTCTTGGATTTCAAAATATTTTATTCTGCTCCCTCATCGCTTCTTTCTTATTTTGTGATAGGATTTGGTATTTCTTGGGGCAAAAGGCTTCACGAGCCTCTTGCAAGATTCCAGTATGTTCATATTTTCTTCCACTGTCTCAGTGTTAACAATGTGTGTCCAAATCTATGACCTCAAGTAGGGACACAAGAGTCTGTTATTACTATTTGAGCTTCCAATAAACCTCAAGCATGGGCAAGTTTGACCTTATACAACATGTGCAGATTTATTTAGAAGCATTTGGGAATGTCACCTGCTCTCAAGCCCTTTTAACTATATCCACATAAAGCATTTGTCTAACCACACACAGTCACCATAGTCCTCAAAGCTTCACAGGGCTGCACAAGAGGCTGCTTCTGCTTAAGGTCACAGACATGGCACCCTCTCTCAACGCTTCCTTTGGCTCAGGATGAACCAAATACAGAAAAGAGACAGCTGGTCTAATAAAGCCACTACAAAGCGATAGAGAGTTTTGGAGCCAGCACAGTAAAGTTTGTCATAGCCTTTTGGTTACAGAACTCCTAAGAAAGAGAAGAGAGGGAGACATTCTCTGGAATTTCTAAATCAATGCATCAACATTTCTCTTAAAAAAATTTTTTTTTAAAATAAGATAATTCATTTTCCTCAACAGCATAACAGATTACAATTCTCCATTGAGACCAAAGTATGACCAAATAAGTCCAGAAAAGCTTTGGAAAATTCAGTGCAAGAATGAAAATGAGATTAAACTTTGCCGTGGTTCTTTTTACAAAATATGATCTAATCATCTATTTGCTAAACAGATCATTAATAGCATCAGTGATACTTTAAGATAGAATGTCTAATCTATGACTTTATCCATATTTGGTTCCTACTAATCTCTACACAACTCTGCATAAGGAGAACATGTATAGGTAGTCTTAGACTTAGACGAAGAGTGACAACAATAGAGCCCAACATTTATGTTGCTAAGTGAGCGATTTGTTAAGTGAGTTTTGCCCCGTTTTACATCTTTTCTTACCACATTTGTTCATTGAATCACTGCAATTGTTAAGTTAGTAACACTGTTGTTAAGTGAATCTGGCTTCCCATTGACTTTCCTTGTCAGAAGGATGCAAAAGGGGATAACATAATCCCAGGACACTGCAACCATCATAAATACGAACTAGTTGTTGGGCATTCAAATGTAAATCACATGACCATGGGGATGCTACATTGGTCATAAGTGTGAAAAATGGTCATAACTCACTCTTTTCAGTGTTGTTGTAACTTTGAATGGTCACTAAATGTTGTAAGTCGAGAATTCTATCTATATTTTATCATGAGTTATGTTCTATTCCTGCCAATGGGGAAGCCATAATGAGGAACTTGGGGTCAAGATTCACCCTCATCTTATGGAACATTGCTATGGGAGGAGTATACATTCCTGGTACAGATGATATTCCTTGGAATCTCCTTATATGATAAGGATGTCAGAATGTGCTTGAAATGCATCCATGAATCATTTCTTTCACCTCCACCACCCTTTAAAAGTATAATGAAAAGGTATTTTTCATACTTTTTGACCACTGGGAGAGACTCTAATAGAATACACCATTTATAGAACTTTCCTGAATAGCAGCTCTCAAATGATGATTCTAGTCAGTGGGTTTCTCTTCTTACTACAGTTCAAATAGTCATATGTCATCTGGCAACCAGGTCTCCAATATTCCAGCAGTACTCATCAGTACTAATACCTGGACTGCTATTTCCCATAGCACCTGGTATACAGCATCATTCAGAGTATTAGAGGAAATGTTAAATGGAAATGGAGCCCATCTTTAAACACATTTCAAATAGGAAAGTGTCTGTTATTCCCAAATAATTTGGTTTCGATATAAACTGCGTGTATGTGTGTGTGTGCATGTGTAGTAAAGGAAGGAGTGGATTTTACTCTGCTAGTCGTTGCCGACAATAGCGGGCAGTGCTCATCTCCATTCCAAGGCCATTAAGCCAGCTCTGTCCAAAGACATTTCTGTAGTCATGTGACCAGCATGACATCATGGAGCATTGTTACCTTCCCACCATAGTGGTACCTATTTATCTACTCACATTTGCATGCTTTTGAACTGTTAGGTTGACAGGAGCTGGGGTGAGGATGGGCTTGGGTCTCAAATCTTAGCTGCTGGCTTTCCAGACAACAAGCCCAGTGTCTTTACCACTGAGCTACTGCAACAACGTGTATGCGTTTGTTTGTTTGTTTGTTTGTTTATGTACCCTTGAGTTTTAACTTTGTTATTGCGGGACAATCTGAAAGCAATTTCTTATGGTTAAGAAGCCACATGTAAATTCATACACAATGCTAAATCATAATTATGGCTTAGAAGCCATAATTGCTTGAAACTAGTCAATGAACTGAGCCAGAACAAAATATGACAGCTTATAATGTAAGATATGTGACTCATATCCGTCATATTTGGACACCCTGCAATTTTAAGTATAGGTAACCCTTGACTCACAACCAGAGCTGGAACCAGAATTTCTGTTGCTAAGCAAGGCAGTTTGTAAATGAGTTGTGTCCAGTTGTATTACTATTTTTGCTGTGGTTGTTAAGAAAATTGCAGTTGTTAAATGGATCGTGTAATCTTTAAGCAAATTCAGCTTTCCTCCGTTGACTTTGCTTGTCAAAAGCCCCTACGGAAGGTTGCAAATGGTGATAACATGATCCCAGGATGCTGCAGCCATTATTAAAACATGTTGATTTCCAAACTTCCACATTTTGATCACATAATTTAGGGATGTTGTGATGATTCTAAGTGTAAGAATCACTTTTTACATTTTTTTCAATGCCGTTGTAATTTTGAATAGTCTCTAAACAAATGGTTGTAAGTAAAGGACTACCTGTATCTGAGGACTCTGTCACCTCACCCCATCATGCTGCCAAACAATCAATAGTTTGGTTTTCAGTATATGAAGAAGGAAACAAAAATCTGTAAGATATACTCCAAAATAGTTTTCATATTATTTGAAAGGCAAAAATGGGGGAAGCCAAATTTTAATCTCATTGCAAGTGACAAACCCTCACCTATATTTTATCACTGCCTCTATCCAACATAATTGCCTCTGCACTCTTCCCACTGCCCACAATTAAATAATCCACAGATTACCTACCTGGTTTTTGGATTTAATTATTGTGGATGAAAAAGGGGAGGAATAAAATTTGTTGGCGAATGTTATTAAGTAAGTTCAGATAAATTATCCTAAGAAGAAAATATCTTCTTAGGTGCCTCTGGAATTTCTACAAGTGAGCAGGAATATTTGCCTTACCTTCTGCTCTCAAAAAAAAAACACCTCGTGTTTACAAACTGTTCTTAGTAAAACAAGATATAACCAATCTTAAGCAAAGTGCCAGGGAAACAGAATTTTTCAAAAACAATTGTCACGCTGTTGTAAGTCATGACACAGCTGGGCAGAAAATTCTTATTGTTTCTTAAAGCCAATGCTAATTAACTTCAACAATAAGATTCCTTATAAAGAAATATTGGCTATGATTCCACTTTATTTTTTCCCACAAAACATTGCCTTTCTTGTATTTTTCTCACAATCCAGCCAGACATATTAAAATGTATAAATTTCCCAAACAAGCTTGCTTTTTAGGAAGAAAAGTAGTCTTGAGCATAGTGACATTCTTGTATCCTGTTGGACAATTGCATCTAGAGTGGGTTTTACTGCAATTTGCATTTTGTGGTTGACAAACCAAAGAATAATAAAATACTACAAAAAGACATAATACAATGTGTCCCTAACATTGAGGTACAGGCAAACCTGAATATTTAACTTAATTTTCTTCAACCTGGTGATGTATTAGGATCATGGCTCCCAGAAAGCCTACCAGATGGAGGCAGAAAGTTCCATAGGCACCATATCAGTTGGGCTTCAGGCTGTGGAAAGTTATTCCAGAAGCCAAAACAATAAAAGACAAGGGAATGGTTTTCATTCTAGGGTGATTGGATTTAAGGTAGATATTAGTATGTTAACAATAAAATCAGTTTGGTGTAGAGGTTAAAGTACCAGGCTAGAAACTGGAATGTGCAAAGAGGTCTTATTTTCTGTGGGCCATGATGACTCTTTATTGTTTTTCCGTTTGTCCAAATGAACATAAGAAGGTAAAGAGACCTTGTAGAACTAGATCAACAGCTGACCAACAGTGGTATAATGGATAAGGAATGTAGGAAAGGGCAGATTTAGGACCATTTTCAGTGCACAAACTCCGATTTCACCTGCTGGAATTTACAAATTTGCCTTGCCCAAGTTAATGAATGAAATGTTTAAACAGGCTTTCAAGTTTGATTATTGTTTGTAACAGACTGGCATAGCGTAATTAAAAAATAACAGATAACAGATAATCAGATTTGGAAGGGATCCTGTAGGTCATCTAGTCCAACCCCACGCCCAAGTGGAGACCCTACACCATTTCTGACATTTGGTGGTCCAATCTCTTCTTGAAAGTCTCAAGTGATCCCACAACTTCCCAGGGCAATTGATTGATTGTTCTCACTGTCAGAAAGTTACTCCTTATTTCCAAGTTAAATCTCTCCTTGTTCAGTTTCCATCCATTATTCCTTGTCTGGCCTACAGACACTTTAGAAAATAGCTTGAACCCTTCCTCTCTGTGGCAACACCTCAAATATTGGAAGACTGCTATCATGTCTCCCCTGGTCCTTCTCTTTACTAGACTAGCCAAGCCCAGTTCCTGCAACCGTTCATTGTATGTTTTAGTCTCCAGTCCCCTAATCATCCTGGTTGCTCTTCTCTGTACTTTTTCTAGAGCCTCAACATCTTTTTTATAATGTGGTGACCAAAACTGGATGCAGTACTCTAGAGGTGGTCTTACTAAGGCTTTATAGACTGGTATTAGTACCTCACTTGATCTCGATTGTATCCGTTAATGCAATTTAGGATTGCATTAGCTTTTTTGGATGCTGCTTCACACTGCTGCTATTGAGCCTGGTTTCACCCAGTCTATATGTGTACTTTTGGTTTGTCTTGCCTAAGTGTAGGACTTTACTTTTCTCTACATTGAATTTCATTTTGTTAGATACATCCAGGTGTTCTAGTCTGTCAAGATCCATCTGGATCTTGAGCCTAACTTCTCGGGTGTTAGCTATTCCTGCCAGCTTAGTATAATCTGCAAATTTGGTAAGTTCCCCTTCTATTCCCTCATCTAAATCATTAATGAAGATATGAAATCATATAATGAAGAGTACTGGGCCTAAGTCAGAGCCTTGTGGCACCCCACTGCTTACTTCCCTCCATGTAGACTTAGACCCATTAAGGACTACTTCTTGAGTATGGTTTGTCAGCCAGTTGCGAGTCCATCTAGTGATGATGCTGTCTATTCCACTTTTTTCTAGCTTACCAAGAAGTAGGTTGTAGTCTACTTTATCGAATGCCTTGCTGAAATCTAAATGTATTATGTCCACAGTATTTTGCTGGTCTACTAATGTAATCACTATGTTGAAGAATGAACCAAAAAAATCAAGTAAAGCCATGAAGCAGCTCCTATTTATTATTCCTATTCTAATTCTAATTCCTACATGATAACTCTACTTTGCAGGATTATTGACATTACTATTTTAAAAGTTGCATTCCAGTAGACAGAAACTCATTTGTTAAAATTCTGTATCGAGGATGGGAAACAATGGCACTCCAGAAATGCTGAACCACAACTCCCAGCAGCTCCATTCAGCACGATCACAGCGAATAATTCTGGTTGCATAAAGCATGCAAAATGTGGTTTGAATTATTGATTCAATAAATCAACTGAAAAATGGACATTTTAATCAAATGAATCAAGTTGCCTAACTGAATCAATCTGATTTCCCAATCAACTCATAAAAAAAGTTTCTGCAAATGCCCAGAAGTTTCCAAAATTGTCCATATCAACCCAGAGCCATCCTGTTTGATGCAATAATTGGAATCAATTTTCTGCTTCATTCAGAAATTTGAAGAGTTCAATTGAATTGTCTTGCAAACTGAATTTCCATATCAAATATTCACACAGCCCTTCTAAATTAGTTAATTGCTTTCAGATGCATGGAAGATGCAAGTATTTAAATCAAACTCAGCTACCAATCCACCTATAGCATACTTGAAAGGAAGTAGAGGCATCTGTTTCAGGCAATAAAACATCTTAGATCATTTTATCTATCTATAATTCAAAACACCCTGACTATGTCTCTTCAAATGGTAATGAAATGTTTGCAACCAAATTGTCAACCTCAGAGCTCAATCAAACAGCCCGTCTGTCTGACTATCTCTTCTGCATTCTTCATTGAATATCAACCTTAATGAATTCAATTAATTACTTCCAAATAAGTAGGTAAAGAATGAAGATGTCTGTAAAGCAAAAACAGCCATAGTGAAGATAATACGTATTATTATAAAACAGTATTTTTATTAGCATGCAATCTTTCAAGAATTCTTCATTAGGCAAGATAATTGAAAATTTGGAGGTGGTGATAGAACAGGAAAGAGATATAGGTGTTTAAGCCATGCCTCTATTGTCTGTGACGGAGAGCGGGAATAACTTGCAGACTTTCCATCTCATGTTGCTCTCTTGATAGCAAACGTCTAGGTAGGTACATAAACTGCTTCTTGTGCCTTTATCAAGAGAACCTGGAGAAAGAACAGAATGTCCACACATAGCATTTGCCATTGAGCCCTAGCAACTTAGGAATGGGGTTCATAAAGCTAAATCAGAAAATTAAGGCATTATTGCTACAGAATGAAATACATTTACAAGTAATCAGCCAGGGCTTGCAGATTAAAAAAAAAAATGTCTTTACATCCTGCTGAGGAAAGTCAGGAGTTGGACTTCAAACCATACTAGGATGTCAAAATCTCAAACCCCACCACTGCTTTTTATTCTTTTGGGGGCAGGAATGGGATAACTTCAGCAGAAGGGTGGTGGGTTTTATTTTCCCCTTATTAGTTGATAATGCCATCTACCATAAGAGGGCGCCCAAGAACCCCACATTAAGGCTAATATTCTATGGAAGAGAGTAGTGGTACTAAATGGGGGGGAGAGAAAGACCGATGTGGTGGGGGAGGAGAGAGAGAGAGACAGATGAAAAAAGGATGTAAACTCCTAAGAAGCTTCTGAAGTAACCAAAATGCTCCGGAGCTTGATAGGAAAGGTCACAATATCTGTCTCCCCCAAACACAAAATATACCCCCTACCCCATCCCATTCCCCCACCCCCAAAAATGCAAGAACAGATCAGTCATTTACCGGTCTGGTTGTGAATGGTTTTGACTGTGGGTGCTGGGCGTTGTATTGTGATTCTTGCCCGTTTTCAAAGCTAGGACTACAGCGCAAGTCTGAAGCACCCAAACAACTGTCTTCTAATATTAGCACGGCTGTATTTCTAGATCTATTATAGTCTGTCCAGACAGATCCTATTGTAATGGGATCTTTTATTAAAAGATTAGCACTATCTCCTGCAGTTGGTGGAAAAAAATCTGTTATCGCTGAGTTATTTGCAGTTGCAAGGCGGGGCGTTTGAGGGGGGGGGTTAGGAGAGAGACTGGGGAGACCGGAGTAAGGAAGGGGGGGTGCAGACCGGGTTGAATGGGAAGGGGAAGGAGGCGGGGGGGGGGTCACCCGGACTTCAGGAGAAAGAAAGCACCGTGACCTGGCAATAAGCAAGAATTTCTGTCTGCATAATTTGCAGTCTGTTGCCTGTTGGTAGCGGCTGGGAGCAGAGGGGCTCTGGAGCAGGCGGCCACGCAGTAGTCTCCTTCTTTTTCCTCGCCTTCTTCCTCTCCTCCTCCTCATTCCCCTCCCCTTCTACTTTATTGTTTTTTATTTTAAAAGGCGGCTTTTTGAATCCACACGCCCCAATTCCCCCCCTCCCCCCCTCCCGTTAAGTAATCATTTGGTATAAAAAGGAAATATCTCCTATTCGGTTTCATTCAGCAGTGCCAAAAAATTTGTTAGGAGAAGCGGGCCCGCCAACTCTCTTGAAAGAAGGGAAGAGTTGCCAGACGGCGCTTAATAGAGCAACGCCGCAAAAGTTCATTAGGCCCGCTCCAGGCGCGTCCTTCCTAATGGCCGAGAATCCTTATTATTTCATTCTGAGGCGAAAAGGACCGCCTACGTCGCCTCCCGGCTCCAGCTCCAGACGCCCTCGAGTCAAGAGGCTAACACGCGGGACATTAAACTGGGCATTAAACTCTGATTTGTTTTTGACGAGTCCCAGAGAGGGAGATGCGGGCGCGCCAGACACTTAACTACTGTTTGGAGGTGTGAGGCTTGGAGATTTACGAGGAGTAGCCACAACATTTGGGCGGGGAGCGGGGGTGCAAAGGCTAACTAAGGGGAGGGAGCCCGTTCGCAAGGGCGCCCGGGGGGTGGGGGGGCAAAAGGGGCGCAGGGGATGGCTCCGTGCCGGATTAGAAGCGTGGGTCGTTGGACACCCCAGCCCCTACAGACTATAGGTGCTGTCGCGGAACCTTCTCCGCAATGGTATCACGCGGCACCTCCGACCCCCGACGGCGAGATTTGGGAGAGAGCGAGGGAGAAACACGGCGGGATAGTCTGGGTCGCGCCTCTGTCCTCCCACGGGAGCGAAGTGAAGCTGGCAGTTGCCAAATGAAAACAGCCCCGGGAATCCTTGCAGGGAAAGGGTCTCGCCTGCGTCTCCGCGCGCCCAGCAAGGCGCTTGCAGCGGAGGAAGCCTTTCCTTCCTTCCTTCCTTCCTCTTTAAGCGGACAGCCTGGGCTTTGGGTTCCCACACTCAGTTCCCCTAAAAAAAACCCACCACTTGGCAGGGAGCGCAAACCCACTTCTCCCTTCCCGACCCGCTGGGTGCCAGAGTCCCAGCGATTCTCCGGTCGATTTGAGCAAAGCAGCGGGAAAGGGTGTTGGGAGGGGCGTGGGGTGTGTGTGGAAGCCGGGGATGGACCCACGCGCGTGCGCGCACACCTTGGGAGACAAATAATCGAAAAGGGATTCAAGCCGAAGTTTTTTAAATCTCCCCCCACCACCCAAGCACGCGCGCGCGCATACACCCTTCTCCCTCCCTCTTTCTCCCATACTGCCCCCCCACACACACACACATACACGCACACACACACATTAGGAGACCGCCCACCGCAGAACTAAGACCCCATTCGATTTAAAGCGAGACAGCATTCAGAGGCTGACATTCATTCAATAGATAGAGCGATCAGAAGCAGGCTGTGTGACGGGCGTGCTCGCTCTTTCTTTCCCTCGCCTGACTCTTGCCACTCCGAGGTTGCGTTCGTCTCTTTCACTGGAGGGAAAGTAATTTAAGGATGTTAAACCAGAGAATCTTTCCAGGCATGGTTTTATTCCTGATGTTTTTCTGCCACTTCATAGAAGATCAAACCGCACAAGGTAAGATAAATAATTCACACATTTCCTTGCTGGTGTGACTCTGTCTATCTCTGTATGTCCCTCTATCTCTGCCTTTTTAGCTCACCCGGCGCCTTTACCTTCTTCAACCCACCCGAGGCGTTTAAAGCTCCAGTCCTAAACTCAGACAGAGCTTCCCACTTGAAGTCTCGGGGGTTTCCAACTCGCGCTTAGTTGGGATCGCTTTGCATCGGGGGCTTTCTGGGAATGCGGAGACTGGGGAGAAGGAAAACCCACGATTCGCTGGACAGAGAATCCCTCTTCTCGTCAGCCTGATCATCTTCATCACTTTATCCATCATTAGCTCTAAAAGGGCTTTCTAAAAAACTGGCGTCGCTGTTGCCTGGCTTAAACTTCCAGCACCAGCTAAGAACTTTTCCGAGTTTGGTCACCACGGAGGTTCCTCCATCCTGCCTGTGATTTATCCGCGTATTTTCATTTCTAAAAATCACTGAACCCGCTTCCTTCTACGGGTGCAAAATAATCTTCGCATTGGGTCTCACAAATCCGGTCGCGCGGATTCGGGGCGAGGTGGGGAGGTGGAGTGGATAAAAGGGAGAAGAAAAGAGATTTTAAAGTTTGAAGGGTTTTCTTTGTGCCTCCTCGTTTCATGTCACTTCGGGAATGAACTTCGGAGGGCTGGATTTCACAACTGCAAGCATGACTTGCAACCCCAATCAAGACGAGCCTTTCCAGAATAAATCCCTCCCCCCCTCCTCCCCACTTCAGTTTAGTGGAACTTGCTTCCAGGTAAGCGAGTGAAGAAGGTTTGCAACTTGGGGCTTCGTTTAAAGCACGATAAACGAAACCAACATTTTGGAAACTGAAAATAGTCTCCTCCGCCCCAGTTGGCTTGCGTTGTCTAGGAGGGAGGTTAATGACATTAGGTCCACAATTTATTGTTACATCCCATCCATACATTTATCTAACATGTTACATTATTGTAACTTTAAGCAAGTAGTAATGAAAATAACTTCCTAACTGATGGATCCCTTGGTACCGCTGACATTATTGCCGCCACTATCTTAAAATGGGTGGATTTGGCGCGCGAGAGCAGTGTTGGTTCTGCCTGGCATCCTGTGATGTAAAGAAACAAATTCGATTCGATTTGATCTGCATTTGTTGGAGGTCAGGCTGATGATTCACGACGAACTGGTTCCAACGAAATTCTCTAGATTATCTCAAGGAATAGGACAACAGGTCAGTTCAGTGTTTTTGGCTCGGTTCCCACAGTAACAGACAGACTCAAGGTTGTTGGTGTCAGTGTGTGCGTTTAAGTGCGCGTGTGTTGCTGCTTTCTCCATAAAGTCCATGCCAACTTGTCTATTCCACGTCCTTCTATGTTAGCCCATTGGTAGAGCTGCAAATCGCTGCTGGAATGCGTGTGCTCATTTCCCCCCTACCTTTTCTCTTCTCTTCTCTTCTCTTCTCTTCCCTTCTCTTCCTTTCCTCTTTTCTTTTCTCTTTTTTTTTTCTTCTGAAATGGATATTCAAATATTTCGAAGTCCCTTATACTTGCGCTCCTACACCTTGGGGGGTGGAGTTGTAGTGAGATTTCCCCGTAAGTTTATTGTGCAAACTTCTTTTTAAGTGTTAAAAAGATGTTTATCGTTGTAGGTTGTTTAAAAATAGAGGAGCTGGGTTGACGAGGTCAGCTAATGGGTAGGAAGACAGGTTCGTCAATCACACTAACTCTTTCTCGCGCGCACAGACACACACCGAGAGATACACGCACTTTGATGCTCCAGGTCTTATTTCAAGACCCTGCGGTGCGCGATTAAGCCCTCCCCCGCTCTGAAATTGCTTACAGTTGTCTCCCTTCCCCGGGTGGAATAACAAGGCGTCGAACGGGTTTGATCAAGTTGTTGAAACGGTGCTTCCGTTTGATTCAGAGGAGTAGCTTCAGGTTATGAAACGGGACAAATAAAAAGTAAACAGTCTAGTAAAAGTCAATTAAACCCGCACGTGTTGTGTCTGGGTCACTGGTAACTGACACTGAGCTGCCTGCGTCTCCCTCTCCCTCTTTCTCTTCCTGTACTAGCTGGGAATTGCTGGCTCCGGCAAGCCAGGAACGGTCGCTGCCAGGTCCTCTACAAAAACGGCCTCACCAAGGAAGAGTGCTGCAAAACAGGGAGGCTCACCACTGCCTGGACCGAGGAGGATGTCAGCGACCACGTGCTTTTAAAATGGATGATTTTTAGCGGAGGGGCCCCCAACTGCATCCCCTGCAAAGGTGGGTGCTGCTAACAACGGTCTGGTTCAGGGAAGCACTTGTAAGTTAAGAGAGGAAGAGAGGAAGCTGCTTCAGACGGATTCAAGCACCTTGGTTTGTTCAATCTAGTAATGCCTTTACACCGGTAACATTAGATACAGAAGTTCCCTAGCTCTACAATGAGGGGTATCAGTCTCTGTCCCTGAAGATGTCAAACTACTCTTGTTGAATTGCTGTCTCCTCCCACAAGGAAAGGATAAGCAAGATTATTTTCAATGCTAAGGACTGTACATTAAGCATACAAAAGCAAGTGGAACGGATGGAAATTGTGCTTGAGGATTTCTTCTCTTCATTGGAAAACCCAAAAGTGTAGTCAGATTTTTAAAAAAGCATTTATTAGAACGGTGGATTCTGTGTTATATCACATTTAATTATTAGGTTTCTGACTAATCTATCTGTCTACAATGAATGGCACTGGATTTTAGAATTTCCAAGAGCCTGTCTAGTAACACTAGTTGACTAGTTCAGGGGTCTCCAACCTTGGCAACTTTTAAGACTTGTAGACTTTAACTCCCAGAATTCTGGGAATTGAAGTCCACAAGTCTTAAAGTTGCCAAGGTTGGAGACCCCTGGACTAGCTGATCTAAAACAAAAACAAAACCCTAGGATGATCAGAAACAGGATCAGAAGGGATTACTACTTGGATGAGGGGCTACAGAGAATGCCAGAGCTGTAGACAAGACTGGAAGTAAAACAGAACAGAGGCTATCCAAGGAGGCAATGTATTGTTGTCAAGAAACCTATTCAAAATGTTTGGATTGTATTCTATCTGCCCAACTGACCTGGCATCCATTTAGATACCAGTAATCAAACTGGAAGTAGACCTTCCTCTCACCTAAACTCACAAATTCTGCATGCAAAGAATGTATTCAAATACTGAGCCCAAATTAGAACGTAATTTGAGTGGAATGTTTTCTCCTCCTTATCATAACTAAGGCTATTTCAAAGTACATATTGTCCCTCCATGGCTCAACTGATTGAATGGCTCAACTGACTTGACTTGCTCCCTCATTCTGGTCCTTGGTATACTCACCTAGAAAGGTATTTTGTCTTCACTCAAGTTATTCTCCAGGTATCCTATTTCTCAGGCAGGTTTATTTGTGACTTTCTTAATCACAGTGCCTGGGCTTTTTAAGTTTTGTAAAACAAGGTTTCTAACAGGATAGGCTTCCAGCTGCATCAGAGAGCGTGTTGTAAGGAGAGTGCCTCTGCCCTCCAGAGGATGACGTAAAGAAGAACCTTCTACCTGTGTCTAGCATTTAAAACAGATTTCAGACCTAGCTGAAATACAGAATGGTGTGTATATGAGAACATTATGATTGGTGTGTCCTTGGTGCCAAAGAAAGCTAAGACATGATACAATGGAAATGCAATTCCGAAGTCACTTAACTTGGTGTGGCACACGTATCTTGAACAGGATGCTTTGCTAAAAGTAAAAACTATGTATTGCAACCAAAGCTTTTCACCCTGCAACGTTGAGAAATCTCTGCTCCAGTAACCTTCAGCATGAAGGATGTTACAGAACAAACTCTGCTTATGTCAAGGGCACCATATGAGCAGAGATGTTATTGCACTGAATGATGGGGTAGATAGGGGAGGCGGCTGAAACAAAAACAAGACAGCTTTGGTATCCTATCTCCTGATTGGAATACAGCGTGTTTCCTTGATGGAAATTAGTCACCTTGACATATACAGTACTTACCAGCGCAATGAGAGATTAATCTATTCTATCTTTTCAAAGTCTGAATCACTTATTCTGCTAAGCCATAGGTTATTGAACAAACCAAAGTTGAGTTCCCACAATATGATAACCTCTAAACCAGTATTTCTCAGCCCTGACTTTTAAGATCTGTGGACTTTAACTCTCATATTTCCCCATGCTGTCTCAAAGTTGTCAAGAGTAAGAAACACTGGTCTAAACCATAATTTGCACTTTGTAACAGCTGGATTTGTACAACACTCTAAATCAAAGTCAAACAAACCACATTATGCTAATTCAAAGTGACCTGAGCCAAAGTGTATTTAAAGAGGTTTTAAAGTTTAACTGCTACTACAGTTTTTGTAGGTAAAATTGCATATCATTTCTTTGCAAGTTAACAGACTAATTTTCTAGGAAGTTCACTGTCATTATTTTGTGACTTCAGCATCATTGCAGACATTATTAGTGCAGTTTTCCTAGCCTCTTGCAAGTGTCCTGCTCAGAAAATGGAAGGCCTGTGTGTTTGATTTTTTTTTAATAGATAGCTTTCCTGGAAAAAATAGTATTTTGTGAGTCAACAATATGCGTTGCCTATTAAATTATGATGGGAGTTTTAGACAATGTTTTTGGGTTTTATGTCACCTGCCCAACTCTTTTCTCTCCATTCCATTTCCTCTTTAGAAACCTGTGAGAATGTGGACTGTGGACCTGGGAAGAAATGTAAAATGAACAAGAAGAACAAACCTCGTTGTGTCTGTGCTCCAGATTGCTCAAATATCACCTGGAAGGGGCCTGTGTGTGGCTTGGATGGGAAAACCTACAAGAATGAGTGTGCCCTTCTGAAAGCCAAATGTAAAGAACAACCAGATCTTGAAATCCAGTATCAGGGCAAATGCAAAAGTATGTTTACAGTAACTCTCTTTTCTCAATCCTAGAGTCAGGGATAGAAAGCATGTATAGAAAAGCTCATACCACTTATTCTGCAGAAAGATGGTAGCAAACAGGTTGTGAATTGTGTTCACTTTCACAAAATAATAACACAAAGGGCTGTTTTAAACACAGAGGATGGAATGGGCAATTTTACCAGTCTGGTCAAACTTGGTGCCCTTAGAAGTGTGCTTTTCAATTCCCAGAATCTTCAGTAATTCCACACTGGCTGAGGTATTCCTGGGAGCTGAAATCTGCACATCCAGAGAATGCCCTGATTAGAAAAGGCTTTACTGAGTAACCAAAAGCCATTCCTAGTATAGAACGTATTTATAGTTCTGCAGCAGAACAAAACAGAAAATCCTGAGATGGCTAAATTGTATCATAAATGTTCTGCAAGTTTTTTGTTTTGTTTTTTAAATGAGGGAAAATGTTAGATAGTTGCTCCTTGGTAAATTAGCTGCCTTTTTACTTGCAAGTAAATTGTGTCAGATCCAGGGGCTGTCTAAGCCAGCATTCAGTTTCCACAAATGTCTCATAGAGGCACAGTAGCAAACATACAAAAGCAATAATAGCATCCTGGCCACATTTCCAAGTAACTGCCTACAACATTTGCTATAATTCATAGCCGTGAAGATGGTATTTTCTGATAACCTTGGCTGCCCTGTATCTAATACCTCCTTGAAGTCATCCAAGTTGCACTGCATCTTCTGGCAGTGGATTCCATCCTTAGACTATGCAGGAGGGTGGGGGAACCCCACATGCCAAGAATACAAATCTGCAGTTCTTATACCGGTTCTCAAAAAGTACACAACCTATTTCCCCTCCTATTAAAATTGGAAATTAATCTGTGGACTGGGCGATACAAACGGTGGTCTACAAGTCCTTCCCATCTATTTGCAGTCTTGAAAATTTGCTCACGTGCCAGTTTTAGACTTGGAGGAGGCAGAAAAAGCCACTTATTAGCACGAGAACCTCTTCCTTGGAGGTCTTCCTGGTTGCTACCGGATATTGTGGAATAGTTTGGAGCAGTTGAAATGACAGATTCCCATTCTTGTCAGCTAGGGAGTAGGTGACAAGGAAGTGGAAACAGCAAACTGGACAATGGCAAAGCCATTGTGACATTGACAGTGGGCTTCTTCAAGGTTATGCATTTTGACAGATGCCAAGTCCTAATGTTTTTTCTAGGATGATCATAAGAGTTATTAGATTGTAGATCACTGATCCCAAGTCCAGAACCTTACAATTAGTAGGTCATCCTTATTGTAGCCAGAGTATAAACTAACTGGAAATTCAAAAGATTGCTAGTTTAATCAAAGCTTTTCAGTTTTTGCTATTTGCGTCTATACTGATGGCACGGATGCTCTTATTGTTCACATAATGTTTTCCCTACCATTTATTTCAGAGACATGTAGGGATGTTTTATGCCCAGGCAGTTCCACATGCGTGGTTGATCAAAATAATAATGCCAACTGTGTGACATGCAATCGGATTTGCCCTGAGCCAACTCTACCTGAACAGTATCTCTGCGGAAATGATGGAATAACATACGCAAGTGCCTGCCATCTAAGAAAAGCTACTTGCCTGCTTGGAAGATCCATTGGTCTAGCCTATGAAGGAAAATGTGTCAGTAAGTACCATGGAACAAGGGATTACAGCTCTATTTTTAAAATGAGAGGAAATACACAAAGGGAAAAGCTTTTTCAACTGATCCGGAATTCTTATTTCATAGCACAAACCTAGTTCAGTCTTTTCCTGGCTGTTCTTCTCAATAGTTACCTTAGCAGAAATTCCAGGATCCTTGACTTAACACAGCCACTAGAATCTCTCAGGCACATGATGTGGCATGGCTAGATACAAATCTTTTTTGCATTACCAGAATAAAGCAGCAGTTGATTGGCCTCCAACAGAATTAAGGGGCAAATTATCTTTTAACTCCTACTTTAGTGATTCAAATCCATGTCTCTTCTTCCTTGAAGCTGAATTATTATTGGTTATTTATATAGCTGACTTCTTTGCCACAGGAACCCCTGGCTCTTACCTTGCTTCTGAGAATTGTTGCTTGGATTGTTCCACATCTGGAGGGTCTCACAAAAAGAGAGATGGAAGGTTATGAGAGAAATGGCTCTTGTTACATGGGAGCAGTTGAAGGTAGGGTTGGCCAAGTAGCAAATGGGAATCCTTTCACTACACACATAGATAGTCCTTGCTTAATGACCTTAACTAGGACCAGAATTTCCATCACTAAGCAAATCAGTCATTAGGCAAAGCATCACATAATTCTACCACTTAGTGACAATATTTCTAATAGTTCCAGTTGTTAGGCAAGGACCACACACACCCCAATGCTCTGCCATGGGGATTCCACTTCAGTTCCCCCCATCTGTCTATCTCTGCCCCTATCACTACCCTTTTGGCCACTCTGCACTCTGCCACCACCATCTACCCATGCTTTCTCCCAGCAGTCCCAGCTTCACCATCTTCTTCTGATGAAGCATACCCAGCCAAGGCAGCTGCTGGCCTTTTGAAGATCTCTGCAATGCCACAAAAGAGTTCCTTAGTCTCTGGAGAGGGTTTGCGAAGCATCAAGCTGACCTCGCAATGCCTTTGGGTGGCCAAAAGGCAGAGGTGAGGAGAAGATAACCCAGTGTGGGGAATTGCTATTGTTGATGAAGGTGGTCTGTTAAGGACCTAATTTTGATCACCTGAATTTGGGGTAATTGAACAGCCAAAACCTGGAGCATCATCCTACCATTTTTTCAGCACTTTCATAATTTTGAATGTTTGCTGAACAAATAAATGCCTGTTAAAAAAGAACTACCTATACAGAACCTGAACTGCATCTCAGTACTGGCAATGGGATAGCTTCCTCATTGCACCAGAAGGCAACTTAAGGCTATAGAGGAAGCTCCATGGTATAGCCAAATGATCTACATTATCTGACAATTTTATCAGAATGGTGAAGTTGCAATATTGTGACACAAGATCCACCTCTTACATGCATCCATGAGATGTCACAATATATGTATGAAACAGGCAGAGCTTATATTGTGGCATTACAATGCTTGTTTGCTCTCTGTGCTTCCTGTATAGGTAACCACGAGTACAACTTTCTCCTCTTACAACTTCTAGAGCTGATTAACACACTGCTTAAGAATAGTTTTAAAAAGTTAAAAAGTCAAGACAATTTATGTAAAGGTCTTGATGGAGAGTGAAGCTGGAAGAAGCCATGTTACTAGATAGGCGACAGTTTTAGTTCTACTCTGTGCTAGTAATGAGAACAATGCAGAATAACTGAAACTCTTAAGAGAAATTCCCTTCCCCCAAAATAATCTTATTAATTAATGCTGCTAAAAACACAAGAGACATTATTAAAATGATATACTTATATATAACTTCCTGGTATTGAAAATGCAGCAGTGGTAATAAAAGGTAGTTTATCCAAGAGTTATGCATGAGGACTAGGCATGAGTTGTCCCGCCAGATGGTGATGTGCTCAATTTCCAGTTTTCTCAGTATTGACTCTGTTGGTTTGGGCTGCTGAAAGTGATGATTCAGCCACATATGAAGGTCTATCCTGTGCCATAAATTCCATTGGTGTTATTATCTTACCAGATTAGAGAGGGTGATTTACTAAAAGGCCCTTAAAGTGAGTAACAGTCAGAAGCAAGTTTGAAATCAGAAGCTTTCTGATTCTAGCTCAATCTCTTATTTGCACCAGCTCAGGAAAAAACATACTGCTTATATAGGGGTTCTTTGGTTTGGTTTGGTTTGGTGTTGGTGCTCATGTTCTCCTCTGAACTATTACTTCCAGTTTAAAAATGACAAATTAAAACAGAAAGATAGTTTGGTCAGTAAGTTAACAGAGATCTGATTTCAACCCACTTCTATGTGTGGAAAACCACTTACATATTGTTGCCAAGAGAACTCCCTGTTGTTGTTTAAATTACCAAAAATTGCAATCTCTTTATGCCCCTATCTCAGATTATAGACAGTAAATTACAAATACATCATTATTATGTTTATTTACCAAATGTAGATTGATTCAGTAGCACGTCTCTTTAATTAACAGTCTCAAGTAGAATGCAGTCTTCTCAAAACAAAAGAGAAGATGGTAGGTGGTGCTTTAAGCAATATTTAGGATAATATAGATAACTACAATTCTCAGAATACTTTAGCATTAATTATGCTGACTAGAATTGCTGGGAAACATTGTTTAGTAACTTTTAGAAGGCCACAAGATTCTTCGTCCTGAAGTGATAGCAAAATCCATACTTCCAACTTTAAGCAATATGAAATTTGAAGATTCATAATGTTTCCCTCAAATGTGTTTTCCCTAGTTTTGTACATCTCTCAGAATCCGCTGAAGTTGGGCAGCCAATAAATATAAATAATTAAAAATAACAAGAAGCTAATATTAAAGGCCTATACAAGGCTTTGACAGAAATACACAAAAAGTATTACTTAGCCAAAGAGAGCTGAACCCTTCTTTAAATCACAGAGATTGAGATAATATTCTGAAGTTACTGAGGGAAATGCCTCTCAAATTTAATGGAGTGTAAGGAGAAGAACTAAAGTACAATAAGGCTTGCAAGATTGATGTCAGCCCTACTAGATAAATTAGACCAGGAATATTTATATTTTACCGACAAAGAAATAAAGGAAGACTAGTATAGATCTATTTCAAGCTCTCGTTAGCTAGCAGAATCTTGCAAGTCTGATGATGTTTTTCCCCTCTTCCTTACTCTCTCTATATCTTAATAGATCCTGATCCACATATTTTCAGCCACTCTTTAACTCTCATCAGTCACAGTCACTGGTTTCAGTTGCATTTCTGTTGTTTGACTGAGCAATATAACTTCTAGTCCACTGAAATACAGCCAGAACAATATGCCAGGAATGATAAACCAGGAATGACAAACACTCTCTCTCCCTTCTTTTGTTCTCTTAAGGCTGCTGATGGAGCAGCAATAAACTCAAATGATTCAGAAGAAGTTGATTCGGTGAATACATAGGTTCTGGATGTTTACCCAAAAGATTGGAAATGAGTCACTCCCTGTCATGATCTCAATAATGTATCAGGACTGGGTTTGGAAATATTTAGCTATTTTCTGGAAATGAATGAAGTATCCTGATTTTTAAATAATCCAGTGCTAGTTAATTGGGGTGAGGGATTTTTTGCATAATTTTTATTGACACTGGTAGATAGAAATATTCCACCATAACCAGTTATACTCAATCAGATTATTCATTTCATATTTATAAATCTGCATATGTTCTTCCATATTTAATAATGTCCATTTTTAATTTATTATATTTACCAGTACCTAAAATGTTTAAAATTATTTGTATAGATATTTATTTTATTGCTGTTATTTATCCTGAATTTATCTAACTTGTCTTCATTGATGGAATTACACAGTCAAAGCGTACAAGCCAGATAAAACTATTATACCATCTCTGACTGGCTAACTAATTTAGGAATAAGGAAAGAAATAGATGAATTAAAACCATTCCTAATAAATAGTAGGAGGCAAACATGATAAGAAAAAGTAGATATTTTCAAAAATTGCTAGTTCTGACTTTAAATTATTAAAATAGAAGGGAAAAAAAGCTGGCACAGCTCTTGCATAAAACATTCCACTCCACATCTGCCACATCACAGCTACTTCCTTGCTATGGAAAAATGCTATTATATACAAATTTATATTTCAAAAACTCATAGGAATGTAATCCTCAGATCCAGAAGGATAGAATTTGGTCAAAAAACTTTCCACCAAATCCAGTTGACAATTATTGAAGACTAGTCTTTGGCCTTCATTCCACTGGAATGTGTGATAGTTGTGAATACCAAGTCTTTGAAGAAGTTTTCTGACCACATGGCTTAGGATTCAGTTCAACTAGATTCCAATGGAAACATTTTGCTAGGCAAGAAAGCTTAGGAAACACACATTGGATTGATCCAAAACCACTTTTCTCCCCTACAAATAACAAATCGTGCGTGTAATGGACATCTGCAAATACTAAAATCATGATCAAACATAATCTTCAAAACTGTATCAGCATATTGAAGTGGCTTATAAATTGATAAAATAGAAAATAAATAAAGTAATGTTTTCAGTAAAAGATCAAAAACATTGCAATTACATTTGGATTAAGACTTGATTCCTCTAAAACAAGTCTGTAGAATAGTTTACTTCTTCTTTGAATGCTCTGCCGAGCCAGGAAAGACATTTCACAATGTAAGCAGTACCATCAGAAGAGTAAATGCTGTGTAATTTAATATCATAACATTAATATAAGTATTCCCCAGGTGAGCAATCACCTATCACATTAAATATTAAAGTTCAGCGACAACTGTTGCATGAGTTCTAGAGATTATACCCACAGCTTTTAGGGACCCTTTGAAACCCAGAGGGTTCAGATTGAATATTTCTGTGCCGTCTAATTGTAATGTGAGCAAGCATTTGCACATGTGCACAATAACACAAAAATACACACACAACCTATTTCCTGTGCCCCAATGAAGATATTATTGTTCTCCTCACTATTAGAAGCAAGAAGGCAGTAAACCCCAACTGATTTGGGAAGAAACTAAGCAAATATAGCAAACAGGACTCTAGCTATAAGTATTGCTATCTATGTTCTAACATGCTTCTATGCTCCTTTGGTTTCAGGGGAACAGATTTAAATATATGCCTAACTTCCCCATTTAATTAACCTACTTTTAAAATGCTGCACATTGATGAATCATATCCAGTTTTCCAAAACAGTTGTGCTTTTACAACTCCTACTCTTAATTCTAGGTTAGTAGTGATAAACTTAATAGGATGATTTTATAGACTGGTTTTTCAAAAGGCTGATCTATCCATTTATTGCAACTTTTCAATCTTCTTTTGAATTCAAAATCAAACAAAGTATGATGTTTGTAATATTCTTGCATTTATGTGTGTGTTTGTTGTATCAAATGGTATTCTCAGAAACAGGAAAAAATAAAAAAATTAACTGAGAGCCTTGATATGTAAGGTTCAGCTTGTGAGATTTCAATGCAAGGAGATAAGCCCAGAAGTCATTCACCAGATTATTCATATCACAATCTTTCTTAACTTAATACTTCAGTGGGATATAAAAGCCTGATCTCTGTTATCTGACCATCATTATATGACAAATAGAGAAATTTCTCCAGATGTTATAAATGGCTTTTTATATAATGTCAGGTTATATCCACTTCTTTGGATCCAACCCTGGAAGGCCTTGGAAAGGCCGTTTCCAGAAATCCCAATCTCAATGACCTCCAGGATTTTGGAGAGTTCTTGCCTTGACACAACTGAAAGGCACCAGTTTGGAAAAGCAGATCTAGATTGTGTAGCCAGCACACTAGGACATCTGATCTTTGATAAGAAAAAGAGGTCATTTTTCCCAAAAAACAAAACATTTCTTCCTGCTGCCTTTCACTTAAAAATTCTGTGTGTTTTTTTAAATTGTGAGCACTAACATCCAAGACTGAGTGAGCTCTAGCACTATGCAATGTAGGAAATTTGTTGACTAGCAGCTTGGAAATCCAATATTAAATAAGGAATCATGTAGGCTAAATTCTAAATGTCTATTCAAACATAACTGTTACTGTGTTCAGTGACATTGGCTTAGGTGACAATAAATAAATAGGAAAATAAATAGATTGGCTCTCAATATCCTAAGCCCTTTCCTAGGTCAAAGAGCTACACTTAAGTCATGTCATGTATATGCCACTTTTTAAAGTATAACTATGTATGAGTGCTGTCCTATTATAGCTAAAAGTCAGCTCTTCACATAAAGTAGTTTTGAATTAATCAATCTACAAGCTTTCTGTAGCCTGATCTCTCTCTCTGTCTCTCTCTGTCTCTCTGTCTCTCTCTCTCTCTCTCTCTCTCACACACACACACACACACACACACACAAACCAACAAAAGCAAAGAAAGCGTCACCAGAGAGTAGATAAGCTATTTAAACTTTTAGGAACATTCCTGCCATTAAATTAATTATATCTGGTTTCTCTGAGTAGCTTTTTTTTTTTTTACTGTATGTGCACATGTCAGAAAAAAGAAATACACAATGCTCTCAGAATTAGCTTGAACCACAAGATGGGCAGCAAATAAAATTGATAAATAGTTTGCTACCAGTTTATGATTATTGATAATAAAGTGCACCCCCTCCATCCATCCACCTGAAGAACTCTAATGTCAACAAGTCTGAGAAATATATATTGCATTATTACTGCCACAAGGGCAGAAAAATTAAGCAGATTTTTAAAGTTCTCTTCTGTCCTTTCCAACCATTTTAAAAAGAATTCTCTCCAACTGAAATTAAGAGAAAGGAATAATTAATTAATTTCAAGCCAACATAGGTTATATGTCTACTTGGGCTTATGTTTTAGGCTAAAAGGACTTTGCTGTAATGAATGTTCTTTCCTATCTGGCAAAGAAACACAGTTAACAGTCCTTTTGTTCCTATATAAAGCTGGATTTTCCGAGGTTTTACTTTTTAATGTCAAAAAGAATCAGCTTTTGAAGCTAATGGGCAGTACGAGATGATTCTCAACATTTTATTTCCCATCAGAGGTCTCTCCCCAACTTAAGGCTGGGAAATATGTTGAATTGCATGGTTTTGGGATAACCCTCCAAATGTTGTTGGATAATAGTTTTAGTCATACTCAAGTCCCACTAATTCTGCTGGTTGTACATCAAGCATGGCTGGAATTAAATCCAGATAATACTATTTATACCAGCAGGGAATAGGAAGAAGTGTTATATTTCATGCTATACCAAGTATGGAACTAGTCTTGGGTACTATGCATCTTGTCTTGAAGTTTGGGCGTCATTTCTGCAACATTTCAGGTGTTGTCCATAGAGTTTGCAGTCACAGTGATTTTGCTTTTCAGCTGAAGAATTTAACCACCTTCACAAGCTGCCTTTCCTAGTACCACCCTTGACCTTATCCTCTACCCCAACACTTGGTGATAATTCAAATTTTCCACCTTTGCCTTCACTCTATTGGGGGGGTGGATTCACTACCCATCCCAACATTTTTAGAGCATTGTTTTCCTTTTGCTCTTTTAACCCTTATCTCTTCCCATTTTTCCTTTAATGAAAACCCTTTATAGAAGCCAAATCTTGTGAAGACATTCAGTGCAGCACTGGGAAGAAATGCTTGTGGGATTCCAGAGTGGGCAGAGGACGGTGTGCCCTTTGTGATGAGCTATGTCCAGAAAGCAAATCAGACGAAGCTGTCTGTGCCAGTGATAACACCACTTATCCAAGTGAGTGTGCCATGAAGGAAGCAGCCTGTTCCCTGGGTGTGCTATTGGAAGTAAAACACCCAGGATCTTGCAACTGTAAGTGAGATTTTTAACCTTGCAGGAAATTTAATCTTCTGAAGGCAAACAAACAAAATCCTTAGAATAGGTGAGGATGGAAGCCTTTATTAAACAGGAAAGAAAACTATGCAGTAGTGAGATCTTATGTAGAAAGATTTATGTATTATGCAGAAATCTTGCGCTTGATGAGAAGAAAAATCAAATGTTTGAGGGTCCTTTCTCTTTTTAGGGAAGTGTCTAACAACAGAAAGTTGCCTTAAATGCATCTTCCTAGCTGTTTCTTGCCTTCCGTTAATATTGTTTGCTTGAGTGTGCTTTGCTGCCTGCTTTATTAACACTTGGCTATAATCTAATTGTTCCCTCACCTCAACCCTTCCCAAACTAGCTTAACCCTTAACCATGTGGGCTGCTGTCCGCTCACAATGGCCTCTGAATGAAGGACTCAACAGCAGTTTAAAAACCTAGAACACAAGAGCACTTTTTATCTAATTTCAGGAATCTGCCAAATAAACCTGAGCCATTGAGTCTCCAGAACTTGCTGCAGTTATGACTTCATAGATTATGTAACACACACTTTACACTTACATGCAGAAACAAACAAACAAACCAAAACCCACAATCAACTTTATTGAATAACCACAGGTGCCAAAGTGCACCTAACTGCAATCTACGCTTTAAAAAACATGCCACATCCTATTTTGGCTATGCAGGGGGCTTTGAAAACATGCACAGACAGCTTCTGCGCTTTGTCATCCATATTTAAACAAGAGCTCCCCTGTATTCTCCTATCTAGCCATCAATGAAGAGCCTGAGGAAGAGGATGAAGAGGATGACCAGGACTACAGCTTTCCTATATCTTCCATTCTAGAGTGGTAAAATTTCCATCACTTTTGAAACAGCCATTGGGCAAGAATTACAATGTCCATACTGTACATAAGTGTATGCTTATTTATTTGGGGAAGAAAGAAGTATACATATAGTTGAATCTTGTAGACATTTATTTATACTGTGTCATGTTTTATAATTTATACATTAAAGAAGTCTGATTGACTGTACACCTTTTTTTTGAAGAAGAAATGTAATCGTTATGGGATGAGCTGTGTTATTTATTGTGAGGTCTCTTGCTTGTAAAGTAAAGCTTTTTTTCTTGTAAACTATAAATCCATTCCTTAGAGCCTAACCCTCCTCCCCAATTACAATTTTCAGCTCCTTATTTCTGCCAATGTTAACTCTTTTCCATTTTAACAAAACTTTGCATGACAGTTTCAGTTACATTTTCTATTTATTGTGTTTCCTTCTTGCCAATTCTGTATATAAATACATGATCCCTAGGATATTTGTTTACAAGGAATCTTGACTGACCAAAAGGCGCTGTAAACTGAGTTAAGTATATATTTGAGGTGGAAAGAGGGAGAGCTTTAACAGAACCTCTTTCCCTGGCTATGTTCTCTGATTGTATCATGTAGTAATGGGATCTCAAAATCCTGAACATTTATATTGTACTATGAGAATTCAAACCCAAAGATCGGATTATGAAGGGTTTTTTTAGTTGCTATGTGGCTAAATGTAAAGAAAGCATTATTTTCTTTTTTTTTTAAGAAAAAGAAGAAACATGAAAATACATTGTCATGAACATCAATGTTTTATTAGGTCTGTCCTCACAGATAGTCCGTTCCATTTTTTAAACATTCTTTTTGTTTCACATTCAAAATGTTAACAGAATATTATATCAAAGCTTTATCAGTTCAAGTTTCTTGCTTTTCATAATACTTTCTTTTTCTGAGGCAATTTTATATTTTCAAACATGACAAGTTATATATAAATTCATTTAAATATATAGTTTTGTACTTTTCTACCATGTAAATGTGCAATGTATATAAAAGTTATAATGTGTATTTGTAAATAATTATGAGTGAAAAAAAATAAAAAATGGATATCCTTTCCCCCAAACCTGTGTATATTGATTTCAATTATTGGTTGAGTTAAGCTGGTGGCCAAGAATATTCAGATTCAAGATGATCTATGGTGACTAAATTGGAATTATTGTAGGATACCTAAGTAATACACAGAAGGAAACGAAGATTTTGTATGCTGAAAAATTGAGTTTGTAGTTAGTAGTTGTCTGGGAATGTGCTAAAAAAATGTAGGTTCAATCATTTTTAATCTATCCTCACTACTCAATCTTGATGAGAGGAAAATTCTGCCCCATGGCATTTGTAAATATTACATTTAATGTAAAGGTATTTTTTATACTCTAAAGGACTCTAGCCCAACTTATTATGTTTTCACTATCTCATATTGAAACTAATAAGAATGAATATAGTATACAGATTGGTTGTTGACTAAGGACTAGAGAAATCAAGGTTCTAAATCCAAATCACACAGGAATGTTGTGAAGATACAATCAAAGAGGACAGAATTATATATATTTCCCTGTTTCTTAGAGGAAGAAAAATACTGTATATAAATCAAATAAAACAATATTATTTGTGTTGCATTATACCTTTAAAATTTCACTGCAATTTTAAACTTCCTTCAGAGTCATAGAACTTATCTCTGTTTCATATAATCATGAGATTCTATAGAGTGGTATTTTTCCAAAATGATAATTAAGTTTCTCTCTGACAGACACTAGAATCTTGAAATTGTAATTATACATTTAAGCCTTTTTATTGAGCAATTGCTCTTACATATTTCTTACACATAACAATTTTATGAAAACCTAAAATAATAAATTAATTTCATTGTTCTTCATGGCCTACAGCTGAATGTATTCACTAATATTACTGAAAAGTATCTGCTTGAGATGGTATTATTTTTATATTTTATATTTAATCTATGATAGCTCACTCAAATGCACAAGCCATCATTATATCTTCATCATCACCATAATCATTTTAGCCATTGTCTATCCACCGCAGAATGAAGGCCTCTTCTGCTTGTTTCCAAAAATACAGACTTCAACTTTCTTTTGCCAATTGGGCCCGCAATACTTGCTGATGTCAGTACATTTTACAATAATTAAATACATCTAACTATATAAATTACTCCATTCAATTTTCACCTCATATCATATTATCCTAGTGTGGACTAATTATTTTAGATATAATTGTAAATATATTCCTCTAAAAAACATACTGTGGCCATGAATAAGAAACATAGGAAAGATCCTGCTGATTCATAGTAACATGTAATCCAGCATTCTATCTCCCAGCTACAACCAACTGAATATCTCTGGAAAGCAAATAAAGAAAAATAAAAGTTATTAATTTTTTTCCACTATTGTTCTCCAGGAGCTGATATTCATAGGCAAACGGTCTCTGAAATCTGAAGTCTGCATATACTGTAGTCAGTTCCATTTGGCTTTTTCAAAGCAATTTAGCTTATGATAATCATGACATTCATTACAGAATTCCTCAAATTTTGCAGGTTCTTTCTATCAGATTAATTCAGAGATGAGTTACTCATGGTTTGCCCATCATTTTGCAGTTCCAAGTGTTCCTTAAGACTTTCTGATACCATTTTTATTGGATTACCATTCTGCCACTACTCCTTTACTATCAGGGAGCTTGAAAGCAGATGATATTTTTGAGTACATTTTCTTTTTTTAGAAATAGTGAAGGGTGCTATTGGTGGTATTTTTTTGAAGATCAGTCCGCACCCATCATTGGCTACTGACACTTCTGAAATAGCCTTATGGGAAGAACTCCCTTGTGATGTCCTCCTGGGAGAATTTTAAAACTGGACGTTTTTAAAAAGAGATTGGACAATGATTTGTCTGAAAAGGTATAAGGTTTCCAGCTGGAGCAGGTGGTTGGACTAGAAGAATTTCAAGATCCCTTCCAACAATTCTGTTATTCCTTTGGTATTTAGCTGAAGACAGGATGGGTCCAAAGAAACTGAAGATATACACATGCATCTCTTAGTCACCTGATAACTAAAAACAATGCAAGAACTTCACACTGTAGGAAACTCTTTCAAGGTACATGAGGATGGGTAGGAAAAAAAATGCAGGGTAATGATCTAAGTTGAATGAATACTAGTGTGGATTCGATAAGCTATATACACTTCCTCTCGGTGAATGATTTCTCCCCCTTACTCACTCAGTCATTCTCTCTTTCTCTTTCTCTTAGCCTTGCCTAGATCACTGGATTGTGGTGTGATTAAAAGGAAAAGAATCCATTCTGCATTCTGCTCTGGCTTCCTCAGATGAAGAAGGAAAATAAATGGCTCCAGAGATCTTTTCCCGTACCAAGAGATGCTATGTTGCAGGCTTCTCCAAGCTTATGCCCATTAATATGATGAATTACAGCTCCCCAAATCCCAAATGTATTTGACTACATATGACCATGTTGAGTGGCCATTTGGGGAGTTGTAATCCAACACATCTGGAGAATATCAAGCAGGGAAAACTGATTCCTTTCCCAGAAAGGATGTGAGGAAAAGATGAGGCTGCAACATTTGTTAAGGTTCTTTGCAGACAAAATAATTTGTATTTACTCTGGTTAGATGCCACTTGGACCAAGTCTAACTCCAACCAGGGCACTATCTTATAATGTGTATCTGGATTTCATTTAACCTAGTGAAGAAATAGACAGGGTTCTCTTCAGGGTATGAACCCAGTCACTCATGCCTCATGTGGGTCCTCTAGACAGCAAGCATATATGTGGCTGGTCTCAGGAGATGATCAATGCTTCTTTGAGAAAAAGAAATGTGAACTGCCTTAAAAGAACGCAAAGTCATGTCTTCTCCTGTCACTGCCACAAGGGCACAGTCTCTCAGTCCAGCTCCTTTATATAACTTCTGCCTCGTCTCCAATCTTCAACGTTAGGGAAATATTTTGGAGGCTATTGAAGGACATCAGAGGATCTTAGATAAAGTGAATTATCTAGATCCTGTCCATTCAAGATGCAGGTCTGGGACCAAAGCTACACTGGTTGCTCTAGTGGGTTAATTTTGTTAAGACCTGAAAGGAAGGACTATATCACTTTTGGTCTTGTTCATTGCTATTGACCATAATATTTCTCTGGACTCCCTGTAAGGTTTGGGGAATGAAAGACTTTTTTTACAATGGGTCTGCTCCTTCCTGACTGCAGTTCCAGGCATTGTCATGGACGAGAGAAATTGATCCTGTGATGGTGTTGTAATATTTAACATGATACTTCTGAGAGAGGTCAAATACATCTCTATTATATCACCTTTCCAAGATCAATTTGAGATGTAATGGAGATAGTTTCGTGCAAGCTGTGATGTTCCAAATAAAATGATTTAACCAGGTCAAATCCCAAACAAGTTTATATTGTTCTTATGAAAACATTTGGCATTCCTGTTTGGTGTCAATGATGGTTCTAGATAGGGTTATGCTTCCTCTGAAATAGCAACTCTTGAATTGAATGTTTCACAGATCCACAGATTTCTCTAAGATTCCATAAGGAATGGCCTAATGCCTCACTTAAGAGATAAAGCTAAAGTGTTATCCAGTCCTTATCTGCTATGATTTGAAAACCTTCTTTCCTCCCTTAAAATGCCAAGTTGAATAATTTGATAGATTTTAGAGTTTGTTTTATAATTGCCTGTATATGGACTAAGCAATATGCAAGCATACATAGCAAATTTCATAAACATGCAGTCACATTCACACACCAGTATGTTTATATTCTAAAGCTCTGTAGAGTAGAAAAAACTAATACTTAACATTAATGGCAATTAATGTATTAATTTTTATTTCATTTATTCACTCTCCCATCAATAATCTGCCATCAATAGGGGAACATCTCAGTTTCTGCTGCTTAGCAGATGGAACACAAGGGATACAAGCTCTGCCCTTTTCAGGGTGCAAGCAATGTTGTCACACGAACATCAGAAGTGGGGCTGCATCATGACATTACATCTGCCTTCTTGCAGGTTTTGGTCCCACCTTCATGGACCTGCATTAGATAAAACACTATCTAATAATGCTTCTGCAATCTGCACTTCTCTCGGCCCCAAAGTATCTGACAGTCAGCTGAAGAAAAAATTGTTGAGGTTGTATATTGACCACTGATCTGAGACTGAATAGCATATACTGATTACTCTTGTAATCAAACAGGTGTGAATTTGAGGAGGGGGTGCTCTTTATCACTAATATGGATTAAGTTTATTATACAATTTTTCACATGGTGTGCCTCATATTTCTTTGAAAAAAGATTGAATACAGATGCAAAGTGAGCAGAGTCATTTCAATATACAAATGGGACATGGTTCTTTAATTTCCTTCAAGATTCAGAGCTTGTTTGCTTTTTAATTCCATTTTAGTACTTTACCCAGGTTCACATTTTTTTTGTCTTAATATAGTGGGAATTCTGCTACTTGTTTGCAGCAATCATCCCATGGAAATTTAGCAATCAGACAGGATCTGGGAAGAAGCAAAAACCTTTGCAAATAACTAATATTTGAAGGCAGCTATCTAATTCAATTACAATTTGAATTCACAGTTAACAGATTCATTCCTTCAAACCCAATGGACTGGCTAGTGAAATTGAGGACCCTTGAAAAATCTGATTAACACTTAACTCTCTGATCAATAAAACTTCAATTGGTATACACCTTTTCTGGGAAATGAGAAAGTAAAACAGGATCCATTAGTAATATCTTCCTCCACAATGGCATGTAATTATATTTCATAGAACTGCAACCAAAACCAAAGCATTTCATAATCATTATGGCAGCTAAATTATATAGCAATTGGTAGGTGAAGCTGTGGAGTTTGGAATGGTTGAGTCCCATTATGAAATCAAGTCTGCCACATGTTTAAAGAGATACCACTCTGTTTCAGAAATGCAAGGAATGTGTGAGACACTTATTCCTACGGGAGACTAGCTGAATGCATAAACAAGGCAGATTAAAGGAGGTAACAAAGCTGCAGATGAATTTAATATGAGGTGTCCATGCTAAAATGTATAAACGTGTTAACCTGCCAACTGTTCCATGTTGCATCTATATTCATACGGTAATTGCATGAATTTTGTTGGGGAAAACTAAAGTGTATTATACTTTTAGATGCATTTTTAATATGTTGTTATACAATTGTCTGTAATGTCACAGCATGATATTTAAAGATATTTATATGAATATTGAAATAGGCAACATCAAATATACCAACATGAAAGTGCCTAGCATTCCAAAACAATATTGTGCAGCTATTTCATCTGGACTTTTTTCTGGTAATAACAACAAAGACAGAGGAAAATAGGATTAAAAAATGAAAACTAAATACCTTGATGACAAAATTCTATGAAACTATAGCTTTTGCATCATGTATTAATGTTTGCTGAGGTGAACAGAAAATACAATTCTCTTCAAAGTGGTTTGAGTTATTGAGTTACACTAACTGGAGGCTGGTGGAGAGAAAGAGTGCCTGGCTAAAGTCACCCAGTCGACTTCCATGCCTGAACCTGAATTCCAATATAAAATTTTCTTTTCTCTAGTCCTAGTCTAACATCATAATCATAAACTCCTACATTTATTACCAGTATCTATGGTATCATTTTTATTCAATGTTTTGTGTGTCACATGTTTTATAATATTTCATTAGGGAGATGTGCATAATGATTGTTAAAGAAATCTATTTTATTTCATGCATATGACAAATTATAATTTTACTATATTTTGTGCACAGTATTTTAATAAGAAGAAAAAATAAGACTCATCTACAACATACAATGTAAAAACTGTAACAACCACTAAGTAGGACAAAGAGGCAGAAGACTGACAGAATGCATCCATGAACACCAACTGGCAGTCGGATGACATGATGAACCTTCTTTAATTTCACAACATATAGACAGATTTAATCAGAGTTTTAGTTGGGAAAATGTGACAATCCTAGATCAGGCCAAGTCCAAAAATGTAAGAGAATTTCTAGAGCCTGGCACTCTGACAAATCAGCCAACAATAGGCACAGACACTAACAACATTTATAGACTATGCAAAGGAGATAATCAACCAGCCCCAAAGAGAATAAGACTCCAGCACCTCTTCATCAGTAATCAGTACTCAGATCAGCATAGATTAAGTTCAAGGTCAACTTGAGACCAGTGGTGGGATTCAATTTTTTTTTTACTACCGGTTCTGTGGGTGTGGCTTGATGGGCATGGCAGGGGAAGGATACTGTAAAATCTCCAGTCAGAGGTGATATTTGCCGATTCTCTGAACTATTCAAAATTTCCACTACCAGTTCTCCAGAACTGGCCAGAACCTGCTGAATACCACCTCTGCTCCAGACCAACAATCAATTAAACAATACCCCAATCAAGAAATTGCCAAAGAGCCATCAATAAACAGCCCAACCAAAGAATCTCTAAGACTGCCCCCACCCACACAGACAAGATACCAGAATATAAACTGACAGCAAACAGAATACCTTACTAACACTGATGATGTTACCTACTTAGGATAATGAAATGTCTGCACAAAAACAAGCAAGCTCAAAGAGCACCAAGGACCCCTCATTTCAATCCTGAGCTACAAATATTCTCCTTTATTGGTACAGTATTTTTTGTCATAGCTTTGAGTATTGCGTTCATATATAATTTAAAGTACCAGTAAATAGAATCTATTCCCTTGGATGTAGATATCATAAAAAATCATGAATTAGCAGAAGTCATTGTGTTATTCTCCATCATAGAATTTCTAGCTTTAAAGTCCCTGTTACAAAGCAACGTTGCCTCTACACACTTCATGATGCCATAAACTAGCAAAAACTTTTCTTCTCCAATTTGGTGGCCTTGAGGTGTTTTGCGATATAACTCCCAACCATTATAAGGATGCATCTGGAAGGCCCCAGATTGAGGAAGCATCTGAAAAACCCCAGGTTGACCTATATAATTTGTATAGAATAAATGGGAAATGGAGAAATATTTTGCTTTGAAATGGCCAATTCAATATTGCCTATGTATGTGCAACATTGTTCATACAGAGTTATATATCAATAAGCAGACTTTGGTGCATGATCCTTCACAATGCTCAATATCAATCTCAAAGGGTCAGGGGATTAGCTGTTACTGTTGTTATTATTAGCAGTAATACAAATTAATTAAAAGTGTATTTATTAAAATAGTTGTACATAATAAATGTTTGGGGTAGATAAACAATCTAAAACATCACCAATATGGTCATGAGCTGAAGAGTTTGGAGGGTCATACTTTAAAAGGATTATTTAAGTGACTGTCAATATCTTGTCATTATAATAAAAATATCTACCTTAAGCATTAACAATACTTTTTTTATTATTAGCTATAGCTAAATAAAATACTTTGGGCAACATTTGGCCCAATCTAAGCTGGGCCTTTCTTGTTTGAGCCAGATTTATAACTGAGAGGATTTGGGTAGTTTGTTTTGCTTTCCTTAAATTAACAGAAAAATTACCGATGTTCTGATATTACACATTAATTCAGGACCTGAAAGTCCTGAATTAATGTGATGTGAGTCTGGGATTGCTTACTCATCTCTGAAGCCGTGAAACAAGTTATATACAAAACCTAGCCTTAAAAAGAATTGTTTATGTTTAAAACTAGGTTTTGTGGTCCTATTTTTTGATCATTACTTCTGCTTGATCCTTGATGCTATAGATATGCCAAGTGTTTTGAGGTCGGGGAACAAGAAGTAAAAAAGGCAAGTGTTGTTTAAGTGTTGTTTTTACTTATTTTATAGGACTAATGTTCACACTGGCAGTCCTGGGAAATCTATACCTCTTATTTTGGAAAGCTCTGTCTGAAAAGGTTTTAGCTCCCAAGAGACTGATATGTAGATGAGACATTAAGGAAGATTATAATACCCTGTTATTACCTCCCCACATGCTACTACCCAGCACAATAGCCTGAGAATAGTCTTCATTCACCAATTTGGGTTGCTATTGAATTCATCCTCTTGTTCCAGGTCTTCACACTGAAAAACCATGACTGGAGAACCTTGTGAGCATTCAAGGAGAAGGAAATCTGGTGCTAATTGTGATGGGAGATTTTGAATCCAGTGAACTGACAGACAGATCACAATGAAGTTAGGATACAAATCAGGGACTTTATTCTCTCCTGCCTCTTTTTAGAAACTTTAACAAGAAGAGATTATGTCCAAGCCAAAGGATGCTAGACAGGATAAAATAAAAGCTGCCAATTTTAATGCTAGTATTTCTAAATGTATAGTAACAAATCATTCAACAGACTAGCAAAGATGAATATGTAATTTGCTTCCTTTTGATGTTAAATATAATATACCATTAATTATTAGTAAACAGTATGGCTTTTATTGCTGAAATTTTGAAGTTAATTAACCTTGTCTGTTTTATATGTCATATTTTTAGTAGTAGGAAATCCAATTTAGAATTTAACTCCACCTAGAGTTACCCTGAGGTAAGATAGTCGGCAAATAAATGCTATAAATATTTTATAACTATAAATAACTAAGTCTAAAGGAAGATTTTAGATGCTAAAGGAAGATTTGCATGCAATTTCTCCTGTATTTTATTAATATTGCACTTGAAGTTGGGGAAATTTTTTTTTTAAAAATATCAGTATCCTATACATACATAAAAAGTTTTGTTTTACTGAGAACATTGTTTCCTATTAAATGATCTTCATTAAAAACATATGTAAGACCCAATAAAGTCAAGTTTTTAGCAAGGTGTCAATAAGTTGACAATAATGAAGATCAGAATTACTAATATAGGAAGAAAATAATAGTGTGGTTGCAAGTCCTTAGAAAGAGAGTTAGTCCTGCCTTAGGCACAAAGCAGCTGGCTGACCTTGGGTCAGTCATGTTCTCTCAGCCCCAGCAAGGAGACAATGGCAAACCACTTCTGAAAAACCTTGCCAAAAAAACCTGCAGGGACTTGTCCAGGCAATGTCTGAGAATCAGACATGAATGAATGTAAAAAAAACATAATGCTAGTCTGGATTATGGCAAAATATTAATGGCAGACTTATCCTGATGGGGTTTACATATCCGGATGTATGGTGTGTTTAATAATAACTACTACTGAGAAGAGAGCTAATTTGGTGAGTGGTTAAGGCACCAGGTTAAAAACTGGGAGACCATGAGCGCTAGTCTTCCTTTAGGCACAAATGCAACTGGGTGACCTTGGGCTAGTCACACCCTCTCAGTCCCAGGAAGAAGGCAATGGCAAACCACATCTGAAAAATCTTGCCTAAAGAACTGCAGAGACTTGTCCAGGCCATTGCCAGCAGTCAACATTTACTTAAAAGCACAATCATAAATAAGGCCCTTAGAATAGTCCACTCACACAAGGCCATGATAGCTGAGATTTTTTTATTTTCCAGTCCTGGCTTATTTGGAGAACAACAGTTGAAAAAAAATGCATATAAAGTTCTTTGGTTTTTTTCAATATTTATTACATTTTACTTATTGTTATTATTTTTATGGTCTTTTAATATTCTGATCCACAATTGGCTTGCTAAATAGAGACAATGAATAGTTTGCCAGAATCTGATTCACTCTCATAAGATTTTTGCATGGTCACCAAACCTGTACATTTTCCCACAAATCTTTTTTTTTTCAAAAATGAAAGAAAAGGACGTTGAAAGCAGACAGACAGGTGCTGCCAGATTTACAAATAAAGATAAATTGCATATACCATTTGTTTCAGCTGTTGAATTGATGGTTGCATGCACATTCCACAACAGGTGTTTTCCAAGTCCAGTGCCCTCTCAGGCTGGCAAAGCTACACTGGAGTCAGATGCCGGCCTAAATCTAGCCCTGTTCATCTGCAAAAAGGAACCCTGTTTGTACAAGGGCAAACCTTCCAAGAAAGTCAGTAATTCTTTTTCTATTGCACTTAGAATGTCACTTTCCCTTCTAAATTCCCTCATTTTTCTTGGTCTTCCAGCTATAATAGTCTTTCTCCACAAGCCAGGAAAAATATGAAACTTGGAGTTAATCTTAAACTTTAGCAATATACAGTATATGGTTTAAAGAAATTTACTTTTAATCTTGAAAACAAATTCAGCCCATATCCTGTTTTAAATTGAGCCCTGTGTGTAATGAACCCAAAGTATATCTGGCAAGATATACGCATTAGAAAGTTTGTTTTGTTTTGTTATACAATATTATTTTTCTATCTTGTAAATCCAAAAGCTTTCCAGCATTCATTTTGAAGAGTCAACCTGCAGAATAAGTCAAATCTATGCATGTTTAATCAGAAATGTAGAATTTATGGCCTGATATCCATAATTATTGTTTATTTCTGCAAAAACTATTAATCTTAAGTGTAGTCCTAGCCACTGTTATTTTCCAGATCAGAAAAGCAGGCTAATGTGGCATTGCCACCTAAATTTATTACTCTTCAAAAGAAAATAATTGAAGCTTAGACTTCTAACAAACTTCATTGTTAATGTGGTCCCCCTCAATTTTTCCTTCACAGTATTCTCAGCAATGCTAGACAAGTAGACATACCCATTATTTTAATTTCATGTAGTGCCACCAATCAAACGTTGTTCTTCACTACTAGGAAAAATTGAAAGGATGATTGGAACCACTGCCTAATGCTTCCATTCCAGCACGTATACAAGGGAATCTACCACAGGTGGTCCAGATTCTCCTAAGCCATCTCAGACCAAGGTACATAAGAGCTATAAGTAAAAACAATAGATCTGACAGAAACATAAACTACTTTCATTATGGCAAAGTGAAGATGACCACTTTCATGTAACATAGTCATTTTTTTATATAAGTACATTTAACATTTGTTCTTAAGAGACTAAATTAACTTCTATTACATAAGTAGCTTTTGAAATTTAACGTTTCACTCTACAAATCCATGAATAACAGATTATACATCAAGATCTACCTAAGTAAAAAAATTGTTTTGAATGTAAATGGAAGCATTTCATGTTAGGAACTAGTTTAATATCCTTTGTTAGGGAGTTTTCCAGGCTGAATATCATATCTAAGAAGACTCCCATGTGCTCATGCAATGAACATTTGACAGCAGAGCATCTTTACACATATCTGAAAGATCAGGAAGAAATGGTGTTAGAATATGCAGTTTTCCAGACTCCATGATCCTAAGCGGTATCTGGCATTAGAAATTATAACTAGCGTTTTCAATTATGCATG
This sequence comes from Pseudonaja textilis, assembly GCF_049901715.1. Taxonomy (NCBI): domain Eukaryota; kingdom Metazoa; phylum Chordata; class Lepidosauria; order Squamata; family Elapidae; genus Pseudonaja; species Pseudonaja textilis. The sequence continues at coordinate 232,898,296 of NC_141991.1, read as the reverse complement.
GGAAAATGGCTGATTGTCACTCATATATTTGGATGTATTTTCATCTAGATTGGCGAAGAAATTTTAATGTCATTAAAGTTGAAAATATAAAGGATGTGTACAGTAATGTTTAATTCAGCTGCATATTAATGAATGTAATTTCATGGGTAATTTAAATTACTGTATTAACTAAATGACATTTATGCAAAACTAAAGTTATAAATTCAATAAAAAGAGCAACATAATTATTTTTTTATAAATTTCATAAACTAATGAGAATTACAATAATCTTTGATGCATTCAGTCTTATTTAAGTCTGATTTTCTGATTTTTTACAGAAGTGGTGATCAGTATTAAATGTTTGTTTGACTTCTTTTGAAATATTAATGGAAAGGGAAAAATAATTTGCAATGTAAATAATATAGGACAGCTATGATAGGAACAGGTCTGTAACAATAATGCATACATGAAAGACACTTTTAAATAAAATTGATACTTCATAACTTCCCCAGAGTTCCATTGATAAAATTTGGAATAGTAGTATTAAAAAATAACATTGCCTCATGCAATTAACACTCTTTTAACAAGAACGCCTAAATTACAACTTGTTTTGACCAGAAGGATCAGTTTAGGCAAATTATTGATGAGCAGACAGAGGAAACCTTGATAAATGAATAATGAAAAATGTGCATTTGTAATTGTAAAAGGTGACATGTTGTGATGTGAACTGTATTGTAATAGGAATTCTCATGTTGCAGATTAAAATGACAGAAATAAATAAGGTAAACCTAAAATAAGGTAAAGAAATACTGTCTAGGATATATAGATTTTGCAAAATATAATTTGCAGAAGGTGTTTTCAAAGATGGTGCCTCTCAAAAACAAGAACTTGATTGCATGGGCTAGAGAATTAATGTCACTTTTGCTTTGCCAATGCTTCCTGTTGGGTTAAGAAGTCTTTTCTTCTCTATGACAGAATTCTGCAGCTGAATGCTTGATAATGTTGAAGGGCTATTAATATGCTAAGCCTTTTAATAGCATGGGCTACCACCATCCTGTTCTCTCCCTGGTTTATAATTTGACTTAAAGAAATGTAAGCTTGTATAATTTAAGTTGATATAATTTAAAATCTAATATATATTAACAAAAATGGAATCACTTTTTGATAAGCTTATCAGATTACTTTTCTGTAGTGAAGTATAAATTTCACTTCACTGTGAAAAAAAGAAGAATCACATGATTATTACTTACTCTTGAAGTTTGGATCTCTACTTAGGTACTGTAAAATACAAAAAAAATCTCATTTATATATTGTTGTTTTGGTAATGTATTTATAGTATTTCGGTATAGTAGTATAATAATAATTATACTTCTCCCACATTTCATTTTATTGCATGGTTAGAATGATAATGAATGTTTGGACAATTGGAATTCCTTATTAATTAAGAAGAACACAGGTGGATCTAGTTAATTTCTAGGGTTGTAAACCAACAATGTATTTCGCTAGACAATGCCAAAACAGAAGATCCAATGGATTTTCTGGAGCTTATTGTGTAGGACATGACAGCAGCAAAGAGTTGCAATCATAGACTTGTGTCCAAAAATCAATCCTCCTAAAGTGGCTTCTCGGGAAACTAAAGATTATCTAAGAACCTTAAGATGCTATTCAGTTATGGCTAGCAAAAATGACTGCCCGCCCACCCAACTTGTTTCAGGTTTAGGAGATCACAAGAAAAGATAGCTCCATTGGTGAATAAACTTCAATGAATTCAATATGTCTCACTTTTCAGTAGAAGTATACATTGTTAAGGGTGTTAAAGGCTGGAATGTGAGAGGTGAGATATGACATATTTTCCATTTTAATTTATATCCTGCACTTCATGATTAACATATGTTACCTAATTGCCTGATAAGAAGAAACAAATACAAAAGTCAAGAACACCATATTTATTCAAAAATAGATAGAAAGAAAAAATTACCAATACAATATTATCAAGAATTTACAAAATATACTTACATTTTTTAAAAAAATAAATCATTGGAAAATAAACTGTCTTCCTTTTAGGTAACTACAGTAAGGCATATAACAAAATGCAATGTACTCGAAGGGCAAGCAGATTGAAACTGCTTCTGAAACATTAAAAACAATCGTATAAATATATACCTGCACCATACAACTGTTCTTATCATTTGCAAACAAAAGCAGTCCTTTAAATCAGGAGTTCCTAAACTTTTGCCATCACACCTCTCTTTTATGTAATTTTAACATACACATCTCTCCTAAAAATCCCAACACTAAAATGAACACAAATGAACAATGGAAAATTCAAGAAAGATGGATTTTATTATAACAATGTAATTAAAAGATTCTTCACATCTCCCCTGGATGGTGTCTGCACGTCCCTAAGGGTGGTATTTGGAAAAACCTGCTTGAAGTGGCTATTCCATCTGATGGAGAAATGTATAGTATAGCAATGCTGCATTGCTAGCCACACCTGACAAGTATAGATTTCATTTTGCAGGGAGAAAAGTAGCTACAGAAGTGAAATTGAAAGAATCAATTTCTTCCCATACTAGCTTACACTTTCAAGTTTTTACAATTGTTTTGCGATGATGATGATGATGATGATGATGATGATGATACAATAATAAGTGGAACTGTCCATAAACAGGAGAAGGGAAAGCAGAAGGGACTTGAAAGAAATATGTAAGAAAAGTATCAGCAATAATGTATTTTCTCTCAAGATTTATCAGGATTTTTTGAGGTTTATTAATATGCAAAACAGATTAAAGAAACAATAAAAGAAACTGAATTCATGAAAACATCACAGCAATATGGACTATCTTTCTATAATACTTGTCACCTAGTTACAAAATTCAGTTGTTTTCTGTGTTTGCATAATAGACAACTATTTTCTGGGTAAAGCGACAAAACATTTAACACAATTAACACCAATCAAGTGTGGCATGTTGTCTGAGCACAACCTACTTGACCATCAAATTCATTGGGCAACTTAGGATAAGTCACTGCCTCCCAATCCAATCTATAAAACTGGGCTATAGTGAAGATAAAATGTACATTACCTTGAGTTTTCAAAAATAAAACATTGCATTAATTAATTATTGTCAAAGTTCACCGAAGAATCCAGTAACAGCCAGATTACACAGATTGCTATTAAGGTCTACTGTGCCTTGAGTGAGGTGAGAATGTTATTTGAACATCTAACAACAACATGCTGAACTATGGATTGTGTGGGAAGATCACTGATGAGTTATTTCATGGAGCTAAGAAACAATTTCATGTAATTTAGAAATCAGACTGATTATTTTAGAATGTTAGGGTGCTTTATGCTACATGATTTAATCCTAAACCAAAGGATAGGAACTGGATTTTTGTACTCATTTATTAAAATATATCCTAACACAGCTGAAGATTTACTTACAATTAAAATTAACCTCTCTCAGCGCATTTTTCAAGACTCTCAAGGCATTTAGACTTCGTAAAATATCAGATCAACAGTGGTTCAGCAGGTATTTGCTTTTTCTCACATACTTCTTGTTTGCTATTGCTTCTTTTTTAAAACTATGCATCCATTTGAAACTTCTAGACAATTATTCAATAAAAACAATTTACAGATGGCTCACAATAAATAGACTATTAAATAGCAACAAACATTTATCTATTCTGTCTACTTGTCTATGTCCTTGTCCATTTTTTTTAAGCTGGATTGTTTTGAAAAACAAGATTAGAAGGGGATTTGGGGACATCACATGTACTAGCCAATCGGCACTATCCACAGCTGGCTTTTATTGCAAATTTGTTAAGGCTTCTTTTCAGAGCTCAAGCCAGGAAGTGAAAGGTAATGCGAGTTTCCAGCTCAAGCCTAGTGCTCTGAAAATGTTTACATAAGCCTTCACCTTTAGTGCGAATAGGAAATAGAGCCAAACTTAGAGACACCACATTCAAACATGGGCATCTCAGGTAACACAGCAAAGAAAGATCTTTGGCTCAACAGCTGTGCTGATGGCCTGTTGACAGCCCTTGAGGAAAAGGGAGGGGGAAGGAACAGACTGTTGAAAATATCAGACATTCTAAAGATGGATCAGCGAAAAGAGAGTCTATTTAGCATTGAGCTGGGAGCTCTAGTAGACAAGGCATCCGTCAAATGTACAATATGCTGGGGCTTTGCTAAACCAGTTTGAAAAGTCTCTGTTTCTTCCTACCACTAGACTTCAAAAAGAACAACAAAGAGAGATTTTCTTCTCAGCAAAGAACGATTAGCATTTAACATTATTATCTACCAAGTTGTGTCTGATTTACGCTGCTTGAGGCACAAGAGCCATTATGAGTAGCTTCTCTCTTATTGTTCACAGGGCTCAAGTCTGACTTAGGCACGCCCAAGATATTAAAAAACAAGATCTCAAAAAAGAACTTAGAGCATATGGTTCTAAAAATTCAAAGACAAAAATCTGTTCTACCTCATTTTCCTCAGGGAAAACATAACCAAATATACCCCCATGGAAGAAGCTATTAGAAAGAGGGGGCTTGTTTGTGTAGTGAATGGAAGAAAAGAGAAAAAAGAAAAGAAAAAAGAAAAGAGTAAATCCCTGCCTTACATCAAACAATGTGAACAGTCTCTAAATACTGTCAACCACTAACCAAGCCTGAAACAAATTTAACTTTGGAAACTGTAGTGGCCCACCATTCACTCATCCTGCTGGTTTGAAGTGGAAAAAAGTGCCTGATAGGTCAGCAATATTAGTATATAAAAGAATTTTAGCTGCCTTCCTAAACTTTATAAAAAGTGACAGACATAAACATAGAAACATAACTGGGGTGGGGAGGTCTTTAGAATTGTTTTATAAAATAGTAAATGTCAACAAACCTTTTTTTTTTTAACAGTACATAAGTGCCAGGAACAAAGAAATGCAATTTTAAAATGTCTTTAAACACCGAAAATTTCTTTTCTTTCTTTCACTTTTTATTTTTAAGTGATAAACTGCAGCGTATGAATATTGTACCAAGAAGAAAACTAGAGAACAGCCTCTGCTTTGCATTTCCCAATTGCTTATAGCAAAAAAAGTCACATAAATGATTGGCATTATAAGCAGAACCAAATACAGGTAGTTACTGCTAAAAGCACTCATGCCATAACAACAGCGGCTCCAATCCATAATGTGTCATAATTTTGTTTTCTGATGTTTAACATTGTATATTACTGGCTGCTGCTGAAAAACCTGAACACTTCAGGTTATGTGCAATGTTGTTAACTTATTGTGGAGAAGGAGAGGTAAGAACTTAGAACTGGCATTTGTGATTATCAATTGACCCAATACAGGTAGTCCTCATCTTACAACCATTCATTTAGTGACTATTCAAAGTTTATAATGGCCCTCAAAAAAATGACTAATAACCAGTCATCACATTTACAATTGTTGCAGCATCCTCACCATCACGTGATCCAAATTTGGATCTTTTGCAGCTGTCATGCATTTATAATGGTTGTAGTGTCCCAGGGTCATGTGATCACCACTTGCAACTTTCCCAACTGTCTTGCTTAATGATCACATGATTCATTTAACAACTATAGTGATTTCCTGAACAACTGTGGCAAAAAAGTTAGATGTGACTAACAACCGCCTGACTTGAAATGAAATGAAAATTCTGGTATCAGTTGTGTTGTAAGTTAAGTTCTTCCTGTATTGGCCCTATCAAAAAAAATGGCCTAAAATTATTTGATTATATATTGGTATAAAAATACACAGTGGAAGAAATATGTATTTTGGAAAAACAGTCAATTGAAACATTTAAACCCATTATAAAAATATGCAACTTATTTCATATGAAGTTCAGCAATTGTAAAAACCTACATATTGATGATCTGCTGTTTGTTCATCATTCAGTAGGGAGATTAGAACTATAACTAAGGAGTAGGACCATAACACAGAATATTCATGTAGCTCCATGATAGTATTGAGGGATGGGATCATGACTGAAGAAAAAAAAGGCCATGTTTTTGATACAAACTTGCTCAGTCTCCAGAACTTTTAAGAATTTCTATATCTATATTCAATCTTGGAGAACTATTCTTGGTCAGAGTAAAAGAAGCTGGGTTAGAAGGACCTCCAACCATCATCAGAAAACAGTTTCCTGAAAGAGTGCAAAATATATCTCCTAAATGCTATTCCACTGTTGTTTAATAAAATGTGGTGGGTTTATTGCTGATATACAAATCACAGTTATTTGGTTTTTGTTGTCAGCAATACTCAAATGATTTAATATTGTTGGATAGTTGCTATGATTCATTGAAGATGTTGCATAGTTGTTATATTCAGAAGAATCTCCATTCCCCCATTTCATTTATACCCTTTTCCACATTACTGCCTGTTAAGGTGGACTTTTACAAAACATTGGAAATAAGCTGCTATTTAAAACAATATTTTCTGACTTATTTGGGGAGAAAGGTTATGATTGAAAGGCTTATATGTATGTGGCTTCAAAATGATGCACGTTAAAATGAATTGTATTTTATATTTTACTTTATTTGGCAGACTCAGGGGAAAGGAGGAATTTTCTCACAAGACTATGCCATATGCTTGGTTGCATATGAAATGGACAATGTAGCAGAAGTTGCCTGTTTTTAATTTTTCCTTTCCTCCATGGACTGTGATATTTTATGGAAGAATCATACAAAAGGGACTCTCTCTCTCCCCCCCCTCTGTCTGTGTGTGTGTGTGTGTGTGTGTGTGTGTGTAGTAAAATTAGAACCAGATAATTCTGACTTCATGGTAAATTTAATGTGCAATCCAGCAAGCTTAACAGATCTCCCATTCCCTTCCATTCCCATACACTCTTTGACAATTGGAGAGTACATAAAATCATAAATAAAATATCAGATGCTTACCCCCATTTATTTTGAATTATGCAAATTGTATGAGTGTAAAAATAAGATGTTGTTACCTAACACAATTGCAAGGTAAGTTCAGTTGGGCTTTAAAAAATCCAAAGGAGCAAGGGAAAGAGTTATTATTTTCTTTTATTGAAATTCTTAGGAAAAATAGCTTTGCATGTGGAAGTAACTAAGCGGTTAAAAAAAAAAGGACTGCTTCTTTCTTATTATTTGGATCAACCAAGTGTTGGTTTACAACAGAATTGACCAACTGGCTTGTTGCCTGATCCTGACATCATGTGCTAAAAGAGCTAACTGGCTTTCATGCCCAAGGCAAAACTAGAAGTCACAGGCTCCTGGTTTCTAGCTCTTGCTTTGTTTGTGTCTATGTGTACAATTTATATCTATGTCTGTATGTGTATGCATCGGTCTGTCTATCTAACTATCTATCTATCATCTGCCTTTCATCCATCCATCCTTCCTAAAGGTGCTTAGTGGGGAACAGCTCCAGTTAATCATATTGAGGCTTACTCTAAAAAATAAATGCAGCAGGTACATATGCACATACTGTTTAGAAGATACTGGGAAAAATGTTTACAGAATTCAGTTGAACTTTCATTAAATATGCAGCAAACTAGTTCAGTGCTATTTAAATAAAGTTCACACCAAATCTTTCAAGACTAAACATTTCATTATTGCATAACTTTCATCAATCAGTTCATGAAATATCATAGTGAATTACTGTCAACATGCCAGGGACAGTGGCCAATTTTTTCTCTCAAATCTTGTGCAACAGTTTGATCTGTAGCAACGTATACTCCAAAAAGCTTCCTAAGAGTAGAGCAATTTGACAGCAGAAACAATTACCCAGAGAGGTAGTTAGGGCCCCTTCACTGGATGTATTCAGCAGTGAACTCCCTTTCGCTGGCTAAGGACATACAAATAACTCTGCTGAATCAGCCCAAGAGTCATCTTAATTCAATAGCTTGTTTGTCACAATGTTTAAACCAGAGGTCTCTGGCTTCTCACAAGCTGGAGAGATGTCTTATCCTGTTGCCTTAATTTGAGGAATTAAATGGTGTTTTCTCTATTTCTATGAATTATAGGCCTGCTAGAACTGTTATGAACTGGGAGCACACTGCGAGTTCAGAAGTGGTCCTAAGAATAGTATTTGACTACCTGCATTGTCTCTTCAAGCAGCATTTAGCATGGACATCTGGAGTAGGAAAGAAAAAGGGGTAAATGATACAGTATATGGCGTCTTAGGTGATCCTTGAGCTTGGTTGTTTTCTTGCAGACATTTCACTACCCAACCTGGTAACATCTTCAGGATAAATATTATCTTCTTTTGATAAAGCATGTGTTGTAGTACAAAGGCATATTGCAGGAGTGTCCAAGCTTTGCTGGCTGAGGAATTCTGGGAGTTGAAGTCCACAAGTCTTAAAGTTGCCAAGGTTGGACACCCCTGGCATATAGGAAGGATTGGCAGCCCAATTCTGCCAGTACTTGCAGAGAACAGGACTGTATTCACATAACACAGTAAATCAGAATTTCCCAGTCTGAGGGCCTGTCAAGAGAGACAGCCTCCAAAAATATGAATTTTAAAAATGCAATATGATAGGAAAATTATTAAATTTGGATACTAATTATACAGTACTAACTGGTTTAGTTTCAATCAACACTAAATGTAATGAAACAAAACCAATTTTAGATTCTATCCTTGCTTTATTCCTCTTTTTGGAGTGTAATCCAAACCACATCTGGATATGCTACTAGAGTATGTGTTACAAACCAAAATGGCTACATTCACATGTGGTGTGGTGTGTAATCTAACCTAAAAGTAAGAAATATAGCATTATATGCTGTCGAGAGGCAGGGAAACAAACTGAATGATTTGCTAATTTAATCTTTCAACCAAAGCTACTTATTTACTAACTAGCCAGGGTGATCGTGTTCATGCATCAAACCAACAAGCAGACCACAGTGTTTAATTATTTCTACAGCATCCTTTCTTATAATTTTAATAACACAGGAGTAGCTGGGTAGGGATGCAGAGTGCATGGTTACAGATGCTCCTTTTAGTATTTTAGTTTTAAAATACTGTGTCCTTTTCTGGGAAGGTCAAAGTGGTTCATAGCCTTAAGTAGGCATATAAATTATATATGCTTCTCCCTCTATGTGTATATTTATAATACACACACACACACACACACACACACACACACACACACAACAAGAAACTCAATTTTATGAATTAAAATGTTAAATTGCGATATTGTGAGTATTAATCTATATCAGGGATTGGCAATTAATTTTCCGAAAGGGCCACATGAGAAACTGGACTGTTGAAGAGGGCTGAACCAACAGGAATACACACATGGTGTAGTAATTTACATTTGATTTTTCATTTTCGATTGAACCTTGTGGGCCAGTTAGGGAAAGTCAAAGTGGCAAATGTGGCAGGGAGAGGGGCATAAAATGTCAATGTCTGAACTATATTATCATTCATGACAAAAAGTTTTATTTATTTGCTGAATCAGAAAGCAGCTATAAAATAATGACTGATATTTAGAGGGAAGAAATATTAAGTGCTCCTCAGTTGAACGATTACATTGCATCTCAATTTCTTCAAGATCTGGGTTTAAAATCATCCAGTTGTACTTTAATAATTAAAGTAATTATTATTTTAAAGTAATTAATTAAAAGTAAAGTAATTATTAAATAATTAGACTGAATAGCCTCAAACCTATCTTCTCTTCTTCTGACCTCACCATTCAGAAAACCACCCAGGAGCTGCAGAATTATTTCAAAAAATATGAATGCAGTTAAAATAATAAACACATGCAGAAGTGCAGTGCAATCAAATCGAAATATAAGGAACCATTCCTCCTAGGCAGGGAATGGATCAGATACAGGAAAGTCAGTTTTCTCCCTACGACAAAATACACATTTCTGTTCCTAGCAACATGCATCACAATTTCTTGGTGGACAGTATGCACGTTTTATGCCAAATGGTATTTTCCTGATGCATTTCCTTCAAAAATAATTGAGGTACCTATCTAGCTACCCTAGTTGCAATTCTATAAGCGTCTTCCATGGAAGAGGTCCCATAAAATGCAAGTGTTTATTCGTCCGTAAACCGAAATAACAGGAAGATTATTATGAACACCCAGAACGCCTAAAACGAACTTGCTTCTTTTCGGGGGCGCTGCAAGAATCGTGGGTAATGATTTAATTCCCCGACTTCTGAAACCACTTCCTAAAGCTTCGCCTTCCACCCAAGGCTATATTACCCCCGAAGTATTGTCCCCATACATCGCCAGACCGCCACCAGCCCGCCCTTTATTTTGCATTGGCCGTAACCACCCTCCAAACCCGCCTTCCTCGTCTGCTCAGCCAGCGCCCGCGATTTCAGTGACCTCGCTTCGCGTTCCTTGACGAGGACGGAGATAGTTTGTCCCTAGCGGCACTCCATCCCGGAAGCAGCTGTTCACACCATCATGGCGGCGGTGCTGCTGCTGCTGCGGGAGACCTCAATGACAACGGCTGCGGCGAGACACCTGCTGCGCGGGGGAGGAGGAGGAGGAAGGAGCGAAGCTGTCCTCGCCATTGGGGCCAGGTAGAAGGGGCGGGTGGCTCCTTGGGTAGACGGATCCCCCCCCCCATCGCATCTTTGCCTGCCCACTTGTCCTCTGACCCGCGAAAGTCGGAGAAGTGAAGGCCGCACCGGCAACGTTTCTCCGGCTGTAAAAGCTGCGTTCCCCATTTGGAATCCCCTCAGGAGCCCCCGGCGAAGCGGACTTTATCCCGCCCTCTGCCACCTCTGAGATTGGAGGGAGGGGTAGCAGCAGGCAGGCTGTCAAAAGAAAGCAGACGATGCGGCATCATGAGTAGAAACCAGGCGGGGATGCTCCTAAATAGTAGAATTTCTCAGGCGTGCGTGAAACGTTTTGCGTGTTGATCGGATTCCTACTACACGTGGTTGCAGGCTGAAACAGGGAAGCTTGAAATTACGCAATGGAGGCTATAGGGCTGTGTCGTCATCAGTCCAAATCGGATGGTCACAGCAGTCATTCTGATACCTTGTCTGATTCTCTGCAGAAGGAGAAAAAAATGAAAACTATACTTTTTGTGTCTATGATGAAAGTTTGGTTTCAGTTTATTAATATGTATGCCCTTCAAAGCTTCATAATATATATGTGTGTGTGTGTATCTGGTTATTCGGATATATTTTTTATATAATATAATATAATATAATATAATTAATATAATATAATATAATATAATATTATAATATAATATAATATAATTAATATAATTAATATAATATAATATAATATAATATAATATAATATAATATAATAATATAATTAATATAATAATATAATATAATATAATATAATAATATTAATATAATATAATATAATTAATATAATATAATAATAATATCATATAATATAATAATATAATATAATAATATCATATAATATAATATAATAATATAATATAATATAATATAATATAATATAATATAATAATTAATATATAATATAATATAACATAAATAAACATAACATATAACATAACATAACATAACATAACATAACATAACATAACATAACATAATATATCCGAATAACCAAAGATACACACACACACACATATATATTATGAAGCTTATATATATATATATATATATATATATATAAAGTTTTCAGCGGTACCATGTATGGTATTCAGCTTTGTTCGGGTATTTTCCACGTCATTGTAGTCAGCTTTTAAAGTTGTAGCACAGTTTGCAGAATCTCATCTGCCATCATCAGGCTTCTAGTATTGTGTTCGTCTGTGAGTCCACTGTAAAAGTCTGACTCACAGACGAACACAATACAGAAGCCTGATGATGGCAGATGAGATTCTGCCAAAACGTTGCTACAACTTTAAAAGCACAACTACAATGATGTGGGAAAATACCCGAACAAAGCTGAATACCAGATAGATAGATAGATAGATAGATAGATAGATAGATAGATAGATAGATAGATAGATAGATAGACAGACAGACAGACAGACAGACAGACAGACAGACAGACACATAAACACATACTTACATACATGTTTTCTTAAGTTTTCGCGGGTACTTACATGGGATCCCTATGGGTTCACCACTGTCACCGGTCATTGGAAACCTGTTCATGGAAGAATTTGAATCCAGAGCCCTAGCTAATGCCTCCCACAAACCCAAACTATGGTTAAGATACATCAATGACACATTTGTGATTTGGCCCCATGGAAAAGAAAACCTAAACAATTTCCTAACACACCTAAACAGCACACACCCCAAAATCAAGTTCACCATGGAAACGGAAACAAACAACTACCATTCCTAGATGTACTAATCTACAAAAAAACAGATGGCACACTAGGACACCATATACCAGAAGAAAACACATCAACTGCTACCTCAATGCCCAGTCCCACCACCACCCAGCACTGATAAACTACGTGGCCAAAACACTAATAGCCAAAACCAAATGCCTGGCAGACAAGACACACATAAAGACTAAACTGTGCACCCTGACTAAAGTACTGACAGCTAACTGTTTCCACAAAAGCAAAATCACCGGCTTGATCCACAAAAACACACTGAGACATAATGGAGACCTAGAAGATGAACAGACCTATGGAACAGCTGTCCTGCCCTACACAAGAGGTACTACAGTAAGATACTACACAGGCATCACATCAAGACTGCCTTCAAAACAGACAGAAAAATAGCAGCCATCCTTAGAAACCCCAAAAGATAAAATTGACCTGGAAAACCAAGGCATATATGAAGTCCCCTGCGCATCATGCCCGGCCACATACATCGGACAGACCAATAGAAGAATAAGTACCTGCCTGGATGAACACAAAAATACAGTAAAAAAGCTGGAACACACTTCCTCACTAGTCCAACACATGAAAGCCACAGGTCATAGCATCGACTTCAATGGCACCCAAACCCTAGCCACTATAGAAAACCCCAGCCACAGAATCATCAGAGAAGCCATAGAGATTGAAAAAAGACCTGAAAGCATGAATAGAAGAGATGATTCCACCAGGCTGTCAATTATTTTGAAGCCTGCACTCACAAACAAAAAAAATCTCCACACCACAAGCTAGGCAAACACCTGGGCACAAACAGATCCCCCCTGATACCTCCAGCTCAAACACACCCCAGCCAGGCACCCAGATGAAACCTAACTTCCTAATAAATGATAGCCGTCCATTTATTCAGAGCCAAGCCGCACTAAAAGCCTCCAATACAGGAACACAATGTTGCCAGCCAATCAAGACAAAAAAAAGCCACAAAATAGACAGAAGATATTAGAAACACTAATCAAGCAGAACACAACAAACTCCAAGACCAATAAACACAGACCAAGACTCCCAACCAATCAGGATGAAGAAAAAAACCATTCTGGCACAGCAGTAGCCTAGCCCCAAATTTAAAACTGAAACGGCTGTGAAAGTCTGACTCACAGACGAACACAGTACAGAAGCCTGATGATGGCAGATGAGATCCTGCCGAAACGTTGCTACAACTTTAAAAGCACAACTATAATGACGTGGGAAAATACCCGAACAAAGCTGAATAATATACATACATACATACATACATACATACATACATTCATTCATTCATTCATTCATTCATTCATTCCAATTCTCTCCAAGACTTCTGGGCAAGTTCCTGCCTTTTTCCTGGCAAGGCTTTTCAGAAGTGGTTTGCCATTGACCCCTTCCTAGGGCTGAAAGAAATTGACTGGCCCAAAGTTACCCATCTGGATTTGTGTTTAAGGTGGGACTAGAACTCACCATTTCCCAGTTTCTAGTCCGATGCTTTATACTTTACATCAAACTGACTCTCATGATCTTTTTATTTCAACATAAAAAATAGATACAATTAGCAATAAAATTCTTTCCACCCAGAGTGTAAAACTATTTTTCTTAAGCTTCCCAAATGAAAATTTTCAGAAATGTTAAACCATTGAAAACAATGTTGAAGAATTTATATCAGTTTATAGCCAAAATCCAATTAGCTCCAAGAATTCTATTACTGAAAATTAGTACACAACATGATGTATATCCCAGTGTTATTTGGAATGTTGTAAAAACACCCTAATTGTATATGCCTGCATACAATATGATACTTTACCATAGCGTGGCCCATGGGCTGAAAGCGTCACACATTGGCCACACTCACACCCGGTTTAGCGAAGGGGAAAAAGTCATGATATGTCACATGATGCCATGACAATGCGAGTTTGACACCACTGCTTTACATTAATGAAAGAATATTACACAAACAACCACACCAAATGCTTCTCTTGCAAGGAATTGCTTAACTTTTTAGGAATGGAATGAAACATAATGTGCAATTTGCATTATGAAAGACATCTCTTTCATTAATGTAAAGCAGGGGTGTCAAATCAGACATTAGAAGCATACCGTGTTTCTCCAACAATACGACCTCCCCCAATAGGAAGACCCAGCATGTTTTTTAGGCATAAAATGAAATTAAGCCCCTCCCCCCAAATTTAGGCCTATTTTAAAACATGCAAAATGGGGGGAAGGGCGGGGGGAGGGGCAGCAATTCCTTGCGACCAGCTGCTCCTGATGGGCGATCATGGCAGAGTGCGGAGAGCTCCCTACTCCTGCCAAGTACCTTTGCAGCAGACCCAAGACCTTCAGTGCCCGCCGCTGTTGACTTCCCTTCTGCCCATGCCATCGCCACATTTGGAGCTGCCACTTCCACATTTGGAGCACCACTGCTGTTTGGAGCACCGCTGCGTTTGGAGCTGCCGCTTCCATGTTTGGAGTGCTGCCGCTGTTTGGATCACTGCTGCTATTTGGAGCTGCCGCTTCCGCATTTGGAGCTGCCACCTCGTTTGGAGCTGCCGCTTCTGCGTTTGGAGCACTGCCGCTGTTTGGAGTTGCCATGTCCGCATTTGGAACTGCCGCCGTGTTTGGAGCTGCTGCTTCCGCTTTTGGAGCACTGCTGCTGTTTGGAGCACCACCACCGTTTGTAGTGCCACCGCCGCTCCAAACACGGCGGCAGCTCCAAACACAGAAGCGGCAGCTCCAAACGTGGCGGCGGTGCTCCAAATGGCGGCACTCCAAATGGCAGTGGCACTCCAATCATGGAAGCGGCAGCTCCAAACATGGCGGCAGAATGGGCAGAAGGGAAAGCAACAGCGGCAGGTGCCAAAGGTCTTGGGTCTGCAGCAAAGGTGTTTGGTGGGAGTAAGGAGCTCTCTGCGCTTCGCCATGATCACCTGTTAGGAGCGGCTGGTGGTGATGGCTGCCCATGGGGCACTCTAGATGAGGATGCAAGGGGGGGAATTAAGTCACCCCCGAAAAGACGTCCTAGACGTTTTTTCGGGGCTCAAAAAAATATAAGGCCCGGTCTTATTTTATGAGAAACATGGTACTTTTTATTTATTTATTTATTTGATTTGTCAATCACTTATAAAATAATAGGTATAAGTATAAACATAATTATGAATACATGAAATGGATACATATAAGAAAAATAAAAAGGAACAATAGGACAGGGATGGTAGGCACGTTGGTATGCTTATGCATGCCCCCTACAGACCTCTTAGGAAAGGGGTGAGGTCAATATTAGACAGTCTAAGGTTAAAGTTTGGGGGTTTAGGGAAGAAACCACAGAGTCAAGTAGAGTATTCCAGACATTGACCACTCTGTTGCTGAAGTCGTATTTCCTGCAGTCAAGTTTGGTGCGGTTTACCTTGAGTTTGTATCTATTGTGTGCTCTTGTATTGTTATGATTGAAGCTGAAGTATTCATTGACAGGTAGGACATTGCAATGTATGATTTTATATACTTCTGAGTAGTTCTAGGTTTTCTAGGTCTAGAATTTCAAGTTTGGTGGCATAAGGTATTCTGCAATGAGTAGAGGAGTGGAGAATTCTTCTTGTGAAATATTTCTGGACTTTCTCAACTGTGTTAATATCAGATACGTAATGCACGTTCCAGACTGATGAGCTCTATTCAAGTATTGGTCTAGCAAATGTTTTGTATGCTCTAGGTAGTTAAATTACCAGAGAAAAAGCTATGTAGGATTAGGTTAACAACTTTTAATGCCTTTTTGGCTATGTAGTTACAGTGGGCTCTAGCAATTAGATCATTAGAGATGAGTATTCCAAGGTCCTTGACAGAGTTTGGATCATCAACAAGGTCTTGACTATTCAGCTTATATTTTATTTTCTGATATATTTTTTGCCGATATGTAAGACAGCATTTATTTGTTGAGATTTGAAGTTGCCATTTGTTTGACCATTCTGATACATAGTCAAGGTCTTTTTCAAGGGTAGCAGTATTGTCTGTGGTGTTGAATAGCTTTACATCATCAGCAAAGAGAACGCAGTTGCTCTTAATATGATTACAGAGGTCATGAGTATGAAAAGAGTTGGTCCTAGAGCACTGCCTTGGGGGACACTACTGTTGACAGGTACAGAATTTGATAGGACGCTCCCAGTTTTGACCATTTGTTGTCTATTTGACAGGAATGCTTCTATCCAGTTATGCAATTGTCCAGAGATACCATAAGGTTTTAGTTTTAGGAGTAGTTTGTCGTGTACCACTGAATCAAAGGCTTTACAGAAGTCTATGTAGATTGCGTCTGTTGCTTTGCCCTAACTGAGTTGTGTAGTCCATATGTTTTTGCAGTGTAAGAGTTGCAGATTACAGGATAGTTTTTTTCTGAAACCAAATTGTTTATTAGGGAGTAGGTTGTCTCTAAGTGGAGAATAATGGATTGGTTAATTATTGTTTCCATGACTTTATAGGTGATGCAGCATAAAGAGATTGGTCTGTAATTTTCAACTAGACTGGGGTCTCCCTTTTTGAAGATGGGGATGATCATGGCTTATGACCATAGGTTTGGCAAGGAGCTGGTCCTGAAAATTTTTTCAAAGATTATGTTAAAAGGTTCTGCTATGGCAGTGGATAGCTTTTTTAAGAAGTAGGCACATATTCCATCCGGTCCAATAGATAGAGATGGTTTTAGATTGCGTAGTTCTTTTTCAACATTGTCTTCTGTAAAATCAATATGTATTAGATCATTGTAGTTGTCTGTGGTTCGACTAGGAAATACTGGGCATGATCCATTGCTGTTTACAAATACTGAGCCAAAGAATGTGTTAAAGAAGTTGGCTTTAATGGTGTCATCCTTACAGTCTTTACCATTAGGTCCTTTCAGGGGTGGCTATTCTTCATTAAAAGCTAGTTCATCATTTTGCAAGATAGAATGTTCATTTTCAAATCTAAGATGGTAGTATATCCCTAATTTCTGACAAGTATCCATTAAATCAAAATGCAGAAGAACATATTATGAAAAATATATCATGGATATAATTAATTTGCAGTCCAAATTCTACAAAGTGGTATTTCTTTATTCTTATAGTTGTGACAGTATTGTTCTGCAGCAGAGTCCTCTTTGACCAATCTGGTTTTTTAAACCAGCCATTATATCTCAACCAGTCATTGACATTCCAAGAATGTTATTCATATCAAAACACATATTTGATTGTTGATATGAGAAACCCCAGCTTTAACATCTTTGTATCCAAAAATAACTGGTATTTTCAAACAATATTTGAAATTAGTTTTTCAGTCAGTAAGCTTGATGATAACACAGATATTTTTGAAAGTAGGAAATAAACTTAATTATATTTACATAGTTTTTGAACTTTTATATTAAAATGTAATTATTTTAGATCAAACTACAAATGCCCATCCAGCTATTGCTAACTCCAGCTTATATTTTATAAAATTCACTTGATCCATGAACTCTTCTCACCATTCTGTTATTCAGAATAATAATTGTCTTTCAATGTAGCACTGAAAATGGATCAAGTGCATTTCATTCAGTGGCTTGCTAAAAGCATTGAAATATTAGGTATATAAGTTATAAGTTAACAATATTAGGAATAATTTACACAAACTGTTTATTCAAAAGAGCCATCAGTCTAAGGAACCTTGAAACAAAACAATATCCGAATGATACTTAGCTTTACTTATTGTAAATTTTCCATCAATTGTTTTGAACTAATGAGTAAATCCAGATTAAATTTAAAGTCTTCTTCAATTTGACTTTGATTCCTGATGGACATATCCATGGCATTTTTGAAGCGGTTTGATGGTTTCTTGATCCCCTCCCCCACAACATCCCAATTCTAAATCAAAGAATTTGATATCAAATAATTTATTCTTCAAGTACATATGAAAATAAAAGGGTAGGTGTTGAAAAATAAAAACATAGGCTTCATGTTTTTTTTAGTAGAAGGAATTCTAGGGACAGAAGATTATAATTGAAAAGACCCTTTCACTTGTAAATATCCAGGCCCTGTCATTAATTTGGGGCCCTAGTAGAGATGATTCATATATTCTGAGTATTTTAATGGAGGAGAAACTTGCTTTCTGATAAACAAGTAACTAATACTTTGAGTTGACTTCATAAGCATTCAACATCCAATAATTTTTAAGTGGCATAATTTGTTTTTAATAGTTCCACTTATCAATCTATCTGTCCCAATTTACATATTTAATTATTTGATTTATATCGCACAATTTTAATTTGTACAA
Organism: Pseudonaja textilis; assembly: GCF_049901715.1. NCBI lineage: Eukaryota > Metazoa > Chordata > Lepidosauria > Squamata > Elapidae > Pseudonaja > Pseudonaja textilis. The sequence goes on along the minus strand of NC_141991.1, from coordinate 232,879,776 downwards.
CTCAAGGTGGCCTAATCCCTAAAGTGTATAAACTGATTTCAGTATGGAAAAAGAAATTCTTTTAAATCTGACTTCACAGGTTGTCTCCTAGTCTAATGATAGACCTGAAAGGGCCTATCATGTGGCCCTATATTGTCAATCATATATTTTCTATCTATGTGATTTTCCTAATAAAAATACAAGAGAGGTTTACCATTGCTTTTTTTCCGCACAGTATGAATTAATGTTTTTGTTATTAAAATGATAATCTGCTTCAGCATCTCCTTACATTGCTGTGCTTGCTTGGTTTAGCTGGGTAACCTAAATAATCTTCAAACCTTGAATGATCCTGCTGGGAATATATTATCTTGTCAAACACTCCCTGGATTCATTGCTCATCCCCCCTAGGAACACCTATCTCCACCACCACACCCATTATGATGAGATATTACCACAAGACTTGGGGGTGGGGATGGGGGAGTCTGTGGTTACCTGAACATATTCATAATAACTTTCTTTATTATAGGGAAATCAGATATTTTTATCACCACTTCATCATTCTTTTTTTAAATTTCCCAATCTAGTCTGAGTCTTAACAATTTTCTGGCAGTCTTCCATCGAAATTATAATCAGGCTAGACTCTACAGCTTTTATCAAAGTCAACCGATACCTGTTAGGTACTGTTACAAGGAGCCTTATTTAATATATTTAGAAATAAATTAAAAATATTGAAATATGAGAATTGTTTATGACTTTATGTCTAGGTCAGCTTGACCCATTCAGTTCATTCATGCCTTCAGTAATGAATAGTTCAGGATATCATAATTTCTACCAATAAATGGAATACCATTTATCTTAATCTAAGATGTCTAACCAATCATGCTTCCAGCATAGGTTACCCCACATGACAAGTAAAACAGTTTATCCTGTAAAACAGTCCTGAAGCCAATCTAAAATAGATCCTGAAAATCATTCCCATTTGATAGTGCCTACAGTTGATCAGCAATTACCAACTGGAACATCTGGCTTAAGGTTAGTTTGGTATCTAGCATTCACATTTTAAAAGATGAATATATCTTTCATAATTGGCAGATTACTTAAACTAAATAACAAAGTGTAGCAGTTCTAAAGCACTGAACAGTGAAAGGACATAGCCTTTTCCAATGTGAGGTGGGTTGTAGAACATTAGCTTTTCATTCCTTACACTTCTAGAATTAAATAATTTATTAACTTTGAGTTATGTTATGATAATTAATGCACACTTGGTATGATCTGAATATATTTGTGGGGAGACATTTGACATTTCAGAAAACATTCAGGGCAGAGCATGGGATCACCTGTGGTGTTCTGCAAATAACACTTCCACCCCCATTCTTCTCACTGTTTCCAGCAGTCAGCCCACAATTACAGAAATCCAGCACTAGTCAGTAGTTAGGAAATTGTTTAATGAGCACAATAATTGTTCTCTTTAATTTGTTTACCATATGAATTCTATTCTTTCCATATTCTGGCTAAATAAAGTTTGGAATTGATGCCACAGCCTCTTAATCCAGTTAGGATAGCTGCTTCTTGGCCTGATATTAGCAAGTAGCTTTTTCTTAAGTACTGTGTTTCTTTTTATAAGTAAGTATATGCATAAAGATTATTGATGGTGAATTATTTAGACATCTGATACTAGGGAAGAATTAAACCTCTTTAATGATATCTATTCTATTGAAAAACTTAAGTTTTAAATTTTATAAAGTTTTTTGTAATATCCAGTTGAATGTCTTTTAATAGTGTGCTTTCTTAATAATGTATTTAGTACTTGAGGGGTCATGAGTTCAATTACAAAAGACAGGTGAACTTTCTATACTAATTGGCTTTGATATATGAGACCATGTATGTTCTTCACCTTTGACACCCAATGTTAAAATTAGGTTTATTTTATTGTATTTATTTACATCTCGGAAAAGCAGCAACTGCATATTTTTCAATCTAATGTTGTCTTAAAAGGTGACTGTAGAGAATTCTTCTGTTCGTGTTGTTTGGGGTATGTGTATGAGAGGACAAAAAAGAGAGTGTTAAATACTCGATATTACCTAGTTTAATATATGACTATTTTTCAAGTCCATGTTTTTAATCCAATTTTCCTTCAAAACACTTCACTTTTTTTTAACACTAGAAGAGAAAAAAAACCTTTTAGCAGGAGGCAACATGCAAATTAGTTGGGAAACTGAGTTGAGAAACTGTGAGATTAGGTTTGGTTGGTGTTTGGATGGCAGACTCCATCGGATACTATAGTTGTAGACTAGACTGAGAAATAAAAAAACATCCTGGAAAAAGAAACTATTTCTATTTTATTATAACAAAATTTTATGGAGAAATCAGTGAAGTCAAAAGGAATTGAATTGTACACCAAATATTAAGATAGATCATGTGATAGGTGTCAAGGGAAGGTTGCCTGAATTAATATTTTGTTTTCTTTTTGCTTTTGCACATTGGAATGAACAAGATATCATCAGTGTAGCTAATGAATGGAGGAATTCTTCACTTCCAAATGCTTACATAGTTCATACAGTGTATGTATAGTATAGTAATTTGCATAGATATTCTTCTCTTAATCTTTCACATATTTGGAAAAGGAAGTTGGAAGAGTCTGATCATTTGTATAAAATACAATATTGATAAATTAACTTTAAAATGGGATGTGTTAATTATTTCTTCGATTATTCCAAGTTTTGATAAAAATTAATTTGAAAGCATTTTGTGAATGATTACTATATATGATATATACCCTCTAAAAAGTCTACATCTAGAATACTGAATAATATAATATTGATGTTGTATCAAATGAAAAAAATATACTGTTGCAAAATATGATTATGAGTGTTTAAATCATTAAACTAAGTCTTCCTGGTAATGATTTAAATCTAAATTTAAATATTTAATACCACAAAACACTTTTGATCTGATAAATAGAGCAGTTGGTAAATGCCTTATTGTGAAATTAAAAATGGTGGAGGTAGAATAGAACTCAGAAATACACCATAAATTTATTTATTTATTTAATTTATATTGCAGCCTATTTGCCCATGGCGACTTTCAGAGCAGTTATTCCTGTTCTTTGAAAATGTTCAGTTGAAAAAAATATCTTCTGGTATAGATGCTTTCTATTCCACTCCAGTATCTTTGTGGTTTTTGCCCTTTTCAGTATTCTGTAAGTGATGGTTTTTATCTGTTATGGCTGGAAAAGATAATTTCGATGTCAATTGTCCATGCTTTAGAAACTTCTAGATTAAACTATTGTAATTGTTTCTAGATGGGATAGGTTTTAAAAACAGTTCTGTAACTTCAGTTAGTGTAATTGGCACTGAAAATCTGTTATTTGAGATTTGAACCATGGTTAATTTTAAATGCTAGTAGTAGGTGTCTATACATTTGATAGGAGTTTTGGAGAGAGCCACAGAAAATATATTTTGACATTAAAATAAAAATTATCAAGAAATTCTTTTCTTCTAATTTAAAATGGCTCCTTTTTCGCTCTCATACACCCAACTTCAACAATGCTAATAGAAATCTGAAAATATGATTCACATTCTGTGATTTAATGCATTTATATGGTTCATATTATGGTCTTCTCTGAAATAATTTTTGAGGTTTTACTGAACCTCATTAAGCCTTAGTCATTTTAGTAATTTTTCATCAACTTCAGATGAAACTGTCACCATTTTTTTCAGAATTCCAGTGAGCAAGATTCCAAGCAGTAATTATTGAAAAATATAATCTGCTTATTATTCAGATATATTAAAGCAATTTTAAATGTTTCTTTGTTTATTTATTTAGAAGTTTTTTATTACTGTCCAACTTGTATGATCATGTTTCTGGACAGTGTGCATCACATTTCCTAATGTAATTTAGGAAAACTAAATTACAGTTAAAACTTGCAGCATCAAGAACTAGATGTCAACTTTTTTCATGTCATCATGAAATAATGGTGCTTTGGTCAGGAATAATAGTGAAGCATTGGATGTTCAGCAAAGTTTAAGCAGTTCAGAGTGAAAAGGTACACTGAATACATGCACCCTCGAAATGTCTTGCACTTTTTACATACATGTAGGTAAAGAAAGCAAGGCAGGGCAATCCTGATTATTACCTGGAGGAGGTACCCTCCGGTAACCTGAAGGCTATAGGCTAGACTGGGAAGTTATTGTTTTTTAATCCCCATAAAAAGACAAATCACTTCATATCCTTACCAAGAAAACTGCATCAATGAGGGAGCTTTATTACCACATAGAGCCTCACAGAATGTAATTAATTGCCAAGGGATTCTTATAGTACAAGCTATGATTGGATTTTCACTGGATGATAAGATCAAGTTATGGTTTTTTTATTGCTCTCAATTGGGCAAGATTTCCCTTCAGTGGAAAGAGAGAATCTCATACGTTTAAACCGTTTCATCTACAGGCTGATTTTAGTTATTTAATTAATTTGAAAGACTTATAGGAGTGAGTGACTGCAAGCAGTTGACAACGATTTAAATAAATAAGAGCAACCAATCATGCTGCCAAGGTCTGACTGAGAACACTCCTGAAACATGCATATCATTTACCAGAACACCTGTGTGTGTTTGTAAAGAACAGCTCCCTGTAGAATGCATAACAGCAATCCAATTGGAAAGTCCCTGGGGTATGAATAATTGTGGGCAGGACTTCCCAGCCCACAAACTGGGTAATTTGCACACAAAATGAATTGCTTCCTTGTGCAGCTTCCCCCCACCCCCTTCAAACTTTAGTTGCCACCTGTTCTTCAAGTAAAAGGAGGACTTACAAATCCAATCTAGTGTTGAAATGAAAAACCTGCACATTCAGGGGACCCGAAGACTACTCCCACCTGCTATGGTTGAGTCATGGTCTGCTTGTCCCTTTTTAGGTTTTGAAATCCTGCAGACACTGGATAAATTTCTCAACAGACTCCCTTGGTTTAAAAATGTACAGCTGAGTATTTGATAATAATTTTGATGATGAATTTTCCTGTGCCAATAAATAACCTTGCCTATTGGTAGATGTTAAATTTGGATGAAGAGAGTTGTAATGATACAGGGCAATGACATTGGGAGATAGGTGGTAGAGTTCAGTCTGCAGAAGGTATGTGGGCATGGCAAACATCTCAGAAGGTACCCTCCCTAGTTTTTTGGACTATAAAGGCAACGGGGGTGGGAGGTTGTCTTCTATGAGAAATGAAACATTTTCAAGGAAAAACTGAAGAAAGTCCAGTTGCCTTTTGAAAAGTACCTTTGGGACAACCATGACCTGGTTGATTGAGAATCTCCATAAACAGTCATCCGCAAATGTGGCCAGTATGGTTATGGTTCTATGACCCAGCCTAAACCCTGGCTGAAGACTCTAGATAACTGCTTCCTCCAGGACTTGTTGAACTGAGCATCTAGCGCCTCTAAACAATTTTATTTTAAAAAGGAAATTCTAAAGAGATTGAGTAGCAGTTTTCAAACATTTTTTTTAAGGAGGGGTTGACCACAGCCTACTTCAAAACAAGTGGAGCAAACCCCTCTCGCAAAGAGGTACTAACCGCCATTTGGAACCAACTGCACCACCAACTGTTCTGGAGGCCTTGACCAGGCAGGACATAAATCCAGAACTCAGGTGGTAGAGATCATAATGTCAAGGACTCTTATTTATTTTTTCAGGAATAACAAGCAGGAACTTGTCCCAGATAATGGAACAAAATCAAACATCAGTCACCTCTATAGAACCAGCCAGAATTCAACTCAGAGTGAATCTGAGAAATTTTAGCTAACAGATTAGTAGTCCACACAGTGACCCAGTAAGGACTCCCTAGCCTTTCTTGTACCCAAAAGGGATCTGATCATATGAAATAAGTCTACAGACCTTCAGATTCATTAGAACGGAGATTTAAGCCCATTTCACTATTTTTATTACCCAAAATAATTCCTAATGTAGATGTTTATCTGTGCCCAGTAGGATTCGTTCTTCATCTTGCTTCAGTACTGCTCCAGGTCAGCAATTCTCAATTGCGAGTCATATGGCCTCCTTAGAACCCCAGGGCATTTGAAAGGGGCACACAGGTGAAAAACATGTAACAGGAGGTCATAGTATGTATGAAGGATGCCACAGAGAAACAAAATATATAATACTGCATTTGTCTGACTCTATTTTTTCATTGGACAAACCAATTTTTCACTCTAAATCTTGCACTGCAGGCCTTTGAAAACTTCCACTTGGCAGCTGGCACAGGACCAAACCCAAGATACACAACTTATCACAGTTGATCAAAAATTGGTAAGGCTTTTCTGATGCATATACTCCCTTGAAGATATTTCTGTGTATCAGGTTCTACAAATTGTATACTGGAGTTGAGAATCAATGTAAGTGCAATTGCCAGATATCAAAGTTCTTCAAGTAAAATACATAGTGTGGTAACTTATCAAAAAGTGTTCAAGTTAAAAAATGGTCATAAGGATACATGGAGGCTTAATATGTGGACTCCATATATTTAATCATATATTATGAAATTAAGCATTATAACTTCAGTGGTACTTCAGGACTTGTTATTAATTAGTTCCGGGAAGCATGACAAGTACCAGAAAAAACAAATACCAAACAATTTTTTTCCATAAGGAATAATGTATTAGTCATGAGGCAATCGACAAGTTCTAGTTTGCTCGTTGAGTATCAAACAAATGAGTATTGGAACAACATTTTCATGTCAAAATGTGTCAAGTACCAAATTCAATGAGTTTCAAAGCAGTTGAGTACTGACATACCACTATACCTACATTATGTTTAGGAAGCAATGTTTTAATATGCAATGTGCCATTTGAAATACTTCTCTGAATGAAATTATAAAGTCATATATGATTCAATAATAGTTATTAAAATAACTATTGTTAGATTGACCCTTTTTAAAGAAATGTAATAAAAATGAACCTTATAAATTGATTGTAAAATCTCATATATTCTGTCAAAATGTGCATGAAGGATCACAATTAAAAACAACTGTATAGCATTCTTTTGTTAATCATTACCAGTTCATAATTTTGGCAGTTTTTAAGTTCCAGTGTATTACAATGTGTGGCCTATTGCCAAAACAGTGATGCTTTAATATTTATGCTTATATTATTCATTAATTGGATTTTTTTTTGTAAAGCATTGTAGGGGCTTGATGTATCATGGCTTTCATAATAATCTCCATTGACATTATTGTGTTTTATTTTTGGAGGTGAAAAATAGTAACAAATCTCTATCGAGGCAAATACAAAACACACTTAGAATAGATCTGTATAACTTCACTTCTTTTTTAAAAAACGAGTTTTAAAAGCTTACAATAATAATGGAGCTTTTGGCAGGGATAATTTTGTCACTTTCGACTACTATTTTGACACAATGCAAGTTCAGGACTGTATCTAATTTTTATTGGCAGGGATGATTATTTGCAACTGCCATTCCATAAATTTAAAGTTAAAAGCAGAAGGAAGTGTTCTTATTTTTTCATCCTATTAGGATGGCTGGATTGAGTTGCACAAAAGTAAGGAAAATAGTTAAAATTAAGGGAAATGTATTTCTTTGTGTGAATTTATCACGGTTATAATTGATATAGACAAATTTTTCCTATTCATTTTTGGGGCATTAAATAAAAAAGAGGTGCCAGTTTAATATATAACATTTCCCTTTAATAAGGTATACTTCAGTTAAATTTTATTTTTTTTCTCAAATATTTTAACAAATGCAGTCTCAACTTTTCAAGTTGAAGCCAATGTATTGTATAACTTTAATTGAATTATTTACTAGTTGTAACTAATATTTTTCCCTATTTTCTTCTGTATAGTAGCAATTCTTAGAATTAGTAAATGAGGCAACATTTTGTAATAACTGCTAGATTATGAATCAAAATGTCGACTGACTCTATTTTGCCAATGATATTTTCTGTTGGATGGTTTCATTCAATTTAAGTAATAGAATTCTATGTCTGGTAGAAAATTATTTTGCTATGAAATTCTGCATATCTTTTAATTTAGACCAAAGGTCGAGGAACTGAAAAAGCTTCTTGGATGAGAAGCGAAACATTTTCAAGGAAAAAACCCAAGAAAGTCCATTTGTCTTTTGTAAAAGCATCTTTGGCACAACCATGAAATGTATGATTAAGAATCTCCATAGACATTTTAAGTTGGAGTATTTTAAACATTCTAATAACTTGCTAATCCACAGATTGCATTTCTCTCTCTCTCTCTCTCTCTCTCTCTTCCTCCCTCCCCTCCCACTCCCTTCCTGTGTTTATGTATGTATGTCTAGGAAGGTAAAGTGGAAGAGTTCTAATATAGTACCATCCTACATAGCATTCTCATTTCATACTAAACAGCAAGCTTTATCTAAACTATCAATTGGAGTTCTAGAGATCTGAGATGTGGCTGAAAGTTACTTGATCTTATGTTTTCAGACTTACAGGTGGCTCCTCTAAGGTTTCTCTGTTTGGGGAAATTATCCTGTTACTGATGTGAGATTTCATTGGTGATCTCCCTCAGTGACACTTAAAATGATTTATTGTCTCACATATGAAACAAAAGTAGTTCCAATGCTGTTGTATAAATTACGTTTCTCCTTGTGTGTTACAAATGGTTTTCCTTCAACTGTTTCTGCAGGCTTTGGGCCTGAGTCACCATGTCAGTAGGTCTTTTAATTCAGCTGAAATTTTGAATTTGTTGGTAGTATTATCTCACTATTTTCCATTTAAAACCAGAAACATATAGAAGTAGCTGTCTTTATTCAGTTTTATTCTAAAATATGTTATGTATGTAGTAGGTACTATGAGATTGTTGTTAATAATATTAGTGTATAATTATTACTAAAATTATCATTACATCATAAATATGATTGTAAATTATTGTGTTAGATAAATCTTCATATAATATTGAAAGTGGAATTCTTAACATGCTAGTTTCCTTAATGCTCTACTTTTCCACAAGGAAAAAAGAGAGAAAACATTTTCTAACATTATGGACTTCAGTCAGAAAATATTCTGATGTAGATTTGACCAGTTAATCACAACAATGTGTGATCTAGTGCAGTGGTGGCTAACCTTTTTGAGCTCCTGTGCCAAAAATTGTGCACACTTACGTGCCAGCATCCAGAAGGCATGTGCGCACAATCCACACCCCTTACCTGCACTGGACCTCCCAGCTAATTTTTGGTGTCCCAGGATTGAGGAAAGCTTCTGAAGCCTGAAAAATAGGCCCGTTTTGTCACTTCCGGTATTTCCAGAAATAGAGGAAGTGATGAAAGCCTGGGAGGCCGAAAAAGGCCTCAAACCAGCCAAAAATCAGCTGAGAGGTAGGCACATGTACAGTGAAGTAAGTTTGCCTGTGGCTCGCGTGCTGTCACAAATGGCTCTGCGTGCCACCTGTGGCACGTGTGCCAGAGGTTCACCATCATGGATCTAGTGTATAAAAGGAAGGATATTATAATACTTCATAATAGGTACTAGCACTTTTATACCATCTGTGTAGTTTAGTCTCAGACAGTCTAGGCTACCTTTGCTAAACTAACTCAGCTCAAGTTATCTTAGAGGGTGACTAAGTTCAGTTCAGCTTTTATTCATAGAATGGAGAAGACAAATTTTATTCTCTTCTAATCTATGGTTTGTCCATCCATAGTGGTTAGTGAGGACCAGCAGTGCAAGACTATTTTTCATGGTTTCTCTTCCTGTGGGGGTCCTGAAAGCCTTGCTTCTTTGATCTGCTTGACCTCAGCCTGCAGATGAATGTATATTGCCAGTTGAAATATTTGTCTTTATCTTGGGTTGGTTTTGTTTAGAGGCCCAAAAAGAAAGTTCATCGTGACTTTTGTTTGGGAATTTCTTGTAGACTTCAGTAAATGTTCTAGAGCTTAGTGACATGATAATGTAATAAAATGTGTTCATTGTTTTAAGTTTAATGGTTGTGGATTTCTTGGTAAAAAATCCACACTGATAACCTTGACAAAGGCAAGGATAACATAAACTGGACCAATTTACCATTAGGAAATTGAAGGAGTAAGGACCAACTTGCTACCAATTGTCAAAGGTTGTAAATTAAGCTTATCAAATGAAAAGGATAAGTAAATTGGAATGGGTTTTTATGATTTAGAATTTGGGGCTTTATTTTCTTCTGACTCAAAATCAGAACATATTCAGAAAACATTCTGTTCTTGAAAAGCTACATTATGGCTTTTGCATATGACGATTATTAGAGAACTTTAGAAATCTTGTAAAACAAATGAACACTCCACCTCTCCATCCCCAGTGTGGGACAAATCAATTACGTCAATGAAATTCTTGGAGTCATGTTATTCCTTAAATATCTTGGAAATAATACGGTATGCAAATTAACTTATGTTGTGCCATCAGATATGTGATGTGAAGTAGCAGAATTACAAAAATGTAGACACATGGATAGGAAACAAATAGATTGCATTTGTTGATACCTAACAGTCTAAATATGGAACAGGCCACAGACTTTTGTACTACTACTTTACTTCCAGTAGTGCAAGCCAAGCCACTCATATTACTGAAGATTTATCTCAAATGGACTGTCCAGTTCAATCCAACTACATATACTGTAATGCTGTTGCTTGCTACTCATCCCTATACTGAATAACACTCCTCAAGAGTACCTTGCGTAGCCAAGAACAATATTGTTGTTGCTTAATTTATATTATGAAGAGTTCTGTTTGTTTTCCCTTTTTAGCTACTGAAGATTTGTTTTACTGTTCTGTGTCCATCCAAATATATTTTTGTAGCTTGTACCAGTTCAAAGCATAGTTGAGGACAGCTGTACCTTGGACACGGGCAGTGGAAGGATTATTATAACCTTATGACCAAAGCTTTGTATTTAAACTGAAGGTTGTGTCATTGACAAAAGAGTCTTTTCTTCTTTGTCTCTGACAAAGATTTACTGAAAAAATATATAGAAAAAAGTGTAGTCTTTGTGAAATAAATTGGCAAATGAGAGTGCAACTTTGGTTATTTTCAAAGAACTTTTAAATTATTTTTATTTCTATTGTTTTATTTCAACGTAATTCTTATATTTACATAAGAAAGTTCAAACAAGTTTTGCATTTTTGCCACACTTTATTAACAATATTTTTCTATTCTGGCCAATTTTATGGAATGTCTGTGTAAGTCAGTCAGTCAGTCTGTCTGCCCCCCCCACCTCTTTCTCTCCCCATTTTTCTAATATAAATACAGTGCATAAATATGGGTATTCGCTCTCTCACACACATACAGTGGGAAATTTCTGAATGTCTTCTGTCTTCTGAATGAGTTGAATCTGAGAAATGTAATTAAGAATTATGTCTGTCTTCCAATGAAAGTTACCATAGTTCTCAAGTAAACCTGATACTAGATCTGTCTTTTACCGAAAAAAAGGTGGGTGGGTGGGTGGGTAGAAACTGAAAATCCTATCTAAAAGAGAATTACTCTTTGTTGCAAAAAGACAAGAAAAAGGTACAACCCCCTCCCCCAATTTTTTAATTAGAAAATAGAACTTGATAATGAACAGTTGCTGCAATTCTTTCATAATAGTTTCCTAGCTTTTTTGTATTAACAAAATCAGCATCAGAAGTTCCTGGATTCTTGTGTAGTTACATAATTTTTATACCATTTCTCTGCGTCTCATTTAATCTTGAATAATCCGGAATTACCACCCCCACCGCCCCCAGTTTCATGACAGCTAAGTGTCATGACAGTGTTGACAGCCAGAAACAGAATTTGTAAATCCGGTTACAAAACAAAGAAATATCAGTGTTAAATTATTAGAAGTAGAACAATCTGGAATGGAAGTGGTTTGAGAAGCATTACTTATAAATACATTTCAAAGATGTAGTCAAATAGCTGGAATTAACAATCATAAATCCTTATTCCTAACAATTTCCCTATCTCGGTTCTTGGAATATTTGTAAACGTTTGTTATGCTTGTGAGATTGCCTAATTTTTAATCTTCAAAAATTATTGACTACCCTTGTTTCCTACTACTTGATTTCAAGTTTCCTGCAGCAACAGTCATTCTTTTGCAATATTCTTAAAGTTACTGGTTTATTTGTCCCAAAGATGCTTTTTCAAAAAGCAACTGGACTTAGTTGCCCAGCACTCAAATTGCAATCACATGCAACAGTTAGAACTTTGAGGACCAGTTGTAAGTATACTTGTTCAGCGCCATCACAACTTCAGATAGTTTCTGAACTAATGGTCAGTAAGCAAGGACTAGTTATAGCTGTTTTTCTGTTTATCTTTTCGATGATATCACCTATCATTTAGGGGCATAGTTATTTAGGTATGTTTACCAAACATTTTATTAGTAGAAGTAGTACAATATTTCACATGGTTTTTGTCTGCCATGAATTTTCAAGCGTATTCTTAAAATAGATATTAAAACAATTGCAATTATCAGAATACTACCTTTTGACATAATGTACACTTCTTTCAGCTTGCTTGTAGCTTGCAAATGTTTGTCTATTGCAGAAAACACTGCAAAGTAACATTAAGAAAAGAAAAACAAACATGATAATTATGCAGGTATTAAAGCCATCCTTTAAACCAATGCATGCATATTTATATCTGGATAAATATATTCACTTAAAAAAAAGATCGCTAATTCATTGCAATTCATTACTTGTCAATTAATTCCCTCTTTAATTAGAATAACATATCTCAATTCAGCCTCCGGTGCTTGCTGCCACTTGCTTTTGTAAGTAATTACTGTGATTAAACATGTGGCAGTGTTAGCTAGCTCAGCTAACTGGCTAGTGATACAGAGCTTTCTGTAAAATGACTGCAGGCGGCGAGTATTCTGCTAGACGACAGACTATATCTGTAACTGTCGCAGTTCAAATAACAAAATTTATATATATATATATATATAGAGAGAGAGAGAGTTTTATTGTTTCAAAGGAATACATTTTAATTGAAAATGTGATAAAAGAAATGCACATTTTCTTCTCCATTGCAAAAACTAATCTGACAGATTTTTCAGAAGATACAACTATTATTTTGAATTACTAACCTGACATTTTTCGTGCATACTATATTTGCATTTGGTTTGCAAAGTGAACAAAAGTTTGATTTTGCCTGTTCAATTTCACATTGGCCCTGCTATCTCTTTTGGGGTATAGGGACAAATTAAATTTGAGCTTTTTTAAAAAAAAAAACCTCAAGTGTCTGTTTTGTCTGGATTTTTCTCATAGAAGGTTCTTGTGCAGATATTTCAAGGCTTTAGTCTGGAGCACTGGGTCAAAGGATATTTCTCTTTGAAGGGCAGACTGGAGTCTTTTTTAATTCATGAGTTTCTTTGCTTTACATCAAAGAATAACTCAGACAGTACTGTGTGATGGCAGTTCGGAGCAGGCTTTTAAATGTTTAATGTTGAATACATATGTTTAGTTCTTAATATTGTTCAATATGAAATATGTATTTTGCAAGACATCTGTTTTCCTTTTTGTGTTTTACTTTGCTATTTATAAATATTTCTGTGATAATCCATAACTTGTGGAAAATTAAGTATTAATACAATTAAAAGTTAGCAATAAAGATTCTATTATAATATAAAACATAGTATTTGTAAAGGTGTTTAAGTAGTAAAATTAAATACAACTAAGTCTAACATTTTAAGAAGCCATGACCTCAAAATTCATACTAAAAAGCAGTAGTTTTTACCTGGTAGTAAAGAAAATTCAGATAGATCCTATCTAGGAAGGGCATTCTCCCCACAAGACTGCTATCCCCAAAAAGGGGCCTCTTTCTGTTATCTGCAATCGGCAGCCTTTCACAGTAGGGTTACATTTGAAGAACAATGCCTGATAATGACACATACTCTATTTAGGAGTTATAGAAAGAGGGAATTCTGATGATTTTTTAAAAGAAAATCACATCTTTTTTAAAAAACATAAAACTAAAAGAAAAAAATAAGCCAGTATATATATAAAAATAACCAAGGGTAGGAAGAACACATAAAAATTGAGAATGTACAAACCAATGTAGGTGTGTGTGTGTGTGTGTGTGTGTGTGTGTGTGTACTGTATAAACGCAAATGTGTTTCTAAATATTTAAACAATGCAATTTCGTCAAGCATAAGATTTACAGATAAGTTAAGAAAAATGTTAATTTAGCAGATAAATTATGAACAAATTAGGATATACATATCCTTTATAGTAAGTTATTTCAGAGTTCTTTGTGTCACTTTTTCATCTGGAATCATTTCTCCCACTTAAATATCACTCATTCATTGAAATGTATTTATTTTAAATTATGTTATGGTAACAAACTAGTAACTAACAATAACAATAATCAGATTCTTATATTGCATTGATGTATATGCTAAGAAAAATTTTCATATTTAACCAAAATCAAGCATAATAAAAGATATTACAATGTCTCAAAAACTTTAAACCAAGTAAACTAGCTTACTGTTGAATCTGTAAATATCTACTAATTTGTTTGTAGGCCTATCAACACAGTTTGAAAAGTTCATGGTGTTCTTGTGAGTTATTTTCAGAATCAATTTCTGGTTATTTGCTTGATTAAATTTTAAAGAGAAATTTTAAAAATTCTATGTTAGACAAAAAAATTTTTAAAATCAGATCAAACGTTTATTGTGAATGCACAACATATGTACAATGAAATTGAAATGAGCCTCCTTGGTGCTGACCCTGCAAGTCTATCATATTAAACCTAATTGTGGTGTTTATGTTGCGTTCAGAAGTCTGACAGCACAGATAAAAGCTATTTTTCAGCTTATTCGTTGCGCTGGCTATGCTTCTATATCTCTTGCCCTATGGTAGGAGAGTAAAGAAGCGCTGACCAGGGTGTGAATTATCCCTGAGGATTTTCCTCACTCTGCTGAGGCAATGGGTTCTTCATCCAGTGGATTTCATCCAGTGGTGTCAGGGGACAGCCAATAATTTTTGGGCTGTGCTCATCACCCTCTGTAATGCCTTTTTGTCTGCAGCTGTCAAACCAGCATACCATACTGTAATACAATATGTAATACGCTTTCTATTGTAGACCAGTAAAAGGAAGTCATCAGTCCTTATTCCACCTGATATTTCTGCAAGACCCTAAGGAAATGGAGCCTCTGTTGAGCCTTCCTGACCACCTGGATTGTATTGTTTTTCCAGGTGAGATCTTGGCTAAGGTGGACTCCCAGAAATTTGAAAAAGGAGACCCTCTCCACAAGACCCCCTTGATGTAGAGTGGGGCAGGTTCCTCTCTGTTTCCGGAAGTCTAACACCATCTCCTTTGTCTTGCTGGTGTTTAGATGCAAGTTGTTTTCTGAGCACCATGTGGATAATTTCTGGACTCCTTCCCTGTATGCTAATTTGTCTCCTGTAATAGACCCAGTACGGTAGTATCATCTGTAAACTTTATTATCACGTTAGATGGATTAGAAGATATGCAGTCATATGTGTACGAGTACAGGGAGGGGCTGAACACACAGCCCTGAGAAGAGCAGCGCTGAGCTTCAGGGAGGAGGATGTGAAAGATCCAGCTTTCACTGTTTGTGGCCGGTCCATCAGAAAGTCTTTAATCTAATCACAGGTGAGAGAAGGGAAATTCAAGTCAGTCAACTTTTCGATGAGGATGTCCAGCAAAATGTATTTAAAGTATTTCAACAGAATTTGTTATGTTTACTGCTTTTTTAGTTTAAAGCTTTTTTAGACTGTCTTCCTATTAAATAGAAATAGTGATATGTTATTCAGATGTTTTAATTATAATAATTAAATGAAGGAATAATTGGGTTTGATTCATTTGAAACTAAATTTGTACTTGTGAAAGTTCATTTTACTAAGCATATTCAATTCAATTTCCTTTACTGATTATATGAATTCCTCCTATTTGCACTCTTGTATGGGTAGTCCTAGACTTACAATAGTTCATTTAGTGACCGAAGTTACGATGGTACTAAAAAAAAGTGATTTATGACCATTTTTCACAGTTACATCTGTTGCAATATTCCCATGGTCATGTGATCAAAATCAAGAAGCTTGGCAAATAACTCATATTTATGATGGTTGCAGAGTCCCAGAGTCATGTAATCCCTTTTGCAACCATCTGACAAGCAAAGTGAAGAAGCCAGATTCATTTAACAATCATGCTACTAACTGAACAATTGCAGTGATTCACTTAACTGTGGTAAGAAAAGTCGTAAAATGGGGCAAAATTCATTTAACAAATGTCTCATTTAGCAACAGAATTTTTGGGCTCAATTATGATCGTAAGTTAAGAACTACTTGTATTGAACTGATTAATTGCAACTTTTAAAGGCAATGATCAAGCAATTGGAAAAGAGCCAAAGATCAAAACCCAAAAGATAACCAAATCAAACAGATCTCAGTGAATTTTCTTTACAGAGGTTGGGAATATTGATTGAGAGCTGTCCAGAGTTGGTTATAAGATTGATGGCTGTATAAATGCTTTTTAAAAATATTCTTTACAGCAGCATTCTCTACATCTTGTAGATTTTTCCCTACTTTCTCCTCAGGAAATATCAGATCTACAGTACCATTAACAAGCTACTGATTGGAAAAATAAGTTTTTCTGTTCTTATCGCCATGAAGGAAACCTTAATAGAAAATTTTGCTTTTGTTTGATCAGATTTGATATTCATTTTCCTCCAGCAGTTCTTAAGCATATCTGATGCCACTTCATCTTGCGGAAATCTTTAGAAAACCAAAGGGCTCTTTGGTTCCACGTGTAAAAGGAGTCCTCATATCTGAGGCCTCAGGCAACCAGCACATCAGAGCCTCAGGGATAACCCCAAATTCCCTCAAATCAACAGGATCTATTGACTCCCAGGGTGGAGCAATTTAATAGGCCCCAACTTCCTGTGGTGAAAAGCAGCTACAGAGAACTCTAAGGCTAGAGAATGATTGGATCATGCCAGGACTAAAAATAACATTCCCTATTCCCTAACATCACAAATAAAAAAACTTATCTTCTGATATAACATTTTGCAAAAGAGTGGCAAGTACCGTAATTTCTTGAAGTTATTCTTATAATTTTCCAGTATTAAGAGAACATTCCAGTATTAATAGAATATTAAGAAGGCTTATCAACTTCTAAGCATATAACCTGACATTATTTAATTGAACAAATGACATATTTGGCAGCTTTCACATTTTTTTACATTTATAAACATGTATCTGCAAATAAATTAATATACAATTTTTATACATTGCAGATCGGGAGATGTTCCTTCTCTGCCATAGCCTATTTCTCTATTTTTCTTGAGCAAATATGTGTATAGAAGGAATAAATAAAGGTGAACAGTAGGCATTCTTTTTTGTTGCCCCTATTTATATGAAGACTATCTAATCAGGGTCTTGAACCTATTTGTTGTAATTATAGAAATAAATTCATATTCAAATCCTTTTATCTATAACAAATTGCATGTTTAAAACACCTGACTTTCGAAATTGGAGATTTTAAGATGTCTCAGTTTCAACTCCCAGAATTCCCCAGCTTTCAAAAGGCCAATGGATTTAGGTCATACTAATTTCTGGCAGGAGGATATTCCAGAGGGCATATCTCCTGATCTGCAATATCCAACATTCCTTCGCTGATAGGACCTGAAACACGCCAAACCAAATTGGATGGCTAGAAAAGACTGGGAGAAGATAGTTCCTTAAGTAAGCTGCAAGCCATGATAATATTTAAATGTAATAACCAGCACCCTGAATTGCACCTGGATGCACACTGGCAGCCAATGAGGTCCACATGGAAGTGGTGTTAGATGTGTTGAATATCTGATCCCATTTTACTATTAGTGCAGCTACATTCTGTCCCAGTTGAAGCAAATATCTTCAAGGGCAGAATGTGTTGCAGTAATCCAGAGGAGAGGTCACAAGTGACTGTGTGTACTGTATACACTATGTGCACAGTATCCAGTAACTAAATAAATACGTTTAATGATATCATAAATATTGGTGTAATATATTGATGTGTTAAGGCCTATTTGCAGTAGGCAGAGCTCTCTGCCATTTGCTGTCAAATGCTAGTAGCATGATTTGCCAACAAAATTTAGCAGCAAATAAACATCTTACAAATTTTATAAGAGTTCCAAAGGAAATAAGATTTGGGATGGGATTTTTTTTTTTTTTATTCTAGGAACATAACTAGGTTAAGTACAATTTAATTGGATAGACAAACCATCTGCAAACAGTTTTTTCATGTTACATATATTGGATTTTAGTTTCTTAGCCTTTCTTCAAGCTTTAATTGAGATCATCTGGATTTAATGAGAGATACTTGGGTATCACGGATGCAACCTCAGTCCGAATCTCACGATATCTTCACCCAGCAGTTTTGGGCTGATTTAAAACCCAATATGAAAGATACGTTGGAGCATTGCAGTTCCTTGAAAGGTTTTTTTTTTTTAAAAAAAAAACAACAACTTTGTTACAGTTGTAAATTCTCAATCAGTTTGATCCAAGTTGGTATATTTTTAAGTGAAAATGTAAGGTTCAATGGAGTAGCTGGCCTCTTGGGATTGTGGGTGTTCCATCACTGCAGATTTTCAAAAATAGACTGGACAGCTATTTGACTGGGATGGTATAAGACTCCTGCCCTGAGCAGGGTGCTTGATTAGAAGACCGCCAAGATCTCTTCCCTCCCTAAGATTCTATGAAATTTATTAGTGGAATTTAATGCAATTGTGGATAAATGCACAAATATTGAATTAATGTGAAGAAGAAATTGGTCTGTATCGAAATGCTTCAGAGGATACATGTTCTAAGAGTGTTTTTATAGTTTAGTTATAGTGCCAGTGAAGGGAGTACAGGGCAGAGATGATAAAGCTAAATAAATCACACAAAAAACAACAAATAAAAATAACAAAATAAAAATCCATATTCACAGATATAAAAAAAACCAGGACAGGGAGGATAACAATGAATACCTGAACAATGAAGCCATCTGAGCAAGTTACCTGCTTGCTGGGAGCACCAGGCCTGTAGCCAGGTCTTGAGAGCCTGTAGTTTCCTCTGCTTTTAACCAGCAAGTCTATAGTTAAACTTAAGTGCAACAGGACCATCCTAGCTGGAAATGATGGGAGATCTATCAAGGGTAGGAGAAGGCTGCAATGTAATGGGAAAAGCAACTAAACTAATGCAGCCCAAATTTTCACATTAGTATTTTTGAAGCTCGACAGATAAAAATGTTTATATTATTTTGTTTAAGGTTCACTTTGTTCAGGTATCCATCCTAGCAAAGTGAACTTGTATCACCTTTGTGGTCTCAGTTTTATTTTTGTATATTTGGACTACTCTTTGTCAAAAAATATGGGAGGTTGTTGATCTTTAATCCCTCTTATTTTTAATCCAAGGATCTATTATGGAGTTGAAGTAGGCTAGGGAACCGGAAGTAATTATGAAGGTCACTGGCATTTTTTCAGTTTAATAAAAGCAGGGACTAATTATTCCGTTTTTATTTAACTGAAATGCAGCCAAAAAGGAGACTCCTGCCGAGCAGCTGCACTTCTTCAGTGTTATCCCAATTTACCACAGACACAACTGTCACAAACAGTACTTTTAAACTTGATACATAGGCATGGAAGGAAGGAACCTTTTGTCTTGAGTGCATGCAGATTTTTTTTTATACAAATCAACTGGCAGATGAGGGACAATGATGAAAATTTGATTCTTTGAAGTCATAATGGTCATTGAAATGTGTGAAATTCTGGCATTGAAAAGAGGGCAGCTAGCAAGTTTCAGAATCTTGGGTGGCTGCTGGGAGCTTGCTGGGAGGTTTTCTGCATTTTGACATCAACTTCCCATCACTTGTTCCCAGCTTCCTTTATTTGGAGAGGAGGAAAATGTTAAACAGCTACTTGCTCACATGGATGCTATATAGTCTCTTTGGGATTGTGCAGATGGAAATTTTGGATATATTTCTGTCTCTTGAAACACAAACTGCTGACACTTAAATGTTCATAAATAACTTGGGACAGAAACAAAATTTTATTCTGCCTTATTTTTTACTTCTATCATGTTACTTAATACTTCACCTTGTGAATTTGTGTGCTATAATAAGTTGGCCAAAGCTACTTGAGAACTAAAGCAAGATCATACTAATGGACATTATTATTCCACTGTTGGTTTGTTTGTTTTTTAGTCAGTAATTCCATTGGTTTCCCCCTTCCTTTGGGGAAGTACATGGTATAAAGACTTGAACTCTATATACAAGTTTTTAAATCTCCAAGAATTCTATTATAGAATATTTAACTCTTTAATAAAGAAGACAAAAAGAAATATTTAAAATTTCTCCTTTATATCACTACATCCAAGAGTAAGCTTCAAAATAGAAAGAATTATGTGCCATACTAATTCATTTTATATATAGTTTTCCCAGTTTATCTTTTCCTATTTCTTCATTAAACATCTTGAAATATACATATACATCCATGTGTATCAAAGAACTCCCACACATTCTGTGTTGCCAATAATTAAAGGAAAGTGAACTTGAAATCATGAAGCTGGATAAATTTTTAAACAACTTCTCCCAAAAATAGTGTTGTACCCATTTGATTCACTGGTACTTTCACCGAGGTCTTGAATTTGGAACAAAGTACACAGTGGAGAAATGAATTTAGTTATTTTTCCTTCCCAGCTCCTTAACTATTTTAAATGGCATCTAGAAGCAGGAGATTTAACCCCTTTAAATGTGACTAAAAAGACGATTTCTTTGGTCAGCAGTTAAAGCTGTGTGAATGAAATAATTATAGTAGATTGTTATACATTTTCAAAAGGCAACTTGGAGCAGTAAGATGTTATTCCTAGGGTTTAAGAATTTACTAAGTGAATACTTCACTTTTTATTCAGATCTATTCTTCCTTAAATCAGAGGAGGTTTATGTTTAGAACATAAGTTTCCAGTATGAGTCAGCTCCTAAAATTTTTTTTGTCCATTCAACATGTTTCTCGGTATTCAAGATCAATAGAACTTTCTAATGGAAGAAAAGATTATTATTAGTGATTTGTCAAATAATACAAGAACATTATTAATATTTATTTAAAAGTTAAGTTTATTTATTATGTAAAAAGATGAAAATTATTCCAGCAGGCTAATGTTCATATGTCTGGCTTTTGGTCGTGAAATGCTCCTGAGTGACACACATTACGGTAATTAAGCAGATTAGTCCCTCCAGCCTTGCAAAATAGGTCTTTATGTTCTTTTTTTCCCATGGAAGAAATGGTGGCTCACATTTGTTTTTTTCTGCTAAATTGCAGTTTCTAATGTATACTTCTTCATGGTTGCTATTTGGCAAAGCATAACCTATAGGCCTAAGTGTCTTAACATTGTGGTCCACTATGTTTAAATTTGCATCCATTGTGCAAATTGATTTGGTGGAGTGAAAACTGAGATTGAAAAATAATTTGCTAAGGCTAGCAATTTTTGTAAGGCATATATCCTATAATACTTGTTTTCAGTGTTTGCTTTGTAAGTGTCCTGGGTGAAGCCTTGTGGAAAATGTGTCCTGATGATATCTGAAAAAAACAGAAAAGATTTCATTGAATGAACAAAGAAATAAATAAATATATGGAATGATTGTTTTCCTTCATTGTGTCTATTTTTAGACAAAATGGTCTTATTTCCTCATAACATCCATTGGACACAAATTCAGGGAAATTGTGGATTGAACCCATTATTACCCAAGTATATGGATAGACCATGGAGGTAAAAAAGCCTAATACATTCCTTGTTTATTTCAAGTAGGGGTCTAATTTCCTTTAATGAGATATTCTCATTGAATTACACTTTTCATATATCCTAAATGAGCTACAATTACTTATAAAATATTCTTCTGGTTCAGGAAGAAAATTCAGAAATACGTAAAATGAAGTTGCAATTGCTCCTTGATGGCTTATCCCATTTGTCCAAATATATCTCTGGAGTCAATAAAGAACTGAGATTTTTGCAGGAGTAGCTTTTTTTTCAATAAAAGAATTTTTTTTTAAGCAAACATATACATACAGGACATAAAAACATAAAAACCATCTTCCATTTTACATACGTACAGTGTGTCAGTTGGTTACAAATCTTTTGTGCTATCCTTTTATAGTCATTTACTCACAGTTTATATCAATTTTCACATTGTCAAACTAACATATGCTTGTATATTTATCAGTTATTAATCATCCATGACTAAACTATTTATTCCATCATTTTATACGAGATATTCCAAATTTTATCTTAAAATTTATGTTATGCTTTCAACCAATGGTTATATATGTCTATATTATGTTTTATATCAATCTATTAAGTTTCTATCACAGAATTATCTAGTCTATTGCATTACCATGTCTTTTGTCCAACCATTGATAAAACAAATCCCATATCATATAAAATTGCTTATCTTCTTGTTCTCTAATTTCAAATGTCAATTTACTCATTTCAGCACAGTCCATAATTTTCTTAATAACTTCCCCCTGCATAGGTATTTTGTTGTTTTTCCAATTCTTAGCAAATACAATCCTAGCCTCTGTTAATTCATTTACAATCAAATATTTCAAGTCTTTGTTGTATATTTCCAGTATAATTCCCAATAAAAAGATCTCTGGTTTAAAGTCTATATGTTGTTTTATCACTTTTTCCAACCATGTGTGGATTTTAGTCCAATATTTCTTTGCGTCCAAGCATGTCCACCACATATGGTAATATGAACCAGGTATCTGATGACATTTCCAACATTTATCCGATTTATTCTTAAACATTCTCGCAAGTCTCATCGGGGGTAGATGCCACCTGTAAAACATCTTATACAGATTTTCTTTATATGCAGTTGACATTGTCATTTTATAATTTCGTGACCACAATTTTTGCCATTTTTCTAAATCAATCCCATATCCAAAAGCAATCATTTCTTTAACTTGTTCCTCCTCCAATTTAAATTGTAATAAGTGTCCATAATGTTTTTAATTACCTTTTCATCAGTACCCATCAAAACTTTATCTAAATCAGTCAACTTCTCATAAATACCTTCTGTTTTAACATCTTTATCAAATCTAGATTGTATTTGCAAATATGAAAAACAGTTCATTTTTACACCTTGTTCTTCCAACGCTTGCATAGATTTAAGTTCATCCTTTTCATTCAATATCTCACTATATCTAACTGTTCTTTTTTATATATTATTGGATAAGAAAAGGCTTCAATGGTAGATATCCATAATGGAATTTTTAAATAATATTGTCTTTTTATCTTCTCCCAGTTCAAAAAGAATGCCTCTCGAATATAATGTCTTCTAAAATACCCTGTGTTTTAGTTCCCTTATACCAAAGGAAGGCATGCCATCCTAACAGCAAGTCATGCCCTTCTAAGGTCAATAGTCTATTGTTCCATAATGTTATCCATTCCTTTACCCACATCAAATTTGTCGCTTGGTAATACAACTCCCAGTTAGGCAAGGTAAACCCTCCTCTTATTCTTGCATCTTGTAACAGTTTTAATTTTATTCTTGCTTTTTTGCCCTGCCAAATATATTTCAACACAATTCTATTTAAGTCTTCAAAAAACTCTTTTCCTAGTCGGATTGGAATTGTCTGGAATAAATATAAAATTATAGGCAATACATTCATCTTAATTGTAGATATTCTCCCAATCAATGATAATTGTAAGTTTCCCCATTTTGTCAAATCTGTCTCAAGGAGTAGCTTTTGAAGGCTGGGAAACACATTTGGAATCTGGAATCATACCATGGGAATTCTTAACAACTCTGTCGCGAGGAGGCTTATACATGTGCAAAATCATTGTCACTGTGGCCCATTCATAAAAAATCTCATTAACCAGATGGCAAATGGGAGAAGCCGCTCCTAGCCCCATCTTGCAGCTGCCTTCACCACCACAACTTTATTTTTCTTCTTTTCATTGTTTTAAGATGCATGTGGCTGTTTAAAAAAAATGCACTGGGCTGCAGGCACACATTATTTCCAAGAACACATCTATGGCTATTGCATCCCAAGCATATTTTATGTATTTTATGATTTGTAGGATATGGACAGTACTACCTGTATGTGGAGAATCCTGAATTGTTGGCTGAGAATCTGAAGTATTTGCAGAAAATGTTAGATTATATGATGCAATGTACGGTATGAAAATTAATGTATGAATGATCAGGATAGTTGCTTTGACAGGAGAATGAAGACTAGCAACAGTAATTAGTTTAGTTTACTTTATTGTCATTGCACCTTGTATAACAAAATTAAATACCATCTTCAGTGTACATTATAACTATAATAATAAAACACAAACACACATCCTTCACATTCTATACAACTGAATTGAAAACCCGATATTGCATTAATATTGCACTGTACAATAGAATTTGAAATAATTACTGCCCTGGGATAGAAGCTGTTTTTCAGCCTATTTATTCTTGTTTTTATTATCCTGTACTGTCTGCCAGATGGTAATAGTTCAAAAAAAGAGTGCCAATTTAACTGACTTCCACAGAAAGTACATGAATTTGAGGGAGGGAGGGAGGGAGGGAGGGAAGGAAGGAAGGAAGGAAGGAAGGAAGGAAGGAAGGAAGGAAGGAAGGAAGGAAGGAAGGAAGGAAAAGCGAGTGACTATTTCAAAGACATAAATTTGGTCATATAGAGAGAATGCATGAGGACTGAATCCTAAAACAAATACCTGGAAGCAGAGTGAACAAGTGAAGAGAACAGAAAGAACCAAAAAGTTATAGTGGGATGGAACTGATTAATCTTATAAAAATGAGGTAAATTTAAAAGAGCAAAAGAGCAACATATGAAGTGATAAATGGGCATGGTCACTGTCACTCATGCCTTAATTACTTCCCACTTGAAACTGGTGATTGGATGGAGTTGATGAGATCCTTCAAAAGAAGGGCATGAGAAGTTTAAAAAAGCAGAGGATGAAGTGGTACAAGGGCATTCTGGAAGAATGAAAAATGTGGGGAAATATTGTGAATAGTGTTGGTGTAAACTAAATTTAACTAATTTTCTTTTTCTCATCTCATGTTTAGGTTTTGTTTTCTTTACAATTTCTTAATACTTTTCTACGCTTTGCATAACATAATTCCAAAAGTAAATAGTATGAAGGTTAGATACTTCTATTTTTGTTACTTTCTGTCGTTTTTCCTTAATGTATACTTGTGGCATCCCTTTTAGAATCAGTAGAAAGTACTTTCTTGTCAGTTACGTATTTATTCAGAGACACACAAATCCTAACTTTAAGAATGTATCTGTGTGAATGTGAATAAATTGCCAGTTGATTTTTATAAACAGACAAGCTGCAACAGTTAAGCCTCATCTTATTTATACCATAGGGGAAACCAATTGTGTGAAGTACTACAATTGATTGTCCAATCAAACAACCTTTGTGATATTTCTTTTTAAGCAATCAAATAAATGCCTGTCAGTCGGAAGAGAGTGTAGTTTTGTGTGTTGCAACGTTTTGACTAAATAATTGGTGTGTCTTCATATTTTGACTAGTCTGGAATTTAATATAAACACTATTTGGACTCAAAGAAAACATTTATGATTAAATTGTTAAAATATTTTGACAGTTTGCTTTAGGTAGTCTGAGCTCAGCTTTTCCGTGTTGTTGTAATTTCCTGTGGGTCCCCCCCCCCCCAGTTCTAAATGCAAGACAAACATTTCACACTTGGCTATTGTGACTGATCTCTTGGAGTTGATTTTATAAAGTGGAACAAAAAGGGGAGGGGGAAGTGGAAGACATGCCTCCCCTTTTCCAGGAATGGTCTGCTGAGAGCAGTTTTTAAAGTCTTTGACAGCAGATACACTGAGGTTGGTAGCTGGAGGCTTATTTTTTAAAATCCCAGTGTGCTATTTAAATTTGTTTGCCTCCTTAAATTTAAGTCATGTCATCACTGGTTTGGATTACCTCTGTCTGCCAAGAGTTGGACTTGGATCAGATCAGCCTTTGTTTTGGAGACAGGCAGAAGAAAGAAGTCCAAGCCATTCCCATTGGCATTGTGCAGGCAAAAATCTAAAGTAGGTGGTAGTTTTGAATTACCCTGCTAGGTTAATGTGGTCATTTTGGGAGGAAGCATTTGATAATCTGAGCTTTTGTCAACAGATGTTAGAAGATTAGGATTCAAATTATAGAGAATACCTTTTGTATCACCAAGGGCTTGCTTCAAACCTATGCAAAATGTCTGGCTTATTGAGCTTTAATCATATCACTGCAGTTCCATTCATGCAGTATATTACTAGCTAAAACCAGAAATAGTTGTGTTGGCCTATAAGAACTAAAACTAGCCTCTAAACATTAGTTGATACTTCCAATCCAATCAGCAAAATCGCACAAAAATCTGCAAGCTTTTTTGCTTTCCAGAATTCTTCATTCAACTGGGTGGTACCAAAAGCTGTAGATTCAAAATATAAGTCAAGTATGGTGTAGAACTTGAAGGCAAAATATAGAATTTGGAGTCATCACAATTGTAACTGTGAACAGCCACAACAAGGTGGTGGAACAAGGACTACATGTAATGTGACTACGTGTATTGCAAAACTGCTTAGTCATGGCACTGAGATAAATGCGTGGTGTTAAGCTTCATTAAGACTTCTGGGGCGCCACACAGAGCTATATGTTTTAGCCTAAATACTACAAAAGAAATGTTTACAGCAGTGCATTGCAAAGGTACCGTGGCATGCCTGAGGTTTAAATATTTTCTGTTTAGTGAAAATTTGTAATTCCAGAAAGATTATGTAAGATGCATAAAAGATTCTTGAACATTTGTTAACCTATACATGAATGATGAACAGATTTGGAAACGCCGTATTTCATTCCTCTCAATGAATGAATTTTCTCAATGAAAACTGACTTTCTCCAAAGTATAGATCATTGGCATTTTAAAAAATGTACTTGTTTATGTCTTCTTTCTTGTTTTCATAGGACATTACCCCTCTAACTGGTGTTCCAGAGGAGCATATTAAAACAAGAAAAGCGTACATTTTTGTTCCAGCCCGTAATGCCATGCAAGCTGGTGTTAATAACACAAAAAAATGGAAAATGGAATTTGATACAAGAGAGCGCTGGGAAAACCCATTGATGGGTTGGGCATCTTCGTAAGTATAAAATAGTTAGCATGTTCAAAGTTTATTATTTGATCAACTAATACAGACATTTACCAAGCATGGTTAGATTTTAAAAGTGCTAATAAAATTATGTTTTTGCCAGGGATAATTTTTTTTTGATTCAGGAATTTTTAATTAACTTCTAAGTGTGAAATTGGAGTGATTCTCACACTCGAGAAACAGAGTCTCTGGTGGTCGAATGCAGAAATGACCATGTGGAGTTGCAGTAAGTAGGCCATGAAAATTCTAAGAGTCAGACAAGATCAAATTGTTGTTATTAGCTCCATTACGTAAGAATCAGTTTTGTCCAGTGATTAAAGCATCAGGCTAGAAACCAGGAAACTGTGAGTTCTAGTCCCGTTTTAGGCATGAAAGCCATCTGGGTAACTTAGGACCAGTCATTCTCCCATGAGCTGTTCAGAGCATCCAGTAATGGGAGGTGCTTCAGTCTCTGCATGTCTAGGCTGGGCTTAATTTGTGGAACGCTCCTCCTCCACGGTACTCCTCCCCAGCATTCCCCAGTTTTGGCTCAGCCTTGTGAGAGATAGGCAGTGCTTGTGATTCTTCCTTGGCCGAAATAGGAAAAATTCTTTCCTTGCAAGCATGTTTGAAAGTTAATCAGCTTGTCTTTAGAATCCTTTAGCCTTCTAATCGCATTGCGATCTCTTGATGTTGGCTCACATTACAGAGATTGCTCGCATTACAGGGAAGTGCCAATTCGCGCCCCAAAGCGGCGGGAGGCTTCGGTGCTGCTCTGCGCCCGCTCCCCACAACCGATCTTTCTACCGCTGCCATTCCGACAGATTGCCACAAGGTTTCTTTTACCCGAACAGCAGCATGAGCTCTTTGCTCCCAACAGGGTCATATCGCCTTCCTTCCCCCTCTGAACACCACTTGGGGTGGAGGATTCAAATGCTTAGTGCCTTCCACCCTTCCCCGCCGCTTAGCCTTATAGGAAAAGCCATCGGAGGCTATTCCTTCACATGGCGGGAGTTTGCTGCTGGGGAGCGCGCCAAAAGATTAACGTCCGGAGGCCATCTTTTCTTACAAGACCTTGTGGCCGCGCGTCTGTATTCCATTTCATGCTGTGTGAGGTAACTCTGTTCTGAGCAGAGGTTCCCTTCAGGAACACTGAGGACCATTATACCCTCGTCTTGGTTTTTTTCTACATTCGAGGCTATTCTTACAGTTAAATTGTTGGCTTAACCCTCACAGCCCAATCAACCCAGCGGCACAACAACGAGCACCTAGGCCTGTGTCCGCCTAGGCAGGGAAACTGTTGAAGGCCTCTACCCTTATCAATCTGGGCCTTTAGGCATTCTCAATTTGGCTGTTTGGTTTCTCAGCACGTAACATCGTACCACTTAATTAATATTCATATACATATACATATACATATACATATACATATACATATATATATATATATATTAGTGGTCATATAATAATACAATAATAACAACAACAACAATAATAATAATTTTCTCTTTGGTATAATATTTTAATATTAATAAAATATTATTACTGAGATACAACTCATTATAGATAGGTATTATTCCAAAAAAAAAAAAAGAGGAAAGGGGGCAATAAAAACATCATCAGGGCAACCGGTCTGTCCTCAGATCAGGCCCCTGGGCGTGCCAAACGCTTTCACAATATTGCATTGTATAACAAGCATACTGCAATTCCAACTTCAGTCGAAATGGCAGATGGTAGCAGCTCTTGGACCTCATTCTTGAAGGTCAAAGCCAAACCTAAGCAGGCTAAAGGGAATTCTAAAATTTCAGAAAGGGATGCCATCAGGCGCCATAAAGCTTTACAAAAACACATAAGTGCACACGGGAGGCGCACAAGGTCTCACAGGACTTCCCCTCCTCCAGTCCAGGTCCGCCTACCTCTTCCCACCCTCCTCCTCCCCTAGATCTCTCCCTCTCATCCAGGCGCAGCTTGGCTCCCCAAGGCCAACAGGCCCAAGTATCTGGGACACCGACCATGTGAAGGGCTCCCAAAGCTACATTCACTCTGACGGCTGACGGTCTTCATCAGGACGACATTCTTCCAGAGGAAGTTCCAGAGAGATGAAGGCCTGGGTGGAGCTGGCAATCCGCCAGGGAATCTCAGCAGGTCTTCAACACGCAGTTATGACCAGGGGATATCCTGTGATCACCGATCATGATTCCCAATTGCTGAGGTCATTGACCAGGTCGCAGCAGCACTATACCCAGGTACATTTACAAGGGGAGGTCCCCCTCCAAGGGCCGACTGAGGAGGAGGAGGAAGAAGTGGATCAAATTGATCAAATGGAAGAGATTGAATCAGGATCAATATGACAGCGAGCCCCTGTCAAAAGCAGACCCCTTAGAAAGGGAATGTCTGAGGATGAGGGCCTTGTTCCTGACCAACCTGTTTTTACAGGCTTATTCCGCCCACAACTTTTCAGATCTCTCTTGTTTAAGGCAAAAAATATTGCATGCCTAAACAAGTCGACCCCTTCTACCACTCCAACTCCTTCAGAAGAAGGACCAGAAGATCTAATTTTCAACCAACCAGTAGTCGAAGCAGAGGTGATCCCAGTTCCTCCCATGTTTTCGGACCTGGTACAGAAACAGTGGGCCTCTGCAGCGGTGTACCCAGCCCCCACTAGATATGACAGGAAATATTTCAATTTGGCCCCTGATTTCTCAAAAATTATTGAATACTCCCGAGGTAGATGAACCTATAGTGGGATTAGCATCCTCCTTCATTCCCAGTGATGCGCTGGAGGCATTAAAGCCGGAGGAAAAACAGGCCGAGCTAGCCCTACGCAGAGCCCATCAGTCTGACCCGTGGGCCATCAGAGCAGCCACGGCTGCCTCCTTCACCCGTTCTTCTCTCAGACGGCTCCGCCTCTTACGGGAACATGTCCCTAATTCCAACCTTAGAGCGCACCAAGATATTGCTAATCTTATAGCAGCTGCTGAATTCTCAGCTGTCGCAACGTATGCAGTCAAGTTTTCAGCCAGGGCCATCACTTCACATGTCACAGCGTGACGCTTACTATGGTTAAAACATTGGCAAGCGAACTTTAAGCATAAATGCAAGCTGGCTTCATCCCCAATTGTGGGAGACGGACTGTTTGGCCCTTCCCTTGTTCCGCTACTAATTGAAACCCGAAACAAAAAGAAAATTCTTCCTTCCATTTTTCGGAAGTCAGATTCTAGAAACCCTCACCCAGATACAAGAGACGCCCATCATTCAGACCAGGGCAGCAGCCAGACAGGTCCGACTTCGGGAATAGGAGCAGAAGGGGTGGTCAATCCAAGAGATCCTTTCGGGGACAGGAAACAGGTCCTTTCAGTGTCCAAGATAACTCCCTGGACCCGACCCCCATTGGCGGACACCTTAAATTATTTGCGGACCAATGGGACTCCTCAACCTCCGATTCCTGGGTCAGAGACATGATTAGATTTGGACTTGTGCTGGCGTTTCAATCCACTCCCCCGGATTTTTCATGTCATGCCCTCTCTCCAGAGATCCAGTTAAACGTAATCTCATGGAAACAGCTATCCAACACCTACTGGACATATGAGCCGTCCAGCCAGTAGCCACCAACCAATGAGGGTGAGGTTTCTATTCACATCTTTTTGTTGTTCCCAAAAGTTCAGGGGGGTGGAGAGCAATATTGGATCTGAAACATCTCAACTGTTTCTTAGTATATCGCAAGTTTAAAATGCACACCCTGCAATCTATCTTACTTGGCATCAGAAAGGGTGACGTCCTCACATCCATAGACCTGACAGAGACGTACCTACATATTGCTATTTGGCCTTCCCACTATAAATTTCTGAGATTCTGTTATAATAACCACCATTTTGAATATGTGGACCTTCCTTTTGGACTAGCTTCTGCCCCAAGGACCTTCCTGAAGGTTCTCACAGTGCTAGCTGCTCATCTCCGTGATATCCCCATACGACTCCAGTGTTATCTTGATGACATCTTGATTTTGTCATCTTCCGCTCATCAAGCAGTCAAAGATACTCAGAACACATTACAATCCCTACAACAACACGGGTTCTCAATAAATTGGAAAAAGAGTCATTTAACACCATCGACTCGGTTAACCCATCTGGGGGCAGTCATGGATACGGTGGAAGGCAAAGTTTACCTGTCACCAGATAGACTAAATAGCATTCAGCAATTAATCAAGGAGATCGGGGGTCTTAAGAGGGTGTCCCTAGAGGAACTATCAAAATTGTTAGGCAAGATGATCTCATGTATTTCTATCATCCCTTGGGCCCGGCTCCACACTAGATCCCTCCAGTGGTTCCTGCTCCCGTACCAGTGCTCCGGCTGAAGCAACTCCAAATACAAGGTCAGGGTACCATCAAAGGTCCTCATATCTCTCCTCTGGTGGACCAGACCAGTCATCAACAGAGGCTACCTCTTCAAAGAGCCACACAGACTTACCATCACCACCGATGCCAGCCTGTTTGGATGGGGAGCACACGTTCAATCGCTCACAACCCAAGACCGCTGGTCCGCCATAGAACAGTCGTGCACCATAAACTGGCTGGAGCTTTGAGCAGTACACCTGGCTCTCCGCAGCTTCCTTCCACAGGTACGCAATCAGCACATACTAATATTGACTGACAACATAACAGCCAAAGCTCACATAAACAAACGGGGGCACACAGTCGAAACATCTCATGCGAGAAGCGGAGCACTTGTGTCGTTGGGCAGAGAGCAACCTACTTTCCATCAGAGCAGAGCACATTTCGGGTCTGTCGAATACATAGGCAGACTGGCTGAGCAGGGCCATGATCGATCAATCAGAGTGGCACCTCCATCTGACCCTGTTTCAAAAGGCGGTCAGGACATTTGGACAGCTGATGGTGGACCTGTTCGCTTCCCCCCTCAACGCTCAGCTCCCGAGATTTTTTTCCAGGTACCCCTCGCAAGGAGTGGAGAACTTCAATTCACTCTGCTGTCGTTGGCCCCCGGGACTTCTGTATGCATTCCCGCCACTTCCACTGGTTCCCAAGGTCATGCAGAAACTGCTGGACGAGAGGGCGGAACTACTTCTAGTAGCTCCTTACTGGCCCAGACGGCCATGGTTTGCAGACCTTCGCAGTCTATCCGTATCAACACCATGGAGAATTCTGCCAGCCAAGGTCTCACTAACCCCTTCAACATCCAGACCCTCAATGGTTGCACCTGACCATCTGGAGGTTGAGCGGAGTTGTCTGAAGAGCGAAAAGTTTTCCAACAGAGTTTTTGCCACCATCCAAGCCGCCAGACGCTCCTCAACAACTCGCATTTACAATGCCACATGGTCCAGTTTCTGCAAATGGTGTACCGAGTCTCGAATTGATCCCATCTCTCCATCTGTGACTCAAATCCTAGAGTTCTTGCAAGAGGGACTTGACAAGGGATTATCACCTAATACGTTGAAAAGACAGGTGGCGGCCTTGGCGTCAGTTCTCACTTGTGAAGGTCTACTATCTCTTTCCCATCATCCATGCATACGGAGTTTCCTTCAAGGAGCCACAAATTTACGGCCTCCAGGTACACTGTTATCCCACCTGGGACCTTAACAAGGTCCTCGTCGCACTCACTAAGGGCCCTTTCGAACCCTTGAAATTGTCAAGTCTCCAATTTCTGACGTATAAAGTAGTTTTCCTTGTAGCAATCACTTCTGCTCGTCGTATTTCAGAGATTGCAGCTTTGTCTATCAGACAAGATCTTTGTGTTTTCCATTCTGACCGGGTGGTTCTTCGTCCTGATCCTACATTTATACCCCAAATTAACTCAGTTTTTTATAGGGCACAAGAGCTGATACTTCCTAATTTTTGTCCCAGACCATCCCAAGGGTTGGAACTACAATGGCATAGTCTTGATGTGAGGCGAGCATTGCAAATATATATCAACTGCACAGCGGCTTTCAGAAAAACGGAAGCCTTATTTGTGTCTTTTCAGCCCAACACTCAGGGATGCAAGGTCTCACTTTCTACAATAGGCCGTTGGCTATGGGCTGCGATAGCGAAAACGTATCAGACTCAATCCCTACAGGTGCACAGGGGCATAACAGCTCATTCAACAAGGAGCGCCGCAACATCAGCAGCGTGGGCCACACAGGCACCAATAGCCACAATCTGGGCCTCTCCATCGCCATTCATTAGGCATTATAAAATAGATGTGTTTGCATCCGCTGAGGCCTCCTTTGGCAGAAGAGTTCTGCAACGGGTCCACAGGGACCAGGAGGAGATTCCAGACCAGATGGAGTCCCTCCTCTAGGACAGGCCAAGCTTTGGTATGTCCCACTACTGGATGCTCTGAACAGCTCATGGGAGAAAGGGCGTTGGTACTTACCTGACACGCCCGTTCTCTTTGAGCTGTGAAGAGCATCCAGCCCCACCCTTTTTTCTGTCTGGTGGGGTCCTTTTTTGGCCAACGAGTTGTTAGGGCATTGAGAACAAGGGCGGTTTTTTCTCTCGTCTTCTCCAAAACTGGGGAATGCTGGGGAGGAGTACCGTGGAGGAGGAGGAGCGTTCCACAAATTAAGCCCAGCCTAGACATGCAGAGACTGAAGCACCTCCCACTACTGGATGTTCTTCACAGCTCAAAGAGAACGGGTGTATCAGGTAAGTACCAGCGCCCTCTCTCTCTCAGCCCATTACATCAGGCTCCAGCCACAACCTGGTGCGTCAGTTCCTGTCCAATCAATTGATCAACACTCAGTTGATTTGAAAAAGCAGACTCTGCACCTATGAGAAAATGCTTCAGAACGGAAAAAAAAAGCTAGATTAAATTTTACTGATAAAGAAATGAGAGGCCAAAACAGTCATCTTTATTTACTATAGCCTAATGAATCTTAGCCCAGAAACTGGGCAATTCACAACAATTAAATAAATTACAATGAAAGATAATAATTTACTAATTATAGATAAAGCACTGATTGTGTGGTAATTTGCAGGATCTGATTTGCATTTGACAAAGCAATGTCTGTGAAACAATCCTTATACTCCAGCAAATTTTTGGTTTATCTGTAGACTGGATAAACATGATAAACCCCCCTCATCTTATAAATTCAGTCAGATAGAGAATGCATTCCAGTGAAAGCATTGCTAAAAGTTGCAAACAGATGTGACAAGCCGATATGTATCTGTAGGGATGCTTCCAGCTTAGCTAATATTTGAGCTAGGTTCTTAAAGTAATTGCCCAGGTTCCTTGACTCTTTTACTTTTAGAATTAGGCTGCCTCTTCTTTGGGGACTATGTCACTTTAGATACTGGCTGAAGCAAATTCTTTGGGAACATTCTTGGTTTACCTTATTTTCCTCTATTAGGTAGATTTGTGTCTTCCTTAAGAAAACAAATCAATCTTGATTTCTCTTAGTGCAGCGGAAAGGGATTTTGGACATCGGTAAAAAACAAAACTTTCCCACTTGTATTATAACTGCCTAGATTCCTAGCTCAAAATTACCTCATTGTGAGAGTGGATGCATTTTTGTTGCATAATACCATGTGATAGTATCTCCATAGTGCTTTAATAATTCATTAAATTTTATATCAAAGGCTCAATGAAAGACACTGTTCGGTTTAGAATCTGTCTTTGTCTGTCACCTATCTCCTTGCTTTCTAAAGTCAGAAAGTTAGTTCTCCATCACTGAAGAAAGTACTGCAGATTTTATGAAGATTTAGTTGCAGATTGAAAGGACTTTTTGCGAGGAAGCAATTGCACACTTTTATGACCTTGAGACACATTTTATATAATTTCAGAGCTGCTGTAACAGATTTAGTCTCATAAATTCTAAGAATTCATCATGCTTCCCTTGGTAGTACTAGAAGTTCTATTTTAGTGACTGTGGTGATGTTATTCATGAAAGAGATATTCTGAAAAATTAAGTAAGCACATGTTTAACATTTCAGGCTGGACTGTGGGTTTGGATGTTTGGCTTACTCAGAAAATGGAAGGCTAAGAATTCTTGGCCCTTTTGTGGTTCAGCCTCCTCCTCCTTAGAAATCAAAAATCAGAATGCACACAGAAAAATTAGATTATTTTTGTTTCTTTTTTTTTCTGGCGTAATAAATTGCATTTCTAACCCACCATAAGATGTAGTGAAACTTCAGAATTAGAAGCAGGCACCAGCAATTTGTCTCAATTCTTGGATAGAGAATATGATTTAAATTTAAATAGATAAAAGAATGCATGCAAGGTTGTGTGGTTGTTCTAGCCAGATCTGTGTTTTAAAAATCTGTGGGATTTCCAGCCAGGGCTGAGGCATGCTTGTATTGTGCCCACAAGCTTCCATTCTATTCTGTACCATCTGTTGTTTTTCTTTAGCAACTCTCCGAAACTACTGGATGTGGTCATCCAGGGATTTGGAGTTAAATGTGATCAGCATATGATGACACTTTCCCCTTGCCTTATGAGTCAGGTGAGGCCGTGAAGCTTGCTGATTTGACAATGAGCTAGATGGTAGCAAATAAACAGAAGCTGAACTCTAAGAAGATGACAGTGCTGTGAGCTAACAGTTTTTGTATTTGTGGAGTTGATAATACTTCTATTCTGGACAGGATTGTCCTCAAGATCCCAGTATGTCAGCATTAGTACTGTTATTACAGACCCAAATACTTTTACCCATTTTTGCTATTTCGTAATGGTCTAGATCAGGGGTGTCAAGCTCGTGGCGTCACATTGTTGTCATGTGATTTATCGCGACTTTTCCCCCCTTCGCTAAACCAGGGGTGGGCGTGGCCAGCACGTGATGCATCTGACATATAGGCCATGAGTTTGACTTACCTGATCTAGATATTGAGATGTTTAAGAACTATCCATCAGCATTATTGCAATATATTGTGAGGCTTCAAAGGGTATAGAATATGATTGTTAGAATTTTACTGGTGAATTTTACCACTCAGTTTCAGAAGCAGAGGGTTTGCCCATTGATTTCCCAACTCCATTCAGAGTGTTCATTAAAGCCCTACGTGGCATCTTACTATTGTGTCTGCCATTAAGAATCTCTGTTGAAACTTTCTATGGAGATTCTCAGTCATCCAGGTCATGGTTGTACCCAAAGTGCTTTTTCGAAAGGCAGTTGGACTTTCTTGTTTATTTTTCCTTGAAAATGTTTCACTTCTCATCCAAGAAGCTTCTTCAGGTCTTGAATCTTTGGTCCAGTTGTCTTTTAGAGAAGCACCTTTGCGACTGTTGAAACTTTGTGTGCCTTTTCTCTCAGAGATACAAAGATAATTTATAGGAAGAGGATTTCCTTTAGGCCAGAGCCATGACTGTGCCACTTTGGCACTAGAAGAAACAGATGGATCTTAATAGTTTTTCTGAAATCATAGTGCAACTTTTAAATGTTTTACCTGCAATTTCCATTATGTAATTATGTAATTTCCATAATGTTTTATTACAGAGCGGATCCTCTGTCCAATATGCAACTAACTTTCTCTACAAAAGAAGATGCTATTGCATTTGCTGAAAAAAATGGTATGTACAGCAGCAATCAGAGTACAATCGATGAGTGCATGCTTATTGAATGAGAGGGGGAGTTTGAGCTACTAGCAGAAAAAAGTGACAGTGGCATGGGACTGAAATTTCATCTTGGCAGATGTGTTCTGTTGAGTGGGTAGCAGTACTAGTATAAATAGTGATGCACAACAGGAACTGCTATAGAACATTCAAATATTAACATTATCTTATATTGTTTGAAATTGAAATTTGGATGAAAACTAGATATCGTTAATAATAAAAAATATTGAACCTCATCAATAGTAAAAATTATTCAGGTGTCCCTTCCTAGACCCATGTCACTCCCGTTTTCTCAGCCATCCTTACTCTGGTTGGCTAACTTGGCAAAGAGTGATTGGAGTCTTACCTTGCAAACATCCTAGGCAGATTTTTCACTTGTATATGATTTATCCTGGGATATTGATACCAAAAGAGGGTGCGGTGGTTCAGCGGTTAAAAATGCTGAGCTTGTCATCTGGAAAGCTGACAGCCCAGGTTTGAACCTGAATGCCACATGACAGGGTGAGCTCCCATTACTTGCCCAACTCCTGTACACTTAGCAGTTTGAAAGCATACAAATGCTTTCAAATGTGAGTAGATAAATCAGTATCACTTCAGTGGGAGGTAACAGTGTTCTGTTCCCCCTTGGTGTATAGTCATGCTGTCCACATGATCATAGAAATGTCTGGAAAAACACTTAAGAAATGGAGATGAGCACCCCATAAAATTAGACACAACTGGAAAAGGGAAATCTTTACCTTTATTGATACCAAGCTGTGGTGCTTGGTATCATGGGGGTTTTGTATCCAACATTGTCTTCATCAAATTATGACACAATTTTACCAAGATAGGCAGGATGGCTGTGCCATAGTACTAGTATTGAGAAACACATTTCTTACTGTCCCGACATCTTTGGAGGGAGGAGCCTTAGTATCCCTAATGAGTTCATGGGGAAGGGGTGTGTCTGGGTATGGTAGGATTCATTGGTACTAAATGGCCCTGCAGGTAGAAAGCCATTTTGGCTTTAGAGATTAAAACCAGCACCAAGAAACAGATACTTAATAAGTAATTTGATCTGTGCATAATGAATATTTGTAATTAATATTGTTGCTTTTAGTGAGAAGATCAGCCATTGGATCAAAATCTAAACTGGGGGTCATCTGCCTTCATTTTGCAGGACCCAAAATGTTGATTTAGCAATTCTCTTAACTAAAACATATTGAATATGTTACGCCTGACATCTTAAATAGACTGAGAACTTTTAGGGAGTACTTCTTATAAAGCATTCATATCCCATAAATGTTGGTGTTAAACTAAATCTCTACATTTTACTTTATCTCATTTCCTACAAATATTTGACAAGAAAATCAGTTTGCTAAAGTGAGAACTAAGAACATTGGCCTAATTCCAGTGAATGCAAGTGAGAGATGTTTTACCATCTGCCTGTGCCAGGGCATCTTTATCTAGGTTTACAAGTCTCACTTATTCCATGATTAGGCCCCATGAGTGCAGAGATTCTCAGGCAGATCAAATGATGCCAAACCCTGTGATTCTTTATGTGCTTGTTACTAACACTCTGCAAACATGCAGTTATTAAATTCAGTTTCATTCCTGAATTAGAGTCAAAAGTTGAAATTATCCCTAGGCGCCTAACCTAGGTTTGCCTTCTTGTTTAATATATATTTACTTCAGAACAAATTTTCTTTAAATTATTCCTAATAACACATAATGTTGACAGTATATAGGCCAAAAGATTTAAAGAGATCCAAGTAGGAGATATTTTATGCATACAATTAATAATCATATTAAACAGTTGCCATGTTGATATATTCTGAAATACTTTCTTCTGACTCAAGACTGTTTTTGTTTGTTTTTCATAGAAAGGAGTTAGCTGTTCCTCAAAAAAATATAGGTCTGAAACTGTGAAGTTTCTCTAGGTTATGTCTTGCATATAAAAGAGAATAAAATAAAAAAAAAGATTGATATCATATCCTCTCTCATTCCCATTCCCTGAGAAAGGTGGCTTTCTCAGAAACGAATGCAGAGTGTCAGTATTATACTTTTACTGGGATGTGAATAGTCTATTAATCACATTTATCCTTCCTTGATCCCATGTCTCTGTCTCAGACTGCCCATTCCTTTCTGCCTCTGTATGGTTATCATCATGCAAATCCATTTTCTGAATGTGACAAAGAAATATAATCGGAATAAGGTTTATAGCTGGAAAACAACTCTTTAAAAATTATTATATCAGGCAATTTCATTTGTTTTAAATGTGAAGCTATGGAAAAATTAGCAAGATTCCTGTTATGTGAAGCAGCTGATTCTGAATTCAGGATCACATTCTAAATTCTCCAAAGCTCACCTCTTTGTCCTTCTTGCTTCCTTGTGGCATTGGGGTACTCTGCTACCAGGCATATTTCCAAAACTTGGCTTGACATCTGATAGAGAGGTGTGAATGCATAAGATTACAGACCTTCATGTGTCAACTGTCAGTCCTGGTCCATCAACAGGAGTGGTGAAAGTTGGAACATACAGTGCCTGAGATCTGACAAACCTGGGAACAGGTGTAGGTCACATTTAAGACATATCTGTCTTAAAGGATTATTGTTCACTGCCTTTTGCAATAGAATAAACTAGTAATTGCATATTGTATATCAAATATGTTGGTATTTCTTCTCTGTTAGCTCTTAAAAGCTTGAACTTGCTTTTGTTTGTGTTGCACTTGCTCAGTATTATCAGCTATATGTGTGTTGTTTAGAATTCTCAACATGTTTTTTCCTAGGCTGGAGCTATGATGTTCAAGAGCAGAGGATTCCAAAACCTAAATCCAAGTCTTATGGCGCAAACTTTTCTTGGAACAAAAGAACAAGGGTGTCCACAAAATAGGTTGGCATTGGTTGTCTCTGCATCTGACTGTGAATAAAGTCAGCTGTGCTGTATTTATAGTCCATGTATAATACATCTCTTAATCTCCTAATAAATTTGACCTTTAAACTACTCATGCATCTTGTGGTGTCTATTTAAAATGTTTTTGATGTCTCCAATTGAACCTGTTACAAACTTCCCTATATTTAGAGAGGAGATTTGGGGTGTTCATACCTCTAGGAAATTGCTGTACGTGGAATTCATTAAAAGGAATGTTTGAAATGAGCCATAGCATTAAAGACCAAGCCTTGGCTTTTGAATAATTTTATAATTCAATATCTATTCATATATATACATACATACACACCCCCAAATTTACATTCTTCTGGCCATTCTACCTTAAGATTTTATATTCAGAACTTGAAGGCATGTGTAAGTGAGAAAACCTATCAGGATCCAAGTAAAACTCTGTGTTCCATTAGTACAAGAGGAAAGGATACATCCTACCACCCTGTTGTAAATATTGCAACATCTTTTCCAGTCAAGAATTGCTAAGGGTGTTTTGGAAAGTTCTCTGCAACTAAGTCAAAAATATCACTGCTTTCTTCCAGCACTTCTCAGAGAGACAGTGGCCAGTGTTGCTTCTCAGTGTAGCATCAAGTGCAGGCACCAAAATACAAGACCATGACATTTACAGAATTGCAACAAATGGCTTTTGTAAAATTCAGCAGCTTCTTTCTCAAGGAATAAGCGCCACTACAGCCTTCTGGCACTTCAAATCTGGAAGAACGGATTTGGGGAAATTAGTTATGACTTTTCCTGCTCCTCCTCAAAATTGGGGCCAAAGCCTTAGTTGTCATGCTGAACACCAGGAAGAAGGCAGTGCCTCTTGTAATCCCTAAAATCAAATCATATCTGTAATAAAGTCTGTAATAAAAACTTTTGTAATACAAAGGCAGCCAACTTACTTGCAAACATAATGAATTCAGCTGAATATTTACAAATACAGGTAGTCCTCAACTTAATGACCACAATAGAGCCCCAGATTTCTCTTGTTAAGTGAGACATTTGTTAAGTGAATTTTGTCCCATTTTACAACCTTTCTTGCCACAGTTGTTAAGTGAATAACTGCTGTTGATACGTTAGTAACAGTTGTTGAGTGAATCCGATTTCCCCATTGACTTGACTTGTCCGAAAATTACAAAAGTTGATTACATGACCTTGAGACACAGCAACAGTCATAAATTGCCAAGTATCTGAATTTTGATCATGTGATTATGGGGATAGTAATAGCACTTAAACTTTTATACCGCTTCACAGTGTTTTACAGCTCTTTCTAAGCAGTTTACAGAGTCAGCCTATTGCCCCCAACAATCTGGGTCCTCATTTCACTGACTTCGGAAGGACAGAAGGCTGAGTCAGTCTTGAGGAAGGCTGAGTCAGTCTTGAGGAAGGCTGAGTCAACCTTGGATGCTGCAAAAGTCATAAATGAAAAATCATCATAAGTCACTTTTTCCAGTGCCATTGTAACTTTGCATGGTCACTAAATGAACTGTTGTAAGTAAAGGACTACCTGCATTAGACACCTAAATAGCTCACATGTGATCCACATCAATCTCAAACTGGAAAGAATCACACACCGGGTATGGTTTCTACATTTGTCAAATTAAAGATTTAAACAAACTTTATTTGCAAGAGGAAAAAAATTCCCATAAAACTCCTTGTGTGCTATTGACAAACTTAGAGAAAAAGCAGATTTCCTTCTTTTAAGGTTCCGAATTTTGAAAGCTATTTAAATCATATCATCTAAAGGTTTGCAGCTTTATGGCATTATGATTACATTTCAGGTATTAATGAGCAATTTTAGACAACTCTACCTTTTCAGTGAAATTGCAAATGAAATTTCTTCAAGGTATTGGTATAGGGAAGAAAAAAAAATCCAAATTTAGATCAACATCAAGTTCTAATAAAGGAGAATATTTGTAGCTCAGAGTTGAAGTGAAGGATCCTCTCTGAACTTGGTTGTTTTCTTGCAAATGTTTCATTACCCAAACTAGATAACATCCTAAATGTTAGGTAACAACATCACTTGCACATGCTAGATCTGTCACGTCAAGTTCTTTCCTTTAATTTCTTTATAGGAATTGCTTGATATGAAATATTTGTGGAACTATGTGGCATTATTAGAAATGAGATATTGGTTGCATATCAACCTACCAAAATTTACTATCAGCTAAAAATTAATCAACCTATTTACTTTGAAATAGCAATAGAATTTATACCGCTTCACAGTGCTTTGCAGCCCTCTTTAAGCAGTTTACATAGTCAGCCTATTGCCCCCAACAATCTGAGTCCTCATTTCACCGACCTCGAAAGGATGGAAGGCTGAGTGAACCTTGAGCTGGTGAGAATCGAATTGCCAAACTTCAGGCAGCCGGCAGTCAACAGAAGTAGCCTGCAGTACTGCATTCTAACCACTGAGCCACCATGTCTCTTAATACAAAACAAAGCACTTCTCTAAACTAGTCAGAGTAACAAAGAAGGAACCAAGGATGATAAAGCTATTTTAATCATTAAAATTATTAATCACTAATCCTGGGATTTTCAAAATTATTTCCTGTTGGATCTAGTTTTGGAATACAATAAATGTGTGGCTCCATCTGTTGCTCCACTTCCACGAGTGGTTCAAATGTTTCTAAGCTTTGAGTCATTTGATAAATTATTTAGACTTCTGTTGTCACTGAAATCATGTCCAACTTAATAAAGCCAAAACCTGCCACATCTGACAGAGATCTGTCTACAGTATATTCATCTAAAGAAGTATGTTACCTCATTGTTTATTAAAATAAACTGAATAGATTTACACACCCTTTCCTAAATAAAATATAGAAAGGCACTTTTAATCTAAACATCTTTAGATTACAGCCAAATACCAATGTAAGCTTGTTAGCTTTTCAATGAAGGTCACCTATCTCCACAAACCACATCTCAAACACACCAACAACAGCCAAACCTCCTACAACTGGCCCCAACTCATTGGGTTCACAACCTCTGGTGATCACAGAAAAAGAAGTGCAAGATCTATTACACAGACAGAAGCCAGGAAAAGCACCAGGGCCAGACAAGATAACTCCTACTTGGTTAAAAGTCTGTGCTGACCAATTGGCCCCCATCTTCACCTGAATCTTCAATAGATCACTAGAGATGTGCTATGTTCCTTCCTGCTTCAAATACTCTACCATCATCCCAGTGCCAAAGAAGCCCTCCATCAAGAAACTGAATGACTACAGGCCAGTTGCTCCAACATCTGTAGTTATGAAAATCTTTGAAAGGCTTG
The DNA here is from genome assembly GCF_049901715.1 of Pseudonaja textilis. NCBI lineage: Eukaryota > Metazoa > Chordata > Lepidosauria > Squamata > Elapidae > Pseudonaja > Pseudonaja textilis. The sequence goes on along the minus strand of NC_141991.1, from coordinate 232,836,994 downwards.
TGTTGTCCCACCTGAAAACCATTACGGATCTGCTGTTAGATCCCATGCAGTTTGCATACCGAGCAAATAGATCGACAGATGATGCTGTTAACATGGCTCTGCATTACATCCTACAACACCTTGAATCTCCAAATACCTACGCAAGGGTCCTCTTTGTAGACTTCAGTTCAGCATTCAATACCATCATTCCAGACACTCTTCTAAGTAAATTAAACCAACTAGTGGTACCTGAACACACTTGTAAGCTTCCTAACAGACAGGAAACAGCAGGTGAAGCTAGGCAGAATCACATCCGATACCTGTACAATCAGCAAAGGCTGCGTGCTTTCTCCACTTCTCTTCTCCCTATATACCAATGACTGCATCTCAAACAATCAATCTGTTAAAATATTGAAGTTTGCTGATGACACAACAGTGATTGGTCTCATTCGAGACAATGACAAATCTGCATACAGACTGGAGGTTATACAACTTGCCTCGTGGTGTAACCGGAACAATCTGGAACTGAACACACTCAAAACTGTAGAAATGGTGGTAGACTTTAGAAGAAGCCCTCCCATACTACCACTCTTACAATACTAGACAACACAGTATCAACAGTAGAGACCTTCAAATTTCTAGGTTCTACTATATCACATGACCTAAAATGGACACCTAACATCAAAAAGTCATAAAAAAAGCACAACAAAGAATGTTCTTTCTGCACCAACTCAGAAAGCTCAAACTGCCCAAGGAGCTGCTGATCCAGTTCTACAGAGGAATTATTGAGTCTATCATCTGCACCTCTATAACTGTCTGGTTTGGTTCTGCAACCCAACAGGACAGACACAGACTTCAGAAGATAATTAGGACTGCAGAAAAAACAATTACCACCCATCTGCCTTCAATTGAGGACCTGTATACTGCACGAGTCAAAAAGAGGGCTGTGAAAATATTTATAGACCCCTCACATCCCAGACATAAACTGTTTCAGCTCCTTCCCTCAAAATGATGCTATAGAGCACTGCACTCCAGAACAACTAGACACAAGAACAGTTTTTTCCTGAAAGCCATCATTCTGCTAAACAAATAATTCCCTCAACACTGTTCAACTATTACAAAGACTGCAATACTATTACTGTTAATCTTCTCATCACTCCTTATCACCCATCTGCTCCCACTTGTGATTGTAGGATTGTCTCTTGTATCCTTACAATTTATATTGACTGTTTCCTAGCATGATTTGATTGCTGATTGTACCCATGACTATCATTAAGTGTTGTACCTTATGATTCTTGATTCTTAATTAATGTATCTTTTATTTTATGTATACTGAGAGTATTTCCACCAAGACAAATTTCTTGTGTGTCCAGTCACACTTGGCCAATAAAGTATTCTATTCTATTCTATTCTATTCTATTCTATTCTATTCTATTCTATTCTATTCTATTCTATTTTTATTTAGGTAGATTAAAATTTATGTGTTGATTGCAATATGCAAGGTTTAAGAAATGCTGGAAATCAGCTAGAAGACAAATATGAAGTACAATTATTAAATAACACTTCTCATTCTCTTCCCTGCATGAATGAAGCTTGGATGTTATAGAAGATCTAATGCACAATGTATAAATTGTGTAGAAGCACAATGTTATCCTTGATAAATAGCAAACTCAGCAGTGCAACAAGTGAAGAGAACGGCACTTTCCCTCGACTGATCTTTCTTCCACAAATCATGTTATTTAGCTATCATCCTCCCAGGAGCTGGTAGGAATAACAATGAAGAAACATGGTTTACAAACTGATCTTATCCTTCAAATAATTTTATAAATTCCCAAGCTTGAAAAACACTGTTCTAGGGCAGGGGTCGCCAACCTTTTGGACCTCAGGGACCACCAAACTCATAATTTTAAATATCAGGGACCACTAACTGGTTCTGTGGGTGTGGCCTAATTTGCGGGTGTGGCTTTGTGGTCATGTGACTGGCTGGGCATGGCTTGTGTATAAATATTATAAGTATTTATATAAATATTGAATTTTTTATTAAAAAAGAGCAACTTTTACCCCAAAACAGGAAAAGCAGGCAGGCAGATTGAATTGCTCACAGAAACACAGATTCATTCAGAAATCTATCTATCTGCCATTGGCTAGCTCAGTCTGTCACATAAAATTTGCTTGCAAGAAAACTCATAAAATGTGCTTGCCATGAGTGTGCACTGAATAATAGAACCTTCAGTCCTAAGGGGGTTTGGCTGTGCTTAAAAGCAGAGCCAAAGATCTAAAGACTAGCTAGAAAGCAAGAAATCCAACCATTTCCTGCTTCCTAGCTAATCTAAATCTCCCAGCACAGCAGAACAGCTGATGGTTGGAAAAAGAGCAATTTAGCAGGCAAGTTTGCTGGGTAAGGAGTGAGTGAGTGGGGAGGGTTCCCACAGACCATGTGGGGCATGTCCCACTGGTTGGTGAGCGCTGTTCTAAAGCATATTGCAAGTATAGGAGGAATTTGGACCCAAGTATTGATCCAAACTCATCCAAAATATTTCTGGTTTGTAAATGTTGGAGAAATATTAGCTAGGGATGAGGAAGCTTAAGAGGTTAGATCCAAAAATATTTTATGCCCTTGTGATATGTCCAATAATTTGTAAAGGTGCAGCTTTAGAGAAGAGAGGAATGTTGTGGAAATAGCACATTCATTCGTAGATGTTACTGATAAAATTACAAAAAAATTAATTTCTAGGTATCCCTAGAAGAAATAGAAGAAATTTCTATTATTTCAAGAAGAAGAAAAGTGGTGGATGTCTAAATTTACAAATAAAATATTTTAGTAATCCAGAGTTAGATAAAGTTTCATCATTATTGATACCCTTAAGGTTGCACATGCCTTATTTCTATGTGTAAGGCTGAATACATCTCACTGAAATTATATAACTTGGTATAAATGGATCATTGCTGCTTCTTTCAATTATCTATTTCATTATGAAGTAAAAAAAACAAGCAATAAATCCATGTTTCACTATAAGAATTTATACATTAATATACAGGTATCTATTTCTAAAATTCCCAGGCTGGTCATATAGATATAAAGAGAATATCTGAGCATTTGGTAATAGTCTAAAAGAAAAGTCACAGTTTTTTATGCACACCGCAATAAGAAATGGTTGTCAGTGTTCCAAGTAATGCACCTATTGAAAGCAGAGCTCCAAGGCAGCTAGAGTCCTCAAAGAACAATTTATTGGATACATCATAATGGCACAACTAGTGAAAACCAACTATTAAAGTTCCCACGGTTTTCACCTAATTAAAAAGTGAACTTTCCCCTTCCCCCCAGGTCACATTGTCCAATAGTGTTGCTAGAAGTTTGTCTGGTAACGTCACTCCTCCTCTTCTCAGCCACCTGTTGGAATGACCTTGGTTCCTATAGGAAAACTTTCTATTTTGATGACAAAGCCGAGCTATTTAAAGTCCCCCACTCCCTTTCTCCCCTGCCGCCGTGTGACAACCATGAAGCTCCAAAGATGGCCTCTGCCAGGATCGCTTCAGGGTTGACAGAATTATTTAGATTCTCTTCTACAAACTGCACAGCATCATATACGCTTAAATTATAGAGAGTTTCTGAGTTTTAGATCCAATTTCTAAGATGATAGTACCAGCGGTGGTATTCTACTAGTTCGGCCAAACAGGTAGCTCTGACGATCATCTGCAAGCAAATTGGTTCACTCTGACAATCAGCTGCTGGGCCCTCGCATCTGCACCAGCTCTATACTGATCTTTATTTCCTGCTTTTCAACCTCAGCTGCTTCGCACGGCACAGCGGATTGCCATGCGTCAGCTGTTGAAGACACAGGGAGAGTGCAGGATTGCTGGAGAAGGTTAGTAGGCAACCCTCTGCGCATGCACAAAGCACTCATGTGCCTGCAAAACATGCCCACCAAGCCACGCCCACAGAACCAGTGGTAACAAAATTTGAAATCCACCACTGGATAGTACATCTTAAGGCCAACTCAACAGGAAGTTTCATGCCAGGAAGGCAAGAAATTCTACTTGCAGAGGAGAGAAGGCTGCAATTCCCATGGCTGGGATGCTTTGGGCCATCTTGCCCAGCTGGAAGTAGACACAAAAGCCTTTTTCTGGTGGTGGGGAGGGGGGCTACTGGAATAGTTATATGAGACAAGAAGAAAGAACACAACCATTTCAATATTTAGAGCGTGGAGAAGGCTTTCTTCCCTTTTGAGGCGAAACTTTAAATCATTTTGCGGTCAGGCTGTAATACTAAACTTCAACATTTGCAGTCAGAAGATGTGGTAATGGTTACCAATTTGGATAGTTTTATAGGGATTACTCAAATTTATGAAGGACAAATCTATTAACTGAGGCTAGCCAAAATAAAGACATGCAACCTCCAGGCCCAAAGTTACCATCTGCTAAAGAGCAATAGGGAAATAGAAACAAATACCATAGCTGATCCCTGATGAAGGCTTCTCGGGGCTTCTGGTTGCCCATTACTCAGCATCTGATGCAAGCTTACAACTCAGATTCAGCAGAGCTCTTACGATCAGCTATTATTTTGAATACTAAAAAAAGATTAAAAGGCACTGTAACTAGTTAATCTGTAAGAAATTGAAAAGATCACTCATTTAGGACACTGGCCACACTATGATTTATTTTTATTTATTTATTTTTATTTGTCAATTGCTTACAAGATAATAGGTATAAGTAAAAAACATAGTTATGAATACATGGATACATATAAGAAAAATTAAAAATTAAAAATATATAAAAGAAACAATAGGACAGGGACAGTAGGCACGTTGGTGCGCTTATGCATGCCCCCTACAGACCTCTTAGGAAGGGGTGAGGTCAATAGTAGACAGTCTAAGGTTAAAGTGTTTGGGGTTTGGGGGAAAAAACCAGAGTCAGGTAGAGTATTCCAGACATTGACCACTCTGTTGGTGAAGTCGTATTTCCTGCAATCACGTTTGATGCGATTAACTTTGAGTTTGTATCTATTGTGTGCTCTTGTGTTGTTATGGTTGAAGCTGAAGTATTCATTGACAGGTAGGACATTGCAATGTATGATTTTATATACTATATTTAGATCGGACTGAAGGCAGTGTTGTTCTAGGTTTTCTAGGTCTAGAATTTTGAGTCTGGTGGCATAAGGTATTCTGCAATGAGTAGAGGAGTGGAGAACTCTTTTTGTGAAATATTTCTGGAATTTCTCAACTGTGTTAATATCAGATACGTAATGTGGGTTCCAGACTGATGAGCTGAATTCGAGTATTGGTCTAGCAAATGTTTTGTATGCTTATTAGTGTAATATTATTATTATTTGTAATAATATTGTAATATTGTAATATTATTCATAGTGTAATATTAATATTAATGTAATATAATAATAGTGATTATTATTATTATTATTATTATTATTATTATTATTATTATTATTATTATTAGTTATTAGTGTAATATTACCAGAGAAAAAGCTACGTAAGATTAGGTTAACAACTCTTAATGCCTTTTTGGCTATGTAGTTACAGTGGGCTCTAGTGATGAAGTAACAAACACACTTGTAATTTATCTTATGTCTCTTTTGCTGTGAAAAATGAATTTAATGTTCTTAAATTAGCCTCAATGAATCTACAGGCTTCCTCCCCCTGGTGCTTTCTGGCTGTTAAAAGTTCAGTCAATGTGAACAATTAACCAATCTAGGAATTGTAGTCTACAAAAAGGGCTTTCCAATCTTTTCTAGACACAGAAACTGTTTTCAAAACAGTTCCTAAAACCTCTGATCAAGAGACAAAGTTCTAGTGATAGAAAATGGTTGGATTCAAGTGAACTCTTTTACTTATTCACCAAACCCCATCACATTTCCATGGAATGCTAGAGTTCCGCTAGCATTCCATGCTAGAGCAGAGTTTGAAAAACTTTGGTTGAGTTCACCTGGAATGTGCCTGTTTCCTAAGGATCCAAAGTTTGGGCCTCTGCTCTTCTGAAGTGCCATGGAGATGTTGTCAAAGGCACATTTTTGGATTATTATTATTATTACTATTTGGGATTAAATAAAATTAAGCATGGGAATAGGACACCTCTGGGGGTGCTGTCCATCAGGTAAGCATGATTAATACTACAAATGCAGAAGTAACTGTTGAATTATCTTTGACTGTTCTTTTGCAATTGCAGAACTGAAATTTCATTGCATTTATTGTTCTTAAATATTGTGGGGAATAGTTAATAAGCAAACGGGTACCTGTCTAAATCCAGCTAGGTGACAGCACCTAGATGGCCTTCGCTGATGTTCAACAGCTGAGCAGATTCAGACCTAGTTAGTATTACAATGGAACGGCACACATTGACATAGACATGTACTTAGATTAGATTTATTTTTAAAATCCCCAAAGACAATTGCGGATCACTTCCAAATTGTTTCAAAGAAATGTTATATTCATGAAATTATAAAGACTGAAATGTGTGCAGGGGTGGGATTCTGCCAGTCCAGACCAGTTCGGGTGAACCCCTAGCTCCGAAGATAAGCTGGGAGCAAACCGGTTAACTCCGATGATCATGTGGGCCCGCCCACAGACTCCTGTGCTGTACTGACCTTTATCGTCTCAGCTGATCAGTGCAGTAGAACGGATTGCCACTCCTTAGCTATGTATTACTCCCTTGAGGTAACACAGCAGGTAAGGATTTTTGCAGGTTGTTCACAGGCACACAGGCACACAGTGCGCATCAGGTGCGTGATCACCAAACCGGTTGTTATACTAGCAGCATCCCACTCCTGAGCATGTGTGGGTGGGTGTATTATAGAGAGAGGGTATATATTTGCAATGTGGAAATGTGACAGGCAGCTACCTGAACAATCAAAACCTATTTCCACTGTGTATCCTGGGGTAGTATGACTGCTATGGGTAGCAATTCAACATTTTCCTGAGACTATATTTGCTTGCTATAGAAAAGAGTAACTGTTTTGCCATTTTAATTACTTCACATGACAAAGTATGGGTATCATTTGATAATCATGTGGGAAGTACAAAGATGCTATACATCTAAATAGTAGCAAAAAATGCAAGAATGGAGGTAATTCACCTTTCCTGTTAAGGCAGAGTTTCATTTTGGTCACAAATCTATAGTTCAACTTTTTAGTCTGGTTTCTTTGGAGTTCAGATATGGCTTACCTGTATCAGAAATTTTCCTGGAATAAATAAATGGACTTAAGGTGATATTTTCATCCCACTAGTACTAACTTTTTCTTGGGAAATGGTGAATGAGGTGAGACGTGCCATGAAAAAAGTACACAAGTTTTTCTTTCTCTCTCTCAAAACATTTGGGTTGAGGCCACCCAGTGAAGTTGATTGGAAGAAAATTTAAAACAGATGGAAAGTGGCAGATCTTCCCACATTGCATGTTAACCTGTGAAATTCATTACCAGAAGACATGATGGTGGCCATTAACCTGATGGCTTTAAAAAGAGAGGATAGGTTCATAGAGAACTCCTGGTCTTGAAAAGCCAGCTTTACCTTCAGTTTTTGTGCAATGTGCCTTCAATTATCAGATGCTGGAGAAAATTGTGCAAAGGGGTTATTTATATTCTGCTGGTGAGAAGAAAAATCTAATCTCTGATGGGCCATGTCCCAATTCAGAAGCATTTAAATCTTTATGCTCTAATCTCAACCAGTTTCACTAAGTGGCATCCTTTTATATTTCAATCTTCTGATCTTAGTGATACGCTTGTTATATCGCACAAAAATATGTGTATATCTGTGCTCCTGAGCCAAGCAGCTTTTCTAACCAAGGAAAAACCTTGATGATATTTCTTTGAATTCTTGTAAATTTCTAGGGAAACACAAATTTCAGTAACCGGTCAAGGTAGTGATAGATATTTGCTATATCACACAAAAATAAACATCTATCTTTACTTGAGCCAAGCAGTCTCATGAACCAAGGAAAAGCCTTGAAGTTATTTCTTTGAATCCTTGTAAGTTTCCAGGAAAACAAAGATTGCAGCAAATGGTCAAGGTAACAGTAGATCTGGCTTCTTCCCCCTTCTCTGCCCCATGTTCTGAGAACAACGTTCTCCTGGTGAGACTTATGCCAGCATTGTTTACATTCCATCCAGCTGAAAGATGGTGCCAAGCATTTCAATACAGCTTGCTAATCTGACCATTATTTGTGTGTAATTACCAACCCAATGGATGAAAGAGAAAGGGAAGCAATCTGTCAGAAGCCCAGGCCATAGGTGGCAGGAATATCTATCAATTGCAACTGTACAAACAAAGGAAACACAAACAGATTGTCCCTGCTTTGCCAGCTTGAAGAAGCCTTGTGTATGCAAATAGGGTCTCACTCAGCAAGACAGGGCTCCATTGAACTATCAGTTTAACAGCTGACCACAGAGAAGAATAGTGACTTCTTACCCTTCATTTGCTAGCCACACTTTCTTTAAAAGTTACTTATTGAAAAGTTTCTCCCACCATCCAGCACATATGAGGAGTTTCAAGAAAGAAATTATTTCAGAATTTGCACTTCTTCCTTGTAATAAAGATTTTGACACAAAAGCCATGAACAGGACCCTTTTACGGAGCTCCTTAACAATTATGGCCAAGCCTCTAAGAATTACCAAAAATATGATCTTAGCATGGTAATATGAATCTATATCTAGACATACAGTTCATAGAAATCTAGATATAAAACAAAACCTGCAACTTTAATATGGATACATTACTTTTGTCATTTTAGCCAGGGGTGGGATGCTACCGGTTCTGCCCAACTCTGTAGAATCGGTAGCTCTGAAGAGCAGCAGACACCGAAACGTTTCTGTGTTTGCTGCTGTTTGGCCCACCTGCCCGCCTGGGCTCTTACCTGTCCTTTATTTCCAGCTTTTTCAACCTCAGCTGCTCTGCGCAGCACAGCTGAGGTTGAAAAAGCAGGAAAAAAGTGGCTTTTCAAATGCTATGCACCTGCGCATAGTGCTTTTCAGCTGTCCAGGTGGCACAGCTTAAGGTTTTTTACATGCACGCGCAAAACGTAGTCGCTGAACTGGAAGTAACACCAGTTGAACCCCACCCTTGATTTCAGCCAAGTTTCATTTGTCGAAAACTCATTATAAATCAGATAATGGATTTTGAAATTTTCAATTTTGGGGGTGTTGGTGTTGGTTGAATCACCCATTTCCAAGGATTGCCTAAAAGTGGAACTGATATTTAACTAAACCTTCAGGGCTTTATTTTATATAAATATATACACAAGCCAAAGATATTGGGCAGTCATCTCTTTGTTCCATAATATCCAGTTTTTCTCAACAGAGGCCCCTTGATATGCAAGGCCCTATGTGTTAAATCGGAAAACTCACATTATAATGGATTTTTCTTATAAGACACATATATATATTCAAGCTATATACATGAACAATACAATTTAGATACATTTGACAGATTCTAGGCACAAAATCATATCTTACTTAGGCTTTGTGCTGTTAAAAAGCTAACCGCATAAGGGTTGCACAAGACAAACATAGCAACAGCTTTTTGTTTAAATAAGCATTTCTGGCTTGATAACAATATTGCTGGAGGATTCCTGAAACTAGTCCAACTATCTAGAAGACCCCATGTTCAGGAAATCAAGGATAAAAAACAGTACCAGTCAATGTAAAAGGATAGGAGGATGCACTTAATACATCACATGGGCTACCAAAAACAGCTGAAAATATGCTATCACTCATCATGTGGTAGCAAAAAGGATTTCTATATTTTCGAATCACTCACTGCCCAGAAACTGTTCATTCATCCTGTTTAACCATCTTTAAATTTGTAGAATAGAGAGGAAATATTTTCTTTAAAAAATCTCAAAAGTTGACAAAGGCCTGTCAACTATTCAAACTCCTTGATTCTTCCAAAGACAATTTACACCTCTTCCAAAAGATTTATGGAACAGAAAGGAATGGAGTTACAAAATTTCAGCTACCAAACTATTGGCTTTTTAGAACCAACATATTGTATCCTTACATACATTACAGTGGATGCTTCTTTCTTTTCTTTCTCAAATGATGATCCTGGGGTCTGGTTAGCAGATGGGTCCTTTCACTGACAATAGAGAAGCTGTCAGCTGTTTGCCTACACAAAACTCTCTTGAATCTTTATTGGCTGTATCCAATATATTTCTGAAAACTTGCAAAAAAGAGGTGGAGCTTTGATCATGTGGTCATGGTGCCATTTTGTTTTTGTTTTACTTCTTCCCCCCCTCATCCACCCCCCCCCCAATGCAGACATTCCTGTATTGGGATTATTCCTGTTTTTTTTTTTATAATGTTTGAAAGTGTTATCAAGGAAAGTGCAACTGGAACTAAGAAACATATATAAAACAACCAACACTTTCTTTCCAAAAAAAATAGAAGTACTGCTTCAGAATTTTCTAAAATTCATTATAATTGTGGATTGAGTAATCATTCGAATGCATTTGGCAGCATAACAAATTATTTGAATGAAATAAAATACATTAAAATTAATGGTGGAGGATTCTTGCAGATCAGTTTTATTTGGTAATGAAGTCTCCCACCATTGTTAAACATTCCCTTCAAGATGAATAAACTTGCTGTTCTGCTCCACACATGTACTCTTGTAAAGCCTGTAGGCAATTTGAATCTTCACATCTGAAACAAAGGCCATAATAAAATGATGAGGGTATGCAAGCTACAAAACTCCCTTTGTTGAGCCTTTTTCTGTTGCATTAAAAAGCAGCAACCAAAAGAGCTCAGGGGACAAGATGATTGTTGCAAAATGTTGTCTTTACAGTTAACCCTTAGTGTGAATGGGACGTGAAACATGATGTGATTTGAAAGAACGTACACATTCAAATGTCTGACATGATTTCAGAAAACATCGACTAGGGCAGGTTGTCAAACTCAAGGCCCACAGGCCAGATCTGGCCCACCAGGTACCTAAATCTGGCCCTTGAGGCTGGTCTGGAAGAATCAAAGGACTGGCCTGCAGTGCCTCTGCTGGCCAAAACAGGCCACATGGAGGCCTTGTAAGGCCTCTGCGCAGCCTATCTTTGGCCTCCCCAGCTTCCAGAAGCACTCTGCCAGCCAAAAATGGGCTGTATGGAGGCCCTGTGAGGTCCCACATGGCCTGTTTTGGCTAGCAAAGTGCTGCAGAAAGCCATTCAAGCCAGAACTGGTGAGGGGTGCATGCGGCCCCCTGTGACCCATTTTGGCTGGTAGGGTTCTGTGGGAGACATCCATCTCATCTCCCCCCTACTCCCCTCTCCTGCTGGCCCACAGAGAAGAACTATAATGCTGATCCAGCCCTCAAAACAATCCAGTTTGACACCCTGAACTAAGGTATTAACATGTCAAGCTACTCCAATTTTCAATTCCAAATTATAATTCATTATCAGAAATGAATGTTTCCTTCACTCACCCAACCCATCAGGTCATGGACTTGAAAGTAATAATGTAATCACTAACTTTGTGGGTTGGCTGTTCTTCAATCCCTATGACCTCCAATTTTTCTAAATTGTGGAACCATGAAATTCACAGATTGACAGATACGTGGTACTAAAAATGCAACCGTTACTCATGAAATACAGTCATGTACTCTAGTAATTCTCTTTCACATAAAGTAAATTTCACATAGCCATTTCATTTTGGAAATGTTTTGTGAATACTTATTAAAAATGGATGCAAACCAACCTTTCTCTACCAACCATTTCAATGCTCTGAAAAAAGCACCCCATTCATTCTATGTTTCAACAGTTGCTTTTTTGGTAGTCCTTGGGTTTCAACAGCAATTGAGACCAAAATTTCTGTTCTTACTTGATGCGGTCATAAAGCATGATATCATGTGACCACATCATTTAGTGACAGCAATCCTGGCTTCTGTTGTAAACTTAAAATGGCACAGATAATTAACCAAGGACTTCACATGACCACAAAATGGGAAGAAGCAGGAAATTAAAGCAAGCAAGCCACTGGGTAAGAGCTGTGGGTAAGAGTTTCAGGGTGGGTGGGTGACATGGACAGGTGCTACGGAGCATGGGCGCATGAACACTAGAAGCAGGCGCTGTGGAATGTGGGTGCCTGAGCAGGAAACTATAAAAAATTGGCAGGCTTGAACCTCTGTCTTCTGCTCGCCTTGTAAGAGGTTCAAACAAGACGATTCTTGTAAGCTATCAAGTTAATGAAAGTTTACTTCTTACAATATCAAGATTGGCCTTGAGTAACTTCAGGTAAGCGTTGACATAAAATTTCAGCCATGGTACCTGGAGTTCTATTTACCAGACAGTGCTTCAGGACTGTCTGGATACCTTGAGTTCCATTGAATACAGAAAGCCTTGGCAACAAGCCATGGTCCATGAGTCGTATCACATTTCCTAGTACAATCTATGTTTGCTTTCAGTTTTTGTGTCTAAGGAACTGTTAATATTTGTTTGTTTATATCCTACCTTTATTATTTTTTAACAAATAGCTCAGGGTGGTGAACATATCTGATGCACCTTTTCCCTCCTATTTTCCCATAACAACAACCCTGTGACGTGAGTTGGGCTGAGAGAGTTTGACTAAGATGGGACTCACAGAGAACTCACACTGCCTGGCAACTTAACTACCACATCCAAACTGGCCCTCAATATATAGAGAGCTTTCAATATACAGAGATTTCAAATCAAGTTTAAAATCTAGGAAATTAATTGGTATTAAACATCACTATCTAGAACAGAGTTCCCCACCCTTTCTGGGATGGTAGCCTGGAGGGGGGGCCAGGTGCCTTTACGCACACATGGTGCATGCAAACTGGACCATGAGTGCATGTATGATGCTTGTGGTGATAGTAGTGGTCATGCGGCACTCACAGCAAAGGTAATGGCTGCACAGCGCTCATGGCAACACTAGTGTGGACTTGCCAGCTACTTACAGGCCTGATGGTCAACAACCACAGTTGGGGGCTCCTGATCTAGAATGCTTTTTGAAGCATTTGATGTTATCAGGACCATTTCCACCCAGGTTCTTACAGCATTTCCTATTGGGGCTGAGATGTCAGATTGTCACCTAACCCCATCATTCGTCTACCTTCATATGACTCTGTCAATTTAAGTTGAGCTGGTGGCTCTTGCAGAAGAACAGTGCTCTCTTTTCTAACTCAGAGTTTCTCAATCTTGGCAACTTTTAAGATGTGTGGACTTCAACTTTCCAAATTCCCCAGACGGACTGAAGAATTCTGGGAGTCAAAATCAATATATCTTAAAGTTGCCAAGACTGAGAAACACGGCTCTAGCTTTTCAAACATCTATTGTATTTCCAGATCAGAATATTGCCATGCCTATATATATTGTTTAACTCTATAGGACCCAGAGCTTCCAGGTCAATTGTTTTTGCAGTCATGTATTTTCGTTTCCTGTACCTCTAAATTTCTGCCTGGGTTTGAAATTTTTATGTTTGATGTTCACTATCTTATATGCAATAGTAGCATATAAGTAGCATATAAGATAGCAATCAGAAATGGTCCTGAACAGAAAGGCATTAATCCCATCCCTTGAGTGTAATGACCAGCTGTCTTTCTTAGAAACTAATCTTATTGCTTTCCATATGAGCTTCTTTGCCTAAGGAAAGCATTGACGATGTCTATGAGTATGAGGATTTGTTTAACTTGGGATTTTTCAGGAATTCTGTACTAGGTTAGGGGTACGGGTAGGGTTAGACTCTTTGATCTGAACTATTAACCTAATGTTTTGTTCTTTATTGCTGGGTAAAATAACCACAGTGACAGGCTGCCTTCCATGCATGTCGAATACACAGCAGTCCTTTCCCTTTCGGTGCAACACAATGTCAGCCTCCTCAGTCACACATCATTCATTGCCTGTGGAACATAAAATCTAATGAGAGCCAATTAGGGACAGTTTGTACTCGTAATGAGATCATGAAGGGAGGTGTTTATCTTACTGGAATCTCAGTTTCCATAAACAACATCCACAACTACTATTTCCACATATCTGTAATATTCCCTTAACTATCATTAGTTTGCAATATAAACCACCTCCTTTCAAAAGATTAAAATATTAACACAAATGAAGTGTTTCCTTGTTTTAAAAAGGGGAAATTATTATTTAAATAATTCTTTAAATGAACAACAATCTTTATTTTCTCTTTCCTGTTAAGGAACAAACCATGGAACTGAGGTTTTAATCATAAGACTGGGGGGTGGGGGGGATAGCTGAATAGGATTATACAATCAGAAATGAAAACTAAACAATCTAAAAAAACTTGATGTGTAGAGACTCACATTTTGTTTCACATATAGATAGGTATGTAACAAATAACCTCCTAGACTCTCTTCTGAACTGACTTTCTGCAGTCTTGATGTCCACGTTGATTACAATCTGTCCTTCATTAATAAAGGCAATTTGGAAGCCTGGGAGCTCTCTAACAACAAAAGGGGTTAAGCATAAAAGGGGTTACTGGAAGAGTATGATAAGAAGAGAGAGCGAGCAGAAAGAAAACACCCCAACACTCTTTCTAGTCTGTTTGACGGAGATGCAACCCGGCAGCACTGAAAAGCTTCAAGATTAATGGAGAAAAGGGGGAATCTGACAGCTTTTCCGCTGGTTTCTCTTCTCCTGGGTGGGCTGGTTGGTCCTGAATGTCACTTGCTACTTAATCTTGTGTGTTTGAGGCAGACTGATGTGTTTAGGGAGCCTCACTTGCTCTGTATAGACATCAATTGGTAAGGCAGATAAAAGGAAACAGCTATGAATTGCTCTCGGATGCCTTTTATAGAGCAATTTCTAACAACAAAATAATTAGTAGCTCCTACCAAAGAAACTATCGCATCTAGAATGTGCCCCTTAAATAGTAGAGGGCAATGGCATCCCCTTCCCAGATTTCCAAAAATTAGCCTGGATCCAGAAAGTTCTAACACTTTCTTGCATAGCATGAGTATTATTTCATATCTCCTTGAAGCTTGGGAATATCCCTAAAACTCTGATGAATGAACTTTATCAGGATTTCAAATGAAGAGATTAGCAAGTTACAGTAATTCAGATTGTCTAATTATTGATTAGTCCAATTTATAAAAATAGATGTAGTTTTTCTGGCAGATACTGTGAATTTTTGTTTTTGTTTTTTGGTGGCATGTTATTAGAAAAAGAGACATATCGGATGACAACATCTAGGTGAATAGTATATTTCGCTAATCTTTTCTTAAAAGCATCTCTCAAACATACAACATTGTTTAACTGGTTATTTACTCATATATGAACTGTTTTTCTCAAATTAAAGCTGACAGATGAACTCCAAAACTTTATGATGAAACAGGGCAAAACACAATGAGTTAGAGACAATGTTTTGTTCCCACAGTTAAAAACTGTGCAAGCAAAATTCCCCATTGGCAATCAGGGTTGCAAAATCCATTTTCTCTTTCTTTTCTTTTTCTAATTCTCCTTCCCTCTGCAGACCTTAGCTCTACCACTCCCACTCTTACAACTGGTTTCTGAAAGTCACTGGAAAATTAAAAACTGCAAACCTTGCCTTTCCCCTTATTTAGCCAGTAGAAAACATTTTTGGGATCAAAAGTCTTCCTAGGGTTAAGGGGAAAAAATACCCCTTCTCTCTGTAGGAAACTTATGCAAGATGTAACAAAGTTAACCTTTATAATTTGTGATACTGTGAGTCAGAATTTGCTTAGAAACTTTACAAGACAAGGGACTTCAAATCTAATGTGGTTGTTTCATTTGTGCAATAACTTGCGCAATTTCTTTTCTACGGGCAGAAGTCCATGAACTTTACCTAACTGACAATATCACACACTGTGAACTTTCACATAAAACATGTCTGAACCAGCATCACAGCTACTTTTCTTTCTCTTTCAATTATTCGGATATACTCAGAAGATTTAATCTATAAATTACTGAATTTTGTCTCTAAAGCTCTTAGGACCATTTCAGGAAGAAATGGCTTGTTCCTTTCTCCAGCAAAAAATCTGCCAAAATCATCCAGTGTTAATACATGGAGTATTCAGCAATAGATCTTTGTTTCTTTCTTTTTCTAAAGAAATAGAATTTCTAAATCTATGAACATAGTATTATGTTCATAAGAGCCTCTGTGGTGCAGTGGTTAGAGTGCAGTACTGCAAGCTACTTCTGCAGCCAGTTGCCTACAGTTTGGCAGTTCAAATCCCACAAGGCTCAAGGTTGACTCAGTCTTCCATCCTTCCGAGGTGGGTAAATGGGTGGGTAAAATGAGGACCCAGATTGTTGGGGGCAATAGGCTGACTCTCAGCCCGCTTAGAGTGGGCTGTAAAGCACTATAATGTGGTATATAAGTCTAAGTGCTATTGCTATTATCTAAATAAAAACCTTATTAAAATTTGGATGAAACAAATGCTCTCTCTCTCTCACACACACACATATATTGAACAAATTATGTCAAGTTTTCCATGCAACAGTTATAGCAGACTGTTCTCAAATACAGGGGCCCCCAATCTCTACGCCGTGGCCCACTACCAGGCTGTGGCCTATTCACAACTGGGCCGCATGAGCAGTGGACTATTGTGCACACATATGTGCATAGCTCAACTCATATGAGCAGCAGAGTGGCCTGCAACTGCATCCATGCACTTTTCAATTTATGCAAGTTAAGCTACGCAAGCATGTGCGTATATACAGGCCCACCACTCACACAAGCTGAGCTGCACATGCACACATGCATGCTGGCCTGTTACTCAAGCAGCCTGGTTTTCCTCTCCCGCCGCCTAGTCGGGCCAACAAGCCTCAAAGGTTGGGGACTGATGCTTTAATAATTTCATTTCACCTTTTAAGCTTCTTTTTTTTTTCTGTTGCAATTACTACAAACTTTAGGGGTTTTCAATTATCTGCTATATTTAAGCTTCTGTTATATAACCTTTTTACAACAATGTTCAAGTCACAATCACTTGTACTTGCCTTCTAAATCATGTACAATAGTTGCAACTGCAAACACATAGTGTCATATGCATAGATTGAAAAGGGGATCACCGTAAACACAGAGTTTATCCATAATGGGAATTACATAACTATCTATTTTTATGTATCCGTCGTTAGGTTTATAACTCATCTTGCCAAATTTGTTGCTTTAACCTGGTTTTACAATTGGTAACTTTGAGATGCTTGCCTATAGTTTAGAGCAGTCAAGTCTCCAACCTTGGCAACTTTAAGACTTGCAGACTTCAAAGCTGGCTGAGGAACTCTGGGAGTTGAAGTCCACAAGTCTTAAAGTTGCCAAGGTTGGAGTCCCCTGGTTTAGAGCAGTGCTTTTCAAATTTGGCAAGTTTAAAATGTGTAGACTTCAGTTCTTGTTGGAACGTCTTGGAGTTGAACTCCACATACCTTAAACTTGCCAAACAAGAGGAAAACATTGTTCTAGGGTTTCCTGAGCTTTTGGTTGACTGTTAATTCCCTCTAAGAAATAAGAATGTATTTAGACATGGTGTGCATTATTATTGCATTGTTGCACTGTTTAGTGGCTTGCAGTTCAGATTTATTAGATTTCTATCATGCAGTTTCTTCAATAGCTTAAGGCACATTCCATGGACAACTCACATTATTTTATTTCCAGTAATAGCAACCCTATTGATTAAAGTGAAAGGGAGTGACCAAAAAACACCCTGTGGGTTTTCATGGCTAATGATGGGGCAATAGATTGTTGGGGCAATAGCGTAAATGCTATTGCTATTGCTGGATTTGAACCTGTATGTCTTCATTCCAAGTCTAATATTTTAACAATAGTTGTCCATGTCATCAGCAAAATAAAAACACCTAGTTAATTTTTGCGAGGGGAAATGAGACAAAAAGTAAGAAAGAAAACTAAAATGAAGGCACAGAAGTGAAGCAGCTTTGATTCATTACTAAGGTTTAGGTGGCCAAACATCGCAATGAAAAAGGGCCCACTAAGAAGATTTCCATTCTTATAGTAAACATATCTTGGATAGAAAGAGAACATCTGTCAATTGAATGATAGATCACCTCAATGTTAGCGCCACAGACCTGTTTCTTTCTTCTCTGTCTTCTGCAAGTATTTCTAGATATCTTCCTATTTTTAACCAACCAGCTGTTCTTCTAGCTAGTTGTGTCTCTTTCAGCAAAGCTGCAGCCAACCCCTGATGTTTTGAATACATTTTGGCTGCGCAACTTCAAAGACACTGGAATTTGGGCACCTCTTTTGTTTAAACAAACAAAACAAATACTTGTGAATTTATGCACTAAGTAGGCATTTGTAAATTAATGCACCACTGCAGATACCCCCCAATTACATTTTTAATTTGATTAATTAGGATGGATACAGACTAAGCTGTAGTTTTATCATGAAATACATATCCCATTTGATGAGGTGGACACCTGTACAATTTTGCTAATGAGGCAGAGCAATAAATATTACCTGGGCTGTTTGGTAGAATAAGATAGTAACAACTGTTATTAAGTTGTAATCTGCATTATATTTTTCCTTTGAGAACTGATTATTTGAATCCCTGCTACTGTGGAGTTAGAAGACATGGGTTCCTTTCAAAGTGAGGAAGAGGAAGAGGAAGAGGAAGAGGAAGAGGAAGAGGAAGAGGAAGAGGAAGAGGAAGAGGAAGAGGAAGAGGAAGAGGAAGAAGAAGAAGAAGAAGAAGAAGAAGAAGAAGAAGAAGAAGAAGAAGAAGAAGAAGAAGAAGAAGAAGAAGAAGAAGAAGAAGAAGAAGAAGAAGAAGAAGAAGAAACAACAACAACCATCTTGTTTTTGGTGTTGCATGTGGCAGAGGATGTAGTGATAGGCAGAATCTTGTCAATGGGCAGAAAATGGCTGCCACTCCGCTGTTGTTTCAAAGAACTGTGAAGATGTGGCTCTTCATTGAGGCCTTCAGCAAGGGAAAATGAAATCTCTCACTTCACTGTGCTTAAGGAGAATTGACTGGACTGTACATCTTCTATGTATGGTTCTTCCAGGACCCAACATTTGGGGATATGAGTTACATTTTTTGCATGCCTCATGCCGAACTAAGTTTTAGACAAAAAAAAAATCAAGCTAGAAAACTGAAAGAAAGATTCCCAAATTTCAAGCCAAGGTATCCAATGAGAAATAAAATATTGTCAGTATAAGAATAAACTGAAACAACTGAAATATGTTCTTCTTTTCAGTGATAAAATGTCAGGGATCACTAATAGAATTTTTATTTCATGAGGAAATGGATTCTGTAGCAAATAATTCATGAAATGGGTACCCTTTCAGCCAACTGTTTTGTAGTTGTGAATTATTATCAGTTTAGCACTGGGAAAAAGCAAATAAAAATAACATATGGGAATGTTTTGCTTCCTCTTTTCCTGCTCTTTTAAAATAAACCTTCCATTGCTAGTGCTATTTTATTTCAACTCAGCTGAGTGGAGAGGGAAAATAGTCTTGACTTAGGCTTTGTTTGCATTTTATGCGTTTGGACAGAATAGAATATTTGTAGCTTTGGGTTGAACTGTGGGCTCCCTGGTACTCTCTGAGTTTGGTGCTTTTTCTTCCTGATGTTTCATTACCAAATTAGGTAACATTGTCATTATGCAAACATGCAAGTCTTATATAATTTGAGGTGTTTAGGCAGGGAAAATACATGAGCATTACATATTTTTTAAAGCCCCCTTGACCCTTTTAAAGGGGAATGTCTGAAAGCTGTAGGCAGGATTCTCCATCTGGATATTTGGAATTTGAGAGTATGTCATAGACCCTCTCAGAAATTAAATACAATCAGTAGGATTTTTATATAATTGGATGGTGAGCCGTAAGTGGTAGACCTTTTCTGACATGGTGCCCCCATTATGGAATATCCTCTGAGATCAGCTTCACCATTCCTGATCTTTTGAAGGTCCGTCAACGCTTATTTTTGTCAGCAGGCCTGGGGCCCCAGGGGACAGGTGAAGTGATGAGATGGCTCCCATATTATTAAGATCCCTCCACTTGTTTTCTTTTTGGTTTTACTTTTGCTTTTATATTTTTAATGCTTTGTAATAATTATAGTTGTTTAAGGTAATGAATGTTTTATATTTTTACTCTTTTAGTAGATTGTTCTGGCTACCCAGAGTTGCTTTCCATGAGATGGGCAGCTATACAAATGTAATAAAAAATGTCTGTGGAGATTTTCAGTCATCTAGGTCATGGTCCCAAAGGTACTTTTTCCAAAGGCAACTGGACTTTTCTTTGAAAATGCATCACTTTTCATCCAACAAAGATTCTTTAGTTGAGGAATGAAAGGATTTATGTTCTTTGCGGTCATCTGGTCATTAGCACTCTGAGGGTTGGTTTTTAACTCTTTGAGTGTTGTTGAGACCACTGTGGTGTTTATCTGTATCAAAACAAAAGACAAAACGTTCAGACACAAACAGAGTGATGTGGTATATGCAGTGTGATGCAGTGAGACATGTGCAGACTTGTTCATTGGAGAAACAAAACAAACATTTCAGAAATGCATGGCACCATACAGGAGAACAAACTCATAAGAACAGGATTCAGCAGTCCATCTGGTTTGAAAGAAAAGGGTCACTTTTTTGAAGACAGCAAAGTTCACATTCTGGACAAGAGAAGACCACTGGTTTGAAAGAGGAATCAAAGAAGCCATCTGTATTAAAACTGAACAGCCCTCCCCCAGAAGAGGGCGGGGGGATACAATACCACCTATCTTCTGTTTATGACACAGTCCTTCCAGCACTCCCAAGAAGGATCCACACTCATTTATACTCTGATTCAGGTGATTCTGAGGATACAGATAAATCCCCAAGTGGCCTCAGCAGTTCTCAGAGGGCTAACAACTTACCTTCAGAGTGCAGACAGAAGAGTGCAAAGAATACAAATCCTTCCATCCTCCATCAGTCAAAACTGAAGAAACTTCTTGACTGAGAACTGAATTGTTTTCAGTGAGAAAAACAAGACAGTGCAGTTCCCATTGGAAAAAGCACCTTTGGGGCAATAAATAAATATTACTCCTACTCCCTCCTTTTTAAAAAAAAACACTTTTAAAAATATATAATGAAAATCAACTGAAGCTTTATGAGCACCAAAGGCATTATGAGGACACACTGGCATGCACAGAAGCACATGTGTAGAAATACAAGTTGTAAACAAGACATTATGTATTCTTGATGCCAATACATGAGCACAAACATGAAACCCTGTTAAATTACTCCATATCCTTGGAGCTTTCTTTTTTAAACCGAATACTTGCTAGCCAAGGCTTGGCCCATGGCAAATATTAATTTTATTCTGTGCAGAGACTCCATTCAGTGACCTCCAAGACTTGTGGTGCTTTTGTGGAGATTGTACCATTTTCTCAAAATATATAGTGGGCTGCTCCTGCAAAAGAGAGGAAGGAAAGATACTTCACATCTTTTCAATGTCTCCTTAAATACAAACAGCAGAATAGCAAGGAGTTACCCAACATGAGAAGTTGAAACAAAGGCCCTTTATAACACCCGTGGCAAACAAACCTGCATAATATCACTAACAAGTGACTATTCTAACTAGCTAGATTCACATGTGCTCATTGAACATATTACAAAACCAGTAATGTGAATCTGACAATGGGTTACTAATATCAGCACAGGATCCAATCTGAGTTGGTCACTGGGACCAGAGGTTTTGTCTTCCGAGCTTTTGCACTCAGGCTGGAGCTCATCTTCAGGGAACTGTGGTACAGAACACAGAACAGCCCAGAGTGCATAGAGATGTTCCCCGAGAATGGGCTCCAGCATGAATTTGAAAGCTCGGAAGATAAAACCTCTGGTCTCCATCACTGACCCAGATTGAATCCCGCAACATTATCCTGGGACACGTATACTGTATTTGCTTTCATTCATGAATATCAACACAACTTGGAAGAAAATTGCCATTTTAGGACAAACTAACCTTGTACCATAACAAAACAAAGAGATTGCAAGCGGTATAAATTACCCTGTGCTATATAAACTATCTGTTTTGTTTGTCAGTGCTACATTTATGTCAAGGAATATTACAATATGCAATAAACAAAACTTAAATGTTTTACAACTCTGCTTATGAATAGCCTCAAAATGAATGTTGCCTTGTTAAAATTTCGGTCTCAGCTCTTAATCCTTAGATCTTCTTTTCATGGACCCAACCCTCCAATCACCCTAATTCCTATGCTTCTTACAGGATTGATGTGAAACTTACATATATATTTTTATTTGTAAGACTTCCTATTGAAGTAATTTGAATTCAAGATCATGAGTTTTAGCTGATCAAATGTACATCTTAATAAGAACAATAGCAGCAAAACAAGGAACATATATTATTTTTTGTAGATAATATACAATTATTTTTTTCCTGGTAGCAAAAGAGGGAGAAATATAATATAATGCTTGCTGTATAAAGATCTATGGTGCATTTTATTTGTTTACTAAAACTCTACTTCTCAATGAATATGAAGCACCTTTTAAAGAAATCTATGAATAATGAAAATGTCAGTTTAATTAATAAGTCAAGTAAAGGTTCCAATCACATTAAGCTATAATCTTTCTTCTAAATTTACCTCTGGCCACCATTCTCACATGCTTTTCTCTTTCTAGAGTCAGGCTGAGACTGTTTTCCAGCTCCAACCATCCTCCCCTCCACTAATAATTATTTCCTGTTTTAGAGGCAAATGTTTGGCTTTCCGTACAGAAAAACAAGCGTTTAGTGGCATCATAGTAATCCTAAGCCAAACATTTCTCCTGAACCTTCTGTTGAAGGAAATGTTTATTTGAAAAGTTTGATTTTTAGCTCCTGACATTAGGCCTTGACATAATAAACTGTATATGGTTTCAGGGACACTTAGCAAATCTGGAAGTTTAAACTGGTCCTGCTAACTGCAGATGCCAAATCACACAGACACACACGTAGGTTTCTCACAGGCAGTTCAGTCGTTCTTCATAATGTTCTTCCAACATGATAAATGATCAGTTTTCTTCTCATAATCAAGAGATAGCTGAAGTTTTGCAGAAGCTCTCCTAATTTATTATGTTTATTTTATAGCTTAAGATTTTTCCAAACTCCTCAAATTACATAGCTTCTCTTCCCTCCCTCCCTCTTTTTTTTCTGTTGGCCTACGTAATCTCTGCTCTGCTCCCTTGGATCACCTCAGGTCTCTTTTGCAGCCATGGGTTTTAAAAAATTAGCTGCAAGCTGTGATTACATCAAAAAGTATACCTCTTTTACAACCATTTTACATTAGGGTGCAGTTATTCTAAGTATATCATTTTTCTGCACTGTTACAAAATAATCCAATTCTTTAGGCAAATCTTTACTGTGTTTAATGAATAGTGCAGAAACATATAGGAATATGAACATATGCTTATTTATAGAAAGACAGAACAGGTATTGGCTTGTTACAAGGCAGGTGGATGGACTATAGTCCATATATTCTAGAGGTGTCAAACTCGATTTCATTGAGGGCCATCACAGTTGTGTTTGAACTCGGGGGTGAGTGGGCATGGCTACGGTGGGCTTGAACAGCTTGATGTTCTGTAGCCCGAGCATGGCCCTCCCAGGCTCCAGTTTCAGCTGGCAGAGGGCTGCAGGAGGCCGACACAGCGAAAAACATAGCTTGAGAGGGCTGCATGCAGTCCCCCAAGCTCCGTTTTTGCTGGCAGAGGCACCGCAGGCCAGTCCTTTACTGTTTCCAGGATGGCCTGTGGACCAGATCTAAGCACCCCGCAGGCCAAATCCATACCGTGGGCCTTGAGTTTGACACCCCTGATATATACCATCAACTCATATTTTGCATACATACATCAAACAAATATACTGGTGCTATAGTATTTTCCAATGTTAACAACAAAATTTGTTGTGTGGACTTCCACTCTCAAAATTATTCAGCCATAGCTGAGAATTGCAGAATTTGAAGTCTACATAATATCTGGAACTTGCCAAGATAAAGAAACACTGGTCTACAGTATCCATTCAAGAGATAAATTACATACGAAAAAGTTTTGCCTGTTATCCAGCACCAGTGAAAATTCTGTTAATCATCCCTATTTCTACTTCCATCTCTTTTTCATGCCACTTCCACCACTTCCTTCCATGAAAATTATATTGAGGAAACGATTTGCAAAGATAATCGTGTTTACTCTTCTTTTCTTCTGTCCTACCACCGTCTTAGTCAGGATTGTTGGGGTATAAGATGGATAAGGGGTTTTTTAAACAAAAAAATTAAAGAATTTAGTTGGTTTTGTAGAAGAAAATAGAAAAAAAAAATCACACCAAATTCAGGAGAAAAAAAACAGAAAAAAAGCCAAAACCAAGATTAAACTAATGAACATGTAGATGGATGTATCGATACAAGAATTTCTCCTCTTTTATAACCATTACATTCAAACTATTGCCCTGTAGCAACTAGAAGTGGAAAAAATGAAAGCCTAATGTCAATCATTGGAAGATAAAGAAATTTTAAAGTTAATCTTCTTCCCTTTGGGGTTGCTGGGGAACATGGAGGAGCTAAAGCTTCCCTTCCATTGGATGTGGAAATAAGTACTGCTGAAATAAGCACAACTGAAGCCTCTCATTTTATATAGAAGAAAGTTACTCCCATCACCAGCTCTACCCACGTGTGCAACTCCTGAGGATTCTGCAGGGGGACAAAAAACTTTCCTTTTTTACCTGCATCTCTTGAATTGACATCTTTTCCCTACAACTGGAGAGACATGAGGAATTAAACTTGAGGTGATAAAAAGGCCATGTTCTAGACGTGAACTATTGCTTCTGCCAAGTGATGATCTTAAACAGTTTTAAAATCATAACTCACTCTTCTGCAATGCGTAGCTATAAAATTCCCAACATTCAGTGACTTAAATGCATACTTAAACAGCTTGAAAGATCTAGTAAGCAATGACGTGAATTACATTTGCACTGGTGTTTCTGTCAGTCAGTGATCAGTACAGCAAATTCATTCAATTGTACAGTAGCTTGAATTTGTAGTATAAATATGTATTATGCATCCAGACATTATTTGATAAATTGATGTTTATTACCTAAAATACATTTTTCTTCAAACCTAAACACCAGTCTCCAATGACACAAAATAAGACCTAACAGTTCGGTGAAGTCATTTGTTGAATCAATGATGGATAGGCCCAGTTTCAAATTTACATTCCAACTTGGAGCACTGCACTCAGATTAACCTGCCTCATGGCATTTTTTTAAATTAAAATGTTGACTGGGAAACAGATGAATAACTAGGAAAACATTGTTATATATAAAGAATAGGGATGTTATAACACATAAAATCTTAGTGCCTCAAGAAAGAATAAGCACAAAAGTATCTTTGCTCAGATTTCAAGAAACTGAAAAAGATATTGTGGGATTTCTATTTCTTTTCTATAACTAGGCACATTGTGAAGAATTTCAGTGAAATCTTCTCCAGCAGGTGTAGACTTCTGTTCTAGGAAACTGCATATAGTACACTAATGCAGAACATCATATCCATGAAAGAGTGCCTTCCATAAACTCTGATGGAATATACCTCACCAGGCAAAGAAATGAGTGATACAGAACAGTAGTATATAATTTAGCTAGTAAGGACCTGTATTAAGCAGTCTTTGAAGGGCTCAATGTAGCTGCTTGATGGCTTTGTCAGTGGTCTTTGTGCAAGTCTGCATGAAGAATAATTTTGTTAACTATGTGTAATAGTTTATTGTTATGTATTTAAGGATATGCTAGCATATCATAAGAGCCTTGTATAACCCTCCAGAAAGTCTCAGTCCTTTGCTTTCTGAAGTTTGCTTTGAGGGTTGTCTTGAATGTTTTGCAAAGTGAATCATTAAAATGTTTTCTCCCATTGGTGGAGAGGGAAAGCTCTTGCCTCATCACATCCTAGGCCAGATAAATCATTGTTTCAAGGCAGCCACTAAAAAGCAAAACACCCAAGCAGCTTGGCACTGCATGGAAATCCTTACCCAGTATAAGAAAACATGAAAGAAATACTGGAATTTGGCCTCTGGTCACTTTGCCTGGTCTACTCTGTGCATAGAAAGAGTTACAAAATAGCCCCAACCAACATTAGATGTTGACACTCCACTCAAAAGTTCCAAAATGATATTCCCTAGGGATTTCACATGTATATTGAATAGCATGTGGGATAAGATAAATATCTCAAGGATACCATAGGTCAGAGACCTAGTGTTGAGAACAATGCACTTTTACGCGTAGCAGCTGCCATTACAGCAGTTTGTCAAAGAATAATCAGATTTATTGAAGGAGGAAATTCAGTAATTTACGTAATTTTTGACAAATGAATACATTGACTAGGCAGCCTATTTATCTTTAAGTTCATTATCATGGGAATTCTTTGAGCATCTGCTAATTGCATCAACATACATCTAATAGGAAGGACCAGAACTTCTGTAAAACAGATCCCTTAAATCCCAATTAATGGGGCTTTAATGGTCCAGGGCTTCACTCCCTTCCCATCTAGAGTCTGGCATCAACCAAAACAGTCAAAACAGCCTCCATACTATGTGTGCATGCATTCCTTTGAGTCGGTTTTTGACTCCTGGCAGCTGCCAGATTGGTCCCTGCAGTTTTCTTGGCATGGTTTTTCAGAAGTGGTTTGCTCTTGTATCCTTCTACTAGGTTTGCTCTTAAGGCAAGACTAGGTACATTACTTTCTAGTCTGATGTGACATCCTAATTGCAATGGATCCAGAAATCAGTGTCAGCCAGAAGCATTTGGAGTTGTAAGGCTGATACATTTTTAATCATCATGCCAAAGAATGGTGATGGTTTCCAACCAATTTAGCTCTGCTTTGGCTAATTTGTACAGAAAAGTATTATTAACCTGTTCTTTGTGGAGCCAATGTAAGTGAAAGCTCTGTTCCTATGTTATGGGTTAAGGTGGGTCCAAAGCAAGGGTCATGCTATAATGGTGATCCAGTTCCTCATGCAAATTCTTCCATAGATGCACCAACTCCTGCCCATCTACCACTTCAAGCTTAAGAATGTGGTGATTGAGTTCTGCAAGAACAGGGGTCTTCAAACTTGACAGGTTTAAGACTTGTGGACTTCAACTCCCAGAATCCCTCTTCCAGTCATGTTAGCTCAGGAATTCTGGGAGTTGAAGTCCACAAGTCTTAAACTTGCCAAGTTTGAAGACCCTTTTGCTAGAAGAAAGAGGGTGCTCAGAAGTAATAGTATTGGGCCATCTACATATTCAACAGACCAGCCAGGTTGAACCATTTGTGCTAAATACCAAGGTGGGAAATTCCACAGAAAACTGTCTCAAAGCCCCTTGACTGGATCATTTTAATTGATCTTCAGAAATTATCTGTCTACCACTAAGTGCAGAATGATCATTCGAAGGCAACACATATAGAAATGTCCTCCACACACTTCCAAGTCAGGTATGTACCCTACTGTTTGCATGACACAAACACTAATTGGGGCAGGTCTATGGCCATCATGGCTGACAGGAAATTTGAGCTGTCTCAGTATGAACACTGAAATCTTCCAAGACAAGAAGTATGGATCGCTCCAATGCCACACCAGAAACTGGCACAGTTAGCTGAGCAGAAACTGGCTCGTTTAGCAAAAAGCTATTGTGGAGATGAGGCAGATGATACATTCTTACATTGCTCCAGCCATAGAAATACAGCTATGCATGTTCAATATTATCATATTGAGGAATGTAGCTTCTGGTCAGTGAAATGGAAATCCTATAGGATTTTGTCTAGGTTCATACATCTTGCAAAGCCATGGTTTGTTTAGCAAACAATAGTTGGCAAACTTCATACTGTGGACTAAAATATAAATCGGGCTTCACAAACCACAATGGATAGCTCAGACAACAAGCTAACTAGAAAGAAACAAATGCTATAATCATTCAATGGTAAACAGTAGTGTTAAAAGATAAAACATTTATTACAGTATTTTTATTGAAAAAAATCAGTTGTGGGAGCAATTTGCTGCTGGACTAAGCAAATGTAGATTATCTAAACAGATTATGTTATCTGAACTATAAATAATAATTTTAACTATGGCTAATGTACAAGTAAACTCCAAAATATTATTTATAAAGCAGTTATTTCAATAAATTATAGGAAAGTATGACTTAAGGTTTGAACAACACACGAAACTATATAAATTAATATAATAAAATAAGTAAATAAATAGTTTACACAAAAGAAAAACTGTTATTTCTGATTCCTTTTGTGGCCATTCCTTTTGTGGCTGTGTGAAGTTTGCTTACAAATTAATACCAACTTACAATCAATTTTAGTTATGGCTGATTTTCAAAAATATCTCCCCTTAATTTTCCATATTATTTTATTAATAAAATCCTTCTGTCAGTTATCTGCACATACAGATTTACTTCTCAATTTGCACAACAAAAACACAGTTCTGCCTTGGACAAAAAAGTACACAAAACTATTATTTTAGGCTACAATAAAGTATGCAAAATTTGGCACACGAGCCAAAAGCCAATGATATGTATATTGGTGCCTAATTTATTCTGAATGCTGAAATTTCTTGGCTCAGAACCTATGATTCCTTCAAGTAGAATTTTGGAATTTTTGGCATGAGATCTAGACTTTCTTGTTAATGGCAAAACCAAGAACAGTCTGTCTTCACATTTTCCCTTCATACTCAATATTTGGGGTTGTTTAAAAGCCAGAATTGGGAACTCTTTACCCTTTAGCGGTTTGCATAACAATTTCTTAAATGGAAGTTTGTATGTTGTGGGTGGCGGGAAGGCTGGAGGAGAATCTATTTCTCAATTTGCCCTTCTAAGTGTTGTTCAGCTTTTTCAAATGCATAGTCACACACACAACATACCCACACATACAAGCATCTCCAGAAAAATTCCACAAGTAAATTCAATACTCTGGAAGGATTAGAATAAGAAGAGTATGTGACTGAAGAAGAAAACTGATGTGATGCTTATTATTTTACTAAGGATATTTTGAAAATCTGTTATCTCTGTCCAACAAGCGTGATCTCTGTATAACTCACATATAGATGCCTTGTAGGATTAGTCCCATTCTGTATTCCATTCCAAGAAAAGAAACCTCATGTTACCATCCCATCAAAGAGCTGGTTGAGCAAGAGTTACTCTGTCAAAGGCCGTAGGATGGGATATGGTGAATTCAACATTCCTTCATGTTTCTTGTTCCTTCCAAAGAAGATCATTGTTATCCCAATCAGTAAAATAGCCAGCAAATCAGTGGTGGTATTCTACCAGTTTGGCCCAGTTCGGCCGAGCCTGTAGTGGCGATGAGCAGCGCAGACCGAACCAGTTCTCTCTGCTGCTCTGGTGTTGGGCCCACCCACCTGCCCGGGCTCCCATATTCACCTTTATCCTCTGCTTTTGAAGTGCAGTTGCTTTGCATGGCACAGCAGGGTGCCTCGTGGTAGCTGCTGAAGCGACCGGGAGAGTGCAGGCTTGCAGGAAGTGAGTTGGAATGCCTCTGCGCCTGTGCAAATGCCTCAAATCCATAATGCTGAATTTTATATGTTCATAATTAACTGCAACACCAAATTTGTTCCAGGCATTGACTGATCGATTATGTGCTATCAAATAATTTTGGACTCCTACCAGCCACAAAGATTTTCTCCATAATCTCTCCCTAACCTGGTCTCTCGGGTCTTCCAATGATACACTCACTGTTGCTGTAACTGAGCCTGAAAATATAAAATTCAGAAATACACCTTAAAGGTGAGAAAAAGAAGTAGGTGTGTTACATCTTCAGCCAGACCCTTCACCATTTTGTCCAAGGACTTCATTTCTTGCATTGTTGATGAGATAAGGCTGCCAGAACAAAAGGATCCCCATTCATCTTGGCATCATTCACTCACTTCAAATATACCACAGATGTAATGGAAAAACAGAGGGTTTTCTACATGCAAAGTTACAAAGTCATTCTCAAAGGTGTGTTATTCTGGAGGTCTATGATTAAAAATATCTGCAGAGAATGTGCATTTCCCAAATGTATCCAAAAGCTGTTAGGTAAAAGAAAAATGATGTAGCAAGTATTTTCCACTGAAGCAGATGAAAATGAATTTTTTTAAAAAATATGCACAACTATCAGAGAAAAAGACAAAAGGGGTTTTGTTTTTTTCAAGAAGCAAAGAACATTAATTTTAAAAAATCAAGTAAGCTGGCTTACAATATTTAAGTAAAGAACTCAATAGGTAGCACACATTGGGAAGTTAAAACAACAGGAAAGGCTACAGGTATATAAATTAGTATAAACAAATTTCTAGTTAATTTAAATGCCTTCCAATTCCCAGGTTCTAATGAAATATTCAATGCAATATTCAGTCTGCTGAACTTGCAATATTCAATCTGGAGAAAGGAAGACTGAAGGAGACGTATTCAGGTATGTCAAAGGATGTCATTGTGAAGGTGGTGAAGAATTATTTTCCACTGCCCAAAAACCAAGGAAAACTTTTTGACAGTAAGATCTGTACAACAGTGAAAAAGTCTTCTCACAAAGAATGTGGTTTCTCCATCTCTGGAGATTTAAAAAATAAAACTGGGCATGTTTGAGGATAATTTAATTTGTATTCTTGAGGTGCTTTAATTGGTATTCCAGTATCTTGAAGAGGGTTGAACTAGAAAATCCACATCTTTCAAATTCACAATTCTATGATTTTATGAATCTGGTGCTTGTCTAGAAATTTGCAGTCTAGATTTGGTTAGATATGCTATAAAGCTTTGCATCTATAATTTTCAGTAATTATTGGCAACCAATTGAATTAAATAATGGAAAATAATTAAGCAATGCAAATATTTGTTTAACCAAATCCCATTAAGGTACTCATTTGTTTGTTCTGCAGAGAATAAAATACTTAAATATCATATTTCTATGAATCATTATTTATAAATAGAATGAAATTCAGATTTGGTTCTATTTAAAGTAAAGATAAATCCTCCTTCAAGTCAAACTCAACTCAGTTCCCAATCATAAGCTTAAGTTTATGATTGGGAACTTTTCCCAATCATAATGATTTCATGGCCATATAGTTTTCTTTGAACTGTTAAGGACATGCTCTGCCATTGCAAATGTCTGAAATGTTTTTTCAACTTCTCAGTGTAGTTCAAAACCACCCTATTTAGTTCTGGTCTCCCATTCAAGTACTAATTAGGTCTATGCTGTAAGGTATTTTGAGATCAGCCGAGATTGGTTCCATGCTGTTATAGAGCAGGTCTCAGTGAAATCCATTGTATTTCATTCTTAATGGCTTTCTTTTGGGCAGAATTATGTTGGACTTTCAAAAAGAATGTGAGGCTTTGTGTTATCTCTTTAAGAATAAAATGACAAATTTCAAAATTCAGTACTACAAGGTATGGGCATGCATTTTATATTAATTTCACCTTCTTACTCAAAGAACAAGTATTCCAGTGTTCAAATGTTTGCTTGTTATATTTAGAATATATAAACTCTTTTGAGTTTCTGATTAAATCCACAAAGTCATAACAGACTGAACACATTTCAATATCTTTTTAAAGAGCAGCTTAAGAAAAACTGTGTGAAAAAACAATTTTACATTGTTTTAATGTGTGTGTTTTAAAAAATCATGCAACATTTTCCAAAATTTAAAACACTACTTTATTTGCTGCTGAACTACCTGAATATGTATATGTGCTTGCACATCGTTCACTCAAATGTTACAAAATTTCTTCTGCATATATATCAATGCTACAAACTGCATAGCTCTCACACATGCATGGACTTATTCATTATGGTATATTTTACTATTTCTTTGAGGAAAAAGTCTCATATGGTATAACAGCCACTGTTGGTGATTCTCTAAAAATAAATGCCAATATATTGAAATTGTTCACAGTACTCATTACTTTACATTATGTTTTTTCCTCTGGAATGAATTGGATTTATTCATTCAGTTCTATTTATTTTCAATAACCAAAACACTGTGGCCTGGTTTACTAAGTAGAAATTTAGCCACCACAACAAGTACTTTTGGGGTTCTTAAAGTTAAGTTGCACGGCAAGGGTGGTGATTCAATATGCAAGGCATAATTCAATATGTTTTGAACAGTTACATGTGTCTTAGCATCACAAAACACATAAAACCAGAGAACATGCTCCAAGATGTGGTTTCTTTTAACAGTGGTTATTTATCACTTTTCATGACATGACAGGAGAGGCAAGGAAAATCAAAGGCAGCTTGGATATTTCTGTTCCTGTTGGAAGAATTTCTGAGAAAACTAAACAGGCTATTTGCAGGGAAAACATTCATTTTTGTTTCAGAGTCAAACAACTTTTACCTAGCCTTGCTATTCATATAGGAAATAGTAAGAATTTTCATATGTTGCTGCATTTTAGTTGCCTTGATATACAAGAAGTTGGATTGCTCCACAATTTTTTTAAATAGACACCCTCATCATTAGGCCTTGGTATCTCCAAAGTGGTTTCAACTGTCCATAGCTAGGTAGCAGAGGTGGTTCTACAAGCTGTTGTAGCAAGGATACCACTACAAAATCAGATGTGCATTCCAGCTGCCCTCTGCTGGCTATGGAGGAAATGCCATGACTCAAAGATCACACCTCTATGGATGATTTGTGTGGTCATGGCTTGTGATGGGCTTCTGCTTTCCAAGAACAATTCACATTATTTTCACTGTGACATGAAGCAGTGGGATGAAATAGCTGATTCCCTAACCCTTCTTCATAATGTTGCTTTTTCAGTTAGAGTTGAGGCATTTCCCTGAGTTGGGATATACTGTGAAAAAGTGCTGCTGGGTAGACCATTTTTCCTCTAAGGTTTCTTCAGATGTAATGGAAAATGATGTATTCCTAATACTGAAATAGTCAGGTGCCCACCAAGTTACTTCTTAAGTTAGCTAGGGCCCTTCATCTTCTGTCCTTTCCTTGAACCCAGCAAATTTTCCAGAAACCAGCTACTTCCACCCCCCACCCACCCCTGTGACATTTTGAGGATCGTATGAGCAAGTTGAATCAGAATCAGTACATGATTAGCTGATTTAATAGGAGATGAAAGATTCTAATTTGCTAAGTGAAAATTGTAAGTCAACGATTTGGAAGCAGCTATAAATCAAGTTATGTACAATAGCGAAGACAGGGTGATAATATAGAGTTAATTATTCTTTCTTGGAAAGAACAAAAAATTAAATTGAAATGTTACTATATAGTAGCTTTCCCTCTGAAGATAATATGCATTTTTTTTTCCATTACTTAAATCCAAGCGGTATGGTTCTCTAGAGAAAATGTTTGCAGACAACATGGTATGGTGTGAAAGATTTCTGATCTTCAATTTTCAATGATATTTACTAAAATAATAGCATTAATCCATTTCCCCAAGAAATCTTCCCAACTTCTGGGCCGAAATGAACATCAACAGAGGTAGTGTTTCTAAGTATCAAAAATAGTCCTTCCACTTTATTCTGTATTAGTCATAAAAAAAGAACTGAATCCCCAGAGAAACCAGAACAGATTCAAAGAGTGGCAAAAAGAACGATCAGGAGTCTCAAACAAGTTCTATATTCAGAAATTGAAAGAACTGATGTTTAACCTTGAGGAAAACAACTAACACTGGTGGTGGGATGCGCAGGATAAAACAGCATTCTTCAGAAACCTGACCTTACCCAGAAAGTCAAATTATAGAAAGGCAGATTTTATTGAAAGTTAGATGAAATGTTTTAATGCTAAAACTTTCCAATTCAAGAATAATTCAACCAATTATTTAGAAAAGTGATAACCTCACCTCCCTTCATATGCTCAGGCAAGAGGATGTTTTGATTTTATTTATTTAACAATAAATCAATGGGTGGAATAGACCTATAGATCCTTCAAACTTTATAACTGTATGACCAAAAAAAAACCCTGTTACAGCGATACAGAAGTAATGCAACATAGGAATTAGTTACTCTACATAAAATATTATATAAACACAATCTGATCAGTAACTTACTTTGCTCCCTAACATGAAAAATAATGGACAAAGTATGATTAAAAACAAAATGACTTTAAAAATCTGAAATCTTGTTATCAACTTCAGACTTCACTATAGAAGTTGAATGTCCCCGTTTATTATTTGCCTAGGCTTCTGTGAACTCATAAGCAAAAGCACCAATCGTAATAAATTTAGGATGGCTTATTCTCACTATGTAAGACTCTAGGACTATGAATATATTTACACATCTTTGTATAATCCAACTTAAACTTAAACTGAGAACTTAAAAGCTAGATTGCACTGAACAAGGGTTCCATTATTATTCCACTTATTATTTATTTTTATCCTGACTTTATTATTCTTATAAATAACTCAAAGCAGCCAACATACCTAATGCTTCTTCTTTCTATTTTTCCCAGAGCACCAGCCCAAAGACATCCAGACGGCTTTCATGGTGGGTCTAGAACTCATTCTTCTGGTTTCTAGGCCAGCACCTTAACCACTACACCAAATGAGCTCTCTATTAATCTTGATTTAAAGAGTTACTTGTGAAGGAAATTGTATGTTGGCACTTTCAGAGCAAAGTAAAATATAAGTTTCATATTATTGCTGATTTTTTGTGTTATTGTTTCATTACTTTTAATTGACAAGACTAACCAACCCCATAACCATACAATGTTCCATTTATGGATGTACTAATAGTCTTTCCCCACAATTTTGGTTTGTAACGCCTTCTGTTTTCTCAGTATCAAGCAGAAAATAAATGTAGAGTCCATTAATGTATTTTGCAGGTGAGCTTCATAGGATATGCCCATTCATGTATGAATTAATCTCTTTCTCTCGTTTCCATTCACGATATTGAATATTCAGATGGCAGGTACAAAAAATAACATCAGCTGTCCAGCTGTATCCTAAGATAGTTCTTGCTGAAGTTTTTGTTTGATTTTAAACTTTATAAAAAGAATTCTAAAACTAGGATAAGAAGTTTTGGTTTTCAAACCACATATATTTAAATGTTAATAGCCAAAGTATGTGTCCACATACCAAAAGAATCATGTGACATTCATTCTGAGATAAATTGTGTAGAAAGTAAATGGAAAAAGTTTATTCATCATCTATTACACCAAGTGCTCATAAATTGGTCACTTTTCACTGGAAACCACAGGGTCAGTCTTAATAATGAGTGCAGATCCTAATCATGAAACACTGGGAAGGTTGGAAAAGAAAAACATAAACAGGGAGTTCATAATCCTGGTTTACAATCTACGTGGCAAGAGGAAGGGGCAAATTTTATTGTGGATCAAAAATGAGTATAAGGTGAGTCTGGGATTATTCTGTCTCTGACCTATGCATATCAGACATTTGGATAAGTCAGCAGCAAGTACCACAAACACATATTACAGGAGAAAAAAACCCCACAAACTTTTAGCAAGTCAACCTTACTGAATCTTCCAATTTTAATAAAATGGGAATGAATTTGTTTTTAACTAAAGCAGCATAGATACCTTGTACTCATGGCACATCCCTGCTCCTAAAATTAGCAAAACTTGTCACTATGTCTTGGTACACATTTGTTTGTAGTAACTTCTATAAATATTGTTGCCACATCCATGGAGAGAAGTGTTGTCAATTTATCACTGTTGGCCAGAATTATTTTTGCAGCTGTGGAGCAGGTTAATTGTGGACACTAAAAGATAGGAATGCCGAGTAAACATTCCTTATACCGTTAATGCATGTCATTATTTTAGCAGCCGTATGTTATCTTATTTACTGTCACACTAAGGTCATACTCATTACTTTAAAGGTAAGGAAGCAAGTCAGTGATGCATTCCTAGTGAACAAATTCATCAGATTTAAAATAGACTGGTACTGACCATCCACCATTATTGAATATTTATGGTTCACACCTTCAGCATTATACGAAATGAGCTTCTAAAAGAAACATCTATAAATGCTTAATATATTTACTTGCGAATGGAGTAAATTATCAACTGATCAATATTTGGATGCACATAGACTATGGCTGGCCATTTTATTGAGGAGAAAGCAATTTTCAGTGTGAGAAAATGACAGCTTATATTTGCCAAATGAGGTACAAAACTTAGTCATTATTGGAAAGAGAATATAAAAATCTAGATATACACAATTTCATTTGTGTGTATATATCTCTAGAATAAGACTCTGAAGCGCATCTGTGTTGCATATAAGGATGCATTTAGAGTTTGTGGGATCAGCATGTATATACAGATTGCTATTTTATGTACAGAACACTTACTCCCTCTACACATTACTGGAATTTTTAATATTAGAGAATGCATTAAGATTCTGGTTTCAGACTCCTCATTCAGAACTAAAAAAGAACTACAAAACTGAATCACAGTGAAAAGTTTTCTCACACCAGAACCATATCATTTAGGATTACAATATAGACAATATGACAAATATCTCCCACTTAATTTCATTGGAAACACTGATAAAATGTACTACCTTTCATATATTTTCCACTTTCACGATATTCCCCCTTTTAAGTTCATATATTTACTGTATAAAACAAATATTAGTATATGGAGATAGTGACTGACTTTGAATATATCAGCAGCCAGTCTTCATAGTCCCCATAAGCTCATAAGTAGTAATAATGTTTTCCTTATAGAGGAAAACATATATATGTTATATACCCTTATATGATACAGAGCAAACTGCTTTGTCTATGGAGGGAAATTTGAAAAAGACTTTTTGAATGGACCTCTTTAAAATGCATACAATATTCCAGCAGGGATATTTCAAAAGGGGGAAAAATGCTCTTTAGAGTCTGGGCATTGATAACTTGTTGACCTTCCTCAAGTGGCTGTAATACTGAAAATCGCAATTTGTATTTCAAAACAATTTTGAGAACACATATATTTTGAGGAAAAAAAGTCTAACAAACTTTTAAATCAGTCATCTTAAGCACTGAGGCATGTTCTGATAGCTACTTATTTTCCATGGGAGAAGAAACCATTTTATTTATTGAGGAAATATAAACAGCCAAACATGAACACTGACAATCCATGTGAATTCTGCAGGATCAAATACAATTTCTGCTTGAGATTCTATCTGTCATTCTATAAGATTTATTGGCTGTTGTATTCCAGTGTAAATATTTTTCTGTGGTTACGGATAATGGATGAGCTGGACATCTAGAGAGCACTGGTTTGGGAAAGACTAAGGTAAAGCATCTCCTTTTCTTGCTAGTGTTAAGCATTGCCTTAATTTCATTGTCTAGATTATTCTAACTAATTATTGTATATCTATTGAAACTTGCTTCTGTATTCTGTATTTCACGGAATGGTTGGGTGCTTTCAAAGTATTTGTGGATATGGATAACCATCCCAAACAAATAGTTGAATATGAAACCCAATTTAAAACATAACATACTTAAATGTTCTACACAGCATTTATTGTCATTGTGGTTAGCGTAAACTATATAAATCACAAAACAATTCTTTCTGCATGGCAGTTTTCTGCCTGAAATTTGTTAACAATGCTGCATTTTAGTATAAAGTCAGGGATATATGGAGAGTTAGCTATCAATCATGTTTTTAAGTACAGTGAGATACAAATCTTTATAATATAAATTACTTGTTACAAAAAAAGGGCATCTGGGTTAGCTAGTTAAGTACAAAAATCTGTTAACCTCTATAAATAATGAAATGCAAGAAGCTCAATAATACAACACATACATTGGGTTACAGTATTTGAATATGTAATTGCAGACATGTGGCACAGGCACATTATATGGGACAGGCAGAAACACTGAACACATTAAAAGTTTAAAAATGTAAGCACTTTAGGGGAATATGAGCACACGATATAAACATCAAGCAACACTCTGAGCAGACAAAAGGAGCCACTGACAGTTGTAAAGCATTCGAACCTGCCAGAAACCTGTCCAAACAGCTGCAGTGGGATACTGATTGATCGTGTTTTTATTCTTACTGCTCAAGTGCTGCAGACAGTCATCAGTCTGAGAAAAAGCCCAACACGGGCACCGGCACCCTCACAAACGCACCCAGAAAGTAATCTAACAGATGCCTGGAAGAGTGCAGCACCACAACTTCCTCAGTTAAAACAAAGCAGGAATATTTAGTAGTGGTGAATTTTTCTCAGCCATGTGAGCTAGAATATGGAAAGGGAATTTTATGTCATTTATAATGGAATGCCAGACTTGGGAGTGGGGTGAGAATAGAGCAAGGTAAAAACTGCTTACTGGTTAATATACTTTCAAGAACACTTTAAGCAGGTCATGCTTTTTTATATATATTTTTTAAAGAAATGTGAGGTGTTTAGGAATACAAAAAAATTAACTGCATCTTCAAAATGGAATCCAACAGACTTTAAAAATGAAAGGGCTGATCTGAAGTCATGTAGCAAATTTTATCAAGTAGAACAGAAGTCAAACATTTCTGTTGGAAATTCTTAGAGAAATAATAACTTTTTTTCTAAAATTTATTTTCATAAAAATTCTGCAGGTGGACTGTATATATGTAAATCGTAAGAAAACTCCACAGAATACATTACTTACTACTTGTTATAGTTAGGAATAGAATCATAGTCTATAATTTGTATTACAAAAGGGCTAAATATGTTTTTTACTCCTAAATAACTTTCTTTTATCAGTTTTTAACTAGATTCGGGGTAAATTCATGCCTAGAGGTGGTAAAATTGTTTGTCTCTCACCTGCTGGTCATGGCATTGCTTTAAAGTCACAAATAGGGCCTAATTACTGTTACAGAATTAGCTCCATTGTTTCTTCTTAAATTATTTTAATCATATTTATATAAATGGAGATTT
The DNA here is from genome assembly GCF_049901715.1 of Pseudonaja textilis. Classification (NCBI taxonomy): domain Eukaryota; kingdom Metazoa; phylum Chordata; class Lepidosauria; order Squamata; family Elapidae; genus Pseudonaja; species Pseudonaja textilis. Next base: position 232,798,287 of record NC_141991.1, on the reverse strand, counting down.
TTTTTGCCAATGTAAATGAAGAATGATTTGAGTCAATGAAAATTATCATATTCTTATCAACTGAACTTAGTTTCTTGTTATGGATCTAGAGAATTATAAAGCATGAATTGAAAGAACATATTTATTTCATTTGTATACTGCCACATGCTTTCCAAACAAGCATTACTCTGTATAATTCAAAATGCCTATCATTATAGAAATGGCATTGCAGGATGGAAAAAGTGGTGATGTCAAAAAATCAATTAGCATTAGAATTTTTAGGTTTTGGTCTATTTTAATGTCTATATTTGGTAATATCACCATTACTATTATATACATATAATTGTATACATTGGCATCAGAAATAATCAAAAGAAAATGGCTGTTTCCCAGGGGTGGGGTGTTTTTAATACAGAGATTTATAGAAGAAATCACTTTTGCCTCTCAATCATGTACAAGTGTTAAAATATGTAAAATATGGCATTCTTTGCAAGTGTTTTATTTCTTCAACTGTCTTAAAATTAAAGAAAAATCAAGCCAAAAACGAGGAAACAAAACCAAACGCTGCAATGTCTTAAGACCTGTTCCACTCTAGTTTTGATCAAGGATTCTAATATTTAATATACAAATTCAACTTATGAGCAATTCAGTGCTGTATTATGAACAAGGCAGTTTTAAATTTTGAAGCAATCTTTCAAAATAAGCAAAACTGCAAGATGAATACATTCTTGGGATTCATGGATGGAGTGTTATCATGTATAACAGACAACAAAATTTTCTATTCTCAGGAAGAAAAGCTTTTTTTTTTTTTTACAATATTCAGTCTGGAATAAAATTTAAAAGAACTCTAAGCCCCTGAAAATAGGGGTATTTAAAAAATATAGACAGTAGACTTTTGAATATAATTCAGAAACACTGAATTTTTTTAATGATTCCAAGGGCTAGGAATTCTAGCATAACACTAGTCATGAAGAATAATACATCCAGTGATTATTCAAACTTACTTATTAAGAAGAGATTGGATTACCATTTGTCTGAAATGGTATAGGGTTTCCTGCCTAAGCAGGGGGTTAGACTAGAAGACCTCCAAGGTCCCTCCCAACTCTGTTATTCTATTCTATTCTTGTTTCTTGTTTTTAACTACAAGGGAGACTCCATTTCATCATCATTTTATACAATCAAAATTTTTGTAATTTACAAAGGCAATTTGCACTTGAGGCTTCCAAATCCTAACAAAATACTGATATTTTCATTGTATGATGAATGAGGTTTTCGCCACGCTTCCTATTAAAGTAATGGTTTGCATTTTTTTAAAAAAAATCAATTTGTAATTGTTAAAAAGTGGGGATAAGGTACATTCTTTGACAAGACTGCTGTTCTTTGCATCAAAATGAATTCCTTGGTTTCAAAACGTACTCTGGTTCTCAACTACTATAGTTTCCACAAAATTTTGGGTCTCCCTTTACAGCTGGATTTAAACGTTTAAACGTTGCCCATACAGCAAAATTCTGCATTATCGCTACTACAATTCAGGAAACTCTTATACAGTGAACTGATTTGTTGGTAAATAATAAGAATTCACGATTCAGTAGTACAGGCGCCATTACTGAAAATAATCATAAATCTGATTCACAGAATTTATAAACAGACTTTCTGGGATTAAATGCAAAAATATATTTATTGCAAGCTCTAACACATCCTTCTGTATACCAAACCATAATTCAGCTGAAAGAAAGACAAACGGGTACAATGTTATCTGAGAACCATCCTTGTTTTCTTCACATCCTTGAAGGCTCAAGATCTCTGTCTTCTAGTAAATTTATCAGGAAGCCAAAGCTGTCTTTTACTGACTCCATGTCATCCAAGGAACAGGGTTTAAGTATCCAACGTTTCCCTCGTGCAAGTGGTTCAAGTTCCAAATATTTTTTGATCTATTTAAAAAAGAAAAAAAGAAGCATTTTAAAAAAAGAGTTCAATTTATTTGCCGGTTTACCATTTATTCTTTTAAAAATAGAAATGGCTGAATGCTGATTTTTTGCTGCTCTTGACACCAAGTTGATCTTGTACACTGCATATCTTTATGTTATAAATAACTAGTTTGTCTAAATGCTATTTTTCCATTATACAATATATTATACAATGTTTCTAAATTAAAGACATTAGAGACAATTAGTCCTTTGGATGAATAAGTATGTTCAAATTCCCCAAGAGAAGATAATATAAAGATATGGTTACAAACCCGAAATTAATGTTAATGAAATAGACAAACATTAAATTCCACTTAAAGTTACATGACTGGAAATATTCAGAATTATTATTAGAAAATAAGATAATTTTATAATTTATTCTTTGTGATTTGTTGCCCATCAACATCCCTTAAACAGCAGATTTGAAAGTTATTTAATTCACTGGGTTCCACCCCTACTAAAATCAAATATAAAGATCTATCAAAATCAATTTAAGACATGTTTTTTAAAGCATATATATATATACAGTATGCAGTGACAAGGATTACTCCGCATTTTACTGAATTGACTGCCAAGCATTTATGGAAATTGTGGGTATGAATTTAACTTTGAGAGCACCAGACTAAGAAAGGCATTATAAAATAAGAATCATGGAGATTTCAGAACAGGTGCTGGTATGACAAAAGCTGACTTCTTTCCAAATTCTACACCTAAATATGAAATATGAAAAGTAAAGAAACTTTTGCACCCAATACTAAGTATTAAATGGTCTTCTTCCTCCATTCCACTCACAGACTACAGAAGCTTTCTTTAAGTTAAGCTTGAATTCTGGTGATTTCCTGCAGACCTTAAGGTTGTATTCTTGACCATAATATAGAAGTGGGTTGCCTTTGTATGGGATTTTTTTTTCTCACCTTTTTAGTAAAGTCTATAGCCCTGGAATTCTGGGGAAGTCTTCCATTCACATACTAAACAGGTTTAAATTAATTGAGTCTTACCTCAAAATCCAATAATAAAATAATGTCTACCACATCTGAGGACAGCAAATGACTTAAAGAATTTTGTTAATTTCCCCGCATTTTCTATCTTTATTTAATGGCACAACTGATCCTAAGCTTTTATTTTTCCCTAAGTGTTTAGATGAAGGTAGCACATAGACTTAATTGTGAAGAAAGTGATTCAATGTATACTCTACCATCTTAAAAATACTGTACATTTCACTATATAATAGAGGTACACCTTTAACTCTTCTTTTTGTATGTCAATAAACTGTAGAAATACATTAAATAGAAACTAATACTAATAGCTAATTCTTTTTTTTCCCATATTTTTTATTGATTTTTTAAAAACAAACATAAACAAACAAAACACAAAACATGAAAACATAAAACATCTTTTTTGAAAGCAGCTTGATCCCGGGTTACATCTCTTCGTACAGACACAAATTCAAGTTCATGCTCATTTTTATATACCGTTCCATATCTTATTACCATTCTACATTTTCTATATAGCTTCTCCCCTCTTTTAACTCTCTTAATTCTATTTTATTTATTTCATCTCAATTTAAATCATTATACTTATATCCTTTGTCCTGTTTCAGCTGTCTATTATCTTTTCTCATTAAAACAAAATTTCTCCTGTAATCACTGATTGGAGTATGATGCCTTTATATCTTTCCCCTAAATTTATAACACTTAATATAATACATAACTTTCATTCTGATTCTGCTTAGTACATTCTAAAGCTACACACTATATTTTAAGAAAAGAAGAAATTATAAATGTATAATAAAATTAAAAGAACAATCCATACCAGTTCAACTCTATCATTAAAATTAATATTCATTTAAATCTTAAACATTTTACACATTACTTTTCAAATAGGTATCATGCTTCTATGGGAACAGTTATAACTGAATGAGTGCTTATAACACATTAACTGAATACTTGATTAATTTACTTAGTATTAACTATTTAATACTAATTAAATTAAGTATTCAAAAACTAACACTAATATAAATGCCTTGAAGAAGCCAATGATGCTGAATGGTTAGTAGAAGAAGAAGAGGGCCCAAGCAAAGAATATGCTGGCTTGATATAATCAAAACTGATACAAAGATGAACATCCAACAACTTAAAGAAGCTGTGCTTGACAGGAAAGCATGGAGAGCACTTTTCTATAAAATTGCCAAGAGTCAGATACAACTGAATGGTTAAAACAACAATACTAGTAGCAATAACTTCAGACACCATATCTTAACCAAACTGCTAAACAACCACAATTGGAACCAGAATTGCTAAGCAAAATGGTTATTAGGTGAGTTGTACCCAACCATTGTTCAGTCACTGGGATTGGCAACTATAGAAACTGAATGAATGAATGAATGAATGAATTAAATAAATAAATGGAAAAAAATCTTGCAGTTTACCACACAAAATATAGAAACTGATTTTAGAATATTAAATCAAGTCTATATTATAAGCCTAGATGGTAAAATATACATTGAATCACTTTCTTCACATAAGTCTATACTACAAAACACACTGAATTAAAAAGATAAAATTTGCATTTCTGCAACACAAAACTTAGGCAAACATTAAGCTTTTTTATTATGTAAGATCATACATCACTGTAAATATGGCTTCTATTAACCAGCTAAGTATTTGTAGTTGCTGAAATAAGAGAAAATCAATATCTCTGACCATTTAAATGGAATTAAAAATAAAACGCAACTGGCAAGGTATGGCCAAGTATGGGTTTAAAGCTCAGATTGGAAACAAAATAACAGGAGACATTTGGCACATTTGTTTAGTTTAGATGGCGATTTTCTTATCAAACTCAACTGATTTTTGACTAAAAGATGCTATTACTTTTTCAGTTTTTTTCAGTTGCAATACAGAAGGATTATGGAACATTTAAAAAGAAAATGCAGAGAATGGAAGGCAAAAGGAACATGGTCAAGGGTTGCCAAGGTTTTAAAAACAATTAATATGGCCTTGAAATGTAGTTGCTAAAGTACAAGATAATATTCTAATGAAAATTGATTCCAAGAGCAACCCTTACATACATGCAACCCTGTGTCTAAATAAAATTATTAAAAATTATGTTGTTCATTTTATTCATAGAATGCACAGAAGTCAGCAAAATGATTATTATGATCTTGATGAGTGCTTATACTGCTATGTTGCAATATCACAGAAAATTCCAATTTTATTAAACAGTACTAAAATTATAACAGATATTAGAAAGATATACCCTGTGACTTGATATATAATTTGCTCCTTAATTTATTTCTTTTCTTGCATACTAACTACAATATATTAAAATATAACTGCCATTAAAAATGGCACCAATACAGAACAACAAAGTTTGCTAAGAAATAGTCTAATCACTGAATGACGTTAATGAGTTTAATTCCCAAACTCACACATCAGAGACAACCAATTACCCTGTCTGAAACACAGATTTGTAAAACTATCAGGTAATTGTAAAATGGTCTGCTACACACGAGTAAGATGTTGTTTAAATGGCTTGTTTGACGAGATGCATTCACCATGAAATTGATTCTGTTAAAACAGTATTTTAAAACCACGCTTACGTTAACTGCATGGACAGAAAATGAGAAAAAAATCTGGCATTATAAAGGGTGGGCTTAGGTATGAGTCCGATTTTATGAGGTCGAGGGTTACTTGAATGAGAAACTCATCAACTGTGGTCATGTCCCATACAGGAACTAAGGGGGCTGCATACAATTAAGTTATGTTACTATTTCCATGTCAAGGACAATAAGGTTCTTTCTAAAATACCACAAAAGCATGCAATTAAATTATATGACAAGAGAAACTTACACAAATCCCTCATCTTATCATGTTTGTGTAGAAGCACTATGTAAAAATACTTATATTTCATTCTTCAAGGAAAAGCACTACTGGTAACTGTATGATTGGCATTTCGTTGTTTAAACTTCTGTTTGTAGCTAATGCAGCATTTAAGCATAAAACCTCTATCAATGTACATATATCATAAGAAGAACTGTTTTGAATTAGAATGCCTAGCCTGCTATTCTATTTTTACAGTAGTTAAAAAGATGCCAATGAGAACCTCAAAGTGGTTGAGAGATCACACCAGCATCATCCTGATCATGTTTCCCAACAACTGGTATTGAAAAATCTAACTTACTGCCTTCATAACTAGACTCTGATTGCTTTTGTATTAATGGCAGTACTTGTTACATAGACAAGCCAAGTTTGCCACTCAACACATTCAGCATAAAGCTGTTGCCAGTTCTCACCATAGTATATTTACATGTATTCACATGTATAATTTTAGAAAGCACCCCTCTACTTATATCTACCATTCTTCCCACTTCTATCTGGAGATGCTTCAATGGTACCTTTAAGTATTACTGTATCTAAAACATATTTCAAAATAAAAGTGTAAGAAACCTTATTCCCCTATTTTCTACCATCTTAGTTAAATAAAAGGGGAGTATAAGTCCTTACAAATCTTAAACATAAGTATTGGGGTTTTGAACAATGAACATATACCCCTGCCTCCCAATTTTGCAGGGTTTTTTAAGAGGGCAATGCAGTTCATATAAATGCAACACAGAATTTGGGTAAATCAGGCCTGGTAAAGGACAGATCCAACCTATTTTAGTATTACAGCGGTAAACACTTTTTGAAGGAGAAAACAAATTCATTTTAATGTGTGTTAGTGCTGGGATGCATCTAAATTAAGTTGTCATAAGGTTAAAAGGAGGGGAAATGTATTCAGTTACAAGGCAGAATATGACAGAGTCTGAAGCCAGGAAATACTTTTGCAATAAAGCTAAAGGATCTCAATCATAAGAACTATGTGAAGAGCACAGGGACCCTCTCAAAGAATATCTTTGATCTAAGACAGGCCAGTCTGTTGCTCTTGATGATATTCTAGTGGCTCCACCCCTGTTTCCAATATACCTCTGTGCCCTAGTTGCTGATTCCAGCAATCTGTGTGTAACTGTGTGTAACTGATAGCTGTTTCCCTCCTATCAATTACATACAGACTGTTGGGGAATAGGAAAACTAATCTACCAATAATTTTATACATCTGAGGGTGATATTGAGGGAAAGCTCTAACTTCTATTCCACAATAATCTGGGGGTACCTTGGTTCACTTCGGTCACCCAGGAGATTGAAAAGACCACTTCCAAATAAAAAAAACAACAAAGTAAGTTTGTTAATAGGGTGTCAAGGTTTTAGGATAAAAGAGAACTATCCAGTTCAAAAACAAAGAAACACAGACACAAGCAGACAGAGTCAGAGAGAGAGAGAGAGAGAGAGAGAGAGAAGAGATGTAGAATCTTACTGAAGTAAACAGAAAAATAAAAGAAACAATAAGACAGGGACAGTAGGCACATTGGTGCGCTTATGCACGCCCCCTACAGACCTCTTAGGAAAGGGGTGAGGTCAATACTAGAAAGTCTAAGGTTAAAGTTTTTGGGGTTTGGGGAAGAAACCACAGAGTCAGGTAGAGTGTTCCAGACATTGACCACTCTGTTGCTGAATTTTTAGGTATATTTTTCAGAATCTTCAAACAGTAGGAACTTTAAATATATATGAAGAGGTGGAATTTTCATTACTAAAATTAAGTTGAATGAACAATTTTTAACAATGCATGATGATGTCAGTTTCATAAACATATGTAAACACATATATTTACCTGTCTTCTCTGCTAGGCAATTGCAAATCAAAGCAGGAAGCAACAACACTACACCAATTGCAAATCCATTCAAGATCTGAAGTCTGGTCTAAACAACAAAACTACTAGTTTTTGTTATTTTGGTTTATAATCTGCATTACACACTTGGTCTCAAACCTGATAGTGATAGTATATCAGTGTACAATGTGAATGGACAATTAAGTAAGAGAGAGAAAATGGTGATTGCTAAGCTTAGTCAGGAAAACGTAGAGACTTACATATTTTTCACAGTTTATACTCTTTCTCCAAAAGCCACTCAAAGCTTCTTAAACAACAAAGAACAGTGTAACAGTAATAAAATAGTAGCCTTCCAAATCAGAATTGTCTAACAAATATTTGATTTTTAAAAAAGACCAGTGCCACAACAATAATTTATCATCAGAATCAGGATAAAAGGAATATAAATACAAGCCAAAAAAATGATTAAAGATTTTTAAAAAGACGCTGATTTTACATGACAATTGGAAAGGAACAGAATTAATAATAGACTACCCTAGAAAAGAAATTACTTTCCTGCAGTGCAATCATAGAGTGAATCTTGTTGCTTTCCTAAATGTGCATAGATGACCACAAACAGGTTTATGACAATAGGTAGATATTGTTGCTATTAACACTGACGTGAATCTAGGACCAAGATGATAATTGAAAGCATAAGGAAGAGTCCAGAAAAATACAGATGACCTATGTATAACATGTAGAATCCATCTACGGACTGTTTCTTGCAAGGTAGTTAGATTTGAGTCAGATTTGATTTTAACAGAGGAGGTTCCATATAAAAGAACTCAAATGTTTTTTCTATAAGATCTATCTTATTAATAATAAGGACTAAAACTATGTGACTATTACTTCATATTCACAACTGTCTAAAAATACTTAATAGTTAATTAATTGTAAGGCTAGTAATAATAGTCTGGAACAGATGTTCAAAAAAGATAACGGGACTATGCTTCCCATAGAGTCAATTGAGATGAAACCAATTAACAATGGAGAAATTAAAAAATACTGTGGAACAATAAACTGTCTAGCGAACAAATGAGAAAGATCATAAAATTTGATCACAAAGTTAATATGCTTTTATTACTGTCTCACAGCAGACTAGTAATAGAATATTTAAATTTGAACAATGACATACAAGTTCTTCCACACAATAGGCAATTGCAGACAGCTCAATATTTATAGCAAACACAAATGAACCTGACTAGATTTTTCTTTTACATGTTGCATTTATCTATTATTTGAAATATTTTTCAACTGCCTTTCTTTTGTACAGACATAAAAACAAGGCATAGATAAAGACAAAACATCAAAAATACTGTATATCAAAAATAGCAAAATTTTCATAATGGGAGCAGCTGAAAAGAAAAATAAAAGAACAATTGGATAAACATTATTGTATCTGAAATGTCTGGACAAATAAATTCTGTTTTGATTTGGGATTAAAACACTATTTTTTTTAAAAAAAAGATTGATCTTAAAACAATAAGCAGCCACTGCCACTCTTTTAGAATTGATACACTTTTTTGTGGAGGGGTAGAGTATACAATATGAAGATTTCTATTTTCTTCCTCCTTCAGCTAATTTTTAAACAAATTATTTGGAAATTATCAGTTATATGCAATTTGAACAATAAATGAAATTTACAACCTAGAAACTATTAAAAAGTATTAGTCCTATTGACAAACCAACTGCAAAAATAGCCTGAAATTAGTAATACCTACTGACAATATGACTTACGTTATACTACTTTCGCGTTTTAATGTCCAATATATGTCAGAATTTTTAGAAACATCAGAGTTAAGCAGGAGAACTAAATACAGGAGGTCAATGACTGTGAATGAACTCCTCCACTGTTCTTAATTGAAGATTTAACAAACGGAGCCAAGCCAAGTAATGGGGAAGTTGTATTTGTCTGACCTTGTGACAGATCTGTTAAAGCTATGAGCATCTTGACAGGTAACATCTGGGTTCACCTCTTTCTAGGAACTTGGAAGATTGCCATGCCCTAACTCTTCTACTATAAACCAACTTTCTAATAGAGCCCTTTCCAAGTCAGTGCTTTCCAAATGTGTCAAGAGAGCCAATTCTCAAACATGGTGTCTGGGTATGTTTAAGTATATATGTATACACACACACACACACACACACACACAAACAAACACACATACACACACAGAGGCTGCTGTAGTGGCTATAAAATATATGCAGTATAATAAAAAACTGAGATTCAGACTTAAGCACCCTTATGAAAATGGACACTTACCTTTGCTTTTCATATAAACGGAATGTTTTAGTAGGTGAATGCAAAATGTTGACCTCTTTGGTAATCTAAAGAACTAAATATTACATTGTAGGCTGTGAATCATTTATTTACTCGGGTGCTTCTGACAGTACTAAACTGGGAACAATGAATAAGCGCTAATATCACACAAGGAAAAAGCATGAAAACTAATATGGATTCTCCGAAAAATGAATTATTAATTCTCTTTGCAGTATAAACAATCTCTTTAACACCCATGGACTCTGATTTCTCAGTCAAAAGATTCTTTGAACACCATTGAAATATATACACAGGAATGTATTACTAATGTGTAAATACTATCTGGAATTAAAGTGAGATTTCAATGTTTAAAGACTTTTGTGTTCAGCATTACCTGTAAGTACTGATAAAATCTGATCAATTATTTGAGGAATGAACATGGTTTATCTTTGAGGTAAAATGTGCATAAATGGTAGAAGACCTATATAGGTAATATTATATGCATTAAGCAGTTTTTTTCCTTAAAACAAATATTTGACCTGATATAATAAAAATAAAGGTGCACTTCACAAAGACAGATTGTTTTTTGTTTGCATCCCTTATTAAATATACCAAGATGAATATTGTATTAATTAAAATAAACAATTTAATGCCTGGGGAAGCTGATACAAATTAACATACTTGAAACATTAATGATGGGGATACAATATTGCATCACGTCTAAAGACAGTGAAGTAGTTTAATGTTACAAATATATCTTACACTACTCCTATTTCTATCTTCTAATGCACTCCCCCATCTTCCAGAATTTTCAGCCTAAAGCAATCACTCCAATTTATTTAATGGCCAATCCTGAAAGAGCAATATCGATTACAAATGAAATATATTTTACTCTGCTCTACTCTAGATTGGGTTCATATCTTGACACATAGAATATGGACAGTCTGATAACACAATAACAAACCATGTTAACATACAGACCACTAAATAACTTTTAAGCTTACAAAGGATAGCATGCAACTGCCCCTAATACTACTAATCTAGAAAGAATAGTTTGGAAAGAACCACATGATTTAAAACTTTGGAAAATGAAGTCCCCAAATATGTAGAGGGTATTAGAATAAGAAGGCTGATTCCAATCCCAATTCATAGGGGAAAAAATGGCAAAAGCATTTTCCTCATGAAGATTTCTGCTTTGTTATACAAAGACCCAGATCATGAAAGTTATCATTTACTATATTTATAGCAGTAACAATAAAATGCCTCCAGTAGAATAATAAAGCAGGACAATATAGCCTTCTATAGCAGTGAGTCTCAAATATATTGTAAGAAACTAAAGCTTGGGTAAGTAATTTCATTTTATGTGGGCCCTGAAATTGATTGGTTGACAATTACTGATAAATCTCTGTTATATTCACATATTGTTCCATGAACATATGAATGAGAGGAAGGCATGAACTCAAGTCTCCCTGTTCTTAGGTCAATTCTACTGTTACATTATATGCACTATCAAGGACATTCTCAAGTAGAAAGTCATCAAATTCAATATCCCATGAGACCACTGGGACACTGCAACGGTTGTAAGTGTGAAAAATGGTAAGTCACTTTTTTCAGTGATGCTGTAACTTCAAGTGATCACTAAATGAACTGTTGTAAGTTGAATTGCCTGTATTACATATTTCTTTAAATTTACATTTCTATAAAAGATGAAAATCTAGGGAGTTTTGCATTCACAAATACTATTTTACAAATTCCAACATTTAAATGAAATATGGATGCATTATATCATCAGGACAATTACAAAACCTCATGAAGTTGCAATTGTCCACAATCATCCAAAACTGCATCACTAAAATCCATTATCAAAATATTATATTTGGTGCAATTGCCCATTGCTTTTCATCAAAAAATGAAAGGAAGGAGGTGTGGAAAATGCTTCCTTAACAGGCTTAAGGCACCTATTAATAAAATTAATAAGTAATTGTCTCTATTGTCCTGCGTATGTCTCTTTTATCAGGTTGGGAACATTTGTTCCAAAGCTATCATGCCTCTGATGGCATAATTTCAGGACCTATAGCTCAGAGAAAATGACTCAAAAAGTTCAAGTTCTGATGATGGTGCTTATAATGAAAGAGGCATGGCCTACGTGCCTGATAAGATCACACAAGTAATGTAATTTGCAATCAGCTGCCTGATGATACAACCTTGCAGGCACTTAAGGAGTGATACTCAAGTGATACTCAAGTTTGTTTTTAGAATTCACTTGTATAATTTTCTTAATTTTAAAAATGCAATGGGATCTTAAGTCTTTAGTCATTGTTACTCTCATCAGAGGTATAAAATAACAAATAACAAATAAAATTCCAGAGTTTTGTTTTAAGATGGGCAGCCATCCACATATTATAAACAAACATAGTTTACTGGAATTTGGGCATTTCTCTTTGGCATCCTACATCTCATAGTATTAAGTGCAGTTAGTTAACACATGCTAAATTTATAACACAATTACAGTTAAGCTAATTGCAATTTATATTGGTTCAGACAGAATATTTAAGCACAATTACTTTTTTTAAAAAAAATTGCCAGACAATTATTCATTAAACTAAAAACTCATTACACAATGTATTACCCATTTCGCACTTCAATACAATTTCCTAGAAATAGCTCAGGAACAGTAAACAACTGCAATAGTAAACAACTGCAATGAAAGTGAGCTAAGTAAGCATTCTCTTTTAAAGTTGTGATACTTTATTTTTCAAATGTTGAAAGAAAATGAGAGGACAAAAAATAAAAAAATTCTCAAAAGCCTTGAGTTAGAATGGAACTCTCAAAGTAAAAGCAATTCCTCAATTTTTTTTACAATGTGCAAAACACACCAAAAAACCTGGCTTTCTTTCCTTCACATTCTCAATTGTAAATATACTGTGCTATTTACATTCAGAATGTTTTTAAAGGATTTTTTGTTGTTATGTTTTGCTGGAAGCTAGTATCAACTTTTTATTTGCATTTTTAAGATTTCTTCTTTGTTTAACATGTTTTCACCCCCTGTTGAGCATTTAAAAAGTGACATAGAGTGGGAAAACAAACAGTTTAAGTGGGAGCATGATTTTATTCTTATCTGGGAGCTGATTCTATTCTAAAAAAGTTGTGGGTGCTCCATCGTGAAGACTTTTAAGAAGAGACTGAATAGCCACTTGTCTGGTAATGGTGTAGAGCAGGGGTCCCCAACCACCGGTCCCCGGATCGGGACTGGTCTGTGGATCATTTGGGACCGGGCCGCCTACTTTGCTTCGGCGCCATCTTGTTCCGACTTGCTGGATCAAGCACTGGTTTTGATGCCGTCCCTCAGCCTTGCTCGACCAAAAATGTCAGCTCCACACTGTGTGTGGCTGGAGAAAAGGGGGACATGGTAGCCGCGGAGAAGCTGCTCTCCCTAAGAAGAAGGCTCCCGATTCGCCGGGCTTATGCCAGGAGTTCTGCGAGGCGCTGGTGAAGGGAGACTACGCTGCCGCCGATTACCTCAATCCCAGCCTGAACGAACTGCCCTCGCCCTCTTCGGAAGCGGCCGGCGACCTGGTCAAGGCTCTGGTGAAGCTCTTCTTCGATCGCCTCACCGACACGCAGCTACAGGCCACTCAGGTGGCTTTCCAATGTTTGGGAAAGGGGCTGTTAAATCTCGAAGCAGGTAAGCCGGAACAGAGAAATGGGGGCAGCAGGGAGCCAAACCAGGTCCTCTCTTTAAACTAGGTGGGGGAAAGGGGTTGCAGCGAAATGGGGCGAGAGAGATCCGGGAAGAAGAGGGTCTCCAGGTATCCCCGGAATTCCTTATATGCCTGGATTTTAAAATATTCTGAAAGAAGGAAATGTGTGTGGGGGGAGCAGTATTAAATACATTAACCTTGATTATTAAATCCAATCCAACTTTGATTATAATTAAATTAAGTCATAACTAGCTTTTCAATGAGTGGAATATTGTCTCCATATCATGATCAAATGAACCAAGAAGAATGGCGGGCTACCAGCTTCCATTTTGTGGCATCCAGATCCCACTAGAATGGGTGAAGACAAAATATTTGGGCTGTAGATATTTTGGAAGAAGGGAAATGTGTGGGGATGAATGGGAAAGTATAGCTATCTGTTTAACATTTTTAAAGTGAAGAGCAGTGTTTCTCAATTTTAAGAAGTCCGGAATGCTGTCTGGTTAATTTTGGGAGTTGAAGTCCACATAATCTTAAAATTGCTGGAGTTGAAAACACTGGATAGGCAAAGGGTTTCTTTGCACTTACATATGTTTAGTGCAATCCCTACTATATATATATGACAAATCTTTACAATGTGTGGGCTTGGACTCTCTGAATTCCCCACACACCTTACAATTGTTGAGATTGTGGAAAGCTGAAGACCATATGGGAGACCAAACCCATCCTAAATGTAAAATCTGAATTGCAGATTATTACCTTACAAAACGCTTTTGGAGAAAACATATATTTTGCCAAACATATATTTTTGTTTGATCATGATCAACTGAATCATGATGACTTTATTGGAGTCTAGTCTTGCATTTATACACATTTTTAGTAATCCTCCAACATTGGTTAACTTTGGTTTCTGCTTAACTTTCATTACTGTTTAGCATAGTAATTAATACAATTAATTATCTCTAGTTAAAGTTTATGTTATTGCCACTGGAAGATTCTAATACATTTTCCCCATTGGTTTGTCATCCAAGATAAGAACATTCCTGCAATTACAACTCTATACCTCTCGCTCTCATCTGGCTAATCTCATCTAGCAAGCTAGCCCTTGCAAAATGAGCCAGAAACAGAGTTCACTGGAGAGTTTTTTTGGAAAGGGTAAATGAGACAATGATGAAACAGCAGAAGGGTCACAGACTGCCTGCAAAAAGAAAGCTGCATTTAAAAGAAAATACCAAGATTCCTACCTGAGTTACGGGTTCATCGCAACAGGTGATTCACAAGCCCCCCACCCACTCTGTGTAATATGCGGTGACAGACTTGCTAATGAAGGCATGAAACCATCAAAACTGCACTGCCACCTGGAGACAAGACACCCAGCATTGAAAGAAAAGCCCTTAGAATATTTTGAAAGAAAAAAAAGGGGAAATGAAGGACAGAAACAATTATTGAAGGCCACTACTTCAACAAATGTGTCTGTGCTAAAAGCATCATTCATGGTCGCGGACCGCATTGCTAAAGCTAAGAAGCCCTTTACTATTGGGGAAGAATTGATTTTGCCTGCTACAAAGGACATTTGCAGTGAACTTTTCGGAGAGGCTGCAGTGAAAAAGGTTGAAAACATCCCCCTTTCGGCGAGCACTGCAACAAGAAGAATTAATGAAATAGCAGAGGACATCGAGGCACAGTTACTTGAGAGGATTAATGAGTCACCATGGTACGCGATTCAGGTGGATGAATCTACAGATGTAGACAACAAAGCAATATTGCTCGTTTTTGTGAGATACATTTTTCAGGAGGGTGTACATGAGGATTTGCTATGTGCACTATTTCTGCCAACTAACACCACAGCTGCAGAGTTATTCATGTCCTTGAATGAGTACATATCAGGGAGGCTTAATTGGTTGCACTGTGTCGGAGCGGCTGCGATGACTGGGCGGCTTTCAGGTCTGACAACGCGGATCAAGGAGGTCGCCTCTGAATGTGAGTCCACAAACTGTGTCATCCATAGGGAAATGCTGGCAAGCCCAAAAATGCCACCTGAGCTTAACAGCATTTTGTAAGTTGTGGTAAAAATTATTAACCACATAAAAGTACATGCCCTGAATTCACGTCTGTTCGAACAACTCTGTGAAGAGATGGATGCAGAACACAGATGCCTTCTCTTGTACACAGAAGTGAGATGGCTTTCAAGAGGGAAATCACTGGCAAGAGTTTTTGAGTTAAGAGAGTCACTGCAGAGATTTTACTTGGAAAAACAGTCACCACTGGCAGCATACTTCAGTGACGCTGATTGGATCTTGAAACTTGCTTACCTGTGTGACATTTTTAACCTGCTTAATGAACTCAATTCTTACTTCAGGGGAAAATGACAACCGTTTTCAAGTTGGCAGATAAGGTTGCAGCATTCAAAGCCAAACTGGAGTTATAGAGACGGAGAGTGAACACAGGGATATTTGACATGTTTCACATAGTAGCAGGGATTATGGAAGAGACTGAGTTTGGACCTTCATTCACCCAGTTAGTGCATGATCACCTGTTGCAGCTTTCAAAAGAGTTTGAGCATTACTTCCCCATCGCAAAAGACCCCAGGCTGGGGAAGGAATGGATCCGGAATCCATTTGTGAACAAGCCAGGGGAATCAACTTTAACCCTACAAGAAGAGGAACAACTAGTTGAAATTGCAAATAATGGTGGCCTTAAATCCATGTTTGAAACAACTTCAAATCTCTTTGCATTCTGGAATAAAGTCAAAGCAGAACATCCTGACATTGCCACAAAAGCACTGAAAGTCCTGTTTCCATTTTCAACCTCTTATCTTTGTGAGGCAGGGTTTTCTGCATTGACAGCAACAAAAACAAGACTACGGAGTAGACTGGATATAAGGAGTACAATTCTTGTGTCACTGTCTCCCATCACCCCCAGATGGAACCGTCTAGTTGCAGGAAAACAAGCCCAGAGCTCCCACTGATTCTACACTTTGGTGAGTTGATATTATAGAGTAATAGTAAATAAAATAAAAAATAAAAATAAATAAATAAATAAATTAAAAACCCTAACCGGTCCTTGAAAAAGTGTTTCTGAATGAAACTGGTCCCTGGTACAAAAAAGGTTGGGGACCACTGGGGTAGAGCAGGGTCTCCTAATTGAGCGGGGGAGGGAGGAGGGGGTTGGAGTAGAAGACCTTCAAGTCCCTTCCAAATCTGTTATTCTGCTTTCTGCACAGAGTATATTAACTCCTATTGCAAAATGCTGGGAACAATGATGAGATAGGAAAGATCATTTCAAGTTATAAGTTCTGTTAAAGCAATAATTGATTTTACAATTTGAAATAAGCATCTTGGCATTACCATGACAACAGACACTGTTCCATCAAATACTTAGGGAGTTTTTGAGGGCTTTTAGAATAACCTTTTAAACTTCATAAATAATATTCAGCCATCTTAACAGGTAACTTATAATGTATAGCAATACTTATATGACTGCATACAATATGAATGAGGAAGGAAAAAGAGGGCCAAGAGATACTGGCTTGGCTAAAGGAGTTCATGCCAGACGGTTTATGTGAACAGGTAAATTGTTGACTTTCAGATTATAATTTTAATCCTATTATCTTTACAAAACCATATTCTAAACTTGAGGTATATTAATTTCATTTTTATAGCATCTGAGGAGATACGTTCTAATTTATTCCCCCAAAAAAAAAGCCCTACTAAAGTGGGAACCTGGAATTTGGGATTCCATTGATTTATGGAAAAAGTAAGAACAGAAATGTCAGAAAATGCACAAACAAAAGTTGTTCTTCATCTCTGCTAATGTTGTAGATATCACTGAACATTGAACTCTATGAAACAAACTTTCAAATACAACTTTACCACAAAAGATGTCCTATTTGAACTTGGGAAAGTTTACACTTTCCTTCGAAGAAAGTCTGAAAGAAAATAATCAGAAAAACATTATCTACAACTGCCACTGATTTAGGCACATGCATGTTTAAAATACTTGTGGTAGTACAGTGAATCTATTATAGCAACCACAATAGTCCATATATACTTCCTAGTTCTTTCTAGCACTTCCTAGCACTTTCTGGGTGGTTTACAATGCCAGCATATTACCCCCAACAATCTGGATCCTCATTTTGTTGATTTCAGAAGTGTGGAAGGCCGAGTCAACCTTGAGTCAGTCAGGATTGAACTCCTGGCTGTGGGAAGAGTTAGCCTGCAATACTGCATTCTAACCACTGTACCACACAATGCTTAGTGGTATATAAAATAATATCATTATTTATACCCAACCTTATGAA
This sequence comes from Pseudonaja textilis, assembly GCF_049901715.1. Lineage (NCBI taxonomy): Eukaryota > Metazoa > Chordata > Lepidosauria > Squamata > Elapidae > Pseudonaja > Pseudonaja textilis. Next base: position 232,780,344 of record NC_141991.1, on the reverse strand, counting down.
ATCATAGTTTCCAGTTCTTTAGCTGGTGTTGATCTTCATATGCATAAAGTTCTTCCATGAACCATAGATATTGTAATGTATCAGTATAATATATGAAACTATCCCTATCTTTCACTGCTAAGCAACTGTCCTATCCTTTAGGATACTGAGAAAAAATACCATATGTAATAACTGGAGCTTTGAAGCATAGATAAGCATTTTTTCCTACCCATTTCTACAATTTCTGAAGAAATAGTTCAGTAGGAGCTGTGTGCTAGAAGAACTGAAGGAGGAAAGGGCCCAAACATCTAATATAACATCTATAATAAAGAGTTAGGCCAAAGTCTATATGAAATTATCCGAAAGACTGCAAAGCTGTCCTGACTTAAAAAAAAAAAAAAGATGTAGAAAGACAGGCTATAACAATGCTTATAATTCAGAGGGGTCAAACTCAATTTCACTGAGGGCCACATCAGGGTTGTGTTTAACTTCAGGCAGGGTGGAGTGAGCATGGCCAGTGTGTGGCCAGTACGTCACTCTTGTCAGGGGCACCTGTGGTGGCCCGAGTGCTCTGCCAGCGAAAATGGCCCCCAAAGCTCAGTTTTCAGCCATGATGGCTTCTTGTAGTCCTCTGTCAGCAAAAACAGAGCTCGGGGGGGGCAGGCACAGCCCTCGGCCCCATTATTGGCCACGATGGCCTCCTGCAGCCTTCTGCCAGTGGCCCACCTGAACTCTGCTTTTTCTGGCAGAGGGACCACAGGCTGGTCCTTTGCTGGGCGGCCCCATGGGCCAGACATAAGCACCCTGTGGGCTGGATCTTATCCCTGGGCCTTGAGTTTGAAACCACTGTTATAACTGATGCTGGAAAACCTGTTAGTTAGTATTTAATTCTTATATAAGTCTATTGAGATTATCAATCATCCAAGTCACAGTTGTTCCAAAAGTGCTTTTTCCAATAGGTAACCGAAGAATTTCTTGAATAAGAAGCAGAATATTTTCAGATAAAAAACAAGAAAGTCCAGTTGCCTTTTGGAAATGCACTTTTGGCCTAATTTATATACAATTTTTTAAACTTGTGATACAATGGATTTTATGTCCCTAAGAAAGCAGCAGACAGGTTTAACAAGATGTAAATTTGCTCAAATGTTTATGTATTAATTTATTATATATAAACGTATAGAACTGTTATAGTCTCACTGCTGCACTATGTTAGCGAAAGAAGAGTTAACACCTTGGCAATCTCTTTAATTGTTAACACCTTGGCAAGTATTTCATAGAGGCAAATGTGGATTAGTAATAATACATAATAAACTCAACAAAGGAGCCAAATCTTCAGGCAAAGATCTGAACACCTGTGAGAATGAGAGGAGAAAAAATAATAATTTCACCCCACATTAAAGAGGAAATTCCCTATGCAGAAAGGCAAGACAGCTGCAAATTATTCCCATGCAAACCTTGAAGAACATTTTTGTGCTCTGCCTCCTGCAGAAGACTCTTCTGCCCTACTTTGGGAAAACACATATTTTAATTTTGAAAAGGCGTTGGGACTCCTGGTAGTCAAAAACATTAAATGTCTTCTATCTCTGAAGCATTGGTTCTGAAGAGCAGGATGGGAGAAAAATGAAACCCGTCTCAATTAAACAATGAAGTAAGGAGTAAAATAAAAGATGGATCTCGGGGGATAAAAAAAAGAATTAAAATAACTCTGTATGACTGAAGCTTATGTAGATATACAGGCAACAATTCATCACTGGACAGAGCTTCCTGGCTCAACTTCTAACTCTTACACACTGTCACAAATAAAGAGGCCCACTGAAGTAAGTCAACTTATTTTAGTTCCAACTCTACATATTATTCAGCAGCCAGAAAAAGAAGTCGAGAAGTCGGTAAACTGAGGCCTCTAATAACATTTCATTGGTTTATCTATGATAAATCAATATTCATAGTTAGCCCAGATATAAAATATCTACAATTTCTTTAGTGTTTCTGTTTTGAGTTTCAAAATTTATCAACATTCAGGCTTACTTGGGGAGAAAATGAGCATAAAACTGCTGCTACTGCTGCTTTATAATCCTCTTATTTATTCCATGACAAGCTTCAAGGAACTGATGTTCCCCCAGCACTTATTACAGGTAAAGTTGGAGAGTCAAATCCCTTAGTGGCTACTTGAATGATAAGACAAGTCATCAATTGGAAGGTCAAATCTCATAGTGGCTACTTCTATGTCAAGAGAAGTCATCAATTGTGCTTAAACTTACATTAGTACTCGTCCTATTACTGCTCATTTCTGTTTGTTTACTTTGTACTCCAAAAACTTTCTCTCATGTGTGAAGGTAAACCTGGGGAGCTTCTGCCTTCTTGAGAAAGAAAATATCATCCAGTTCCTGACCTTGAAAGTGAGTTCTTTCTTACTGCTACCAATGTTCTTACTTGCAAGGGAGAAATAAGTGCATCATTCATATGTCATGTATGTTTTCCAGAACAATTGTCAGTCTATTATCCAACTATATAAGTACAATTATTTGAAAAGAGGAATTTTCTTTCATCTAAAGAAAATACCTCCCAAGTCTGACAGCTTTATAAATGCATTAGATTTTCCCCCCTCTGATGTACAAACTCAAAACAAAATTAGGTATTTTTCCAGGTACAATTGATGACTAGCTCCAAATGAATCTAATGACTGAAGATTTTTTCTACAGAGTCTATTAAGATCTAATAAAGAGTATATACAAATGTTTCTAGGGAACTTTAGACTACATGCTACACTGCTTGCCAATGTTTAAAGCTGTTATAACTAGGTATGCAGGCAAGTGCCAGAGAAAATACAAGCATTAATTGGAATTATTGCAAATGCATTCTTCCTCATAAATAATAACCTCTTTGCTGTCCAAAACTAGATTCAAAATAGAAACTCGAGAGTTTTTGAAGAACCTTTTATGTTGTTTGGTAAAGCTAAAACTGATCAAAACAAAAATCTATTCACAATCATATTTCAAAGATGTTATTACATAAATAACATTCAAAATTGGCTTGGGACGAGTTTAAAAGATGTTTGTTCTAAAAAGACTGTTTAAAAGGAAAATACAGATGAAAGGTTTATTTGTTAATGAATACAAATTGTAAAATCTGTTTGCAGATAGATTTTATGTTCTATAAGAGTGAGGAACAGAAAAAGATGTTAAGAAACACTGTAGAAATCCAAGTTTGAGCCCCGCCCCCCCAAAAAAAAAAAATTAGAGAAGAGATATCTGTTAAGGTTTTAGACAAGACCATCCAAACAGCTGGAAAAAATGTTGTTCTCTGAGGGAAATTTATAATACATTTGATTCATGTTTTTGTGTAATTATGGAAAGAGAGAAAGAGAAAGTGCCAAAAAAATACCAACTAATCTGGAAAGTGGAGCTTTTTGTTTTCCCTAATTAAAACATAACTGAAAAAAGATAATATGTTAAAAACAAGAGACAAATAAATTTTTGATTTAATTTTTTTTAGGTTAAGAGCTTGTTATATTACTATGCCCAAAATTTCAGATTTAGGATATCTTTTTTAAATTAAAATATCACATCACTTTTTAAATCACACTATTACATTAAAGCAGTAAATTCAATAGGTTAGATCTACAAAGACACATTATTTCTAGATTATAGAAATGTATTCTGAATTAAACTGTTGCTCTTGGTCTGGAAATTGTTGAGTAGAATATTTGAAGTATCACACATTACACCTCAGTTGAAGCAAACAAAACTAGCTAAAGGAGGTGCAATACTAATTTTTGATATTTAAGGCTCACTCAGAACCAGGATCCTTGTCAGACCTCCTTTCCGTTCGAACACAGAGACACAATTTGCTTTTACATTGCTACAAGCCAATCACTAGAAGATAGAACAGTAGAATATATCTGTTGATTCAAGAAACCCCATATGACAATGTATAGGAATGCTCAGTAATGCAATCAGAATCATTTTAGTCTTTAGATCCAAAGAAACAGCAAAGTTTCCTTGAGTAGTGGGACTCTGCTCATGGAAAAGTAAAGAGATCATTCACTGACAGTGCGAATACGTGGAAACTCAAAACAATATGCTATCACAACTATTTCAGATTCCTGATGCTAGAGACCCAGTGATAGGTACAGTCAACAATTATGGCTAAATCTACTTCCTAAGATGACATAAAGCTTTACATAAATATTACAGTAGCCTTAAACTTTACAAACATTACACTAAATACTTGTTATCCATAAATAAAAAATGTTAATGAGCAATTTCACCTATATTTTGACAGGCCAATAAAAATGAATTTATTATAGTTTAGCAGATAACAATTAACCAGATAACTCCTGTCCAGAGTAAAGAAACAAAAGCCAGTAAAGAAATCTAAAGGGAGTTCCTAATCAGTCCAAAGAATTTAAGCACTAAATCCAGCATTGAATTAATCATAAACCAGAAAAACACAAACATATTCATTATAATTACTGTGCCATAAATTGGGCTCTATTTAGAAAAAGGCCAGCTCATGCTGAAAAATTGACAATTGAAACTAAAAGCAAGGAAGCACTGTACTATGTACTATGTATTACTATGTACTCCTGCAATTTGGCTGATTGAATTCCACCAGGCTCAAGGTTAACTCAGCATTCCATCCTTCTGAGGTGGGTAAAATGGGGACCCAGATTGTTGGGGGCAATAGGCTGACTCTGTAAACTCAGAGAGGGCTGTAAGGTACTATAAAGCGGTATATAAGTCTAACTGCTATTATGTCCAGTGTACATAAACCCTTTTCAAGAGCATAGCAACCTTATCTTGGCAAGCAAGAAACTCAGTATTCCAATTTTAGGAGATAAAAACAGTATTCTATTAACAATTTGTCTCTCCTATTCTCCCCTCCCACAAAAGAGGGAAATAATGATTATAAAAATGAAGTAATCAGAAGAAAAGCTATGCTTAAGTTAACCCTTTGAAATTTTACAGATTTTTATAGTCACAGCCATGTTTCTGCTATTTAATTTTTATAAAAAAAAATACCTAGAAAACTACAGCAAAATTAAGAAAATTATAAATGTATACAAACTCCTGACCTCCTAATCCTTCCACAAAAAGCAATATTATCTACAAATTTCATCCAATTCCATCATGATAATTTCTATATTTTAAACAATCAAAATGTAAACCTGCCAAAAAGAAAGTACTACATCTATTTATCTAACATGTAGAAGATTTCAGCTGCTAACTTTGGTCTTTTACAATTTTCATCCAAATATCTAAAGAAGAAGAAAAAATAGCTACAGCAATTTGTTTATTTTCAGGAACAACCATGGAAGCATCAGATTTCGAGTCTGAGATTCAAATTTGGGTCCAGAATTTGAATCAGAAGATCTCTGAATCAATCCAATGTGAAGCAGGCTGTTTTCCAAACTGGGATCAGTGTACACATGTATTGACTAATTTTATAAAAATATGTAGAAAATGAAATGTCATTAATTCCTAAGCATGAGCACAATTTCTTCTTTGAACATAATCCGAAGCCACAAGGCATCATATAATTAGTTCTGCTGTGTCACCATTTTCATCACAAACTTATATAAGTTTCACAAATATAATAGTTACTTTGAGGATACAGAAAAGATAAACATTTATCTAATTGTAGATATTCTAATTATCTGTAAAAGTGTTTATTTTTCTACGTTCATCCCTGCAAAGATTTGGCACAATTATATAAGTAATACCAAAGTCCAGTTGGCTGAACTATTAAAATTGAAGCAACGGGAAATCTGATATCTTGGAACAAGAAATTAAACTAATGTGGATAATGCCCATAATAATAGAAGAATGTCTCTACTGTTTAATACAGAGCTCTACTAGGTATTATTCTGCATACCTAAGTAATACAAGATGCCATCAACTTGAATTGTTTACCATTTTCAATTCTCCCACTTCCTATTGACTGCTCTACAATTACTATGAACTGTTGTACATATTAACCCCTGCCGGTGGTGGAATTCAAATAATTTAACAACCGGTTATCTGCATTTTCCAACAACCACTTCACCAAACTGCTCAGAAAGTTAACAACTGCTTCTCCCAAAGTGGTGCAAACTAGCTGAATCCCACCACTGACCCCTGCCCAGGTAATATTGAAAATTCTGTCTCATATCCAGTTCACGAATCTTTATGACCCCAGATATTTCACAATATAAAGTGACAAAAATATTGTCCTAAGTTAGAAAGTTCACATTAACTATTACAGGAAGATTTACATGACAGTGGGAAGCCTTGTGACATTAATAAGAGTATTTGGAGAAAAAGTCATTTTTCATTCAATGAATTGTATATGCTGTTCCATATATGAATCCATTTATAGGTTGATGCTTGAAACACTGCCAAGTTTTGCTGTGCAAGATAGATGACAATGTCAGTACTTGACTGCTTTTGATACTCATCAAATTTGGTACTCGATGCATTTTGATGAGAAAATTTGTCCCAGGACTGGTCATTTGTTTGGTGCTTGACACACAAGCTACAACTTGCTTGTGTCAGTTGCCTCGTGACTCGCTACCATTTCCAGCCAAAATAAAAGGTCACACATTAATAATATGGTAGTTCTTACCTTGTGCACTACCCCTGCAGTCTTATCTTCTGTGGTCATTTTCTCTATTTTTGCAATTTTTTTCTCACCAGTACAGATGGAGTGAAGTTTTTATTTAATTTAATCTAAATATTAATTTTAGCTATATTTCTCATGTAAAGATATACAACCCTATCTTTTTATATGTTGCCTTAAAATGTGCATTATCTTTGGTTTGAAAGTATAAAATTTATTTCCATTATTCCTTATGCGAAAAATTTGTTTTGTACTTAACATTTTTGGTACTGGTAGCACCTCCCAGAACCAATTAATGACAAATATCCAGGTACCATTGTAAAGGTAATATAGATTAATAACACACAAATTAATTTATAATCTACTACTGATATATTTAGTTATAGTTGGTATCATGCCAAATGCCTAGCAACATTCAACCATCGTTGAAGACATCCCAGTTCACATCTACATCAAGAATACATGTACATGGGAAGTCACATTCACACAAAATTGCATATTCAAGCATTTTAGGAGCTGAGTTTTATTAATCTATTGTATCCAAAACTCAAAAGGTTTTTCTCTTTTACTCAAATCATTTAAAAGGCACTTCTTTCTTTTTAACATTCTGTTTTTGAATTTCCAGGAAAAAGTCTGGAAACTTTAGAAAAATAATAAATATTTCAGACAAACTGTTCCATCTTCTCCACACACTGTTTTCCAAAGGCTTCATAAAAACAAGTACCAAAACTTTTATTTCAAGTTTAAAAATGTGGTTTCTTACAACGATTTCATGGAACTACATGCTTTCTAGTGGGAAGGGAAAATAGCTTGAAACATTAAACCACCTTGACAGAAATATTAAATTCTCCAAGTGGCAATAGTAGAGAGTTATTTAATTCATATAGTTTACTGTTGACTTTGGAAAGTGGTAGTATAATGTAAACAAAGTATGCATAATAACATTGGGTTGTCATGTAGGAATGTTGTTCTGTGGTGACCATACTGATGCAATATCCTCAGATAAACCTATTTTGAAAAATAGTTTTAAATATTTGTGGAAAATTTATATTTCATAACAAGACCAAACTTTTTCATAGGAAGGCCACCGAGCAAATAGTTACACAATGGGCAAAGTAATAACAATGTTTTAAATTAATGTTTGTCCAAATACTGACTTTCTATTAGGTATTGAATTAATACACACGTGTGTGTCTGTGTGTGTGTGTGTGTGTGTGTGTGTATTTTCTCCATTTAAATTGGAGGTGCAACAGTACTGATCCATGAAGGCTATTGCAACGTTAAAAGGTTGGATTTACTGTATATTGCAAAAACAAGAGGAAAAAATCAGAAAGGATTCCTATATCTGGAAATAAAATGAGATACTGAGATGAATTATCGAGTTATATAATGCTGGGTGGAAATTCTGAGAATTATTTTCCCAAAATATCCAGGGGACACTGCATACAGCACAATATAAAGCCGAGGATAAATTACCTACTTGAACTCAGTTTTTTATCAGTAATTTCTTTAAAGCAAAGAGAAGATGTGTAAACTGTTAGGTATTCTCATCTCTTTTTATCAACCAAGTGGGAGCATGATGCCTTCACTTACAAAACTTTGTGTCAATGACTGGATCAATGGTATTGCCTGCTGCAGCTGTCATGAGACAGCTGCTCTTTTTGCTTACCCAGTGATTTTCTTTACTTGTCATTTTATTAGTCATTCATTCCAATCTGAAAATACTGCTTTTTTAATAATAAGTGTTCACTACAGTGATCACTCTTGCCTAGAGATCAAACTAATAGTGCTGTAACATGAGGTGATATTTAACAATGGCTCCAAGACAGAAGTCTTAACTGGGATGGAAACCACCACTTACTGTGGCAATTCTTTTTGTGAGAGGAGTATACCATGTGCAAACCACTTGCAAAGCACTCTGCTCAAAGGCGTGAACTGGATAACATGTCAGTAAGTGATTCCTAGGTGAAATTATCTCTTCAGAGTGTTTTCAGGTCTGAAATTACTATTATCACAAGGGATTAATGCTATTGTAGCACCTTAAATTAGTTAACTTATTAACTGTGCAGAGTAGGCCAATCTGAAGAGAGCAAATTAGTGGAAGTTATGAATTCACTTTAGAGCATTTATTGAATCTGTGTGGCTTATCATGAAGCATATGAAATAACAGTATCTAAATCATGCAGCATTTAAAAAGGCAGATAAATTGTGCCATGCCAGATATGGTTTGAAGGAAAATTACAAACGGAGAACAACTGACAAAGAATCTAGCCAATAGGAGAAAATCATAATTTCCTGCCCACCGACCTTTTATGAAGATCTGAATCTTCTTCAATGTTCAAGCAGGATTTGTAGATGGAAAATCTGTTTAAACATGAAGAAAAGCTAAAAGAGAGAGAGAAAGAGAGATGGACTATACAGTTAATTTTCTACTACATCTTTAATGACATTTTCTGGTAGAATTTACTCTGGAAGCTATTTCCAATGGCAGGAACATAACAGCATTATAAGTACAGTTCAAATGAACTGAGAAGGAATAATATACTAGTATCAGTAGCATCGGGAGCAGATGCTAGATGAGTTCTTAAACATTTGGACTCTTATTTATGTAGGAGTACCAGACTGTCAATATATCTAAGGTTGGCTCATCCTTCCATCCTTTTGAGGTGGGTAAAATGAGGACCCAGATTGTTGGGGGCAATATGCTGACTCTGTAAACCACTTAGAGAGGGGTGTAAAGCATTGTAAAGTGGTATATAAGTCTAAGTGCTATTGTTATTAATATTCAATGAGGGCTCTTTTTGTATGATGCCCAAACTATGAAAAACTCCTGCAAGAAAAGGTAAAAATTCTTTAAAATTGTTATTCATATCTATAATATTTTATCTGATTGAATGCTTTCAATGTTACATGTTTTATTTCTTGAAACTGCATTATATTAAGAAGGTACAATTTTGTATTTAACCAATGCAATGGAATATGCTTCTAATTATACAACATTTAAAAGCAAGTGAGCTAAACGTGGGAAAGTAACACAATTTAAGAAAGAATAAAATAAAAATAGAATTATTGCATCATTGAAATTAAGTACGAGCAGGTGCATTACGCAAAAACAATTTTGAGGTTTTTTTATTAAGATATTCTGAAATATCAGGAACTAGCTGTTTTCTGAAAAACCTGAATGCCAACTAATACAGCAGCCTTCTGTAAGGTTCAAAGTATTACTTTATGCCCTAAGGAGTTCAGCTTTTCTCCATTCTGCCAGTCATTAATAGAGAATAGCAACCAAGACGTAGGAGGTTTAGAATTCAGAAAAGCATCATGAATAATTAATCTGTTCTAAGCATTTGCAGAAACACATGAAAGGATGAGAAACATGACTACATTTGTTCTTATTGGTAGGATATTTTCCTTACTTGTAGAATATTTCAAGTCATTTATATTGATAGCTCTAACAATATAGAAAGACAGATTTAATTAAATATTTCAAAATATGTAAATGTCTATCACTTTATAAATTATCATAAAAAATAAATAAATCAGAGGATCACGCATGAGATCACTATTCTCAAGACTCAGAACAGAGACTAAGACTAATACAGCATCTAGAAACTACATCACTCCCATGCATACAAAAGTATGAATCTAGAATGTAGATGTAATTCAGAATATAGATGATATTTTTGTCATAATAAAGAAAGAACAACTTTAGAAAAGACATGTGAAACAATCAACAACATCTTCAAAGGCATAAAATTATTAAGGGAAGAAGAAAACAACAACACACTATCCTTCCTAGATATGCTCCTCACCAGGAGAAACAAGGGCAAATTGGAAATGCAGGTCTATCAAAACAAAAAACCCACACTAACCAAGTGCTCTATTACCAGAGTAACAACCCAACCTCCCACAAAAGGAGGTGTGTAAGAATATTATTCAAATGAGAAAAAATGTACTGCAACAACCCAGCACACCAGAAAAAGAAAACAGACCGCCTATACAACATTTTCTAAGAAAATGTATACCTACACAATTTTATCAAAAAGTGCCTGACCACTCACCTCACTACAGCGTAATCAACACAAGCTATGTCAGAGTTTTAAGAAAGATTTTATTATTAAAAGTGTTTTAAGAGAGTAAATCCAATTACTGATTAAGTCTTAGGGATCCTGACAAATGTTATGCTCATTGTCCAAATGTATTTATTATAATTATGTGGTAGGGAATCCAAATAATAATGGTGATTAGAAAGCTAGAAAATCTCATGAGTACCACAAGTACAGAGTATTTTGCTAAAATTGACTCTATGCTACCTATACATTCACTAAATTAAATCAAATTATCAAATAAAAATCAAGACAAATTGTAAAATATTCCTCCCTCTAAAAAGCATTGAAATGTTAAAGTGGCCGTCCTTTAAAAAAAATCCTACTGTAAGATTTTAGTGGACAAAAGCCTGCTGTCATGAATGCATAAAGGTTAACTTCAGCTGGTACTCATGGTTGTCGAAAACAATATTCATTCTTAAATTTAAAAAGATTCTTTTTCATTTTGGCAAACTGTGGTAATCTTGTTAGAAGTTCATATTTCCTTATAGGTTGGATGTCACAAAAAGTAAATATAATTGTTGGAAAGTACTCTGCATTTTCTCTGCTGTCTCAAAGTTTCTTTACTGCATAGAAATTTTTTTAAAAATATTCTTCAGGCAGCTTAGAATAAAACTGTATAATGCTTAACATTGTCAGCAGTTGTACATTTCATAATAACACAGACTATACAAACAGTTTGCGTATGTCATGAACTGCCTGGAACAATCCTTATCTATGCATTTATATAAGAGAAGCAGTGGTATGAGATTTTTGCTCAGTGAAATCTCATCACAGAACTCCTGGCAGAACCAGTTCCAACTCCTTGTTCTGGATTATCGACCTGGTAAAGTTGCATGCCCTCAAGTTGATGAAAACAATAGCAGGTTGAAAGTGAAAGAACGGAAAGGCAGAGGAAACCTTCAAGGAATGGTGCCATGGGGATACTCATCTAATCAGGAGTCCAGAGATCCTCCAGAGTGATGTGCATCCTGATTTTGACTTGGGCATGGACCATAATGTTTTCTGAATGAAAAGTTCTGACTCAAATCTATTCAGAACTTTTCATACAGAAAACATCATGGTCCATGCCCAAGTCAAAATCAGGATGGAAATCTACTCTGGAGAATCAGCGTCAACAATAACTTTCCTTATACTTTGAATTATATTCTTTTTTGGTAACTGCCTTTCTAGATAATTGATTTTTGCTGATGCATATATTATTTCTTGCTGATCAGCCTCTAAAACCTAACCTTGTAATCAGCTGGTATAGCTTGAATACAGGACTGTTACTCAAATCATGCATTTTCTTGCTGATTCTATTTCTAAAGTATGAGTGCAAATAATTCAACCCTAAACTTTGTTTTATGCCTGACATGTTGTCAATACTTATTGTTAATTAAGACTCTATGAAGAACTGATTACTAATGAAACTCCATTATTTGTCCTGTATTCTTTATGAATCCAGTTAAAATACGATCAGACTAGGCTCATTCCTGAGCTACGTCTAGCCCATGAGAAAATCCCATTTTCTTTATGTTGAAAATGTTCCAATTCCTCGAGAAGAGCTTACATTCATCTAAATCCACTATGGATTTACAGGATTGAAAATGCGAGGTAAAGATTATTGCACTTTCAAATAGGGATAAGAATTTTGTGCATCCTTGGCAAACTGAAGCAGTCATCAATTGTTTTTAGTAAATTTAAATTACTTTCTCTGGAAGCTACAAAAAAGGTTAGTAAAGTTATCAACCTACCTCTGCCTCACTGAGTTGACTAACCCAATTCTTAAAGAAGTTGCAGCTTATCTACAAGTTTGTAGAAACCTGAAAAAAGATAGTCTGTTTTGATTATAAGAACTTGTTGCTAACCTGAAAGTGCCAATACATGCATGGCTACTGTGAAATGAATTTAATGGCTTTTATTCAGCCAAATTAGTAGCCTCATTTTTTTAAATTCACTTCCCATGTAGATGAGAATCTCCTATCCCTGGAGATTCTCCAGAGTCCTGTTTTGGATCAAAGCTTCCTTGCCTCAATAAGGGTACTGCTAGCATGCATAAAACTAGATTGCAAAGCATAAAAACACTGTATACACTCATTCCTGATCAGCGCTTTAATCTCTGGATGCTACAAAAACTTTGCTATTTGTTAAAAAATATTTTTTATCTATATTATAGTAAAAGTCAAACAATAGTAGATGGGTTTATCTCCAAAATCACAGATCAAGATACTGCAGCTCAGGCCACAAAAAACAGAGTTGTCTGTGCTTCAAACCAAATGGTTTATTTTGTTCTCTAGTAACAATGAAATAAAATGTTTTATCATCAATTTCTTATATGGAAATTTAATTTTGAGTATGACTTATGGTAAAGAGATATTCAGAACAATAAGAAGACATTTTCATTTATACATAAAATTGAAAAAGACAACCTTCACTAATGCCCTTTTCACTAATTCACTATATCCAACCAGCATTTTACTTTATAATTTATTGTTAATTAAAAACACAAAAAGAAAGCAGATATGCCGCTAAAATTATACTATTATATACCCAATAAGCATTATCACATCAGACCATTTCTTATTCTGTATATTATGAATATTTATACCAGGTTTTTTTCGTAAAAGGTGTAGAAAAGAGTATGATAAGAAGTTTGAAAGGCAATACGTAGAGAGGCTTTTCATCATATTATTCAATTGTTTTGACAAATTCCTCCATCTCTTAAATTTTATATCAGCGACATGGTGTATCAGATAAGCCTGAAGTCCTGCAACGTAATATCTGTTCTTCCCTATCTATAGAATAAAAATAGTACAATGAAAGAAAAAGAGCTTTCTTCTTTGTAAATTAAATTAGACAGTGGCAAATCAAAATATTCAACTAAAACAAAGGAGCAGAAAGTGGTTAAGAAACTTGCATTTGCTTTAGACCCAATGCCTAATCATTTGTAAAGGCTAATGTCTTCCCATCCATGCTCAGGGACAAAAGGAGATGCCTGTTACTGGACACTTATTCAGGATCATTATTACACATTAAATTTATATATCTAATTCTTCATGTTTAACTGACACAGACCTTGAAGGGCATATGCTGCTACCCAATATCTCTTAATGACAAGTACTAAGGTTAATATTACTATTTGGAATCATTGCTAATTACTTCTTTTTCTATGTATTTCAGATCAATTTAAGTTGCTGAAATATATTTTTTTCTAAAAATATATCTATGGTATATTTTAACTGTTTGCTTTATAATTAGTCAGCTTTTGTATTCTTTGAGCAATATGTCATTATGTCTTTAATTCAGTGTATCTGCAGTAGGATATAGTGTTTAAAATCTAAAAGACTCTAAACATAGATGGTGGGTAAAAACCCGTGAACCATAAGTAAAGTCTTATAGGAACATAGAAAAAAAGAGAGAGAGAGACAGAGAGGGAGAAAGAGAGAGATAGATTGTTCTTCAGTCAGACTTAAGCCATCACTTTCTTCAAAAGAAGAAAAGGCACAAGTTAAGAAAAAGGCACCGCCAAAGACTTTCTGCTCAAAAGTGTATCTCCATGAAGTTTCCTGCTGAGTGAATATGAATGCCCCGAGATCTGGGAAAAGGATCCAAATAGGATTTCAAACATCCAAAAATTTTAACTCAAACATTTAAGTATTTCACCACGCTGCTATTGATTCGAGTTTTTTCTGTCTTAGTTTAAGGAGGTGCTAAACAAAAGCAGACAAGTCCTACATGTATTTACATTCCAAAGTTCCCCTTTACTAAACCTTCCTCCAATCCCACAACCCTCTCATCACTTCAGAGCTAAACAAACCGTAAAGTCTAACCTGATGTTTGTGGAGCAATGTGTAACTGACTTAAGTAAAATGTTCCTCAAAAAAGATTAGGGGGGGGAAAAACCTTTGGTTGTTATTACTTACAGCACTGACCCAGTAGAACACATAGACTAATTCCTGCCTCGCCTCTTTGAAAACATTGATTTTTAATTTATATTTGATCACATTCTCCAGAATGAGATTGAAAGATTGTCAAAATACAATGGGAATCTCTAGATAAAGTTCCAAATAATGATTTATGAAAATGTAAGGCAGAAATGTTACAGTGGTGCACCAAAAGCTACTTAGATATGATATAAATAACCTTTATATCTATGGTGTATTATACTTTATGGCGTATTATATTTTCAGGTTTTTTACTATGAAGGTAGGCAAAATAATATTACAAAAATGATTTTGTATAGATTTTTTAAATACAATTCTGTGCAACTACCTAATGCAGTATTCTACCTGTCTGAGGACACCTTTACACTTACTAATACAAAATTTTCAGCTCACAGGAATTTGTATTTATACAATAGATGTGATCTGAAACTTAGGTGTCTAGCAATTCTTTTTCTAACTAACAACTGTTATTAAAATGCTTAAACTTTGTTACCTGGAAGCAGTGATGAGCTGCAACCAGTTTAACAACGTTAACCGGTTTAGCAGCATTCAAAATACAGCAATTTGAAGCTCAACTGCTTACCTTCTAGGGAAGCCCTGGTAAGTAGAACAGCTGAGGGGCGGAAATCAGCTGTGCCACGCGAATCAACTGAGCCAGAAAAAAAGGAAATAAAGGAGAGGATAGAGCTGATGGTTGGAACTACCGGTTTGCTAGAATTGGTCTGAACCGGCATTATCTGACCACTGACTGGAAGGTGGAATAAAAATGTAATAAATAAATAAAAGGGGATTTCCAGATTCTCTTGATTTTTGCCATCATAGACTAAAACAACTCTCTCCTCCTACAATGTCTAGATTTTATCTATTAAAAATAATTATTGTTTCTGTATTATGTCAAAACGGATTACTTCAGCCTGGGAGTCGGCAACCTGCAGCGCCGGAGTCACATGCGGCTTTTTGAGCCCTATGCTGTGGCACCCTGTCACAGCAGATCGGGTGAAAGAGCCATCCCGCTGTCGTGGCAGCAGCATGGCCGGAGCCTTAGTGCAGGAGCAAAGCACTCCTGCACTTGCCTTTGCGCGGCAACAGCATTCTGCCTTCGTCACAGTACATTTGCTGTTGTCGCTAGCAAAGAGAGCTGGGAGAGAATGGTGGGGGCAGATCTTGCAGGGTGGGGGCCATCCCCCAAGCCTGGCCTTTCTCCTTCCTTGTCGGCAGGGCCAAGAGAAAGAAGGGGGCGGCATAGGGAAGCGCTCCCCTCCCCTGCCGAAAGGTTTAGCTCACTGATGAGCCTTAGCTCTTCAGATTATCTAAGAGATCTTTCTCCAGTTTTTTTATTCCTACCCTACTAACATTAGTGGGAAGTCAGCTATCTTAACAGACATGGTAGGAAAGAGAAGAAGGCAAGAAATTGTCTCTTCATTGGTGACAATGATTGCAGCAATCTTAAAGATGGTTCTAGAAAAAGGAAGATGGTTTCTCGGTAGTTATTCTGATGAAACGGAAGAGGAAGTATCTATTTTCCATGCCTAGCAAGGCAGTGAGGAAAAGTATTTAGAAACAGCCCACAATTTCAGCATTAAAATCTGCATGTTAAACATTTCCACTTAAAAATAATGATGCACTGAACTAAACAACAAAATATGCTTTATATTTTTGCAATAATATGTCTTTGCAATTCTTTGTCATTTGATAAGAATAAAGCCAGTTATGCTGAATCCTGTCTGAACCAGATATATGAATAAATTTTGCAACTTATAACGATAGGAAGATTAATAGAATAACTATGCCCTTGGAGATATAGCCCCTGTATTTTGTCTAACTAAAACAGATTGCATTAAAAATGGATTGCAAATTTTTAAGTTAAAATATTTGCAACAATGGTTTTCAGTTTGTTTTATTTATTGAATTTATATAGCTATCCATTTTATGTGCAACTTACTTTGGCCAGTGTATACAACCAAAACACAAGCTAACAATCACCTTAAAAAGTTAAAATTCTAAAAATAAAAAGACAGGGAAGAATAATGTTGAAATTAGGATTTTTAGGATGCAGGACATTGGGACATTTTTAGGATATAGCAATTAGAACATTTAGGACAGGGGTCACCAACCTTTGGGGCCTCAGGCCCCACCAAACTCAAAATTTTAAATCCCAGGGACCACTAATATGAATTTTGACTGACAGTGGCTTGCTGACATTGGAGGGAGAGAGAGAGAGAGAGATTGATTTGATCTAACCTCCCTCCCTCCCTCCCTCCCTCTCTCACATACACAAACACACAAACACAGAGAGAGAGACAGTGGTGGAATTCAAATTTCTTAATAACCGGTTCTGTGGGCATGGCCTAATTTGTGGGTGTGGCTTGGTGGTCATGTGACTGTATGTAAATATTATGTGTATGTGGCTTGGTAGGCATGGCTTGTATGTAAATATGATAAATATTTATATATTGATTTTTTTTATAAAAAAGAGCAACTTTTACCCCAAATCAGGCAAAGCAGGCAGGCAGATTGGATTGTTCACAGAATCACAGATTCATTCAGAGTTCTGTGACATTGGCTACCTGAGTCTGTCACATAAAATTTGCTTGCAAGCAAACCCGTAAAATTTGCTAGCAAGCAAACTCACAAAATTAACTCACAACACACCATGTATGTAAATACTGAGTTTTTTTATTTAAAAAAAGAGCAACTTTTACCCAAAATCAGGCAAAGCAGGCAGGTAGATTGAGTTGCTCACCGAATCACAGATTCACTTAAAGATCTGTGTTTCTGCCAACGGCTAGCTGAGTCTGCACTGCTTCAGTCCTAAGGAAGGTTCGGCTCTAAAGATTAGCTAGAAAGCAAGAATCCAACAATTTCCTGCTTTCTAGCTAATCTAAATCTCCTGGCACGGCAGAACAGCTGATGGTCGGAAAAAGGAAAAATAGCAATTTAGCAGGCAAGTTTGTCAGGTAAGGAATGGGAGGGGAGAGTTCCCACAGGCCATGTGGGTGGGGCAGCCTTGTGTTCCTGCGCAGCTTGGATTAATTGCTTTGAGGGGTGCTCTAGGGTTGACATTTCTCTGTGGATCACCAAAATTTTCTCATAGACCACCAGTGGGCCACGGCCCACTGGTTGGCGACTGCTGATTTAGGATATACAAGGTAGTTTGTCTACAAATAATATATAATAATAAAATTACAAAAACTTTATAAAGAACAACCACTATTTTAATATGGTGACAGTTAACACTCAAAGGCCCTACCAAAATTTCATTTTCCAAGCTATCTGAATGGTAAATATCAAGAGGATTTAAGGGAGGCTGTTCAGTAAGAAATGGACTGTCAGAAAAATACTGTTTTTCTCCCCCTCCCTCCCTCTTCTCTCACACACACATATACAATAAAGAAATATATAGATTAGATAGATAGATAGATAGATAGATAGATAGATAGATAGATAGATAGATAGATAGATAGATAGAGATATACAGTGGCAATGTGATATTTTAGTTTTTTCCTTTTAATAAATTTACATACAATTCTAAAATTTTGTTTTCATTTTGTCATTACGTGGTACTGAATGTAGATTAATGAGAAAAAAATGAATTTAAACAATTGTAGAAGACTGTAGCATAACAAAATTGATAGAAGTAAAGGGAGTTTAAATACTTTCTGAATGCACTGAAAATATATAGTAAATAGATACCAGTATCTACCAAGATGAGTGTACCAGAACTTGTTAGAAAGAAATAAAATCACATTCTCTCAATCCATTACAGAACTGGATGTGTGTAGATACAGAATCCTATATGACAATGAAAAACATTCAAAAGCACTAATACTAAAATACTGAACAACTGACTTTTTCAGTTTTCATTTTTCATTTTAAATAAAATTTTCATCCAGGTGGTTTATTAAAGGAAAAAAAGTTTAGCACTTTTTAATTTTTCTTTTATTCCAAGTATTTATTACCACTGCTTAATATTACATAAAAAAAAATAGTAATACAAACTGACTTTACTAAAAAAAAATGCATCTCACCATGTCTTAAAGCTATTCTAAAAATCAGATTCGTTTAGTTATTACTTAAACTTTCTCTTGAAATTCAGGTGTAATCCCTAAGGCTTTATAAACAAAATGCACTTAGCTCAACTATATTTGTCAAGGAGTACTTAATTATATTTAGCTAGGATGATTATAATTATGATTCAGTCTACAATTGCTGTAGCACAATATGCTAGACAAAGAATTAAACCTTGAAAAGGTTTTGACATGTACAATTAATTAATAAGCTTCTTGGGTTGTTTTCCCTTTGAATATTCTCATCCATGGAATTCTTTCCAAGCTCTCTTTATTGAAATCAGCTGTCTTAAAAGTCCAAGACTCTAGTTTGTGTTTGTTCTCTTGCTTGTGCTTGCATAATGTTAAATTCCAATACTGCATGATCACTCCCCCCCAAGGTTCCTGTAACTTCAACATCTTCTATCATTTCATCTCTGTTAGTGACAATCAAGTCCAATATGGCTGACCCTCTGATTTCCTTCTTTACCTTCTGGAAGACAAAGTTGTCTGCTAGGTTTGTCAGGAATCTGATCTTCCACAAAGTGCAGAATGATGTCAAGATAGTTAAAGTCTTCCATTAATATTGTGAGGTGTTTCCTATATTCCTTAGTTAACTGACTAGCAAAAAATACCATTGGTTGGGTAGCCTGTAATATACACCTATGGAAATGCCATTCTTTTTTCCCAATCTTTTTTGTTGATCCAAATGCATTCAAGACGATTTTCATTATTGTTCTGCTATATTTATGTAGAGATATGGCTATTTCTAATATACAGTGCAACCTCATCTCTTTTTTTATTTGGTCTGTTTCTTTTAAAATTTAAATCCCTTTAAGTATATATTCCATTCATGGTTTCATCCACCAAGTTTCCATAATGGCAACAATATCACATGTGCCCTCATGTACTTGGTTTCTAGTTCACCCTGTTTATTCCTCATATGTTGTGCATTAGTGTATAATTTGAGTCCTTTTTGACAGACTCTGCTTGTTTTCTACATAACCTATTTTACCTACATAACCTTCTTTACCACCTGTTTTGTTCCTTTTCTTTACCACAGTGGTGGGACTAATCTCCAGGGTGGATGAGTCTGCCTATCAAGGTGAGATGAACCAGTTGCTTTCGTGGTGTGGAGACAATAACTTGGTCCTTATCATCAATAAGACCAAGGAGTCTTTAGTGGATTATAGAAGGAACAGATCAGACATCTAGTCCTTGCTTACCAATGGAGACCGAGTGGAGCAAGTGGCCATTTTAAGTTTCTGAGTGTTACCATAAAAGAGGACCTGACCTGGGGTGCTCACATTGCAGCACTGGTCAAAAAGGCCCAGCAGAGATTATACTACCTGAAACTTCTCAGGACTAAGTGACACCAAAAGCAGACTTGTATTTTTTTCCTTTCTACTTGGAATCTTTAGTCCCCTTTAGTGTCTAGTTTCTAAAATCATAAAGTCGCTTTTTTTTCTGTTTACAATAACCCAAGTTCGTCAAAATAAATCTGGTTTATTTTTTTTTTACATCCAAATCCAATTTTTTACAGTATAAGAGTCAATATTTATTTATTCTAATAAGTCAAATTTAATCAGATCCTTAATTTTTTATATGTTTCGTATAGCAGAATCTTATTTGGCTTTTTATTGTTTATTTCAAAATTCTAAGCTTTTAAGCTTAATTTTTCTCTTGTTCATCATTGAAGCTAAACTCACCCAGGAATTTTTTTAACTGATGGCTAATCCCTTCATTTCCTAGCTCTCAAATGCAGAAGACTGCAGTCTCCGATCCATTTCTCATCCAGAAAGTTTCCAAAAAACTGATCTACTCACTGGTTCTTTGGCCTTTGCCACAGCCATTAGTTCCACTTTTGCAGAGTGGAGGAAGCCCCCCAGAAATCCAAATACAAGTAGTTCTAAGTTACAACAACTAGGACTTGAATTTCTGTTGTGTTCATAAAGTGCCATGCCATGTAACTACATTGTTTAGCAATGGAAATCCCTGCAGTCCCCATTGCTATTGTTAAGCCAAAATTGTGAATCATTAAGTGAGCACCTCATTGTAACTTCCTCTGACTTCCACCAACCAATGTTGGTGGGGAAGCCAGCAGGAAATAATAAGTTTCAGGAAGTTCACAAGGGGGCGCAGTGTGAGTACAATAGTACTTGGGATGGCTGCTGCCAGGTAGGATTGCACAAATGACTGGAGAGGCTCAGCTTGGGAAAGGTGTATGAGGATATGTAGATATGTGGAGTGACCACAGAGGGGTTGGAGAAGGGTACACAAAGGGAGACACTTACCTTAGCAATTTACAACCTTTCTTCCTAGTTCCCCCAATGACTTTGCTTATGGGAAGCTACCAGGGAAGATCATAAACCATGATCACATGACACTGTAATTGTCCTAAATACAAGCTAGTTGCCAAGTACACGGGTTATGGTCATGACTACCTCTGTTTTAAAGCTTTTATAAATTCATGCAAGTGTATCATGAAATGCAACTAGGTATTCACTCCATTAAGGCAAATGTTTGGTGTCTGTTTGAGGTAATACACACACACATACAAGCATACACAGACACTATAATCTGTACAAACTGACATTCTATAGATTCACCCTGCCAGTTGTACTATGTACCCTGTCAACTATGAGACAGTTAACATCACATCATTAATTAATTAAACACCTTTATAGTGTTGGTTTTTTAAATGTTTACTCTTGTGTTTCTATTGTGGTCAGCGGATTCAGAAATGCTGTGAACAAATAGCAGAAATTATAATTATTGTTTTAACAACTGTCTGCTTTTGCAAGATCTCAAGATTAAGAATATTAAACACATTTATTATATTAACATGCTAAAATTCTGTATTTAATGAAGAATCATCAAAGTACACCTGTAATTCTCCAGGCAGTCAACCACAAGATATAAGTAAAATCTTGTATTATATAATTTACAAGAGTAATTTTCTCCCTCTTTATATATATATATATATATATATTGGAAAGCAGGAAGGCTGTGTGGGCAAGTAGCCAAAGAATGAATAGAAAGTGTTCTTTTTCTGAGGAACCTTTGAAGGAATGTGTTGACGTGTTGGACAATTATCCCAGCTCCTTCTGGCTGATTTTCATCAGTAATAATTGGCATGAATTCACATTATAACTGATTGGGAAAATTCACACTATTCCAACCACACCCATCATACCAGTGGGTTAGCTCAGGACAAGATAGAACTTTTTACACAGTTTTGCTTTGGTCTCTTTTTACATATCCATGGCTCGGAACATGAAGCAGATTGCAAATCCATAGAAGGTGTATTATTTAGAAATGCCTTCTCAACTTCCACAGCAAAAAAACAACAATAAAGTATTTCTGGAATTATATCACAGTTTCAATGAATAAACAATCACCTACCAAAAAGTATAATTTACTGCTACTACCCAGTTATTATTTATTTTGAGTATTGCTAAATTTTTATTCTATTAAACTTTAATTATTAGAATCAGGATTATGTTACTCAGAATATTCCACATCCCCAAAGCAATCCACAGAGGTTTTTAATTATACATTGACTTATAACCCAAATAAAGACGAGAACTTTCATTGCTAAAGTGATGCAGTTATTATGCGAGTTTCATCTGATTTTATTACCTTTTTGCCATGGTCATTAAATGAATCGGCTTCCATTGACTTTGCTTGTCAGAAACTCCCTACAAAGGTCACAAATGGTAATCATTTGACCCTTAGATGTTGCAACATCATAAATACATGTTGGTTGCCAAGTTTTGATCACATGATTGCAGAACTATTATGGTCCTGCAGTAATACAGAAATTAAAATTGCCTATAACACTTTATGGATAGATGTAGCCTACATTTTATCTCCTAAGGAATTCTTTTATTTTGGTTATATTAGTTTTTCATTTTTTCCAACATGAGCTTTTCATCCAATTGGTACATTGTATATTTCTGAAAAAAAATCCTCAACAAACCAATTTTCAAGTAGTTTTCATGAACGCAATACATAAATTCAGTGTTGTATATTTTACATTGATGTTTACATCAGTAACTAATTGCCATTAGTGTATACTTTTGTGATAGGGTAACTGCATTGCCAAATTACATAAATAAAAAATATTGATTTTGAGGGAGATGGGCCATCAAGAAATATAAAATATAGTAAATAAATAAATAAGCAAGCAAGGAAAATGAATACTTTTCTGACTCATCCATGCTTTGATTAAAGGGAAAATTTAGCAGCAAATTTTCCCTTCAGCAAATTTATTAGTTGCACAGTTACTATCTTATCCCCTATGACTAAAGCTCTACCTCCTAATTTTTAACATGTATTGCATAAAAGGTATTATTCTGAAACCTGTTTATTCAATGTTCATTTGCAATATAAATATAAAGAGTATTTTTTTCTGAGAAATGTTTGAATTTTAAATTATCTACTAAAACTTTACCAACTATACTATGCGAAAGTTAGTACAATTGTTGAAATGTATATGAAATTAAAAGATTTATAGAGAAGATGATGTAAGCTTTAGCCACTCAGCTTTCAATAAACAATTTGGGAACTCTTGAGTTATATTTTAACAGGAAAAAAGCCCTAGTTAGATCTTTGCATGAGCAAAAAATGCCCATACAAATACACATACCAAGAAACCCAGATCCTTCTGCACCCTTAATGTTGTCCTAACCAGTATAAGTTTTCTACACTTACGTCTTTTTTTTCTACCTATATGAATTCTTCTAACTGCACCAGCCTCCTGAATCTTACATAATCCCCTAAGGAAATTGTTATTCTTGGGGCATCTGCAGGTCAAATAATCTTTTCTAAAACCAAATCCAAGTAATTTATAACTAGACATTGAATTTATAACTAGATGTTGAATAGTACAGAACCTATGATGGAGTTCTGTGTGCTCCACTCTACATTTCCTTCCAGCTTGGGTACTGGGTTCATTCAGCTCTGAATATACATACAATACAATAATCTAGCCAACACATTTTACTTTCTCTTTCTTTACTGATTTAAAGAAAAGGATCACTAATTAATGGAACACATGAAATATATTAGAAAGGAAAGGTGAAGAAAATAATGCAGAAGAGTTGAGATTACCTACGCAACTATGTAAGTGAAATGCCAAGTCTAAAACCTTCTAATGGCAAAAGCAATTGAGTAGAACTTTGCAATATTTCTGGAAAGCTTCTGTGAAAAATCTGAATCCAAGAAGTGAACCATTTCAATTTCTGGTCATCCAGTGCACATAAGTCAGATCCTTGACTTACAACCATTTATTTAACAACTATTTGAAGTTACAATGGCACTGAAAACATTAATTTAAAATTTGGGTGCTTGGCAACCAATATGTATTTATGATGGTTGCAGTGATTCCCATTTGTGACCTTCCCAGCTGGCTTCCAACAAACAAAGTTAATAGGGAAAACTGTATTCACTTACCAACAATGGTGGTTCATTTAATGAATACAATAAAAATATCATAAAATCAGATGCAATTCACTGAATGACTGCATTGCTTAGTGATAGTTCTGATTCCAAATGTGGTTATAAGTCAAGGACTACTTGTATATACTAATTATCATAGAGAGGACTAAAATGTGGGCAATTGACTCAAGTATGGACCTTGAGGAAATACAAAAATGCCCTCTCAGTATAGATGAGAAGGAATTATCCTTGCTAATTATCCTTGCAACTGTAGTTGAAAAACTGTGTAACCTTCTTGGTAATATTTTTTCTAAGATATACCATGTTCTTTCACTATCCTTGTCAACTAAAGTCGATGTTATATCAAAAAGGGAGATCAGATCGGTTTGGAATTATTTATTCTTGATAAACACAAGCAATGAATTTATGCTGCTAAGCAATTTATATTTTGAAATGTTCACAAGCCAAGCACTCTAATCTATATGCATATCACGTATATACAATGTGTTTCGAGTGTGCATTTCAACTTCAGCAAATATTTCAGCACAAATATTCTCTGGCTTTAACTATATTTATTCATTATCCTTAAAAAAGTCTTTTCAAGTAACATTTTTCAAGTGACAAACATAAAGTATAGTTTACAAAAATGATTCTGGAAAAAATATGGCATACAAATATACTGAAGATGCATAAGTAGTGCCTGATAATGTATTATTACAGAATCAATAAAATCACTATTAATATTTATATTTATTTCTCAGTTCATTTTGAGTACTATTTAATTCACTTTATATATAGATTCTATATTTAATCTCTAAATTAAGCACTGTAAGAAATCAGTATAATTTACTCTAAAGTTCTGTACTGTTTCAGAATCTTGAAATTCCTAAGACAATAACCTATTACACTGACTGATTTCAAGTTACTCCACCCTTATTATTTAGGCCAAGTGAAAATAAATATATAAAAAGCTGAAGAAACAATAATTTTCTTGTAAACTCTAATAAGCCAAATCTGGTTATGCTTCCATAATATTTCACAGCATTTTAATAACATAACTTTAAAGCATACTAAAATTCTTCTGCCAACATATAAAAAATAGTTTCAGCCCTATAAATATACATCAGAACAACAACTGAAATACTATCATATTGATTCTTGTGTGGCATCACAACACTTCAAAAGAAGCTAACTAGCTGGATGTAGCTAGAACACCCTGGTACTATGACATCAATCAAATACCTAGCCTATTTGTATCTTCTTCTACCTTTATAATTCAAAATAGCCCTAGTGCTATTTTTCCCCCTCTTTGGCTCTGAAACACAGATGTTGAAAGTGCATGAGTCAAGTGTCTGCAATAACACAGAACAAGAGAACAAAACTATATTAAGAGTAGTCAATATTTAAGAAATATTTTGAGTTTAGGCACGAACAGGGAGGGAGGGAGGCAGGGATAGAGAGAGGGAGAGGGAGAGAGAGTGAAATGGAAAGTGTGTGCTTTGTCCTGTCCTTGAAAAGCTTCTCAAGGGCAAATTAGTTTGGACATAATAAAACACAACATCCAGTAGTCCCTAGAACTGCCATAGGTTTGTTTTTTTCATTTGCTTGTAAATAGCAAAGTCTGACACTGAAAGACATATGGAGGAGGGTCATTGGGATTTACTGTCTTTGCTCCATGAAGCTGATGCAAGTGTGGGGAGGCCTACATACAACAGCTGCCCAGAATAGCCAGAACCAATTGCCAAATAAGGAAAGCCTTCTATATCTGCGTTAGCAAAGTCAATACTGCTCTGTTCAGTTATACAATCTTATACAACTGTTCTGTTCAGTTATACTTGCTTATACAAGTAGTCAACTTACAACAGTTCATTTAGTGACCCTTCAAAGTTACAACAGCACTGAAAAAAGTGACTTTTGACCGTTTTCACACTTACGACCTTTGCATCATCTCTGGCGGTCACATGCTCAAAATTCAGACGTTTGACAACTGGCCCATATTTATCACCGTTGCAGAGTCCTGGGGCCCTGTGATCACATTTTGCGACCTTCTGACAAGCAAAGTCAATGGGAAAGCTAGATTCATGAATCAAGGTGAATATAAGTGTCCCAGGATAATGTTGCAGGATACAATCTAGGTCTGTCAGCGGGACCAGAGATTTTGTCTTCTGACCTTTTGGACTCATGCTGGAGTTCATCCTCAGGCAACTTCTCTGAGCAACTACCAACACCCCAATCTACATCTAAAACCACTACACACAACAGCCACCCTATAAATATCACACACAGAACAGTCCAGAGCACACAGAGAAGTTCCCTAAGGATGGGTTCCAGCATGAGTCCAAAAGTTCAGAAGACAAAACCTGTGAACAGTGACTGACCCAGATTGGATCCGGCAAACTAGACTCACTTAACAACAGTTTTAGCTACTTAATAACCATGGCAAGAAAGGTCATAAAAGGAGACAAAATTTAATTAACAACTGTCTCCCTTGGCAATAGAAATCTTGGGCTCAATTGTGGATGCAACTTGAGGACTACTTGTAAATTCCATTTACAAAGAGGAAGAACAGAACAGAATGCACTAGTTCTCCCTTTTTCTTTGTAGCTGCCAGCAGAGATCTCTCTTTTATTCTGCAGACCTTCCTTGAATTGTTAGAACTGGAAAAGCAGGATATGTCTACTCAGATCTCTACTTTAAATGTGTAGCAATATTTAGCTTAGGCCACGGTATCACAACTTTCTGGGTAAATGTCACATTTTGACATATGAGTTCAGATAGTCCTCTATGATGATCACATTGGGATCAGCATTCCCACTGCTTAGCAAGACAGTTAACTGAGTCACACCGGATTTTGCAATCTTAACAACCCACATTTGTTAAGAAAATCACTGCAGTTGTTAAGTGACTGATGCAAATATTCAATGAATCCCATTGACTCTGCTTGTCGGAAGCCAACTTGGAAGGTCACAAAAAGATCACATGGGATGCTGCAACCATCAAAAATGCATGCTAGATGACAAGCACCCGAATGTTGACCAAATATGAGGATGCTGCAACAGTCATAAATGTGAGGACCAACTCTCTAAGTCACTTTTTTCAGAGCCGTTGTAACTTTGAATGGCCACTAAGCAAATGGTTATAAGTCGATGATGTATGAAGGATCGATACAAAAATCAAAAGTAATTTTAATTATACTTAAATATAATTAGAATTACAATCAATACAAGTACCCCACCTTCCAGTCATATATTTAGTGATGCTCCCACTTCTGATACACTGAAAGTTTGCAATTTGTTTGCAATTTGTTACACTGAAAGTTTGCAATATTTGGAGGTTTCTAGGGGCCACACCAATAGCTATTGGGGCTCCCCTTTTTTTTCTGTTTAAATAATCATAGATATGAAAGGTAAATAAAACATTATGTAAATGCAGGTGTTCTTATAAATAATGGATCAAATCCATGCATAAAGGTCAGCTTCATTCAAATCATAGCATGTTATTAATCTTTTCTCCCATCTTAGGAGCAGCTGCAGTAACCTTTCTTAAGTTTCTGTTCCCAAACTGTCACAAGCATGAATTATTGATTATAATAATAATTATAGAGTATGCTTAATCTAGTGACAGATTTGACTGCTTCCGTAAAACCAGAATTTATGGTCAGAATGTCATTTTACAAGTTAATATATCTAATATCAGATCTGTCAATCTTTGAATGATTTCTATATTACTGAGCACATTCTTCATTCTCTTCATCATCACACACGAATATTTCAAATGAGATTTTCATGAGTAGACTCTTGTTGATTCTGGAATATCCAAGCCAATCACAAAACATTCAAAATTAACAAGGGTGTGATCTTGGGATTGATCCTATGATAATACAAATATAGAGAGATATTATAGCTTTATTTGTTAAATTATAAAAAAACATGTATGATCAGATGGAGTTTTCTACAGCAGTGGGCCAATTAAAAACATCTGTTAGAAGAATGTAATTTTTAAAGAGTCAGAAGCCAAACAAAAATGAGGAAACATATGAGGCAGTATCTAAATCAGTCAGTTTTCTATTAGAAATACTCTGTTAGTAATAATGATACCAATTCTTGGCAATACATAAGTCTAAATATATCTTTTTTTTTTAAAACAAGTTTTATTGATTTTACAAACAAACAAACAAGACAAAACATCATTAAACATTAAAACATAAAACCTCTTTCCATTGTAGATCCTTACAAGGCAGGTAACATATTGCTTTATATCACATACTTATAATTTATCCCATTTCCATATAAACACGTAAATTCCCTTTACCAAATTCCACATTGTTTCTCTTTAATCATTATGCAATCATATTTCCTTTCTGATTTATCTGCTATCCAGTCATCAACTTTATATTTCCCTCTGGCTTGTTTATAATTATTCTCCTCTAGTCTTCTTCCGAGATTTTATTATTTAACTTTTAATTAAACACACACACATAAAACACAGACATAAAAAACATAAAACTTTCTTCTAGAAAGTAACTTGGCCCCAGATTACCTCTTTTTGTATGGACTCAGTTGTATTCACGCTTTTCTTATATACCATTACCCATCTTATTTACCATTCTATATCTATTATATAACTCCTCTCCACTTTTGCCTCATCTTAATTCTGTTTTATATATTTAATCTTGCTTTTTTTAAAAAAAAAATATTTTTATATCTTTTGTCCATTTCTCCATTTACATCTGTCTCATTTCCAGTTTAAAAAAGAATAGTTTCCCCTGGAATCACTAATCGGAGTATGATGCCTTTCTATCATTCCCCTAAGTTAAAATTTAAAATAACACCTAAATCCCAATCAGATTCTGCTTAGTACATTCTACTATTTCAAAAACCAATACTACAATAATAAATCCATAACAATCAACACATCAATCCATTAAACTCTATATTCAAACTAATATTTTAAACATTCCCTTTAGTATTTTATTAAAACTTATTATCATTCATTATTAAACCTTTTAAAGTTATACCTTGATATTTTAGCCTTTTATTAGATCTTAAAAAGTTCTGGTTATCTACTTATAATACAAATACCACTATTACAATACTCATGTGTACTTTGCAGAATCCCCCCCTTTTTTAAAAAAAACCCATATATTACCCATTATCCCTGAAAAAAATTTCTTTATCTCCATCCTGTCTTATATCTTTGAAACTTTTTCCCCCTTTTCCCTTTCCTTCTTAGCCCACCTAAACTTTTTACCCCCTCCTCTCAAAACCTCTGTCTTTTTAATTTCCCCTTTCTGTATTCCTCTTTCCTTTTGCTTTCTAGCATTCTGTTGTTTTTGCATCTTCTTTTTCTCTTTCATAAATATTTTTTTATTTCTTAAGTCCTTCCTTTTCGCTCCTCTCTTTCTCCTTTCTTTCTTAGTCACGCTTCGTTTAGTTCATTAAAAATGGCTTCTTCTTCCTCAATTTCTTCAAGCTGTTGTTTAATTTGCTGACACATAGCAAGCGCCATATCTAGGAAACAAAGGGCTTCTCCCATAACATCTTTGCCTTCTTTCTTTGTTTTTAGATATTGTTTTTTTAGTTCATCAAGAGATAGAGCCATTTTAAAGTTTCTTCTTCTCTTTCTGTATCCTCTTCTTAAACCAATCAGTTATTTCAAGGCTTAAAACAGTTCCCAAATGTCCCAAAGTCCCACAGTCATCAGACAGTCCAGGCAGAGTAAAAGCTTCTTCTTTTTACAGTTTCTCTTCTAGGGGTGAAGTCAAATTAGGGAAAGAAAATTCTCTTTATCTTCAAGGCATCTCCTCCAGCAAAGTCTTAGAGTAAAAATTGATTTTCGCAAGCCACTCCCTTCCCACGTATAACAAAGGAGTTTAGGTTTTACCTTCTACCAAAAGGCTGGTTTCCCTTTTCCATTTGTTAATTCCATAAGGGAGGGAGAGTAACTTCCCCTGTTCGTCACTTTTCTTCGCAGCTAAAAAAATCAATCGGGAACAATAGCTTCCAAGTCATTACTTTCCCAGGTGTTAAATATATCCTTAAGGTCCCAGTTCGACCAAGAAAAAACTTTCTTTAAAAAAAAAAGAAAACTCCTTCTCCCTCCTGCGCATTCTTTATTATCCAATTGCCGGCTTCTTTATGGTGGCCATAAAAGACCACCGCTGGAACCGTCTTGAGAAAAGGGGGTTATTGCCGGCTGGGGGGTTTGCGATGCCCCTCACCCCCGTCCGGATCCCCCCTCTCTTCAGCTGCCCCAAAGGGCAGCCTTAGCCTCCAAATCCGTCAGGATCGGAGGCACCAAGGCGACTAGCACAGCAGGAATCGCAGAGAAGGTGAATCCCTGCTGTTAGCAAAGCCGACAACCGGAAGTGTGTCCTAAGTCTAAATATGTCTTAATAATAAAATATATTTAAATTTAATTTAATCCCTGAATATATTCTTGTCACGTTAACATTAATAATTAATACCTTCAATACCTTCAATATAACATCTATCTAGCTAACCTCAGGCATTCAAAATTGTATTTTCTACATAAAAGAAGAAGTAACATGATAAAAGACAATCCTGTCATTGCGATCATCCTCCATGTCAATAGCTCTAAATAGTTCTTTCTACATCCATGTATCCTTTCCTGATATTACAGTTCCTGATTTTCCAGGTTCTTAATCATGAACTTGTGAGATAGCTCCATTATTATAAATTTCATCTGTTATTTCTTTGTTTGTTTTCATAAATTTTAAAATGTTTTTATAATTAATAAGTGATTTGAAGTATTTATTCTTTTTTTTTTAGTTTTGTTGTAAGTGACCATAATCATTCTGGTGATATGAACAGCTACATAAAGGTAGCTAGGTAGGTGGGTGGGTAGGTAGGTGGGTAGGTAGGTAGGTAGGCAGGCACGCAGGCGGATGCTTGGCCCCAATCCCAGTGGCATCTTGTTAACTCTTGAAGATCTGGTTGAAAAAGAATAGTCAACCGCACCCCATTTTTCTTTTAAAGAGGCGAATGGATTCCCATTTTGGGATTGAAACATTTGTTGCAAACATCTTTCTGGTCATTTTTATATGCATAATATCATTTCATCCAGTTCTACCTTTGCAGGGTGGGGGTAGGGTTGAAATTTTTTTTTTTAATCCTCACTCCCTCTTTCTTTCTCTCTCTGAAAGTTTTTTGAAATCTGTTTTTGTTTTACTTTCACTAACTACAATTACAGAGAATGTGTTCGGAGATGCTTTTGGTTCGTGGTTGACAGTTCTTTTTCCTGGAGG
The DNA here is from genome assembly GCF_049901715.1 of Pseudonaja textilis. Lineage (NCBI taxonomy): Eukaryota > Metazoa > Chordata > Lepidosauria > Squamata > Elapidae > Pseudonaja > Pseudonaja textilis. The sequence continues at coordinate 232,748,981 of NC_141991.1, read as the reverse complement.
GATCCATAGTTATAATGTCTTTCTTCCTTGTGGGAATTGTTACGCAAACCCAGGATGCCTGGATGCCTTGTCCCACACTGCAGATTGGTGGGGGACAAGTATCCTTCAGCAGATCAACCAGGAGGAGGTTGTGTTGAAGGAGCACCAGTGGACCATTGGTAGGGAAAAAGCACTGGCAAAGGGCCAGCCAAAAATAAATGCCTGTGATGGGTCAGCTGCTATGGGAGCAATGGAGTGGGCGCAGCCACGTTACCGTGGTTAATTTTCCTAGATCCACTCTTGGAGCCCTGGAGTAATCATATATATAGATCTGGCATTTGATTATAATGTGTGTAATTTTTTTCCCTTTAGTAGAGTAAAAAAACCTCTACAGAGCAATACACAACATACAGAAATCCAACATATATAATAAATGCCAGAAATAATTAATTTTACTTATAAACAAATTCAAAATAGCTAAATCATGTTATATTTATTTATCTCTTATTTTGGGTTACAATATTTAATGTATATTTCTTTATGCATAAGGTTTAATATGTTTAACAAAGCCAGAATTAAAGAATAGAAGATCTATAGTATTTTACAACAGGAGAATTTAGAATAAGAAACTTGATTCAGAAAATCTTATGCTATTTGATTTGAATGTTCTTTCAATGCTGATAGCCTGGATTTTATACCTTTGCTTGTTTCCTCAAATCAAGCAGGAAGAAATTATTTTATAGCAAATGGTGATCATTACCAATATAATAAATAAATGTTCATGAAACTCTCCTTCTTACAAATTTTCCTGTATTTCACATATTTTCTTTTACTTTCTCACCTACTCTACTGGCCTACTCTACTGAGTAAAAAGCAAATAAATACACCCCAATAAAATGGGCATACAATATAATACCACAAGTATTATATATCTGTTTTAAAAAACAGATTCTGTTATGCATTAAACTCAAAAGGATACACATATATGGGAGGAAGCAGGGACTGGAAGTAACCACTCACAATGTAGGTAATCATCTTTGTTAGTTCTCTCATCTTCCTCATCTGGATCAGTTTCAACTATGTGACTACAAAGACATGAAACACCAAAATAGCAGCAGCTACATATCCTCCTCCTGACAGTGTAATTTCTTTTGCCTTAAGGCACTGTCTAGCACTAAAATCATTGTCTGTTTACTTCCAACTGGTGCTGCCGTTGATATCAAAAAGATTTAACTCTTCCTGATATATGTCTGAAGAAAGACTCATAACTCAAATACTATGTTCGAATTAAAAGAAGCCAGTGCAGTAACTCCTGCCAGTACATTTAAAATCTAGGTGAGAATAACAGTTATTTTCAGTTCTTATAATCAATGAGGATGATCTAAAACATAAGATTTTAATTATGTTCCTCTCATCTTTCTGTTAATAGCAAATTCTTCATCAATTCCATCTTTACAGAACTGTTACTTTTTAACATCCTTATTCTTAGGTCAAATACGTTCAAAGAAGCTCATCAAAATATTCCTTTCCCCCATTTATATCTTTATTCCACATTCTATATTATTCCTGTTCCACTTTCAGGAACAGTAGTTTCTACTTTCAGTAATAGATACAGTAGTTCTAGATACCATTCAACTTCCTAGTACAGCTCAAATGTTTAATTACAATTCCCATCTTACTCAGCTATGAAATGTTTTAGTACTGAACTTTAGCTTTATTCTTCCTATAACTTACTGTTATTAACATCAGTAATTTTCAGTTTACATACTTTTTCCTTCTGCAGAATAAAATATGTTATCTGTAAGTTTTAACCTACACTTTATGGTTTGATCAGTTTGTTCTGGGAAGTGATCCTGTAAAAATTTTTCAATGAAAGAACAGCATGTAAATTCCGTTAGTAAATAAGAAAAAAGAAAAAAATCTTTGTAAATGTACAAACGGTAACCTTTTCTTCTCTTTTATAAACTATTAATAAACTATTAGCAAATAATGGAGAGCATGCACATTTGCTCATACAAAGGCACTTCATACCACTGATGAATACTAAAGTGATTCATAATATTAAAGTTATACTAGGTATCAAAGACGTGTGAAAACGAGAAACAAATTTGAGCAGAAAGTATATGTTTATATGTCTTGATAAGCCAGCTTGGTTGCTTTATGCCTTCTTACATATTTTCAGAAATGAATTGCTACAACTTCAAAAATAAACACATAGGCAAAACTATACAATACCCGAGCAATTACAAAACAATGGCTACTTTTGTGTAGTGGTTAAGGCACAGAACTAGAAACTAGGAAGCCATGAGTTCTAGTGCTCGCTTTTGAGAAAAATCAGCCAAATGACTTAGGGTTGGTTAGTCTCTCAGCCTAACCTATATCACAGGGTTGCTCTTGTGGGGGAAATAGGCAGGAGTACTATGTATGCTGCATTGAGTTGTACAAAATAAAGATGCCGTATAAATCTAGTAAATAAACTAGAAAGAAATGTATTGCTTTGTTTTTCCTAGTTAAGCACCATTAGGTCAGATCCAACTTCCAGTTCTGGTGATTATATGAACCAATATTGTGCCCTCCGCCCATTGACTTACTTCTAGTGCTGTATTTAAATAATCTCACTGATCCTTCTTTAACTTCTTGTTTTTAATTCATAATGACCTCTTTGGAGTCTTCCCTTTTACCCAGCAATACCCATATTCATATTTCAGCTTGTTAACATTTTGACCAAATTTAATCACAACTGTGATATTTTCCAGTTCTGCCATTCTTATATTCATTATATATGATAAACAAAGATGGGAGAATATTCATCCTTGTCTCATTCCTCTCCTGATTCTGATTGGAAAAACTAATACTGTTTTTCCAATACTCACAGTTCCTGTAGCATGTTCTTCTTCATTGTGAGGTTCAAAAAATACCTCTGACCTTCGTTTAAACTTTATTATATTCCATATTCTGACATAGTCTACACCAACGGTGTCACAAGGATCGGCCTGTGGGGTGCTTAAATCTGGCCTGTGGAGCTGGCCTGGAAATAGCAAAGGATCAGCCTGCGGTGCCTCTGTCAGCCAAAATAGGGCACAGGGGGTTTATGCGGCCCCCCATTTTCAGCCTGGATGGCCTCCTGCAGCATTCTGCCAGCCAAAATGGAGTGCGGGGGTCCGCACACAGCCCCCCACCCCATTTTGGCTGGCAGGCTGCTGCAGAGTGTCTGTCCCATCACTACCACCCCAGGCAGGGAACTACAATGCTGATCTGGCCATCAAAGAAATCCAGTTTGACACCCCTAGTCCACATTACCAAGGGTCTTACTATAATAAATAAATCCAAGGTTAATCTGCTCATATTCTTCAACTTGCACTAATGGTAGCTGTCTTTGCTCAAGTCTCCCTGTTTCTGAGAAACCTGCCTGTTTCTTTTTTGTTTGTTTCTCCATGCCCGTTTCTATTCTTCTGTATTAAAATTTAAACTAAACTTTATTTAGTGAAGAATTAGTGCAATAATTTAGTTGTTCCCCCATTCTCTGTTCTTCAATATACATACACAGAGGGATGTTTGACAATCTCTATACCACATATGCCTTTCCCCCCTATTTCCTCTGTTAATTTTAACTGCTTCTTCTCCTGCAGCTTTAAAGAGCTTAGTGAGTATTTCGTCTGTACCTAATGTTTTCCTTTTTGACAGCTTATATTTTGACTGCTGTACCTCACTTTCTAGTATAGTTGGTTTCTGGCAATTTATTCTTTGTCTATAAATGATTCTGTCATTCTGTAATCCTATTTGTAAAGACTTTCAGTACAGTCTTCCCATCTTCCTTTAGACTAATTTGCCTCTATCAGATATCTGAAGATAAACAGGCTCAGACCTGGTTAAGGATTGGTTGGGAGACACAAGGGAATTCCAGGGCTGTATTTAGACTGGAAAATCAAAACATGCCCTGGAAGAAGGCAATTTTCTTACATATTGTTGCAACCTCTCCACCCCAAACCCCTTGGCATTTTAACTTACCAACAAATATATTATTCTATAGTCTCATTTGTAAGAATTTTAAAATACAAATTCCATATTTCTTTTTCCTGATTCTCACTATCAGATTTGTCATTCCACTTGAATATTTCTACTTTAGCTGCAAATTTTCCTATGATTTCTCTGATCATCTTTATTTTCATTATATTCCTGTATTTGGTGATATTCTTAATGAAGATATTTCTCTTTATCTTTCTTTGATCCTGGGAGTTGACCAATACTTCATTGTTTTTTGGCTATTATATCAGCTGATTCTCAAAATCACATGGATCTTCTTTAAAATGTGGGACTATTTTATTCCACTTTAGTTTTTACAATGTCTCTTATCTCTTTCTGCAGCTCCTCAAACTCCCCTGGAAATATGTTAGGCACATATTTGTTAAGTATCTCTTCCTTATAACTGAACTTATCTTCTCTAGATCATATCTTAATATGCCTTCTCTCCTTCATTTTCTAAGTATAGTCCATGTTTTAAAGGTATGACTCAAACTCTTAATCATTAAGCTACTATCATGACAGAACCAAATCCTACTGTTACAGAAAGCAGAAGAAAGAAATTGTCAGGCTACTAAATAGCATTTATCTCTATTTATTTGATTCTTAAAGGAAAAATCTGCCATGTTGCTAATGATATGGAAAACTGTATTATAACTAATAAAAATAGTGTACAGAAGCCAGTAACAACAACTATTGGATTAGAACAACGTTATTTTAATTAAAAAAGAAGTATGACTTTAACAGTATTTCAAATTTTTCAGATTGTATGTTTTAAACCTAAAGGACTGCCTATACAAAGTGCTTCCAGGCTGGAAAATACTTTCTTTACAGAATGTAATTGTAAAACAGATAGATATAACCCACAGGTTATCTTCAACTTATGACTATTTGTTTAGTAACTGTTCAAAGTCAGAATGGTGCTAAAAAAAAACCTTATGATCAGTCTTCGCACTCATGACTATTATGGCATTTCGTGAACACACAATCGTGATTTGGACACTTGGCAACATTCACATATTTACAATGGTTGCAGTGTCCCATGGCCACATGACAGACATTGGTGACCTTCCCAGGAGGTTCAGACAAGCAAAGTCAACGAGGAAGCTGGCAGGGAAGGTCCCAAGTTGCAGTCACATGGAGTTCTCACTTAATGACCATGATGATTTGTTTAATAGTCACAACAAGAAAATGTCATGAGTTTGGGTGTAGTCTTATGATGCATCACCTACTGATTTCTTTTGTGGTTATAAATCGAGCACTACTAGTATAGAAAGTTTTCTTAATTATGGAATAGCATTCATTTCTCCATTAAATTCTGAATGGATTTTTTTAAAGAAAGCGTAAAAGTTTACTTTTTCAACTGATTTTACTGTGATTTAATGCTATTATTATATTGAATATATACACAGAGATACTGATTTTTTTTTAAAGTTTTATTATAATTCTATATCTTAACACTCTCCAAGATTTCTGGAAATATTAAGCAAATTATAAATATTTCTAAATAATTATATAAAAAAATAAAAATGGACAGTGAAAAACATAGTAACTTAAAAATCTATTCTTTTTAATCAGCAAGAAAAAAAGCCAATTTAAACACAAATTTAAATAAAAATTTCCAATGAATTCATCAAATATTACCCCAATAATGTGTAAATTTGATCCTCAACTCATGTAAGTTCCCAGACTAACATGCCTGGAAACATGTTTAGATTTCATTTTTATTCTGATGCATTTGGTGTGGGGGTTCCATTCCAAATGAATTTAAAAATATTCCCATTTAGCAGCCATCTCCAAATGGATACTCTTCAGACCTATCATCTTAATTCTCATCACCTTCAGTCATCCTGAAAAATGATCATTTCTTAAATGATACTGGCCCTGTTGGTTGCAGTTATACATTATTTATTTGGGAGACAGAGTTCAAATAGAGACATTAAGAAAATTACTATGCCATTGTTCAGTTATGTAAGACTAAACAAATGTTCTTGGAATATTTTAAAACATACATTTTAAAATCTGATTTGAAAAAATAATTTAGTGATATTTTATGAAGTATATAATTTTCTTGAAAGGAATCTTGGTTTCTTTTGCATAAGACTCAAATAATTTTAAATAAATTGGCTCTAGAAACTCCTCATGAGACACATCATCTTCTGATATAGCAGTCTGAAATGCTCCTTCCTTATTCAATTTAGATAGAGGGGGAAAATCAGTAATTAAAAAAATAATCAAAGCTCTTCTAGGATTGCCTTGTTAAACTTCCCTACTTTTTGGTTCTTGGTCTGTCAAGCCACAGACCTTAACAAAATGCTCAGTTTTGCCAGCTTCAGTTGATCACTTCAAAGTTTTCTTGAGGGCTGACCTTTACTGATTAACATTATTTAGATTTTAATATTTTTTCTGAATCACCGAATTTAAGGATACCACTACTGAAGAGCATTTTTATTGTGTAATTACAAAAGCAATGAGATTTCAAAAACTTGAATGCATTTGACTATGTTGACTCTAGTTCTAATTTATTTTCAAAAGCATTGTGCCAGCATTAGACCATAAGAATAAATTCTTGAGTTTAAAGTACTTAATAAATGTGACACAATCAATGAACCAGATCACAATTTGTTCAATACAGATAGTCCTTGACATACTACCACAATTGAGCTCAACATTTCTGTTAAGTAAGACATTTGTTAAGCGAGTTTTGCCCCATTTTATGACCTTTTTGCCATAATTGTTAAGTGAAGTAACCTGGCTGTTAAGTAAATCTGGCTTCCCCATGGACTTTGCTTAACAGGAGATTGCAAAAGGTAATTGATCACATGACTTTGGGGACCAGTTACCAAGCATCCTGAATTTTGATCACATGATCATGGGGATGCTGCAAAGGTCATAACTGTGAAAAACAATCATAAGTCACTTTTTTCAGTGCCATTGTAACTTTGAACGGTCACTACATGAACTGCAGTAAGTCAAGGATTACCTGTGTATACTTTATCCTGTCCTTTTGGATACATTCCTTATAAGGTTGCTTACATGGTAAGGGCAGTATCATATTTAAAAGAAAACACTAAAAACATCAACTCTTTTCAAAGGTGAAATAAAATAGATCAGCTGCAGCGTCCACCTATAAATTGTGAACAAAATGAGAAAATTAGAAGTTCAACATTTATGATATCATAATCAAAATATTTTCTGTTCTTTGTAGTAGCTGATCTTACCTATCTTGAGGACAAACCAAACACAACCAGGAGTCATAACTCTTGAGCTAGTTCACATTGTCTAGCTAGGCAGTTCTACAAAGCATTTGAGGGTTTTAAAGATCAAGCAGAAATCAAATGGTAGTTGCTGAAAATATCCAACCGAGGGAAGTCTACCACCCTTTGGAGGTAGTACTTCCCCTTTGCTGGATATGTTTAAAAATATAGATAGATAGATATTTGTGAGAGGTGTTTAGAAACCTAAAAAGAATAGGGGTTGGAATCAGTAGTTGATTCCAACCCAAACAGAACACTTGCACAATCAGTGAGAAACAAGGTAAATGACCATGTTTTAATTCTATCTATTCTATAAAGTATAGGTAGCGAATGCCTTCACAAAAATATTTAGAAAAAGTTCAACTCTTCAAACAGATTCAGTTCAACTCTTCAAACCAATTGCCTTATTGTCTAAATTTCTTTCTCATTTTGTTATTTCTTTATTTATCATATTAATACAGCCACCCATCTCATGTGATATGACACTGGTATACAAACAGTCAATTTTAAAAACATTCAAGAAGGTCAACAATTAATATTATTATGAAATGGCTAAGAAAGGGTATCAGATTATGGACAATGGAACCTCCTCATCAGATTACAATTCCTTTGTGACCTCCAAGCCTGTTCACACCACCAGGTTTTAAGGAAATGCTGAAAAAATTAACTGACTACAACCAAGACAGTAAAAGTCAAGTACACAACCAAGACAGTATAATTACTTCTGAACAGATTTTTGTTATGCAAACTACGTTTTGTAAATCTTTTCAAACAACAGTATTGTAATATGAAAGGGTGTAAAGTTCAGGTAGGTAATCATCTGTTAGCCAACATTTTTATATCTAGTGGAAATAAGCACATTTATACTCATAGCATGTTCAAAACTAATTAGCATATATAAAACATATACCACATAGGAACAAATAATTGCTTTGTAAGAGATAAAACATAAAGTTCTGGCTTGCTTAGCAGTGTTTAGTGTTTTTGCTTCCTGTAAATTGCTCACTGAGACATTTTTCTCCTGTTCAATTTAGAATGTCTGCCTCTTTTGCATGTTATTAAATAAAATATCTCTCCAAAGCATTTTAAATAAACATTTAACTGTATAACAATACTAAAACAGACACTTAATTATAAAAAACATGTCAGTACACATATGGCAGCAAGATGAATTATGGACATCTGGATCACTTTTGGCAAGAAATACAGTTAAAAGTCTACAGCCAAATTTAGCAATCTGTCACTAACAATGTGTACATTCATTTTGAAGATACTAAGGCCTTAAAGTGATTTTTAGAATATATTTATTCATCAGCTTTTCAGATCTCCTTAAAAGAACAAACAGGTGACAAAACATATTGCTCAAATTGCCCAGAGCTATATAAACAGGAAAATTTTTGACTCTCTCTCAACAGACACAACAGCATTCATAATTTAAAAGCAGCTCTAATGCTTCACTGATGTATGCTGAAACCTAGGATCAAAATACATTTTTATGACTAACTGATAATCCAAACAGAATCTGAGGGTTTGGTCAATTTAGAGTAGCAGCATTGCTAGTAAAACAATATAATAGTCAGCAAATATTACAATAAAAAGATTAACTTTAGGAAGAGTTTATCTGATGATTTACAAGACAGCATCAGCAACACTAAAAGGAAGCTAAAGATAAACAATTGCACATAAAACACAGCAGTATCCGGGCATTCAGCTTCATGCTACTCCATACCAGCCCCCCAGCCCCCCCCCCCAAAAAAAAAACATGATCCACAGTTGAAATGCACTCCAGTATGTCTCTTCTCTTGTTTAAAATGATAGCTAAGATATAGAGAACAGCTTCTCTGTTTTAAAGCATATATAAGTTAATATGCAAAGAAGAAACCCTTTAGGCAATCTGATCTTTGACATTCAAATTACTGGAGATAAGAAAGTATATAAATTATGATTTGGTGGACCTGGTGGTTTAGTAAGAATGCCTTCCTTTTGGAAATGTATCTATTTATTGAATCAATTTGTATAACTGCTTATCCAGCATAGTAATCAGAAGAGCAGAATGGTTATAATTTATTAATAATATATTTGCTGGCGTGAAGGTGTTTTGGCATCTATATTCCTATGAATGAAGGCCTTTTAGTTTTTCCTTCAAACAATAGAAAATTTATCCACTCTACTTTTAATTCTCAGGCTTCTTTTTTTAGTCTCTGATAGTGTGACTCCAATAATGCAGACTCTTAGCTCAAATCAAAAACTATTCAGACAAGGAGGAGCTATTCTGCACTTATCCTAATATGCAGCTTCCAATGCAGTATAAACTGGTATTATATAGATTTCCTGGGCCATCAGGAACAGCTACACTCCTATTTAACAATCCTCTTGTATATAGCCTAAATTAGATATCAATGCCTCTAAATACTTATTTCCTCTCCAAAGTTCTCCAAATAATTTGGAGCTAGTTTTTTTTTTTAAACAGTTGACTCAACAGAAGAGAGATAAAAGTGTACATTATAAACTAACATTTTGATGAGCTATAGTAATAACCTTTACTATGAGAATACAGCTATCAAATTGTAAAATAGCCATGGGTAACTTATGTCAGCTACAGCTTGCATCAATCTTGTTAACACCCCTTTTATTATTTCAAAAGAATGTAAAGTGATATTTCAAGTTTTGTTTGTATTACTGTGTTTCTTTGGGTAATCCCATAGTTGATCCAGCCCATGAAACAAACTCATTCTTTGCTTCAATAAAACATGTTTGCTGAAATCTGAAAGCAGTACAAAGATCTGAAGCCCAATTGCTAGACAAATGTGCTTGCCAGACACATGTACAAACCTATCTTAGCAGACAGCTACATTCTTCCAAGACCAATCATTCAAAAATAATATAAAATGGCTGATTATAAATAAATCCTCAACAAAAATGGAGATTAAAAATACGTAAAAACATAAATGCAACCGTGTTGAGAAATACCTTGAGAAATTTATCTTACAATTTTTGGTTAAATAATTGAACTCTGCTTTGCAAAATCATCATTGATAATGTATTGTATTTAATTTTATTTAAAATTTAAAATTAATTGTATTCGTTGTAAAATCAACAAAAATTCAAGAATGGAATAAATACAAAAAACAATCACACTTTTAAAAATTAATAATGTTTCTTCAAAAATTTAAAGCGCTGAAAGCAAATTTAGATTTGTTTGAACGTTTTAGTATCCAGCAAGAATTATTTTCCCATTTTATCAAACTTTCAAGTTCTCATGATTACAAAACAGTATATTTGGGATAGAAAATACTATATAATCAGCTACAATCTAACGTACCATCACTTAAGAGAAGAAATCAACTGCTTACTAATTATTAAAGAGCCTTTGTGACGCAGAGGAGTGCAGTATTGCAAGCTACTTTTGCAGCCATCTGCCTACAATTTGGCAGTTCAAATCCCACCAGGCTCAAGGTTGACTCAGCCTTCCATCCTTTCGAGGTGGGTAAAATGAGGACCCAGATTGTTGGGAGAAATAGGTTGACTCTGTAAACTGCTTAGAGAGGGCTGTTAAACACTATAAAGCAGTATATAAGTCTAAGTTCTATTGCTACTGCTATTATAAATGATAAACTGAAGTTATTTATTTAGCCAAATGCCTACCTTTATCTTAACATGTCTAATTGGAGGTTGGGGTGAGCTTTTTATGGTTGTTAACTTAGAATGAAAAAACTTTGTTGATTTAATGAAAATTTTAAAGTAACTTTTCTTTCATTTGAATCATTTGCCAACTCCCAAATGAAGATTCTTTTATGATTTTGTACCACTTACTATGCAAAAGCATCTTATGTTCAAACTACAAAACAACAACCAATGTTATAAAATTTTATATAGTAAAAAGGATGAAGGAAAGGAAACACAAGTAAAAAGGGCTATTTATCTAATATTCATACCAGAGAGAGAGCTTCCACAGTTATACTGATTGAATACATATAAGACCTCTGGTGGTGCAATGGTTACAACTCAGTATTGCAGGCAAAGTCTGCCCACAGCCTGGAGTTTGTTCCTGACAAGGCTCAAGGTTGACTCAGCTTTCCATCCTTCTGAGGTGGATAAAATGAGGACCCAGATTGTTGGGGGCAATATGCAAAACACTGTAAATTGCCTAAAGAATGCTGTAAAGCATTATAACAATAGCATTTAGACTTACATACCGCTTCACAGTGCTTTATAGCGGGTTACAAAGTCAGCATATTGCTCCCAACAATCTGGGTCCTCATTTTATCCACCTCAGAAGGATGGAAGGCTGAATCAACCTTGAGCCTGGTGGGATTCGATCTGCCAAATTGCAGGCAGCTGGCTGTCAGCAGAAGTAGTTTGCAATACTGCACTCTAACCACTGTGCGAAGCCCTCATTGTAAATCTGATACCTAGATATAGAGCATCTTAATAATAAATCTATCAGAAATGGGCCAAGGTGATCCAGTATAATTCTATTTTTTCAACAGACAGCAACAATCCAATAATTTTTCTGTTATAAATGTACATATAAATGTACATATACAGAGAAGGGGAAATTACTCTCGTCACGTGGAATATTTCTTGATATTGCCTACTGTTAAGGAGAGCTACTGCTTGTGATCTGTATGTTGTTGAACTACAAATTTTATAGTCCATTTATAGTCTACTCTATTCAGAGTAAGAACTAAAAATCAGATATCAGGTTAGTAATCTGTTCTTCTACTAATGTCTTGATATCAGTTTCACTGCAATGTAATTTTTTTTATACTGTCAATTTGTACGGTATATACTGTGCATTTTATATGTGAACTAAATTTGACATATTCCTCTTATTTTTATTGCCAACAGTATAACTTTGTTTAGTTGCAAAATAAATGTATTTTCCTTAGTCAATATCCGACAAAAATCATATCAGGAAAGCAATCTTCTATAGTAAAGCACATTGTAATTGAAAGATTTAATCATCTGAAGGACAACGCTGCTAACACTTTAAGCAAAACTTAGTTTGCTTTTATTTGCTGCTACAGTGGTCCTCACATTATATTTATATTGTTTTTTTTAAACATGGTTGGTAATACATGCTGACCAAAAAAACTGTTGCCATCCTTCTAACTTCATTTGTGTGGTACTAGATTTCTGCATGCTATTAATTGTTTTCTAAGCACGCTTTCATGGTACAATAAAATGGGTGAACCACTAGTATTAATTGACTTTAAAAGAAAGAACAAACAAAACAAAACATACAGTACATAGTACTGTATAAATCTTTCTATCAGGATTGCAGGTTTTATAATTCTTGCCTTTGTTTTCTTTTTTAGCAGTTCTAACTTAGAGCTGGCATGAAAATATTTCTGAACAAATAAGGAAATGTATGTAGGTCTCTAAAGTTGTAGGTCTCTAAAGTGTGCAAATACTCATAAATAAATACCTTTTTAAAAGAGTAGCTTTTCGCATATAATTTTTTTATTTTATGTTTAATTAATTCAGCAATTAATAGATTAAGATTATGAAGAATTATAAGCAGCAAGGGGCTCTCCAAAAAGCAGGAATATATACACCATATTACCATGAGGACTGAATAGAGTTATACTGACTTGACTAGCCTTATAAATTTGTGAAATAAAGTCAGTCAGCCAAATAGTCAGTCAGTTAGATATCTGGGCATTAAACTGTTGTCCAAATGCATTTGATCAATACAGAGCTATTAGGAATGAGCAAATTTTCACCATAGAAAGTTCTCACAGAAGGCTGCTACCCACTACTACAACTTATAAATTCAGTATTGGCTCTTATTTTCTTTACATCTAGTGAATTTACCTGGATCCATCCAACACAGACTAAACAGGACCAGATGGTTTGTGGTGCAGCATGTTGTAAGAAGCATGTTGTTTGAGAATGCAAAGTTTAAGCATTGGACTCAACCATCAAATCTCACGGAGTGATTTTGAGCTAATCTCGCTGACCAACCTTTCTCAGAGGACTGTTGTAGGGACAAAATTGAAGAGGGAAATGACTTCATGATCTTGAGTTTTTGAGAGAAAACATTGTTTATAAATATCATAATAAAACTGCTATTGTGAGTCACCTGAACTTAAGATACGCATCCAAAATTAATCTTTCCAAATACTGAAATGATTTTAAATAGATGATTATAACCCCAAATCAGGAAATTTATCTCATCCAGCTATTCTCAAAATTTTGTTTAGAGTGTTTATTTAAAAATGTACAGGTTTCCCCTGTTCAGTTGTGACCTACTCAAGGGAGTGGTGGTTATCTCCAATTCTCAGAGGGACCCCGCCTTGTCTGAGAGATGCTTCTGTCATCATGTGGCCAGGGTGAAAGTTCAGAACACAGTAACCTTCCTTCCTGTACCTATTTATCTGTAACAATTGCAACTATTTATCTGCATGCTTTCAAACTGTTAGGTTAGCAGAAGTTAGGATGAGTAATGGGAATCAGATGGCACTCAGGGCTCAAACCCAGGCTGTCGGCTTGCCAACTGACAAGCACAGCATTTTAATCACTGAAGCATTATGCCACCTGAAATGGATTGTCGATTACTTGATCACAAAATTCATTCTCAGCTTTGGAATGCATTTAAAATTCCAGTTAATGGCCACTTCTCAGGATATGGAGTAGTTCAGCCTGCAAGTTGTCTTCTTTCATAGAAAAGACAAGAAGACATTGCCAGAATGGTTGGGCCTGGCAATCAATCCTAATATAGGTTTGTTCAATGCTTAGCCTCAGGTGTACTCCCCAAAGCACTGTGCAGAGAAAAACAAGTGAGGAGCAGACAGAAGCAAAGGAACAAGACTACTTCAAGTTGGTGAAGTTTCAAAGTTCACAAAACTGTAGGGAAGGCAGAGTAGGACACTGTCAACAAAGTTAGTCAGATGTGGTACTTTACATGGACTGTCAACACAAAAGAGATCCATGGATGCTGGGCAGGGAAGATACATTCTTTGTCAAAAGAACCTATTAAAATTTTCCCTTGAGTATTTCAGAGCTGCAGCTGCAACTAGCTAGGAGAATTAGTATAATCCTTATTAAAAGTCCCTTTTGGCAAACTCTTGTCTAAGCCAGCCCAGCTGACAAAATTTACCATCAGTTGAAAACTGAGTCAACAGCTGCTTCAAAACAGGTTGCTAGTAAAAGATTTCAAAGGATGAAGTAACCCAACTATAGAAGCCCTATCACTTAACATTGAAGTGTCTATACTTTACAGCAATAGCACTTAGACTTATATACTGCTTCACAGTGCTTCATAGCCTTCTCTAAGTGTTGAGCCCAACAATCTGGGTCCTCATTTTATTGAACTTGTAAGGATGGAAGGCTGAGTCGATCTTGTGCCAGTGAGAATCGAACTCTAGCAGTCAGCAGAATTAGCCTGCAATACTGCATTCTAACGATTGTGCCACCACACTGTAATGTAGAACTTGTACCTGGTGGAAATGTCTTCTTTGTAGGTAAGTTCCTTCTAGAAATGCTGATAGGCAACTACCCAATGTTTGACATATGTAGGAGGCTATATGAATATTTAACTAAATAAGTATATAAGGGTTTCCTTATTGGTAAAAATGGGATCTAGGTGGCTGCCATGAATATTTTAAGTATCTGTTTGGACACTCTTGGAATTAGATTCTGTTTCGGCTGGTTTAAGTGCAAAGGCATGACCTTGTTTGGGTGACTGAGAAGAATTTTATCCTGTTACTCTTCTGGAAGTGGACAGGCTCTTTTATTAGATTTTATCTCTCCTGCTATTGAGGGCTGCTTGGGTGTCGGAATGTGGCAAGGCTCAAGTGGTGTTGTCTATTTCTATGAGATATTTCTGCCATAGGTGGATCCCACCATCCTAGACAATTTCCATCCAGTCTCCTTTTTGGGGAAAGGTCCTAGAAAAGGAGGTCAGGTTGCAGTTAGAGAAGATCCCATAAAAATAAGAATATCTGGAACTTGTCAGTTGGGATTTAGGACAAGTCCTGAGATGGCATAGCCATCTGTTGCCATTGTTGATTACCAATGGCAATGGCTAGTTGCATCCATGGACTGGACAGGACAGCCCTCCTTATCCATGCCTTGGTTATCCTACAATGTGGACTTCCTTGAAGACTACTCAGAAGCTATAACTATTCCAGAATCCAGTGGCACAATCAAAGATGGGCAAGCCTTACTATGTTCTTGTAACACACCTGGTCCACGAGCTGCTCTACTACCAGCAAGGTACCAGGTGCAATTCAATGTCCTATTTATTGCTTTTAAAGGCCTACATGGCATTATTATCTGTGGGACCACTTGCCTATATGAAGCAATGGAGTTATGTTTTTTGGGGGATTAAGTAGTGTCATCCAGCAGGACCAAAGAATCAAGCCCCCTGTAACAGCTTTTGGTCTTTAGAACAATATCTCTCAGAGATTCAATATATGGCCCTCACCCATGAGCCTTGAACTAAAACTCTTTTCCCCAGGTCTTGAGCTAATGGGATTTGAGTCCCTTTAATTCAGGGGATGGAAAGTGTTCTTTCTTATTTGCTTAATTTGCTTTTAAGTTAGAATTTCCCATTTGCTTTTAACTATAAAGCTTAAAAGTTGTTCTGAAATCAGAAGCCTAGATATTTAATGAATAAATGGTTCAGTAAATATTACATGCTGAAACTTGGATTTAATAAAAGAGACAAAGTTAAAACAGAATTAGGATCTCTGTGCTACAAAGAGCAGAACAGGATGACTCTGACAAAGCACCCACTAACCAATTAAAATTAAATTTATTAATTGCTAATAACAATTTCAGTCACTTGGAAATAATTCAGATTTCAACAGGATATTTGCAACAGGGCTGGAAAATTGCCACTAAAATTAAGGCTGCAATCCTAAAAATAATTATTACAGGGTTCTATAGTAATGTGGTAAATCTAGTCAAAAGGGACTATTTCTGACTTATAGTATCTAAAGAAAAATAGCTCTTTGTGTAATCTACATAAATATTTCCATAATTTTTTTTGCAAACAGATAAAATGTATATTTTACAAAGGGAAAATTGGTTTTGAGGGGCAGCACAAATATGTTTCTAATTATTAAAAAAAGTCTATAGTATCAAGAACCAAGAAGGAATACTTAAATGATACAATAGGTGTTAATGTAAATTGGCATTTTAAAAAACATTTTAAAATAGTTTGAATAGATTTTTAAGAAATGAAGGAACAAAAATTAGAGAGTATGAAGTAGAAATTCTAATAGATATCAAATTTTGTCCTGTCTAGAAATGTACAGAACATTCTGTACTATGGAAAATGAATTGAAAGTCTCTTAAACCTGTTATACTTAGATATAAAAGCATAGACTATGAAAGGAATAAGAATGTATGGAATTTGACAACAAATTTCTTTCTCCCTCTAAAAACTACAGCAGAGCTCCTTTTGCATCAGATCTGTAGCCTATTGTCTTCTTGGGGACCTTTCCAGACCTTTAGTCATCAGGGGTCAAAACCCAGATCTTTCACAATGAAAGCCCTCTCCTGGTACTTTTGTCACCTCCTGCTTTTCTTTCAAGTCCTGTAAATTTCTCAAGTCCTTTCCATCCCTCTCACCATCACACGGTTTGTTCCTCATCAGTTTGAAACTCTAGTATTTCTCATTTTATCTTCTGCATCATGTACTGAACTTTTCTTCCTCATTTCTGAAGAATGGGTTTCTCCATTAAGCACAAATGCTCCTTTTTACTTTTCCACAGTAAGGCTAATTTCTTTACCTCCCTTGATTTTGTATTCTGGAATACAGGCAAAAATTAGGAAATTTAAAACTACTGTATCTGTCAGATAAAGCAGCACACCAATTCCACAGACATTTATATGAACTTTGGTCCAAATATGGTGTGGTGGGTTTTAGTCTTTGTTTTTATTGGTTTAATATATTTTATTGGTTTTGTGGTTTTATTATTGGGAAGCCACTCAAAATTGGGCTCTTAAGATAGTCAGCTATACCAATTTTTAAATAAACAGACCTTCATCAATTCAGCAGGTAATACTTACACGGTAGGAGATATGGCTTTGAGGTCTGTAGGAATTATCTCAACATATAGGAGAGGACAAAAACAAAGTATACCTCATTTTTCAGGTATACCTTTTATGTTGCTATCTATATCTCAATGAACTACAATAATATATCTGAAGGGACTGCACTTTCATTTCTATGACAGTTCAGAAATAATGATCTCAGTATGTTACAAATTAAAGACTATCATTAAGTATATATTAAATACATACACATTAGTGCATCATCCCTCATGCCAAAGTTTACAAGCCTACTTTCAATGCAGTCAGTAGACAGCAATAAGGTAGCTACATTATAGTTCCTCACTATTGGTATGCTTTCTTTATAGATTAAAAATCAGTAACATGAGTACAAGGTGATTGACCTGAAAGCAGAATAGCGTTTTAATCCTTGATTTTCCTTTTCATTCAATAGACTTAAAATAAGTCAAGCATGAACCTAATATGCAAATGCTATTTTTTGTAATTAAAATAAAACTTTCCATTAGACTCAATATTTTATAAGATTTTAAGGAACTGCAGACTCAGAACAGTTTTGGATATTTTTTACAAGCAGAATTGCCAGGTTTATACTCTCAGAAATCAACATGCTTTGGATAACAGGATTTTAAACCTGGCAAACAAATTATAGTTTGTTTCAGTCTTTCTGACCCATTGTGAAATAAATCAGGCTATCATGATCTAACAAGTCTTTTTCACACTGTTCAATCACTCTTCTCCTCCTCAGACACATTTTCTCTCCCACTCTGTCTAGCCATCCTCCCATCAAAGCAAACAAAATGTTCACTGTAACCCCACATTATTGCTCATTAGATCACAGATTAGTGAAGTGGAACTGCCTGAGGTTCTCAAATGAGAGCTACACTTAAAAAAAACAAAAAAACAAAAAAACCACCCATGCCAAATGAAGGGGGAAAAAAGCCTAAGCATGGGGTCATGCAGATCAATGATCAAAAGGAAGAAAGAGAAAAAACTTTTTCTTCCAAAATTTTTCTAAATCATGAATCAAAATCAATAATAGTATACTTTTCTTGTTTAATATGCAACTGTACAGAATTGACGGGTTTCTTCCAAATGTGGAAAATGACATGTTAGCATTTTCAGACTTATTTTATGAAAACATATCCTGGCCTCTGGCACCGCCCTCTACTCACCAGGAATCTTAGAGGTGGTCTCACGGAAACCAAGGTCTTATAAACTGTTAAGATTTATTCCGTTTCAATTGTAGAATCACAGAACTCAGTAATCAATCATTTCTTAAGCCCAAATTATAGTGTATAATTCGTTACATGTGGTTTCAAGGAAGTCAAAGTTTTTCTTCAATAAAAAAATTACCTTGTAGGAGAATACATAACAAAATTAAGACTTCAGCAAATGAAAGCATAGGCAATTGAGTAATATTCTATAAAATCTGAGGAATTCCCAAAGCTTGAGTCTAAGATACTGTACTTAAGCTACTGCTACATTTAAGATGGTTTCAAGAATATCAGAGGAAGCCTAATCTCAATAATGAACTAAATTATTATTTTTTAATTAAGACTTGCAACAACCTGGTGCTTTCAGGTGTGATGATGATTCAATTGTATAGAATGTGAAGGATGTGTGTTTGTGTTTTATTTTTATAGTTATAATTTACATTGAAGGCAATTTTGTTGTATGAGGTGCAATGACAATAAAGTAAATGATTCATATAATCACTAAATCAGTATAACTATTGGCTAGATTGAGGGAAGGAAATGGAAATTATTGTCCAAAAACTCTAGATGTCAACTGGTTGGGTAAAAACACATAATGTAAAAACTTCATTGGCATCCCAGAGAGAATAAGTGACAGCAAGTATGTAATTTTCATAATTTGCCAGGTGATGTTATAATGCACCCAAATTCATCAGGGATTACTGTATATCAGGCATCTACACATTTAATAATAAAGCAGAACAAATCTATATGACAATTACATCTTATTGCCTTTCAACCACAGAGCAGAAAACTATGTAGTTACTGCTTTATTTCTGATTTAGTACCTATAAGTTTCGTACTGCTGAAGACACATGCCTATATTAAATTAAAAGAGCCGATATTGTTTTTTTGACAGAGAAATTTCTGGATCATGTTTTTTCAGTCAGAAGATCACTTCCACTTTCAGTCACTTCTATAAACATGCCCCAGTAGTCTTTTAAAACCAGTTATTATAAGAAAATTCAAACCAATTTAAAAAGATTTTTTGATATTACTGCATTAACTTTTAGTTTTCAAAATAATTAATGTATTTCTTAATGAAAAAGAATCCTATACTTGTTTGCCCAGAAACAGCAATCTGAAATTCATCTTCCTTCATCTAAGGAAAAAAATAAGGAACAACCAAGCTTATGGGGGAATGTTGACATTTGTGACTTAACACGTCTTAGGACGGGTTGGGAAAGGCTGCTGAAAATTAACTATCCAAGAAATGCATTTCTTGACTGAAGGATAAGAAAAGGTTTTCCATCTTTTGTAAGAATAGGGAAAATAGAGAAGCAAAATTTCAGATTATTTATTACGTTCTCTCAATATGGCTAAACATTGCAGATGAATAGAATATTAAGGCAGTCCCTCTGAATTCCTGTAAATTTCAGAGATATTGATTTAGCAGTGTACATACCAGGGCTATCAAATTCATCACGGTGGTGTAACGTGATGTATCAGGACTTTTCCCCCCTTTGCTAAACCAAGCGTAGGCGTGGACAGCAAGTGATACATCTCACCTGCGGGCCAGGAGTTTGACAGCCCTGGTGTATATATACAAAACAAACTGTAAAATTTCAAGGCATGGTAATAGATTTCTATTAGGTTCACCAACTCAACAGGTGCCAAGGTTCTCCAGAGTATCAATAATTCAAACTCTTTGCAGCTTCAGTGCAAATGGAAGTTCTTTCAAAGCCTAAGTAAATGAATGGGAAATCTTGGGAAAGAAATACCAATCTTGGACTGAAGTTTCAATCATGCTTGCATAAAGTTTCTGCCTCTCATTTATTGATTTGGCTTTGCAAAAGCTTCTGATAAAGCCTTAACACAGCATAGGATGGCAAGGCATAGTTACAACTGGAGACAGAAAAGTTAATTTAACCTGCCAACCCTCACCACAAAACTAAATTTCTCATTCCCTGCAAAAATAAATAAATAAAAGGATTCCTACCCTTAAGAGATCACAGAGGATTGAAACGGTTATTACAACCAGTAAATGTCAACACTGCTTGTACTGGCAAATACTATTTATTCAGATTATTGAAGTTAATGTACTGTTAAACAGATATCAGATCTTTTAAATATTATATTGCTGGTTTAACATGTGCTTGCCTAGATTTCAAGTGTTTCTGATCCAATTTCTCTGCATAAAAGTATTACCAGGAACAGACTTGTTTTTCCAGATGTGGGTCCTCTTATAAACTTAATCAATTAAAGGTTTCATTTCTGTTAGTGGGTAGGATAACTTATTATCTTTTTCTAATTATCTTTTTTCCTTTTCTGACAGCATCTTCTCCTGTATTCCTCTGCACACAGTAAGAAGCTAAACAAAGCAATCCCATTTCTTGCCATCCCAGAAATCCCTTGCATGGAGCTTTTGAAATTAGTCAAAGGGACCCACGTTGCCCAAGATTTTCTGAACATTTCAACTATGTACAAAATAAAACAATCTCCAGTTTAAGGCTGAAGTAGCATTCAATGCAATATTAGCAAAATCATTTCAAGAATTTAATTATATGCATTACTACGTTGTAGTCTTACAAAGATTGTTCCCAGATGGCAGATAGGAAGTACATCACATTTCTCAGAGGGTGTATGTTTGTCTGCCACTGAATCACTGAGAGAGAAGAGTGATTTGTTATTCCTCTAACAAAGTGCCATTATACACTAGACAGACTTCATTTCAGAATAATGGGACAGACATTGCCCCTAGCATTATGTTTAATTCAAAAATTCAATACTGCCCACTTGACAGTAGCACTTACCGATTAATACAGTTTGAGAGGGGTGTTTTGCAGGTTAAAATATGGAAGTAAACACATGTTCATCTTTTAGGATTTTTTTTAAAGTAAGTGTAATATAGTAAATTATTTTTATACTGGGATGCACTATCTAAATGTTTAATGTAGCCAAATAAGCAGCAACAGTATATAGTTCTACTGTTCTGAATTTATAAAAACATAAGTTGGCAGCCTTACAAATTTGAACAGAACCCTGCCATATTTCATTTTATTGTTGGACCTCCCTGTTCCAGAATGAATTAGTTATAGTACATGCACACATTGTACTCTCTAAAATTGCCGGTCAAATATATATTCTTTATCAATGCTGAATTTGCACAGCTGCATTCAAGCACATTTCCTGGGTAAGTCAATTTCATGGAGGATCTTGAGGTGAATCTACCAAATACTCAGGTTACAAAACTGTAATTGTGCTACTTTTTCACTTTTTTAAAAAAAGCCTTGTTTTTGATTTTTTACATTTAATCATTTTAATCAAAACCAACCTCAGAAAAGTTCTTCACTTTTCTACATAGCAGGTTAGGATCAGCACCAAAACTGAAGCTAGGTTATTGAAGCTAGATTATCAAATATGTTCTGCAGTTCTATTTGTCTACAGCAAAATGTAATAGGTTGAAATGTAAAGTGAAATAACTCTGATTCAAATCTCACAAGATGAATTTCATGGAGAGTATTCAAACAATTTGTTATATCTTTACTACCCAATTTTTAGTAGCTAAGATCTTAGTACCTAAGCCCCATCCTCCTCCTCCTCCTCCCCCTCTCCTTCTACTCCTGGATGCAGATGAATATTTCAAAAGGCCATCTCAAATATTTAGATAAATTTGGGTGGTGTTTTCCCACTGCCTTTAACTCTGTTACATTTATTTTAGGTTTATACTATAATTATCGGGCATTCTCCACCTCAAAATTTTAGTAGACCATGCTGATGCTGCTATTTTCAAGAGTGTTCAAAGGATATTCAAGGAGAGGGTTCTTGAGCTGTTGATTACCTCACAATAAGCAATACTTTTTAAAAAATACAAAAAAACCCCAAGCTTTGTTACTTGTTAATCAACATTGTGATATAGATAATCAAACTCTTACAATTTCTTAAAATCATGATCTCACTTACCATGATGCATAATATTCAACAGGCTTTTGTGCCATAAAGAAACTCTGGTAACTTTACCAAACTTTCTCTTATATTCATACTAACTATGAAAGTGACCACAGTTACGACAGTACTAATCTCCTGCTGAGAGTTTATCACTTTAAATTTTATAGCTATCAATCTTGAAAGTAAACAGTAGCCTACTGTAATGAAATAAAAAAATGCCATTGCAAAAAATGCCATTGATTATTGGTTCTCTATGGTGGCTAGTAAACAATGAACATTACTTAAACATAAGGATACACAAAGATAATATAAATGCTGCTTTGTTTTCAAATATTCAGATTTGTCTTTTCTTGAAATAAAATCCTTTGGTCAGTTTTTAGAAAACAGAAATTAGCATGTCATATCTTTCTGATATGTGTCTTTATGTAAATCAAGTTACTAGGATACTATTAATATGCTTTGATATATAGTCTTAATACCAATAAATATTCTAAATTTCAGTGAAACCTGAAACAGCCCCTAAAACCTCTACTTGCTATTCATATCCATCTCTCTCCTTTTATTCCATTGACTGTTACTATTTTTTGTCTTCAAATCAGTATTGGTTTCTGGTTTGGACCCTTTAATTTTCTTTAATCCACTTTTTCTGGAGTCATTTATCTAGCTACGTATCTCTATTTTCATTTCCACAAATCTTGCCTTTACTTATTCTTAGACTCATATTAAATATATTCTATCAGTTAAGTCCAGTGATATTTTCTCAAAACTGTTAATGTCACTATGCTGTCCTCCCATTTTATTGTTTTTTTTAATTCCATAGTTTTCTTCTGCTATATTTTAGGTCAAATACCATCTCCATCACACTCTGTGTCTTTTATCATGTGCTTCACATGCATGTATTGTTGCACGTCTTATCTACAAACAACTGAGATTTTATGAGCATCCTAAAATCATCATTTTAACAGGACCTTATTATAAACTTCCCATTACCTCTACTTCTTTAAGCTGCTCAAATGAACAGGTCAGATTGTAACATGCTACAGACTAGAATCTACAAAGGTCTTTGGAGCACCTGCACCTGTCTGCAACTCGAAAGAAGCTGTGGGTTTTCCCAGGATCATGGGGCAGCTGTAGACAGGCAGATGGTCTCACACCCTAGGAGGCACCTTTTCCAAATTGCTTGTAAAAGGCTGCTCAGTCCTACTATAGATTTTATCTATAGTATAGATTTTATTGGGTGCCTCTATTCTATCAAATAGAACATGCCAACCTTTAGATGGCAATGCAATTGAAATGAATACAAGCAAGAAAAAAAATATTCAACTTATATCACTTTTGATTTATTCTCCTCAGAAAAAATGATTTCTCAGAAGAAATAATACTGAATATATTCAGAATGTCCACTTCTGAATGCATCCAGAGTCTTAAAAAAAAAAAAAACCTCCACAATCTGACAAATGACAACTGGCATTTACTTTGTTTTTAAAACAACCCCTTATTCATTCTCAAGGTGACAGCTTCATTAATACTGTATTGAATATAGATAGGCACACAAAGTCATTAGCATCTAAGGTAGTCTAGCCCAAAATGCACACTGGATACTAATATCTGTAA
The DNA here is from genome assembly GCF_049901715.1 of Pseudonaja textilis. Lineage (NCBI taxonomy): Eukaryota > Metazoa > Chordata > Lepidosauria > Squamata > Elapidae > Pseudonaja > Pseudonaja textilis. The sequence continues at coordinate 232,724,941 of NC_141991.1, read as the reverse complement.
TAGAAACTCAATGGCTTACTTAGATCAGTGGTCTGTTGAATTACATGAGCCTGACATGACTCAGTAAATAGATCAATCAAGGAATAATAATAAAGAGGGTAGAAACTGCAGATGATTAGGGCTGGGTAAGATGTATAAAAAACAGGGATTGCTATATTGGCTAAGGGAATTCAAAACCTTGCAACAGTGATGGGTTCCAGTCCAGATAATCTTAAGCAATCTAGTTCTGTATAGTTTATTAGGATGGTTATGATTTTCACAATATTAGTTATACTTAATCAACTAATAGGATAGTAAAACAGAAATCATTTATATTTTTAACCACAACATGCTATCAATATCTCTAAAGTTATATAATGGATAACCAAAAAGACAAATAATTAATAAACAACAGTCATATCCCAGTGATTCATGAGCAACAGACCTCTGTAGACAACAAAAGAAGAAAAATTTAAAAAAGCAAAAAAACTCCAAACAAAACAAAAACCGATTAAATACAAACTTAGTATTGATGGAAGAATGAATACCTAGATAAAAATCAAGCTCCCCAGAATGGACAAGTTTGCAACGTACACAAATCTGTGAACTGACAAGGGAAAAAAAATGCTACTGAACAGGCAATTAAAAGGGGGGGAGCACACAGCCCAGATGGATTTTCAATGGAGTACATTTTCAATGGGTATCTATAAGAGCTTCCTAGACAGCATTATAGAACCATTCAGACAAAGGTTCTTGGATGCCATTCAAAACAAAGTCTGCATTATAGTAATTAGCAGAAAATGGAATGCTTAATTAACTGGGAAAAAGCCTACACTTTGCTCATCATACAGCCCCATCAACTGATCTATTTGGATGCCAAGAAAACAGCTAAGGTCTTGGCTCTAAGACTGCAAAGATTTTTTCCCCCAAATTAATAAACCAAAGCCAAATTGATTTGATCCAAAAAGTCATTGCTCCTAAGCCACCCATACTAAGGGCTGGAGCTTTCCATTTCCAATCTATTCTAAAAATCCAGCTTCTTCAGTAATATATCAGCACTGAGAATTTGGAATTTTAGGTACTAAAGAAATAATACAACATACACAGATGAACAACAGGGCATTGTGCAAACAAAAGCTTTCTTGAAGCTTAAAGTAGATTTAAGTTGCCTCCACTTGGTTTGTAATAATAAAGATATTCACATATGAAAAACCTACATAAGGAAAAATGAGAACACTAAAACAAGAAGATAATTTTTCAGAAGCATATTTCTAAACTCTAATTTATTAAAGCAGACAGTCTCATTGCAAGGAGATAATTGCAATATTTCCAGAACTTTAAACTTTAAACATATATATTATACTGGTTACCAAGTAATTCCTTGATTTGGGTGACATTTGATAAGCATATATAGAAAATAAACTATCGTACTTCTTGAATCTTCATTTTTTTGATGTCTAAAAGTTTAATTAAAATTTAAATGTTAAATTTCTTCCCCAAGTAAGGGGAAAAATCTCCCCTTTTCTCTTATGTATCTCACTTTTCTCTTGTGAGATATCTATAATCCAAATCAATGTATTTCCAAAATGTTAGCTTATTTTATTACAATAAAAGTCAGATTTTAAAAAGATAAATGGAAACAACTGAATAAAGCAATCATAAACACACTATAAACATAGTATGACTGAAAAGGAAATCAGACAATTTTTTTCATATAAGCAAGCAGTGTCGTGATTTTGCGTAAGTTTCAAATAGTTACATGTGGTTGTTTTCCTAATGGTTTGGATAAATAATTTACATCATACAATTTTAACAGTGCCCCACACAGTTTGGAAACCCTGCATATAACTCCCACAAGTGAACATCACAAACAGCTGTTTGTGGAATCTTCTTGGCTCCTACAGCATTTGAGGCAAAAAAATCTTTAACTATTATTACTCAACATTTATACAGCTTGTCAGATTGAAAATGCTTCTGCAATCATTATTTCTGAAATAAATCACAATTATGCCAACACTAAAGCCTTGAATCCATTGATGAGGGGTAACTACTTAGTATTGTGCCTATATAAAAGTAATAGATGAAGCTGAATTTTAAAGTATTATACTTCCTAGCAGCAAGATAAGAATGACTTCATCTAATATGAATCTGCCTGAATACTAGTATCAGCACTACCAAAGAAATACATTCAGATGCATGCAAAGACATGGCCTCTCACTGCATTGTTTGCCATTCAAACAAGTTGCTCCCTGGTTTTTAGAAAAACACTTCCAGAGTCGCTGTTACCAGGGGAAAAGACAAAGAATCAGAAGCACATCTCAAGACAGATTCAGAAGTTTTCCCTCTTTTTCTCCTAAATTTTGTTTTACTTTTTGCTTTTCATACCATTAAAAAAAAAAAACAGAAATGTGACTAGTAAGTCCAAAATCTTTGCTCAGAGAGTGATAGAACTCACTGTTTCAACAAAAGGGTTATTTTCTGTGTATCATTTGCTTTCTGCATTAATCACAGGGAATATTAGAACTAATCTGGAATTAATACATATCTTCATATGATCTGTATGCTTAAATATTTTTTTTTATTTCTTATAAGTGGAATCGTTTTCAATGTTGCTTTAAAATCAGACTGAATCTACAGTCAGTCTAATTATTTTAATGATTGGATGTGAAAAGCTGCCACATTTATCTAGTTGTTGTATTTGTACATTTTGTATATTTGTTCAGTATGTTCAACAGTGATTTATAGCAATTCTCAATAGATTCAAACAGATTTTTCCCAGTCCTATACTGGAATGGTAATGATTGTCAACTTCTTATATGAAGTAATATTATTAAAAATTCAATGTCAGGTTTACTGAAGTTTGAATTTTCAAGGAGTGAATATTGACTGTCATTATATAGACTTTTAAGTCAATTTAAGAGTAAATTAAGATACTGTGCATTTAATATCTATAACTGCATTTTTTGTTGCATACTGTATGTCAAATTTTTGCATCTGGGAGGCTACATTTAAAAAAATGTAGAGATAGTATGTCAGGAATGTCATACATCAGTAATACAATCTTGATCACTAAAAAGGAAATACTTGAGGGATATAAAGCCACATACATTTGGAAATTTTGATCCAAAAATCTATTATCCTGATCTTCTTTGCCCTTCTCATTTGTACCAATTGCTTTCAATGCTCCTTAAAGTGATGCCCAGAAATGGACACAGTTTGAGGTAAGAGCCAACCCATATGGACATGTGCTAAAAATTTTAAAGTGGAAGTTTTAACAAGTAAAAAAATAATACTTTTAAATAAAATTTAATTAATATCTAGTTAGGGATATATAAAAGAGACTGTTAAGGATGTTGGATAAGAAGACAGTATGATAAAAGTAGAGAAACTCCACACAGATTTTTTTTTTTAAAAAAACCAAAAAAGTACACACAGGCAATCCTTGGCGTGGACAGTTAAAAGTATATTTTCTTCATTCATCAATAATTATATTAATCCAAACTTTATAGACTCTACATATGCATCAGATACATACAGTCATGACTTACGCATTATTGCATTCAAACAATTAAAAACACACAAGTTCTTGCAGTACTAAACATACCTCTTGTACTGAACGAGCAGCTGGCTTGTCTTGATGATTGGCCAATATTAAAAATGGCAAAGTGCATAATTGTGGATGCTGCAGTGCAGAATGCAGTTCATTCCTAGCAATTTCTAAATCATCTTCTGAAGAAGCACTGTCTAATACAAATATTACTCCTTGAGATCCTTGATAGTAACGACTCCAGTATTTTCTGATATTGTCAGCCCCTTTGGCAATTATCAAATAAAAAAACAAGCATAAACATTAATCAGATGACATACAGCACAAATTACATATATCTTGTTTAGACATATTAAAATTAAGTTTCAATGTTTTCTTTTTACCATATTTTAATTTATTACACTATTAGAAAATTTCATATCAACATTATAAGAAATGGTCTCCTAGTTTCTAGTCTGATGCCTTACCCACTACACCAAACAGGGAATCCCTTACTACCATATCTCTAAAAATATTTACTTCTGACAATTTTTTCACTGGTTATATTTTCCAGCTATAGCTTTTACATCTTAAAAACAAAACAAAATTAAAATTCACTCTCTTGCCTTTTTTTAATCTGTTCCTTTACTTCTCTCTGAAACTCTTATGCTGAATCCTCTTCTATGCATTATTTAATCAATTTGCATTATCCAGCAAAGAAATTTTGTTTTTATAGAACTAAATTGGGTATTCATCCAATGTCTTCTTAAAACATAGTTGAGTGAATGAGGGTTAAGGTTTGTTCTCCAAATTTGTGGATTGGTTTCCAAACGTTTCGTTATCAGGCTAGGTAATATCTTCAGCGGAGTTTAGGGAACTGCCCTATGTTACCTAGCCTGGCAACAAAATATTCAGAAGCCAACCCAGAAGCTCAGAGAATGAACCTTCACCCCCATCCTACACCCAATCTACAGATATTCCCCACTATTACATAGCTGAATATCCAGAATAAAGCACTTTACAGATAGTCACTGAGTTATGACATTTAACATCATTCCGAGGTCGATAAAATGATGAACCGGATGGTTGGGGCGAATATGGTGACTCTGTAAATCACTTAGAGAGGGCTGTAAAGTATGTAAGTCTAAATGCTATTGCCCATTAAGCACTTCCAGCTTTTATAAAATTTTGTGCCACTCTCTGTAGTCATATGGCCACGTTTTGTGCTTGGCAACCTGTTCACACTTACAACCAGTTCCCAAGTGCTCCATGATCATGCTATTTGCAATATACTCTGCTTACTTCCCAGAAAGTCAATGGGGAAGCCAGCAGGGAAGGTTGAAAGTTGCTGTCACCTGTTGAAAGGACTCCCACTCATACCTGGGGGCTAGCTAAAAAAGCTGCCTAAGTCTCAGCCCCTCCACTAGACTGGACAAATGGGGCTTGGATCCAGAAGGCATAAGCTTCATTTTTGCAGCACAGTGGAGATGTTCTCTTCCATGCATGGAAGGAAACTTGGCTACTCCATCAGGCTGCAGAAAATGAGACTTGTATCCTGAAGATCCAAGTACTATTTCTGCACTCTGGCCCATCTTTTCCACTGAACTGCAGAAATGTAGCTCACATCCGGAACTTCTGAGTTCCATTCCTGCAGTCTGGATGAGGCATACTCTTCTAGCCTTCTAGAATGATGGTGTTCTAGAACTTCTACCCATCTAGAATGATGGTGTTAGTAAAAAGATTTCTATCCTTCAGGAGGATGGCGATCACTAGCTTTCTAGCCCTAGGAAGGCCACTTCTCCAAATCAAATGATTTGGAAAGGAACCTTTCAATGATTGTGAGAACTGGACCCATTTGCAGGATGGCTCAAGGCAGGCTTGATAGGAAGGCTATGTCTCACATTAAATGAAGTTGCATGCAGCTGCAGAAGAAGGCGAAGATAAGTGAACCTGGACATGATGAAGCAAAGAGACAGTCCTCTCCCCAGCACTCAGTATAACAAACTGCATGATCACTTAATAACCACAACTGGGAGAGTTGGGATTGTGGTTGTTGAGTGAGGCTAATACATGGGCATCTGACTGCTTTAATGACTGCTTTGCTCAATGACAAAGACTCCAGTCCCTGGTTTAAACATAAGTTGAGAAATACCTGTATGTAGAACAAAGCATCCGTAGAATAGTTTTGCTTTAATTTAATGTTTTCTTTCATCTCAAGCAAAAGAAGAGTCACATTTCCAAAGTTATTTTTCACAAACATAATTTAGATGAGCAGTTAAAACTTTATGAATGAAACAAAACTCAAAATGTGGAGCGGAATACAAAATTGCTGATTCAATAGCGACAGCCTAAATATATATAATAGATCAGCTAACATAGTCAAAATGATGCTAGGAAAGCAATACCAGGCTACTGTTCCCCAACCTGATGCTCGCTACATATATCACTTCACCTTCCAATTATGCTGTTTGTTCAAGAAGTTCTGTGTAATATCAAGGTCCATGATGAATGGCAGTCTTACTATAATATGTAATTAATGGGAAATGTGCATTCTAAGTACAATGTAGCAGTTTTAAGAAAAAAAATCTGTATCTGATAATTATGAATGAATTATCAGATAGTAGAATGTCTCGCAGTTCTCCAAGCATCTGAAGAGTTGCCATTCTAATAGGCCTTTTTTTGTCTGAAGTAATTAGATGACACTCTAATTATTTCCAGAAATATAAGTATCATGTAACAAACATAAAGCCTTTTTTTAATGTAACTTTCTGTTTACACTTAACTGGAAATATAGTTCAGTTAAATTATAACTAAGGAAACACGGAATCTTCATTAAGCTGTTACAAATCTCCCAAACCTTATACATAAATTTGATTGAAACTATTATTTGTTGTGTTTTATTTTGATATAATACATCTCTTGGAAACTCAGCCCCATGTATCAATACTCACAGTGCTATAGCTAGCCACCTTCAACAACAATTCCTTATCTCTTTTTTATAAAGTCGATTTCCCTGATCCAACCTTTCACTAGTTAAACATTTTTCCTCACTTTCTTCCTGAGATGGATCTACTTTAGATTGTACCAGGCAGTGACTACACCTAGTGGTGGAAAGGTACTTGATAAGTATCAAAACTATTGCTTATTGTCATAAATGAAGACACAAAGGAATCAAAAGCTATATAATATGCATCAATTGTGCATATTATGTATAGCGTTCTTTACCTCCAAGTTCTTTTACATTCAATATTGCATTCTGGAATGGCACTGCTTTTATGCTAAAACCTGAAAACAGAAATACATAAAAATATACTTTTTTCAGTACATATGTTCACTGTAACATTATTTTCCTCAGTTTAACCTATTAGCATCTTGTCAACTTAAGTTAGTAAAATCAAATTACTAATAATTGTTACCATGAGTTATATAATGGGTAGATAAAAAAATAAAAGTATGCAAATGCATTTTGTATTATTTTAATTCAGAAGTCCATGGTATTCTCTAAGCTTGGTTGTTTATTTGTAGACATATCAATACCCAAACAGGAACATCATAAGTGCTAGCTAGTATGGGGGTTGCTTCCTGTTTATATATAGCTTTTGACTTGCAACCATAATTGGGACTGGAATGTTGGCTACTGAATCACTAATCAAAATATAATGTCATTGATTAGCTCAATGACTGCAATTCTGACATGCCTGGTTGCAGTTGTTAAATGATCTCTTGCATTTAATGCCTATAACTGAAGAAACAAAACAAAACATCAGTTCACCTGTAGTTGACACTATATTTTCTCTATTTTCACTGCAGAGCTGGGACAACAGGCTTGTCTTGCCAGAGCCACTGAGACCTATGCAAACCAAGTCATACTCTGGTCGTGGAGGTGGAGGTCCTTTGCAGCAAAGGGCTCGAAAACACTGTTGAGAAAACATTAAGAAAGTTTGTTTACTTTTTTATAAGTAACAAGAAAAGGAAGAAATAATATTTGAAAGACAGAATGTTACTCAGAATCAAAATGTAGAAATAAGAAGAATATTCTGGTTTTGCTACACTATTGCACAGAAAGGGTTATCCAGTTCTGCAATCTCTATCCCAAAAGCATTATTACCTAAGTTAGGGTAACTTTGTTAGTGTTTTCAAAAGGCCTAGTATGCCGCTGTCTTGAAAGATACTATTCATGGAAATGCAAAAATTTTCCCATATTATTTTTATTAAACCACGAAAGCAACTAATTTATTTCCTTCATAATCAATAGTTCTGCTACTCACTAACAGGATTCCATTAATTCTTGAATGATACATATGACTTTCCAATGAGTCATCAGTCAATGAGGAAAGCACTTCTCCTATAGGTTACACAGCAGGCCTGCATTGCCTAGTTCTCCCTTATTTTCATCTTCTCATCAAAGTTCTACATGAGAATAACTATCTACCAGCTTCCAATATAATATGTTCGGACTCAAACCTAAAACATCAATAATAGATCTCTATTACCAAAAGCTTGGGGGAAAGCAGGAAATATTTAGCAGAAATATCTTAAGGGAAGTATTTCAGCAATCCTTTTAAAGGGAACAACATGCTGAATTTTGGAATATTTTCTGCTGTTGTCACTCATTAACATACAGCTCTCATGGTTATCAGTCATCTTTGTGAAAGAAATGTTATACAACATGAAACAATGTGCCTACAACTAAACTGGGATTCTTTTACAATTTGGGCAGGAAAGTCATTAAACCTTGGCTCCTTTAGAGACCCTTGTGAGCAAATTTGTTTGACTAAAGGCCCCCCATTTTTATTTAATTGAAACACCTTTATGCCACTTTAGTCATTTGTTTCTAAGCAACTTATCCTGAGCAGCAACAAATATACAGTATAATAATACAATGATAAAAGATAGTTATCAAATATAAATGCCACCCACCATTATTATATTCTTAGACATAGAAATCATGACTCCATGTAACAGAAAACACAAAGGTACATCCCATATAGAGTTACACAAATAAACACATGTTTTTCAATACATCTGATTATTAAAAGTGATGGCATGATCCTTTGATGGGAAAGTGTTCCATAGGAGAGGAGTTCTACAGAGAATACTGGCTTGTTGCGGGGGAGAGGGGGGGATGTAATCAGTAACCACTGTCTAGTTTCTTCTGTGGCACACCTTAGGCACACATAGACCCTAAGTAATGCAGACTTTAAAGATTATCATCTTTACCTTAAATTACAATTTGAAACAAGCCAGTTACCAAGGCACTCTTGAAATACAGATGTTACATGGAATAAATTACCTAAATTGCCCTGCCTAATAGCAATAGCATTTAGACTTCACAGGGCTTTACAGCCCTCTCTAAGCAGTTTACAGAGTCTGCATATTGCTCCCAACAATCTGGGTCCTCATTTTACCCACCTCAGAAGGATGAAAGGCTGAATCAACCTTAAGCCTGGTAAGATTCGAACTGCCAAACTGCAGGCAGCTGGCAGTCAGCAGAAGTAGTTTGCAGTACTGCATTCTAACCACAGCACTGACATGACTCTTAACATTAGTATTTTGCACTAATTGCAGATTGCAGAAGATTTTCAAGGGCAGACCCCCATGCAGAGTGTGTTAGAGTAGTCCACTTGTGAGATGACAAGGACAGCCACTATTTCTACTCCAAAACAGTCACAGGTGTGTTTATTCTCCTCATGCACATGTTTACATTGATTGCATGATTTTTATCTTTGCTTTTTACATTTTATTTAGTCATTTGTTTTTCTCTTGTGGTGTTTTTAACCTTATTGCCTGTGATAAACAACATAACTTCAATCTGTTTATAGTTTACCAAACATTTCTATGATGCAAACATCATTGCAAGAGTCATTGGTTTAACATTTTTATGACAGACGTACATTGTTCATGTCAGGCCAGCAAATGCATCTGCACTTTTCAAATGTGTATAAAATAGCAATAGCAATAGTATTTAAGACTTATATACCGCTTCATAGTGCTTTACAGCCCTCTCTAAGTGGTTTTAACCACTTTGCCACCAAATATGTTAGACTTCTTTTTCTTAGGTATGACTGAGTACACTTATAATAACAAGGCAAAAATGTGGTTTTGTGTGTGGGTGGGTGTTTGACATAGTGAGTTCATATACCATGGTTTGCAATTTTCTCTCTCTCTCTCTCTCTCTCTCTGTCTACTTGTTTAGGCATAGAACACATAGAAATGCATACACATAGAAATATAACCACATATATGTGATAATATTGAATTAAATAAACATGGTCTACCAATTAACACCAAAAACAATTTCCAAAAAGTTTGATCAAATTCCTTGGAATTTCTCTTCCATACCATTTTGTTGAAAAAGAAATATTCATGTAAATCATTAAAATAATACATATCAATAATTTATTACTGCAGATCCTGTAAATTTATCCTTCCAGTGTTATATAATAATTCTTTTGGCTATCCCACATAATAAGTTCCCAATTCTTGATAACTAGTACATTCCGAATACTGGGATGATAGCCAACAAGGACATGTGCATCGCCTTGACATTCAAAAGCAATCTAAAATCATGTAACAACCCAAGTGGATTTCAATCCAAAATGTGAAAATAAGGGAACAGACCTATTCTCCTCCATGCTGCATCGAGAGCCCAGGCTAGGTTGACTCCTTCCTATGACGTCATAGCTAAGTCTGTACTAAGATATAAAAACCAGCCCCCGGGAGAGACCCCAGTTTTTGACTCAGCTCCTTTCAGTCAGTAGCTGTGTCTCTGAAAGGGTTCTGTTAGATAGCAATCACCGGCGATTTTCAGTACTTTTTTCCTTTCTTCAAGCAGCTCCCAGGAGAGCAGGGCTCTCTTTCTCTCTCTCTCTCTCTCTCTCTCTCCTGCAACGTTGGAAGCAGCTTTTACAGAGCTCTGTGCAGGCAAGCTGGGCAGTGTCTGCAGACCTCCCCCACGCCTGCAGTTTGGAGCAATCGTAAACACGATTGGCAAACTGATAAGATCTCAAGCCAGCTGATCGTGTAACTGGTTGCTGTGTTTTTCCCTTGCTGACTTCGCTCGGGGCTCTGTATAGCCTAAGGAGCGATTCTTCAATCTTGGAGCCTGTTTTCCTGCAGTCAGCGGCCATCTTTGATTCAAGCCTTCCACCACAAGGTGAGCAGCCATTTTGTAAGCCCGGGGGCCATTTATACCCTAAGGGGCTTCATAAAAAAATTTCTAAACAGCTTCTTTCCAATGCAAGAGCCTTTATTTTACAAATGGAGCAAGATAAAACTCTGGCAGAGCTCCCCCCCACCGCCCAGTGGAACAGTCTCTTAAGCCCAATAGGAGAAAAAGACATAGGCAACGCACCCAATCAGTCCAGAGGGAGGTGGCTGCAAAAATCAAAGGTAAGGCTCTAGCCCCAAAGAAGGCAACTCAGGCTGAATTAAGGGCAGAGAAGCGCAGACATGCAGCCCTAGAGAGGCAGTTCAACAGAACTATTCAACAGAAGGGAGTGCAACTACAGCATGTTTCAGGTGATACTCGTGGGCCCCAACCAAGCCCTCCCAGGGGAGGAGAAGTTATCTATGAGCCTTTCCATCCTCCATCCTGGTCTCCTGAGGCTCTTGCTGTATAGTCAGATCCTCAGGATTTAAGCAGATCTGGGCCTTATTTCCAACAGGCTTCTGTGCCCTATGCTCCTCCCACTTCCTCAAGGGCTCAAACCTCTCATCAATCTAGGCCTGAAGCCACCTTCACTCCCTCAGCAGCAGCCTTCGGTCTTCTGCCTCTACCTTTGAGCATAGACCAAGGGATATCCAAGATGTAGTCTCATCAGCTATTAGGCAGGGATTGGCTGAAGGCTTCAAGCAAATTCTTCAACCTCTGGAAAGGGTTCAGGCCCTTCTCCCTTCTCAATCTATAAGTTCCTTGCCTCATCATCCTGATTTACACAGGCCTCAGGACCTCAGGGTCCATTCTTCTCTACCAGAATGGGAGGAGGTTGATGAGGAAGGAAGGCCTTCACCATCTGAACACAGTTACTCCTCTCATTCAGAGTGTGAAGAGGATGAGATTTTTGACCAAAATATTCCAGAGGAAGAGGATTCTTGCCCAGAGTAGACATCCTCTGCATTCGTCTTCAAATCTACTCTCTTCAGACCATTACTCAGCAAGGCCTTGGTCACTGCCAAGCTGTCGCCAGAGGAAGTGGCTCCCGAGCCACAAGGAAATCCCTCTAGCTAAGGGGATTCCCTCTTCTCCAAGCCTGTAGTGCATGCAGAGGTTTTGCCTTCTCCCATTTTGTTCCGGGACATGGTCAAGGAACAGTGCGCTTCTCCTTCGGTAGGTCCTCGCCCATCTTCTCTAGATAAGCATTTCTACAATGTCAGCACAGCTCTGGACAATGCCCTGGCAGTGCCTTCTGTTGACATTCCGGTTCTGGCCTCGTTCTCATCTTCTGGCACTCCCACGGAGCCAGAAGATATCCTGAAACCGGATGATAAATGTTCCGAACAGACCCTCAAGCACAATCACTTGGGCTGTTCGGGCTTCAACAGCAGCATCCTTCTTCACCAGGGCATCCATACGGTTGCTGCGCCAACTCCAGAATAGATTGCCTGCTTCTGACCTTCGGTCTCACCAAGACCTTAATAAGAGTATTGCAGCGGTGGAATTCACTGCGGATGCCACTCTCAATTCCGCCAAATTTGCATCCAAGGCCATGGCATCTTCTGTAGCAGCAAGAAGACTTTTATGGCTCCGAAATTGGCAGGTGGAATCACACTGAAAATGGAAGGTGGCTTCAGTTCCTTTCACAGGCAATAAGCTTTTTGGCGATGCTCTGGAGCCTTATCTCATCGAAACCAGAGATAAACGTAAAATTCTCTCTTCCTCTGGGAAGAAAGACAACTATTGCCCTGCTCCTTATCGCCCTCCTGCCTTCTGAGCGGAGACCTCATCTCGCTTCCCCCATTCTCAAAGGCTGTACTCCCAACGCCAAGACCAACGGGTGGAAGCATCTGGCAGGCAACAACGTTCTACTGGTAAATGGCCCTTTGGGGGGGGGGGTTCCTTCCATCGCTCTAAGTAATCCCTCGTTCTCCCCACCCACTGGAGGTCGCCTAGCCTTCTTTGCCTCCAAATGGGAGGAGTCAACGACGGACGCCTGGGTGCTCAGCACTGTTAGGTCAGGGTTACAATTGGACTTCCTAACCCCACCCGCTCAAAATTTTTTGATCTGTCCTGTGTCTCAGGACATTTCCAGGCAAGCCCTCATGAATCAGGTCATTTAGCACCTTCTTGAAATCAGGGCTATTCAACCTGTTCCCCCGTCTCAATGGGGACGTGGGCTTTATTCTCACCTTTCATCGTTCCCAAAGCCTCAGGGGGGTGGCGAGCCATCCTTGATCTAAAATTTCCCAACCAATTTGTAAAATACAGGCGATTTAAAATGCAGTCTCTGCATTCTATTTTAGAGAGTGTTCGGGAGGGCGACCTCCTCTCTTCCATTGATCTCACTGAGGCTTACCTCCACATCCCAATTTGGCCTCATCATCGTCAGTTTCTCCATTTCTGTTATCAGAATACCCACTACCAGTATCGGGCACTTCCCTTCGGCCTCTCATTGGCTCCAAGGGTCTTCACAAAGGTTCTGGCAGCATTGGTGGCATCTCTGCGTTCTATTCCAGTGAGGATCCAATGCTAGTTGGGTGACATTTTGATTCTTTCCTCTTCCATCGGGATCTGCAAATTACCCTGTCATGTCTCCAAAGACATGGATTTTCCATCAACACCAAAAAGAGCCAGCTCTCTCCTACAACCAAATTGCAACACTTGGGAGCAGTCATCGATACCATGTTGTGCCAGGTTTTCCTGTTCCCAGCTCGTGGAAAGAGCCTTGCAGAGATCATCAGTCAGATCCAACAACATCAAATTGTCCCCCTGTCGCTGCTGTCCAAACTTCTGGGGAAGATGGTTTCCTGTATTGGCACTGTCCCATGGGCTCGGCTCCACTCCCGAGCCCCCCAGTGGTTCCTGCTTCCCTACCAATGAGCAGGAACCAGCCACTCATCCATCAAGGTCCCGCTCCCACCACAAATCCAGAGATCTCTCAAGTGCTGGCATTCCCCATCTATCTGGAGGGGACTCCTGTTCAGGGACCCAGACAGGCTAGTGATAACCACCGATGCCAGCCTCCTGGGTTGGGGTTCCCATATGCAGGGCCAGATAGCCGAGGGCGTTTGGTCCAGATCAGAACAGACCCTTCCCATAAATTGGCTAGAGCTCACAGCCATTTTTCTGGCTTTCAAGCATTTCAGGCAATCAGTGACCAGCTCTCATGTTCCAGTTCTTACAGACAACATGGCCGCAAAGGCTCATGTCAACCAGCAAGTGGGAACGAGGTCCAAAGCCCTCATGAGAGAGGCTCTACGGCTGGGGTTATGGGCAGAAAAACACCTGTTATCGATCTTAGCGGACCACATTTCCGGGATCGACAACTCCCAGGCAGGAGCCTAGTTGACCAGGCAGAATGGTCTATTCCTCCGTCTCTCTTCAGGGACCTTTCCCTCAGATTCGGAATACCGGAGGTGGATCTCTTCTCCACTCCTCAAAATGCCCAAGTCACCAGATTCTTCATCAGGTTTCCTTGCCAAGGAGCGGAGGCAACCAATGCTCTTCGGTGCAGATGGCCCAAGGATCTCCTCTACGTCTTTCCCCTGCTTCCCATCATTCCGGCAGTAATTCAGAAGATGTTGGAGGAATGTGCGGAGCTCCTCCTCCTGGAACCCTACTGGCCCAGGAGGCCCTGGTTTGCGGACCTGGTCAATCTATCGGTGGCTTATCCTTGAAGGATCCCTGCCCATCTAATCTCCCCACACCAGGGGGCCCTGCTCCATCCAGAGTCCCAGTGGTTCAAGCTGACCGTGTGGCACTTGAGCGGCAGTGGCTAGAGGAGGCTGATCTTCCAGAAAGGGTCATCCTCACTATCCTGGCTTCTCACAAACCTTCTACAAGGCGCATCTATGATGCCACCTAGAAGGCTTTTTCCCAATGGTGCCTCAGGGAGGGTCTTTCTACTGCTTCAGCCCAGTTGGCAGAAGTTCTTAGCTTCCTTTAGCATGGCATGGAGAAAGGTTTGGCCCCCAACACCTTACGGAGGCAGGTTGCGGCCCTCTCCTCAGTCCTTTCATGGGGTTCACTTCCTTCCTTATCCCATCATACTTCAGTCAGGAGGTTTTTGAAAGGGGCTTCCAACCTGCACACTCCGGTGGTTCACAGGTATCCTTCCTGGGACCTTCATATGGTCCTTGATGCCCTTACAAAGCCCCCCTTTGAACCCCTTAGAACAGTGTCTCTCCATTTCCTGACTCTGGAGGTAGTGTTCCTTGTTGCCATCACTTCTGCCAGGAGGGTTTCCGAGCTTGCTGCTCTTTCCATCAGACAGGACCTTTGTTCCTTTCACGATGATAGGGTTGTTCTTCGTCTGGACCCCTCATTTATTCCGAAGGTTAACACCTGGTTTCACAGGTCCCAGGACACTGTTTTGACTGACTTCTGTCCTCTCCCGCACTATGACTTAAAGCAGCAGTGGCACACACTAGACATAAGAAGGACTCTTAGAATATACATTAAGCATACTTCCTCCTCCAGGAAGTCAGAAGCCCTGTTTGTTTCCTTTTTCCCTTCTCACTTGGACCACAAGGCCTCTTCTCCTACTATTAGCAGGTGGGTCAGGTCTTGCACTGAGCAGGCCTACAAAGCTTCTGGCTCCCCAAGGCCTGACGGCACACTCTACCAGAAGTGTGGCCATTTCTGCTGCCTGGGCGACCCAAGCATCCTTGGAGGAGATTTGTCATGCAGCCATGTGGACATCCCCATCTCCTTTCATCAGACACTACCGTCTGGATGCTTTTGCCTCGGCGACTGCAGCCTTCGGCAGATGGGTGCTTCAACAAGTGGTTCCACAATCGGTGCGATGAGCCAGAGAAGGACTCACCTGTGGACATGCAAGCTTTGGTATGTCCCATCCTGGGCTCTCGATGCAGCATGGAGGAGAATGGGCATTGGTAGTAGTTACCGTGAGCACCCTTTCTATCTATGCTGCGAGAGAGCCCAGTCCCCCCCGCCTTGATTCGTCCGGAGAGGGTAAGACATATTTCTGTATTTACTTTGGGCTTTCAGAGACACCTTTCAGTCTGTCAAGTATCTTCGCCAAAGCTGGGGTCTCTCCCGGGGGCTGGCTTTAATATCTTAGTACAGACTCAACTATGACATGATAGGAAGGAGTCAACCCATCCTGGGCTCTCTCGCAGCATAGATAGAAAGGGCGTTCACGGTAACTTCTACCAACGCCCACTTTTTGCACTTTATGTTTCCAATTTCTGAGATCTACCTCCAAAGGAAGCCTGTTACAGTTAACTCATATTAAACATATTCTTCAATATCCAATATTTTCAGAATAAAATTTTACGCAGCACTATCCCCATCCTAAGATCAAAAAACAGATAGTTTAAATTGTTTTAAACAACCTTCCACTGATTTTCCAAAAAAAGATGTTCCAGATTATTATTCCAAAAATTGTCTAAATGATTAATATTAATTTCATCAAATTCCTTCAATTTTTACAAACAGTTTTGTTGGCTTAAGAGGCTCAACTGTTTCCTCCAAAACCTCTACCAGATGTGGAACTTCAGAGGCCACATTTGTATCAAGAATAATCCAAATAACAAATGTTAAATTGAATACATTGCCAAAAACCTCATTCTTTTAAAATTCAAACTTAAGTCTTCCAAAAGTTTTAAAATTGCTGCATCAGAACTAGATTGATCAAAGTAAGAAAATTATGAGATATCCAATTCTATCCAAAAGAGATTTGGATTAGTAATTCAGGAGCTGTCATACTGTGTATTTTGTTTGCAGATGCTCTGTCAATCCTCTTGGCTTTATGGCTTGTCCAAGCAAACCAAATCTAAACAGACCAATGCAGTTCTTTAAATATATGGTTTTAAATCTGTTTTCCAATTTTTTTCAATGTAAGCATTTTATTTGGTGACAAGCAACTTCACATTGCTATTATCCCTAACCTATATCAATATAAATTGATAGTTCAGCAGAAGAGAAAATTTATTTATTTATTTATTTGATTTGATTTGTCAATCGGTCACAAGATAATAGGCATAAGTATAAACATGAGTAAGAATACAGGAAATAAGGTATGAATAAATGGGAACAATAGGACAGGGACAGTAGGCACCATTGTGCACTTATGCACACCCCTTACAGACCTCTTAGGAATGGGGTGAGGTCAATAGTGGATAATTTGAGGTTAAAGAGTGGGGGTTAAAGGATGTAGCAACAACGTCAGGTAGTGCATTCCAGGCATTGATCACTCTGTTGCTGAAGTCGTACTTTCTGCAATCAAGTTTGGAGCGGTTTACTTTGAGTTTGTATTTGTTGTGTGCTCTTGTATTGTTGTGGTTGAAGCTGAAGTAGTCATTGACTGGTAGGACATTGTAGCGGATAATTTTGTGGCTACGCTTAAGTCATGACAAAGCTACAGTCAAATACTCTTATCTCTATATACAATAGACACAACATGAAGAAGATAGAAAGAAAAGGGATCCCCAAGTCAATATCAAGATTTATATGATATTAGCCATTTTCAACCCTGCCATGATGCACAATCAAGGATTTGTTATAATTATATTGGAAACCATTCAGTAACTAGTGCTACTCAACGTGAGATACACATTCAGGAAAAGCCTATAGAGGACCTGATTGATGGGGTCCTGCACTTGAAGATTCAATTCATTGCTATCAGTGAAAATAAAGCTTTTCTATCCTGCTTTTTTTTTTACGTCCTCGTGATATACTGCAAAAGTAGTATTACTTTCTATTGCCTTTGCCAGATCCAAGGAAATATCATCAGCAAAAGACAGTCCTAAGCTTTAGGGAAACTAAGGGAAACATTGACACAAGATAGATCCTTCATGCTCAGGAAGTTCTTTAATGGGGTATTTTCAAGTTTAACCATCTCTGCAGATACGGGTGTAGAAATTTCATGAATGCAAAGGCAAGTTAAAAATTTTAAAGTTAAAAATGGAATAAAAGAAAATATCCAGGAGATGACGCCCATTACAAAATATATCCATTATAGGTCATTATTATGGACCTTTCAAAACATCTCAAGAAGAACTTGCTGTTTAACTGAGTACAGTACAACACAATCTCACAGAAAGAATTACACTAGAAAAAGTCCTACTAGAAGACTCTTTTTAAAACTTATTTTGCCAAAACCAAGGTACGTGCTTGTCACATTTATAATATCTCAAATGCCAAACAAGTTAGAAAACAGAGCCTGGTATTTTATTACTGGTCTGTAGCATTAATGATTCACGAGATGTGAACCTAGCAAAATAATTTGAAATATTATATCACCTGTAATCAAAAAAACATTTAAAATTTCCCTATATTCTTTATGAAACTGGCATCTATTTATTTATTCTGTCTACCCTGTACCTTCACATTATTGGAGATGATGCTCCTATACAGAACTTTTAGCCTAGACTTCTAGGGTTTTTTAAAAAGGATTTTTAGTTTTATACCTACATTTTATTAATCTTAAGTGTAATAACTGGAACCAGAAATCAAGAGAGGGAAGCATACTTTATATTAAAAACTGAATGTACATTCAGTTAAAAGAAACATGATAGTATCAATAACTTTTCTTACCTTTGCCAATAAATATTACCACACCCTAACAATGATCCTATTGATTAAGGATGTCTGGACGAACTGAAGTTGTTGTTTATTTCATTAAGAAAGCATGCAACTAACTGCCCCCTTATATTACTTTCATGTATTTTTAAAGGTAACCAAACAATGGAAATTAGGATTTCCAGGACCAGAGGTAGTATTCTACCAGTTCGGCCTGGTTCTGCTGAGCCGGTAGCAGCAATGAGCAGAGGAGACCAAACCAGTTCACCTTTATTCCCTGGTTTTGAAGCGCAGCTGCTTTGTGCGGCCCAGCAGAGTGCCGTGTGGCAGCTTCTGAAGCAACAGGGAGAGTGCAGGCTTGCAGGAGGTGAGTGAGAAGGCCTCTGTGCCTGCGTAAAGTGCGTATTTGGCGCATGCACACCCAAAATGTGTGCACACATGCAAAGTGTACCCACTAAGCCACACCCAGCAAACCGGTGGTAAAAATCTTTGAATCCCACCACTGGTCAGGACTACTGTCATAAATAAGACATCCCGCCTTAGAGCTGCATCACTCAGCAACAGAGTACCTGGTCCCAATTACTGTTTGTAAGTGATGATTATCTGCAAACCAGAAGCATTGTCTTCTTCAAGAACACCCTGGTTTTCTGATCATTTATAGCTAATACACACTAAGCCCATACTAATGTTTTGGATTTTAGGAAACACAGTATTTGCGTAGTTTTGATTTCTAGCATTTCTTTATATTTGCTTATTCAGAAACAGTGCTGAACACTCAGATTACTTTTGCCTTGTGAACTGACTGCTGAAAAACAGCCCTTTGCCAATGGTAAGAGCTATCCAAGGGTAAAACCTCCAGGATGCCTAAGAGAAGCAAATGAAAAGAGGTCATTGTCATTTTCTAAAGGCCACAGTTCTTTCCAATCAGATCTAACACAACTTATCTTGTGCAGCCATAGGAAACTACATTGCTGGTTCCTGGAAATATTATAAGAATATAAATATGTGTATATTCTTCCCATTCTTTTTGAATTCGTATTTTTTTAAGCTTTATACTCTTCTCTTGGCTTGAGGATGCTAATAAGCAAGATTAAACACTGTGAACCAGAATTATAGATATAGAAAGCAAAATGAGGCAACACTGAAAATTCATCAAAAAATGAAACTATTAACAGAATAAATGAAATTTGGGTGTTATGAACTCTGTACATAAATCATTTTTTAATTATCAAGCAAGATGTATAATGAAATCTAATATTGCTTTTCTAACAATTGAAAAATGGCATATACAGTGTGGGTCGAGTTCTGTGTAAAAAAGAACAAACATTAAAACTCACTACACACAACAAATTGTTTTCTGCTCTGTATGGTAGTCAGTATTATGTTAATTGGATAATAAGGATGAGATATTTTTTCTTTTCCTTCTGACACAATCACTGGTATCTTGAAGATCTAAACCTTTAAAAATGTACTTTATTGATATGCTCATCTGACATTTGTATATATGTAAAGTCACAAAATAGGCTGGGGAAAAATACTGAACAAAATCACCTCCAGCTAGATAAAATTTGGAAACATTGGTAGAAATTAGCACCTAAAAGTTTTTTATGAAACTATTTACAAATAACTTCCTATTTTATTTATAGCAGTGTATAATACTCCATATTTCAAATGTTATCTAGTATAAGGTCCAAAATATTAATCCAACCACTAAATCTTAACTATTAATCAGGCAAGTACCATTATGAATACAATAGAATCTCAAAAATTACACCACAACCAAAACCCACCACAGAACAAGATAGTACAATATTTATAACAGATGGAAAGAAAAAGTTGAACAAAATACAAATGCTTTTACCAATTCACTGCCAAAAAGTGAAGTATGTATGTTTATGTAATAATTAGCAATAGTAATGTAACTTGGACTGATATATCGCTTCATAGTGCTTTAGAGCACTCTGTAAGCAGTTTAACAGCCAGCATATTGCCCCCAACAATCTGGATCCTTATTTTATTGACCTCAGAAAGATGGAAGGCTGAGTCAACTTTGAACCAGAACTAAACTCCTGGCAGCGGGCAGAAGTAGACTGCAATACTGTATTCTAACCACCATACCACCACAGCTCTTAGAATTATATTCAGTCCTAAGTTGCTTGATAGCTACATGAGCGACATAAATTTAATAAATAAGTCTTTAAATAATTGCACAGTATAAAGTTAGAGTTAAGTCTAACCTATAGTTAAATATAGAAAAATGTTTATTGTTTATTTGAATTATCATTCTAGTTCAAACACTGAATTGCTAGATACTTTAAGAAAGTATACACAGAAAGAATAAAGGCACTTATAAAATAATAATCCTTGATTAAAAGAATAAAATAATAATCTTGACTGTATTTTGTCCCCCAGCAACTTCTGGTCAGTAGCTTACTGCTTGTTAACATGATTCCATTATGGAATCACTACTATATGTTAACCTGATTTCCATTATGGAATCACTGTTTGATTCCATTATGAAGTAATGATTAATAAATTTTGCAAAATCCACTCTGTAGTTTTGCTAAATACTTTAGCTTGTGTAACTTGTGGCAATGGACTTCATTAGTTCAACTATGTGTGGAATGGAACAATTTCTCCTATTTTTCAGATTTGATTGATCATCAGATTCACTGGATAAGTTGTAATATCATAGGAAGGAAGAACAAAATATTCAATCATTTTAGAAAAATTAGATCATAACTTCCTTCAGCCATTCCTCTTTCCAAAATAACAGTTCAGTTATAGTTTCATTTGCCCCTTCTTTATTTTTTATATCTATTAATTGTTGTTTGTTTGTTAAGAATCACCAGTGTAGAATTTTCCCCAATTTGTATTATAAATACTAGTAGTTAAGACAACTTGTCACAATATTAAAAACAATTCCAGTAAAATCACTAGCATATCAGTAGGATACTAATAGTTAAAAAAAGAGCACAAAAGGGAAGGCCTTGCTTTAAATTGATACAGACAAAAGAATATTTCAACAACTTGTTTTTTTAAATAAAGCTTTAAAATCTAGTATCATTTATTTGATGTGGACTCAAAAGTACATCAGCAAAAAAATGAAGTTGGGGCCCATAGTGTAAAAGAAGAACATTGGAAGTTTTAAAATGTTTTAATTCTGATAATTTGTCATATCACTGTTAAATATTTTAAGATATCCCATGAAAAATACAAGGTGTGACCTTTTTCTATAGTTCAAATGGCTACCACACACATTCTTTTTTTCCATCACCACCAACATTTTGTTATTATCAAAGATCCAAATTCAGAAAAAAGTAACTGAATCACAGAACAGTAAAACAATCCTTATGTGTACCATCAAGTCAGTGTTGACTCTCAACAACTAGAAAAACAGATTTTCTGTATGACAATTTGCCCCCAACCAGATCCTTCAGCACAACTTGTTCATTCCCCCAATGTACCCATCACCAATAAAACAATCCCTCCACCTTGCCACTAGCTAATTCGTCTTCCATCTTTCTGAACATTAGAGTTTTCTCCAAAGAGCTAAGCTGTCAACTTTGGAAGCCATATTCCACACTGCCACATAGCCTGAGAAAGTGGGAGGGGGATGATTTCAACTGAGTAGTTCTAAGTAGACAAAATAAAATTCTTTTGGTAGTTCAAGGTTATTAAGTGTGGCGCAGGATGGAAAAAGGATCTTACACTGGACCAACATGATTGGTCCATGTGATGTGATGATGGTAAAAAGGGGATGGATTGTAGTTTGGGACATTGTGGGAAGTCCGGTCAAACTTTTAGTTTCGAGATTCCACAGATGTGCCAGGTGCTATTCTAATAAAGGTACTTTTGAGATTCTGCTTGTCTCAGAGTTACTGATTGGAATGGAGGTTTGCTGGAATGCTGACATAAGCCTTCACATAATGTTTCTGAAATAAGATAATTTGAGCTTGGCTTTTTTTTTTTTTTGTACCTTGAATGAAAACTCTGAGCTGATTTGTACAATGATCCATTGGTTTGTTTTTATGGCTTTACGTGATATTCTCAGCCATTTTCTCCAAAGCCAATTTTTAAATGCATCAATTCACTTACTATTCTACTCAAAAGTCCAACTTTTGCTTCCATAGAGCGTTACAGGGAATACCGGTGTCTGCATTATTTTGATCTTTGGAGATATAATCATATTACAGCATCTTTTCCAAGGCCTTCATGTCAACTCTACCAAGTGCTGGTCAAAAATAAACCTTACTAACCAATGTGTTATTGCCAAAAGTTCTAGCTCCTCCTTATCCAGTAAGACTAACATTAATGCTGAGCACCCTAATTACTAAAGCAAAACTTCCCAATTGAATAGTTAATTCCAGAGCTTTTGTCCATTAAGAATATAGCCAAGTACAAAAATCATCTATCTGGCCAGGCAAAATAAAAATAAAAGATCAAGAAGAATGCAGATGTAAGTAAAGTTATTTTGTAAATAACACGCAGTTCCTCTTGATGCTTGTGCATATAACCTCTGCAATAGTGCTATCTTATTTTTCCTTTTACCACTTCAGAAGTTGATGGAAATAGTGGTATTTTATCATATTTGTCCTGTAAGATTGATGAAAGTAAATAGAAGATCAGGAATTATCTTATTAATAACAAGGTGGGAAATTCTTTTATACTCTTACCTCTCTAAAAGAGCATCTTGAATCCTGTTCAATCAAGCATTATATGGTTAAAATCATAGCTTTCAAATATCCATTTTTAAGCAGGTATCCCATGGGATAGCATTCAGCCTTCTCAACCCTCCTTTCTCAACTTTCAAAAATTATTTATTTATTTAGCTGCTCCTATATCCTGTACTCCTTATCCTGAATTCATGATGCTGCACATGGAGATTGGAGATAAAACCAATGATGAACATGGGTATATTAATATCCACTCTTGTATAATTGATTTTTTCCCACTAGACTGTGCTCACAAATGAATGAATGTACAATAGTTCTACAGTATCGACAGCCACTGAGAGCAGATTATGTTAGTATGTGTGAGTTTGTAGCAACATATGAATTAGCAGTATTTGTGAATATTCAGGTGGATTACATGGAAAAATAAAGAGTGTAGCTCTGCTTTTTTCTCAGTCTCAAATCCAAAATATTCTTTTTTTTCATTTAAACTTGGGAAACAAATAAAAACAAATCCATTATTTAGAACACATTACTGAAGTTGTAGCTCTCATAAGCAATAAAATATCATATACTACTATATCTGTGCATGCGCATACACAAATACATAAAAAAGAATACATATATACATATAAGAAACAAATCAGCAAATTTTCAGTCTCAAGGGATCATATTTTCAAATTCCAATCCAAGTATATAGCAATATAATTAGACACTATTAATTTTCTAACGGAAAAGAACGAAAGTCCAACAAATGTTGATTTTGTTTAAATGCCCTCACAAACCAAAAGTTCCCAACCCTCCAATTTTTCTTTCGCTCTGGTCAACAGCTAATCGTTCTTGCCTTGCATAGAAGCTCTGACCCTTCCATTTGAGGTAGTATGATCAAAGGCACTTTGGCCAGACTTGGAAAAACATTTTCACTGAGAATGGACATAGTGCCTGTCAAAAGGTTATTCCCACTGTGTGCAGCAAGCAGCTCATGTTACTTTAGTGTAACATGAAAGTTCAAACTCTAGCCACAGTAATCCACATACATGTTTTTCTTTCTAAAACCAGCATATGGAGCACACTGACTAGAAGAATACACCTAACATCTTATAATCTGAAAGAGGAAATAAAAGGTTTCCACAATCCATCGTGCAGCAAGTCACTTATTTTTAATCATCTCTCAAACTTGAACCATCTATTTGAAAATTGTTTCTATTGAATCTGAAATTGAGAAGGACTAGGAGCTTTGTAAATAAATTAGGCTCCCTATATCTTGTAGAAAACAAAATAACTTGGCGGCGTAAATCTTAATGTCAGTGACAGGAAGGCTTTGCTGAACCATTACCATAAATCTGACAAACGCTAATTTGATGGGTGGCTGTATCTGTCTGCTACAAAGCCAGTCTAGACAGTCTATTGAGAAATCCTAAAACACAACTGTTTGTTCCCCGTAACACCATCTGGATCTGGCAATAAGAGCCGACCCAGAGCCATTCACACATGGATCAAAGCGCATGCTAATGCCATCATGAAGTCATACACATAAAAAATTCAATCTGAGAACTCTAAGCAATTTTGCTAAGTCCTCAGTGGAGAAACCTCCAACTTCGCTCGACTCTCCAGCGAAGGGCATGAAGAGGATGAGGGGGCTGTGGAGAAAAGCACAGACTATTTAATGAGCTTGGCCCTCCAGAGGAATGTTAGGCCACCTATTGTATTGGAAAAGGCTCATGTCACACTTCAGTCTGCACATCCATCAGGGCGCCGCCTTTTCAAAACTGATCCAAGGCCTTGGTAATTACCTGTTTCAAACAGACAAGCCCAAAAGAACAGAAGGGTCTCCTAGGTATAATGCTTCAGTTTATTACAATAAGCTGTTAGGCTGTTCTGCATTATGACAATATTCCAAATCTCCCTCATTAAAAAGTGTACTGTGGCATTAGATCAAAGCATTAAGGGCCCCCCATTGAATCACGTTAGTATTACAAATGTAAAGAGCAGTCTGGCTGCAGAAAAAATTTAGTTCCCTCTCCCAAATAGACCTTGGATTTAATTCTGGAAAAATTGCTCTGTGTGCTGTGTGTGTGTGTGTGTGTGTGTGTGTGCATGTGTGTGTTACAAGATAACACCACCACCAAAAATCTTTTCCAAACACCATTAGACAGCTTCTACCTCAAACATTTCACATTAGCCGTAAGCTTATAGGGGTAATTTTTAACATTTGCAGGCTGTGTTTCTTATTGCATAGAATTTGTTCTTTTTCTTGGAAAAAAAGAGCATAAAGTACATTGGAAACGTAGGTTTCTTGTACACATTAGGGAGGAAGAAGGGATGTTCCTTCAATGCTAGTAAAAATGTCAATATTGATATTTCCTGTGGTTGCAGATGGGCAGCTCTGCTTTTAAATACTCAGACCAGGATCTGACAAGCAGGATGAGCTCATGAAATGAGCTTTCAATAGCCAAGAATAATTTATGGCTTTTGTGGGCATATCTGATCCTTCCCTCTCATTGGATCAGGTGGGGCTTTCCAAACTCCTTTCCATCTCTTAAGTGCCATAAGTGCTTTACAGGTAAAATTGGATTAATCTGTATAATTTGCACTTCCTTGAGTTCTACCAAGAGTATCAAACCTATATCCCATTTTACAACCCACAATCTTTGTGTTGTAGAATAATGTATCACTATGACTACAGGTAAAGAGGTTCAGTTCTAGCCAAACCAGTTCTATCATCATCATCATCATTTAGAAAAGAGACAGGTTAATTTTCAAATGATAGTTCAAAGCCAATTAAACTAATCATTTATCAACATGAAGGTAATAATTTCAATTACAAGTTCCACAATGTTTACATACAATTATGAACTTTATATTCAATTAATATGTAGGCCTGTTTTCCCATGGTAGTTTTAAAAAGCAAATTTTATAATGAGCCATTTTAGAGTAGACTCTTAAATAATTCAGAACCAGCTGATATGTTAAGATATCACAATTACATACATCTGATTCACTTCTGCTGACTTTACATTGTATAATTTTATCTGTGATCTGAAAAGCAAATACAGTAGTCCAGTAAAATGTAACCAGTATCTGCTGTTCTATTTTAGTTCACTGATTTGCCAATCCGATAAAGATTAAGTGAATGAAATATGTTCAATTTTTGTCAACTATTAAAAATAGATTCTTCTGTTAGTGATGATGTGTTTGCAACATAATGTATTCAAATTGTTCAATATTTTCATACACACACAAACACATAATAACACTATTCCGTTTGTAAATGGGCCTGCTCTTTTAAATATCCCATTTACTGTTACCAAATGATATTAAGCATAAAGATTTTCCCATGGGAAATACCAGCTACAGAGGGAAAACCATCTGGATTTTACTATACTCTAACTGTTAAATTTAATATGTAGTATCAAAGTCTCAGCTGCAGATAAATCACAGTATATTTCAAAAACTAATGTTAAGGCAGTTCCTCTATAACTAGAATTATTCATTCAATATGAATTAAATCAAGTAGGAGAGAGGGAGAAGAGAGAGAAGGAGGGAGCGAGAGGGAGGGAGACAGAGAGGGAGGGAGAGAGAGAGAGAGAGAGAGAGAGAGAGAGAGAGCCTGTGTGCAAAGCAGCTTTGACCAAACAGAACAATACTGCCATCTACTGTTCAGTATCATGATACATTTTGGGGAATTAAGAGTATCTATATGCCAGATCAGGGAGAATTTCTACAGATTAAAAAAAATGTGAAATATTGGCAACCTAAAAGGAAACATATTACATTGATGATTACTTTCCAATCATCATTCAAGATCATTGTAACTTTTTTTGAGCAAGGCATTCATGGCACTCAAAATCGAGCTGCTAAAATTAGTTGCATATTACTAAGAAAACTTCAAAGATGTGCCAATGTAAATAAAGGGAAGAGAATTGGAATATGAGGATATTTTTCTTTAATATTGCTGTCATGTGTCATAATGAAAAACTGTTAAACTACTCAAAACTTTTAAAGCTCCACTGTATACATAACATGTTCAACTACACACAACAAAAATAATAAAAAAGAATTGAATGTGAATAATAGATAGGTTCACTGCCTTGAATTTTATAAAAATAATACAGGCAGAATATAAATTAAATAAATAAATAGATAGTGCACCCTTCATAGAGAATAATAATCTTAATGGATGCATATTACAATAAATCCAAACCCAACAACCATATTAGTACCTGGATGTCTGTAAGAATAGAAACACTTGTTCAACTAGCAGTCACCTTCAAAACAAGCATTACAAAACACAACTGAGAAGACACACTAAGTCTTCCTTGCTACTATTTAAGATTGCCAAAATCAAGCATCTGATCCTTGATTTTGCACATTCAGTAGCACATTCTGTCTCTTCTAGAAAACCAAGATCTACACATGGTGATGTTACTAAGAGATTAAAGTAGTTTTCAACAGAACTATTTCAACAGTAGCTGAGCATGCTACTTTTAAGAAATGTATTTTGATTCCCCATTTTTTAATGAATGATGCACAAACGACAGAAAATATTTTTAACATCCAAAGGAAAAAAAATATTTTTAATATCCAAAGAGAAAAGGGGGTGAATTTCACCTGATATTCAGAAATAGGTTTCTATTGCACATTCCTCTACCACGACACACATAGTTGAATAACTATTAGCATGGTAAGATTAGCCATTCTTTTTGTCATTATGGCATTTCTTTAGGTCAATAGATGGTATGGATAGCATTTAGTTTTCCTCTACTCGAGGTAGTGCACATGTTTCTCTTCAGCCTGATTTTTAGCCTCAAGACAATTGCCTTTGATATCTGAGGTAAGAAGGAGCTTTTGGAAGAATTGTTTTCCACACTCAGGTTTAAAATCCTGCAATTAAAAGGGGGGAAGGACTATAAAAAAGGAACATATTTTTCCTTAATATCTGAAAAATATAAATCATATTTGCCTGCATTAGTCATTCCAGTTCATCTTTTCCCCCTGCCCTTATTCCAGACCTTGGCATTTTACAGTCCCTGGGCCAATTCAGCCGTTTGGCTTGACTCTGCCTGCCAACGTGTGAGAAATCAGAAATTACAAATCAAATGTAAAGAAGTATATGCCATAAACACAATAAACTGCACTCGTTTTATTTTGAAGGTGACTTTTTTTCAATTTCCGTATGTGCAGGCCTGCATGCCTATGCACTTTCACAACCCTATTGGTTCGGCTCTCCACAACAGTCCCAGTTTCTCAGAAAATTAATTGCTCATCTCCTGCTTTATTCTGTGTCTATTAAACAAATGAAAATATATTTAGAATATTGCACCACAGAAGAATTTAATCTTTCTTGCACCTGCATTCTGTCTGTATTCTCAAGAGGTAATGAATTAAAGCTGATGACTTTGCTTGCCCTAAGATTTATGTAATCTAATTTGCAAGTATTTCTCCCACTCTTTATTTTAGCCAATATTCTTGCACAAAGATAAGACTCCACATCCCCGCTCCCCCTATGCAAGCTCATTTACTGGAAGATTTAGAAAAGTTAGTTTATTTCACTCTAATGGAAAGTATATTGGTCCCAGCAGATTCAGAACAGCAGAACTGGAAAAGTCATTCAATCCAATGAGCCCATCTATTGCTCTGTGCAGACTTCTAATTAAGAGCATCTCAGTATCCCTGAATGGCGTACATACATTAGAAGGATAAGAAAGTACTATTCTACTGCTAATTCTAAAATTATTCAGTTTTATACAACTCTGAATCTCTTTTCTACTGTATTCTTTTTTCTTTTAATTCATCGTACCTTTTCCCCTCATAGGTTCTTTCAGATATCTATTAAAACAGACAAAGGGATAGGAAAGATAAATTTAAAAAATGAAATCTATAACTAGTAGTTGTCCAGCATCTTCATGAATATATCGAGGGACAGAAAGTTTAACAACTTTCCAGGTGAGTGTTTCCACTATTGAGACACTTAACTACATTATTTTGAACATCTTAAAAATATCCGTTTTAGAATCATACATTATTTTGAACATCTTAAAAATATCTGTTTTAGAATCATAGTAAGAAAAGCCCATTTAGACCACAGAACTCAGCTCCTTGCTCAGTGCAGGAATTCACATTAAAGTACCCCTGGCAGATGGTGGTCCAGCTTCCACTTGAACACATCCACTGAAGGAGGCCCATGACCTCTCTGGGTCACTGGTTCCACTGCCAAATTGTTCAAACTGTTAGGAAGTTTTTCTAACATTCAGTTGGAATTTGCCTTAATGTAACTTAAATCCATTATTTTGTGTCCTGTGGTCAGGATGACAGCAAACCTTCTTCTGTGTGACATCCTTTTGGAAATTTTAAAAATGCAATCAGACTTCCTGAATTTTGTCTTCAAGGCTAAACATGGCAATTTCTCCATTCTCTTTGTAGGATTCCCTATCCTGATCATCCATTTTATTTTATTTATGCATTTATTTGTATCCCACCTTTATTATTTTTAAAAATTACTCAAGGAAGCAAACATACGCAGCATTCCTTCCACCTCCTATTTTCTCCGCAATAATTCTGTGACGAGGGTTGGGCTGAGACAGTGACTGGCCAAATGTCTCCTAGCTGATTTCATGGCTAAGGCCATGAGGGATTTGAACTCATGTGGTTTCTAGCCTGGTACCTTAACCACAAGACCAAACTGGCCCTTCTCTGGATCTTTGTAATTAATATGAATATTAATTAATATGAATATTAATATCATTTTTAGAATACAATAGTACTGATCTATGAGAATGACGGTGTTTTTTCTTTACAGTTACAGTTTAATTTTCTTTACAGTTTTGTTACCTGTTTGCAAGTTCAGATAAATAACACAGACAACAATGTATACTAAAACAATTGGGTAGATTTTTTTTAAAAAAATAACAAAATAGCTCTTGGAAAAAATCCAACTGAGCAAGATAATCGGGAAAAAAATATTTCTAAAAATGGGGCACATCTTTCCAGCAGTCTTTTCATCTCAATGTCTGTTTCAGACTAAGCCTTTATTAGCAGTTTGTTTGTTTAATGAGAGTTCAAATCTTGTTTAGTCTCTGAACAAAAGGTCAGTCTCACTGACAAACCTTGAAGAAGGAGGATATCCAGCAGGTGCGGCTTTCTTCGGGGCAACCTGAATAGAGAAAAGCCATGTCTAATTTATTTAAATAGAGGAGTTCTTACTTGCTCTTAATTAAAACTTTCCTCAGAGATTTACAACACTGTGGATACAGCTATTAAAATTAACTTAAAATATAGCAATAAACATAATAGAATAAAGTAATTGATTAAATTAACAAAAACCACAAATGAATAAAGGCAAAAAGAGCCATATTTTTAAACTGTACACCATGTTAAATTATTTGGCAAGGGAAAAAACCCAGAATAAATGTAAAAGCAATGCGGGATATGAAGAGCAGGGGTGGGTTAGCATTTCCAAACTGGGAGTTATACCATATGGCCACCTCGTTAGTTTGGTTGAAGGATTGGGTGAATTTAACCAATAAAAGAATACTATTTCTAGAAGGCCACGATTTACAAAGAGGGTGGCACGCCTTTCTATGGGATGTAGGGAAAACCAATCAAAAATATTTCCATAGACATTTAATTAGAGATGCACTTTTAACAATTTGGAGGAAAATAAGGAAAAAACATTATACAAAAGTACCAGTATGGATTTCAACAATGGAGGCAATGATTCACCCAAACAATTTGGAGCTTACCAAAACAATTAAATACAAAGACTTATTAGACCCACAAGGAAATTTGAAACCGAGGCCGGATCTTCAGGAGCAAGGACATAAAATTGATCAATGGGTTTACCTCCAGATTCAAAGCAGATACAAACAAGACAAAAAAGAATTCGGAATTAATAACAAACTGCAACAATTAGATAAAATTTTATTAGGATCCAATAAAAAAAACATAACAAAATTTTATAACTACTTATTAGAAACAGAACTAGAAGAAGAAATTGTAAAAGGAAATATGATTGCTTGGAGTAAGAACGTAGGGCGCAGTATCACATTAGCGGAATGGGAGAAAGTTTGGGGCAGAAACAATAAGATTACCAAATCAGCAGCATACAAGGAAAATCTTTATAAAATGTTTTATAGATGGCATCTCCCCACTTCAAGGTTAGCGAAGATGCACCCCAACATGAGTCCGCATTGCTGGAAATGTAGGAAAAAAGAAGGAACCTTTTTCCATATGTGGTGGTCTTGTACCCAAAAGTATTGGAAGAACATTAAAACTTGGTTGGAAGAAATCACTAAAGAGCAGATTGAATACAAACCAGAGTCCTTCCTACTAGGGATTTTTGATAAGCAAATCTCCAAAAAAGCCAAATACATAACAATACACATTTTAACAGCGGCCAGATTAGCCTTCGCTCAACAGTGGAAACAACATCAAATTCC
Source organism: Pseudonaja textilis (assembly GCF_049901715.1). NCBI lineage: Eukaryota > Metazoa > Chordata > Lepidosauria > Squamata > Elapidae > Pseudonaja > Pseudonaja textilis. The sequence continues at coordinate 232,693,621 of NC_141991.1, read as the reverse complement.
ATCAGAAGAAATGATTATTGAAAAAATCTCAAAATGTGCAGAAATGGATAAATTGACTTTGGCGCTAAAAACAAAGACACTTCACTATACTACGATAGCTGGAATTGTTGGTATAATTGGATTGATCAAAGATAAATTATATATCATAAGGCATGAAAGAAAAGTATCAACCTATAATAACAAGGTAGCGATATAAGTTAAAAACAGGTGTGGTTATAGGACACAAGTTAAGGTTATGAAAACGAAAGAAGATCTTGCAAACTGTTAAAATAAGAATACTTTTTACTTTGTAACCTCTTTCTTTCTTTCTTCCCCCTTTCTTTTTCTTTCTTTTCTCAAAATTCTTTCCCTCTCCTTCTCTCTTTTCTTTCTTTTTTTTCTTTTGCTTATTTGTGTATGTATTGTGATTGGTTTTAATTGTAAAAATTAATAAACTATATTTATAAAAAAAAAGAAAATAATTCACAAAAAAAATTCTGCACCATGAAATCCTGATCTGGTGCTAAGAAAAAAATTTAGTGCTTTTATCAGCCAAATCTTTTTATGAAGACATTCAAGAGTCTGTAAGGAAAAAAAACCACCTTTGGAAAAAATAAAATCTGACATATCTTGCAGAGGTGCTTTATGAAGGAGTTGGATTCCAGTCTGCTTATTGTTTAAAAGTACTTCAACATCTTAAACTGGTTTTGGTTTAGTACAAGCAGCCAATAGTCAGCATAGATGCAACATGAACTTTAGTTGCCCCATTAAAAACTGCCAATTAAATTGTGCAATAACAAGTTTCCAAATAGTCTTTAAGTACAATTCCACGTATAATGCTTTACAACAGTGTTTCTCAACCTTATCAACTTTAGGATGCTGGCTGGGGAATTCAAGGACCTGGAATCCACGCAGCTTAAAGTTTCTGAAGTTGAGAAATGCTGCTTTACACCATTCTACTTTGCTAATTCCTGCCTACAGAAGTATCTGTAGTTAATTATGATAATGCCAAAATGATGGAACATGCATTGTGTTTCATGATGCAAGACCTTTTTGTTATTCAACTCTCCATGGATGTTAAGAAACTAAAAAATTCAAAGATAAAGCCAGTGATTCTTGTAAGGGTTGGATTTTAGTGCAAAGTCTAGGATCCTGTCACCAAGGAATCTCCAGATTATCATCCATAAAGAATAACTATTGTGCCTTGTAACACAGTTGGCAAAAATTCAATCTTTCCTCTTAAAGCAGTTATTAGTCAGATATCTGCTTTCAGATGATTGGATAATCCCCCACCCCAAAGGAATACACACACACACACACACACACACACATATTTATATGCTACCCACTTCACCTAGAGGCGACTCTAGACAGTTTACAATCATTAGTTCAGCTTACAATCATGAATTCAAAATACGTATGCCATGGAAAGAGTAGAGAACAAAAAAAAAAATAGAACAAAAATGTTTGGCAATGACTCTTCATCATAACCCACTATGTCAACCTAGAATTCCCAGCTTCCCTTCCCTAGTATTCCCAGCCACCCAATCTGGTAAGAGAGAAGTTCCCTGAGGATGGGCTCTAGCATGAGTCTGAAAACTCAGAAGACTAAACCTCTGTTCCTGGTGACTAACCCAGATCCTGGATCCTGTATATATATTAATTAGCAGTGAACATATACATTTGGTTTATAAAGTAACTAGGGAATTATTGGTGCTCTTTGAGTTTGGGTGTTTGCTAGCAAATGTTTTGTTACCAGACTAAGTGGCATACTCAGCACATATATGAAAGTAACTATTCTTTACTGGTTAAGAAGTTCTAAAACTGCGAACTATGGATGCATGGAGATTTCACATTTTTCTTTGCAATAAGCTTCCTGTTCTGTACACACAAAGAAACAGAAGAAGAAAAACAGCCATCACCTTATACCTGTCACATGTTCCCTGTAACAATTTTAATGAGTAATGAAGGAAAAATATGAAATTTTCAAACTCAATAATATGAAAACAGTTTGTGCCTGTATTTTCACATATCACATCATTTTAAAGCATTTTGAACTGCCTGCATTATATTAACTCACACACTGCCTAGAGATCTTCCAGCTCATGGTACTTGCTCAATTAAAAATAAATTGCACCCTCTAGTGGTCCAATAGATGATGCTGTGTAGCTGTTGTTTGTAAGCTATACACTACAGTATGTTTAACAGTCCTTTGTTTAATATAGTACAATTTTAAACTGCTGAGACTTTGATGAAAAAGTCAAGGGTTTTTTAAGTGCAACACGGTGAGAGGGATGAGGAAAATATCAGAAAGGTCACATAGTGTGGTGGAATAGAGAGTCTAAATTTAGCATCCTGAACTTTTTATTGTTCAAAACTTCCTTGATCCAGCTGATATTTTAAAGAACATTTTAAGGTTTCCTGGGGGGGAGGGGGGGATAGGGTTTTCTTTCCTGTTATCCTCAAAATATATTTTCTCATGCTATGCTTTTATTATAATGAAATGATAAGAGTAGCAGCTTAACAGTTTTAGCTTATCTGGTATAGACAGACGTTCACAAAAACAATGTATTATTATTAAAGGCAGATTTCAACTGAGAATATGCAAATATCTAAACCTTACCTGCTCCTAATTCACCAAGAAAATATTCAATTGTCTATTGGCTATTATTGGTCAGACAGTCAGACAGATGTTTAGGCTAGATCTGGCATTTTTGTCCATGTGTTGACTCCTTCTCGTGGGCAGATGTTGTTCAATAATATGAAAGGTAACATTGCAGGGTGTAAGCTTTTTCAAGTAAAGCTGCCTTTTGCTATTAATTGATGGTGAGATTGTCAAAGGTATTCAAGACGCTTTGGAGGTAGGCTTTGAATATGAAGTCTTTTACAACTGTACTACATTTACAGTGAGGCTAAATATTAATAATGTATTGATTTAAATGGATTTATTCTAAGTCTGCCTAAATCTGGGCCCAACATTTTGTCAAGAGCATGCAGGATATTAAATTCAGGCATCATGTTGTTTTAAACACAATAGCTTTACTGCCACAATTCCACTAATACTTTTTTTTCCTATCACTTATGATAAACAATGTTTTCCTGTATGTTTTATTTATATGCAGCATTTTGTTTGCATTACACTCACTAGGAAACCAGATTTTTATTACAATCAAAGCCAGGTTTCTTGAGAAGTCCATAATTCTGAGAAACATGGAAGCAAGGAGAAGATTATGGGTGATCTTGATTACAGTGATGCTGGGTGCACTGTTGGAAGATACAAAGGAGCAATTTGGTTTCAGAATATTGTGGATAATAATTACTTAGGTGATATCTAAGAATAGGTAGATAGGCAAATACACAGGTAGATAAAGTAGGTAGGTAGGCAGGTAGACAGGCAGATAATACCTCCTCTTCCAGTACTTACATCTGCATTTAGTTCAGACTATGTTCCAGACATTTTCTAAAAAGTTCACAAGCCCTTCCAATATCAGAAATAAAACAATTTCACATAACACTGTACTACCATCATGGTTAATAAATGTTCAGCTATTTAGAATTATGAATGCTTTTAACCAATCAATTAAACAAATGCAGTCACAAGTATATGAGACTTTTAAAATAACTAGATATACATAACCCCCCCTCTCTCTCACACACACACACACAAACAAACACACACACACACACACACACACACACTTAAACTGAACAGATACAATCCAGGAAATATCTATTCCCTTCCTTTCTTCTTTTTATAATAACTTTAAAAAAACATACTCTTCACTACATTTATTGGTCAATCAGATAAGAAAATGGTTGCTAGATATCTTAGGTATCCTACCTATTCTTAGACATCACAGAGTCCCGTGCCATGCGCAAAGAGTTTACAAGGTTTGAACTTTTGGAAAGCAGATTATTTTATATCCAAGATATGCTGAGAAAGTCTATCTCCAGCTCCCAAAATAGTTCTATTGGAATCATGTCCTTCCTGCTGAACTAAGGCAGGAAAAAGTTACAGCCTACCATTCTTTTTCCTCTTCTAGAAATTTTGACAATGGAATGGGTTGAATATTACAGCATGGTGATCTCAAGTGTTACATTTATTGGAACAAAGAGAATAGCACGATGAAGCAGCAATTTTAAGACGTTATCACATGTTTAAGAAAAACGAATATTATAAATATACTCAATTTGTTTCTGAATTATACATGAATTATAACTAAATCTTACAGAAAATGGGCCTTCTGCTGGAGAATCATCATTGTTTTGATGCATTCATAAGACTCAAGAAATGGTATATTAAGGACACAAAACCTCTATCATTTAAATCTGAGGCCTGTGTGAAATATTACTGAGGAGGTCCCAAACAATGATTGGAATAACTGTACATATTCCAATCTCCATCCTTTGGTCTGTTGTATATCATATCCACCCCTTCTGTATTTCTGTGTCATTGAACCTGTTAGGGTGGGTGTCAGCAACCTGTGGCTCCGGAGCCACATGTGGCTCTTTGGGCCCATGACTCCCTGCCCCATCACTGGCTGGCCCCACCCCTTGCCCTCCCTCACCTGGCCTTAGAAGGTAAGGACGACAGTGGGGGATAGAGAAGTGGCCAGGGCTGATTGTCTGGTGCCTCACTCTTGCTGCTTATTGGTGCTGGGCATACCTTCCAACCCTTATTGGTGCTGGGCATGCCTCACAACCAACACCAGCCTCACTAATATGAGGGCTGGCAGGGTGGGAATGGGATCCGGGAGGAGGGGAATGTTGGAAAGGGGTGATGGGCCCACAATGCCCAGCCATGGCTTTAAGAAGCTCAGGGCAGCAGGAAAAGGGGCTGCCCCTGCCAAACCTGTCTCTGCATCTCTTCTCTCTTCAGAAAGCTGTAGCTGGGCTAAGCCAGCAAGCTCTCTTTGTGGCTCTTGACTGTTCCTTTTATTTTTTTTCTTTCTGGAAATCCGGGCTGGCTGAGGAACGATCACCGACCCTGGCAGAGGATTCTCTTCAGGTGGCCCTCCTCCTGCCCCTCTTGCAACCCCCTGGCTGGAAATGGCAGGAAGGTAAAGGTGTTTATACATGGGGAGACCTCCCCCTTAAATGAGCAGCCGCCCACCCCGCATGCCTCTTTACTGTGCTTTGGCCGAGCCAAAGAGGGAAGCCTCTGCCACGGCTGGCGATCGTTCCTCAGCCAGCCCAGATTTCAAAAAAGAAATAAAAGGAATAGGCGGGAGGAGGGTCACCGGAGCCTTAGTGTGCAAGAGAAGCCGTGTCCTGTTAAGACCCTCAAGAGAGCAGCCGGCCGCCCCACATGCACTTTTGCTGCGCTTTGGTGCTCGCTTGAGGAGGGTCTCCCCACGCATGCCCCATCACAGCAAGAGGAGAAGGAGAGGGGAGGAGAAGGAGGGTCAATGGAAGGGAAGCCTCTGCCGCAGCTGGAAACTGGATTTCTAGAAAGAAGTAAAAGGGGGGGAGGGAGGGAGGGAAGGAAGGATAGAGACACACAAAGTGATACACACAGAGATACACAGACACACACACACACACAGTGATACAGAGAGATACGCAGAGAGATACAGACACACACAGTGATATACACAGAGTAAGAGAGAGACACACACAGAGTGATACACAGAGAGAGAGCGAGAGGGGAAGATAGGAAGAGGGACAGAGAGAGACACAGAGAGATAGAGGGGGAGAGATAGAGGGGAGAAAGAGGGGAAGATAGGGAGGGGGGAAAGAAGGGGAGAGGGGGAGAAAGATAGAGAGGGAGAGAGTGGGGAAAAGAAGGGAGGAGAGGGGAGAGATACAAAGAGAGGGGAACAGAGAGGGAGAGAGAGTACAAAGAGAGGGGAACAGAGAGGGAGAGAGAGATACAGATAGAAGGGAACAGAGAGGGAGAGGGAGATACAGAGAGGGGAAAAGAGAGGGGGAGATAGGGAGAGGGGAGAAAGAAAGGGTGGGAGGAAGAGAGAGGGGAGAGAGGGGGAGAGAGATACAGAGGGGAGAGAAGGAAAAATAGGGAGAAGGGGAGAAAGAAGGGGGAGGGGGAGATACAGAGAGAGTGGGAGAGAGGGGGGAAAACAGGGAAGAGAGGGGAGAGAGAGACAGATACAGAGAGGGAGGGAGGGAGGGAGGGAGGGGGAAGAGAGGGAGAGAGGGAGAAAGAAGGGGAGAGAGGGAGAGGGTGATACAAAGAGAGAGGGGTTTTGTGGCTCCCCGTGGGGTTTTTTTCTGTGGGAAATGGTCCCAAGTGGCTCTTTGAGTGCTTAAGATTGCAGACCCCTTTGTTAGGGTATTTTTTTAAAATTGGGAACCCTGATTGATCAACAAGCAAAGTTCTAGTAATAGAAATTGGCTGCATGAATGTTTTGTTATTGTTGCAATATAATTACTATCAAATTATTGTGGAAAATTCTATACTAGAAGGCTGAATATTAATTCATTCATTAAATGTGTTTGCCGTACATCACATTTTGAAGCAATATATGAAGAAGCTAGAAATGTGAATGCATGCAATTGCTGCTTTATCGTGGTATTTTATCTGTAACCTCATGAAACTGATGCAAAGATGTTAGCCAGTGAATGCAGTTATCCTATATAAAATACAGAAAACAACTCTACAAAGAACAAAAACAATCAAATGTCTTTTATAAATGATTTTAAGTTCAAATCGATCAGATAACCTCATGTGTTTTTACTATAAATTTTTATTGGTTCAGTTCAATTGTTTATGACTGATCATATCATGTTCAAGGTATTATAATTGTATGATTCCATTCCAGTTCGGTTTTACAACTTGACATCATTTCGATTTTGTTCATCAGCGCAAAATGATACAATATACATATTTAAAACATTTTAAGCTAGCAAATATCTAGCATAATGTCGTGTAACCATGTCCTTTAGCAACAGCAAATCCAGCAGTCCCCAACCAAGGACTTCCTTGAAACCTCCTGCTGGCTTCCAATAATTATAATTATAATTATAATGGGGAAATCAGCAGGAAGTTGCAAGTCCCAGTGGCTTGCAAGCAGACTAGCAGGCAAGTAAGTGGCTGCTGCCAGGTGTGGGAAGATGCCTGACCTAGCACAGTGGCATACACAAGCAATTTGGGGTGTGGGGTGGCTGCTACAAATAGCAAACAGTCCCTAAACAAACTAGTTGCTAACAAAAGGCTACTTGTAATTTGTTAACACTATTTTGATTCTGTCTTCAGGGTATTAAGTATTTAATCTGATTTATGTCATTTGAAAGTTTGAGTCATTCTCTTTATTTCTTCATGCCAGTCATCAAATCTGGTACTATCTCATTATGGTTGCAAGTACAGCATAAGTCCCATGGCTTTTCACTTGATAACTCAATTTGATAAAGGACCATTGATAAAGACTCTTTGAATATGTATATTTTTAAGCAGATATATATCAATAAATATTTATGTCTCCCACTTCATAATTAATTTGGTATCTAAAATGTAATGGCCTTCTTTGCAAATTCTTTCCTGAAATCAAGATATATTTACCTATTTTTCACAATGTATTATAGAACTCAACTATTACAAAGTCTGCACTACTTACTGTTAATCTTCTCATCACTCCTTGTCACCCATTCCCTCCCACTTGTGACTGTCTGACTGTAACTTTGTCGCTTGTATCCTTACGATTTATACTTTTCCTAGTAAGATTTGATTGCTTATTGTACCCTATGACTATCATTAAGTATTATATCTTATTATTCTTGACTCTTGACGATTGTATCTTCTCACTGGAATTGTGATTTTAATATCTTACCCATTCGTTTCTACTGCTAAGGACTCTTTACTTATAACATCTCTTTATTCTTTGAATATCTATGGAAATTTGAATACATATGGAAATTCTCAGTCAACTCAGTCATCCAGTCATTGTTGTACCAAAGGTACTTTTTTCAAGAGGCAACTGGTTTCTGGTTTTTCTTTGAAGACATTTCACTTCTCATTCAAGAAGCTTCTTCAGCTCTGATTGGATAGTGGTGAATGGAAGGATTTATACTCCTTGCAGACAGATGGTCATTTACACTCTTTTAGCGGGTCATTAAGGTCACCTGGAGGTTCATCTGTGTAATCAAGGTCACTTGAGTGGTACAAATTGGCATGGAGCCATCTTGGAACTGTTGAAAGGACTGTGCTGTAGATTGGAGATAGATGATGTCATATCCTGCCCCCTGAGTTGAGAGAGGGCTGTTCAATTTTGACATAGATGGCCTCTTTATAAATCCTTCCATTCCCCACCATCTAGTCAGAGCTGAAGAAGCTTCTTGGATGAGAAGCTAAACGTCTTCAAAGAAAAACCAGAAAGTCCAGTTGCCTCTTGAAAAAAGCATCTTTAGTATATTCTTTATTCTTTGAGCATAAGAACAAAGTAGAAACTCCTTTCATAGAAAAAAATATTTACAAAGTTGTGAACTAGATTTCAGCCAACATTTGTTGTAAGATTCTGTTCCATTCATCATTGCATTATAAGCACTCTATATCAAGAAACTATTGGAGCTGGACATCAAGGAAACTATAAAGAACAGCTTACAAAGAACATGTGAGAAAATTCCTTTAGACTCTTTTTTGTATTGAATTATTTATATCTACATCCTGTTTAGGGAATTAATTGAACATATGTACACTTTGTTGGCATTTTTTTTTCCAAGAATTACCTCTTACTGAAGGAAAGCTTCCAGTCAGCACTTGCTTCCTGTCATTCATACTACCATACCAAAAAAAAAAAAAAGAATTCAATTGTATAATATACATTTTTAAACATTCTAAGGGGTCCTTTCCTCCTTTTATCCAACATTACAATGTTATTTTCATATTGCAATTGGTAGAAGCAGCAGCAGCAGCCCACTTCTTTAACTACTCCATGGCATGCAAATTGAGGATATGAGTTGAAAGTTGGAAATGCAAATTAAAGAGTTGCTCAAGGATCACAAAGCTGAAATCTCTATAAACTTTTATGCCTTGCATTATTTCCTCCATACTCAATACTCATGTACCAAAGGTGAACTCAACAGAAAGAAGCGTATCTGAGGGTAGAGTTGGAGATCTGTCAATATGCAGTCTGGATGCCTGAGCCAAATAATACAGATTTGGGTCCAGACAACAACTCTTCTCAGTCTTGCAAGGTAAGTCAGATAAAGGAACAGACATCATGAGTATTCCAGAAATGTAACTTTGAGTATAAAAAAAGAATATTGAGAACCTGCCCATTTTTTTCTGTCCCATTTTATATTAAATAATATCATGGTGAGTTATTTTGAGTTTCTTCCTTGCACTTCAATTTCTGGACTGTATGACAGGTTTTCTAAGTTCCCTCTTAATGATTCTTTCATACATTTTCCAATGTCAGTTCTAAATATAACAAATAACTGGTCGAAATTTATAGTAACTAAAATATAATACTCCTGGAAAATACAGTATATTAGGAAAGTTCATAGTAGATATTCATTAGTTCTAAAGAAATGCAATATTACCTAAATGAGTAAAAGAACTAAAATCTAATATGTTCTGGAATATATTAGGAAAGCTTTTAGTATTACAGCAGTTCACTAAATTATTAATTTACAAGAAACAAAGCTACTGATACAAGTAAACATATGAATTTTGTTTTCTAATTTACATAAGCTATTTATGTATAGCTAAAAGAATCACAGAATTCTTGAAATATGAAAATCAATCTCAGCACTTAAGGTGACTCTGGTGTTCCTTTTAGTCTCAAATGGAAAGTCATCATGTTCTTCCCAAACTGGGCAAAAGCAACACAAAAGGATGGTACTGATTATCAAGCATACAAATTTTCCAAAAGCATATATACCACATCTTTGTTATAGTGAAAAACTTGGGAGTAGTCCACAATTTAGAGGTAGAATATTTTATATGCAAATACTTTATCAAATTCCAGATACCTCCAGATGGAATAGGAAAACCCATAGCCTGAAGCTCTAGACAGCCACTGCTAATCAGTGGCAGTCAGAAACTTTATGTCAGTCATTGATCAATAAAAGTACATTCAATAAAATGAACAAAACTATCCCCCAACAATAAGAACTATTAGCAACTATTTGTGGGTGAAAGCTTACACATAATATAGCAAAATTAATTCATCTTGGTTGTTTAACAGATAGTACAAGTAAAAGTTATCAGAGTGCCCTGGAAATTTAAATAAAAGAGGGGTAGGAACATGAGCTGTGGTTTCTATGGTACCCTATCACAGGGACAGTATCAAATTTAACATGGAGTTTTCCCATATTTCCTATCCAGGACAAGCTATGGGAAAGCTCTGAATCAAGCTAAAGTGCTTCTAAATTTGAGGACTATGATATAAATATGAAGTTGGTTTAGGCACTAACATTTTATTATTTACAATTATATAATCAGAAAAAGCAGCAATTTCTGCTAGACCTTCATATTAAAGATGCTTTGTCTTAAAAATTGATCTAGCTTAACTGACTACCAGTGTAAAAATATGAAATAGATGGCTCAGTATTGTTAAACAACCAACTTTCACTGAAAGTCAACCAATTTTTTTCTTGTTAGCACAGAATTATATTACGACCTTAGAAAAGTCACTTTGTTTTGTCACTTCTATGTTGGGTGGGAGAAACAAGTTTTAGTTGCATTCATCTTTTCATAACTGTAAAACAAAGAAATGGGTCCCAGAGAAGAAATTTAATTATAATTTTGTATTTGTGTACAAGCAATGTGAAATTTTCACTAAGGATTTACTAGAACATGAAATTTCCAAACTTTTGAACCTCTTATTATGTATAGTGGAGATGATGAAATTATTGCCTTGGAATTGTAAGAACAATGTACAATTTTTATTTTGCCATATGTTCACCAGATAACTTTGAGAAAGTCTTTTCTCTTTTCAAGTTTAATTCTGTACTCAAAATGAATCTGAACTATTACCAGTCTTAACTGTATAGATGACTAAGGGGCCAGGCACTTTTTTAAAAACTACTTAGGATACCAACTAGATGACACATAATCAAAATCAGGACAAAGAATATTGCCATTCCAAACACAGAAGTTATCTTACTTTAAAATTGGTGATGGGGCATATTGTCTACATACTGCAGGACAGTATAGCAAAAGGCAATGTGCCCTGTATAGTAAATGGGTAACTGTGCCCTATTCTCTCAGTTATTCACCAGAATTTACCATTTTTATTGGCAAAAGAAAGTGCATGTGAAGGTGAGACAAGCAAAGTAAGTAAATGTTATTAAAATGTACTCATAAATTAAATAAAGAAGTTGCCTGGTCTGCCATATTCGCAATACAATTTCTTTATCCTATGATATAAGACAATGGAAAATCATCTCAATATAAACAAAATAAATCATAATTGCTTAACTGAGCACAAACAAGGCTTGGCCACCCCAAAGCCAGTAATTATCGGTAAAAGAGATGACAAATATTCAAAGAAGGAAAGTGAGTAGGCTTTCTAACTTCATTCTGTACCATCTTAATTTGAAAAGCAGAAAAGCCCTTGTTTACTTAATATCTTCCCCCATTAGATGTGAGAGAGCACATAAGAGTTAATACAACTCTAACTGCATGTGTCACATTCTAATAGCCTATACAGAAATAACCCTGAACAAAAAAAGTGGGAACTCAAGATAAAATCTGAACACTAATTCGACACTTAATATTCTTCCTGAAATACTGCATAGACCTGTTTTTTTCTTAATTAAAAAAGGGCCCAGGGAATATGAAAGAGACCTCCTGGTAGCTCCACAAGTGAATCAGTCGGGAGTTGCAGGACCTTGGACAGCTCTAGGAATAAAAGTAAAGACTCCCTGGAGTTAAGTTGGAATACTGGTGATTTCAAGAGCATATCTATGAAGTGGTTCCCACAACCATCTTCCATGAGGCATTTCAACCTCCCCAGTCAAATTTACAGAGATGTCCTGGCGATCCCGAACCCTTCCCTGCTTATTTCAAGAAACACTAGTTTGCTAAAAATGTTTATTCCTTGTGCTAGATATCCTTCTCTACCTTCCCTCCCCTTCCCTTTGAGGAACAGAGAAAATTAAAGGGATAGGTCTTTGAAAGTAGGCTAGCTCCTACTTTTTGTGTGCTAGCAGTAATAAGCAGACACTTGGAAATATGGAGTCTCCTAATGTTAAGTAACATTCATTTACTTGTAAATCTAGCTTAAGGATTCCTGGCTCTATTGACATCACCACTGTGATAAGTGTAACAGGTTGTCCTGGACTTATAACCATTTGTTTAGCGACCATTCAAAGTTACAACAGCATTGAAAAAAGTGATTCACTTTTCAGTCCTTGTACTTACAACTGTTGCAGCATTCCCATAGCCACATGTGTAAAATTGCCACTTGGCAACTAACCATCTTATTTACAATAGTTGCAGTGTCTCAGGGTCATGGGATTGCCATTTGTGACCTTCCCAACTGACTTCTGACAAGCAAAGTCAATGAGCACTTAATGACCACACTTTGCTTAGCCAGCAAGGTTCTGTTTCGTATCTGGAAATGGACTCAAGCTCATCTCTAGCAAGAATGTTTTGCTGAAGATTTGGGGAAGATTTTCCATCCTTGGTCATGGATGAGGCTGGAACTTGCCTGAAGAACAGGTGGTAGTCCATGGCTCATGGATGGCAAGGGCCTTTGCAGACATCCACACTGTTCATCAAGTACATCCATTCCTGGATTGGATGGTCCTATTTATGGTCATTCATCTTTCATCATCACTTATATATACATATATAATATATACTTATAGTAGCTAAAAGCCAGAAAGAGAAAATACTACTGAAGTCTATAAACTAAAAAAAGATACTGAATAATATCAAGTTGGTCCGCAAATAACTGAATTATAACCAAGGAAGGCTTTGTATCCATTAGTAGATATACCTTTGAACTTTCATCTACTGTTACAAAACAATCTATTCCGTAAGTTGATGCCAAAATTCTAGAGAATTTCTATGGGTGTATCATTTTTATTCATTGAATTCCACTAATTAAATAAGCATGAAGAGATGCTTGAAGATTGAGTCAAAGATATGGTATTGAAGCAACTGAAGCAATGGGTGTAAATTCATAAAGAATATGAATGTTTAAATAAAAATGTACTAAGTTCCCTTAACTACATCCTCCACTTTTGGCAGTTGAAGTCTAGAAATCTTAACATTGCCAAGGCTGAAAAACAATGCATTAATATAATTGAAAATAACTATTTAAAACCCATTTATTTCAATACTCCCTTTTAACATTTTTTTCATTTTAAGAACCAAATATGGATCCCTAAAACTTGTTTAATATTTAAGAACTGGTTTTAGTAGACATGGTAAAACCATAATTGCAAAATTACAAATCTTTTCCTATGCTAAATTTCTTTCATTATTAAACATGGGATAGCTGTAACTAACATTCTAATAATTACATCGCAAGCAAGAACTACATTGCATTCAAAATGCAGCATAATGCTTACCGTGTAAATGCCAATTCTACAAACAGCAAATGAAAGCTGGATACATTCAGACATTTTCTAAAAAAATTGAAATAAGTATTACCAAGTATTATTATTGTTGGAAAAAGGAAAGGATTCCTCAAAAAAAGCTCACACATATATGTGATATATTCTCCCACCACCTCCAGCAGAACTGGAATCTGCTGTTACTGTTTAAACTTAACAAATCAACAAATTTAATGATGAAATTCAGAAGATTGGCTAGAATAGAGGTTCCAGTTCTCCCTCCTGCAGTAGTATATCTTGAGGACAATGTAAGTATCAATAACCATTTTTTTAAAAAAATCAATGGAGTATACATTTACCAGAATATTACTTTTTACAAGAAACCTCTGAATGTTTTATTCTGGAAAACTTCATAAAAATATATTATCTACATAATTTTTTGCACAATAAATTTCCTCAAAAAAGAAGTCTTATAAAATGTTATGCCAGTCTTTTAATTTGGCAGTTTCTCATTATTTATGTAGCAACAATCTCCAGCCAAAATAGTATGCTATGTGAATGTATTTCATGTTTAATTAATCTTCCCTACCTGCAAATATAAGCAATATTTTCCATTAAATAAGAGGCAGGAAAAAGATAACACAATGAAGTGAGAGTTTCACTTTCAATACCTGTTGTAGATTCCTTTCCAAAATCCTTATGTACTTGACCAAAAGTGCTGCTGAGGAACATGGATTAATCTACCATGTATATTATAAAACTGCAAGCCAGAATTCTTAGCATATCTGGCTTATTACACTTAAGGGACAATATTAGTGCCATCTTTTCAATCTTTCTTACTAGACCATTATCCTTGGCTTAGTTGTCTTCAAATTAACTAAAAATTTAAAGCAAGGATACAAACCATGGCCAAATTCCAGATATTGTTTGTGCAGATACAGCAGGGGTTTTGATGGTAGATTAAGTACTTAACAAAGCACAGAAAGGGCTTTATTTTAAATAATTCTTTTTGCTGATATAAATGATATTGAAAAGGCATGAATTAATTTCCAAATACTTCAAAAAACAGGAGATGAAAAATCAATTTTACAATAAACGAAACTTCCTTTATATAGCCTGGAAATTAATTCCATGATATTGCATTATATTTCATTACATAATGGTGTACTTTAGATGGTTAACAGTACTACTACATGCTAAATATCGGAAGTGTCTGTTAGAAAAAAATTGGAAATGTAACTTAATTTATCTTCATAAAGTAAATTAAATAAGGAATTTGTGATTTTAAATTAACGGACGTCTTTGTTTCTTAGATCACCATTCAAGCAAGACCCATCTCTTTCCAGTATGTTAAAGTTAAATAATAAAGATATTTCTCCAGAAATGCCAACAGCCTAACTTTAATTAATTAATATTGTCAATTAAATTAAAATTGTCCAGGGAACAATTCTACAGCAGTGTTCTGGTTCTTTGTATTTAAAGAGATATATTTTATATGCAAGACTTTAAAACTGAATTTTGAAAAGTAAAAACCTCACGAGCATAAAGCATTTCCTTAATTCAATCTTGATTTGTAATTTGCAATTTAATTTAGCTCATTTGAAAGTCCTCTATGAAATATTTTTTTAAAAAATATGCATATAATGCTAAAGTATTCCCCACATTTTCCAAGTTCAGCACAACAAAATCTAGCACAAGAAGTTCAGATTTATTATTTTAGCAGGGAAGTCAACAACAAAAATGATTATATAACTTCACTTTCAATTCTTATTCAATATCCAAGTGAATTCACCCTGTTGGCAATTGTTACAAGAATTATGTTTTCCAACTGAAAACAAAATAGGATAAAGGATGGCAACTTCATCAGTGGAAAAAAGTGTTACTGAACAACTTTTAAAAAGCTAATAATGCATATAAACTTCCCTAGTTTTCTAAGGGAAAAATTAAACAAGTAGACATTTTGTTTTGCTCACCTTGAAAATAAGATTATTAAAGCTTTTGTGAATTAAATTCAACTTCCTGAGCATTTCTTAACTTTTGTTATATACTTTCCTTCTGCTATATTAGATAAAGGTGATGTAAGAGAAGGAGTAAACCTGGGGGCAGCATCAAAACAGGAACGAGTCTACAGTTTCTATGTAGCCACAAAGTGACTAAGTCCAACCCGCCCCCTTGACCTTTATCTAAACCAAGAAAGTGCTAACAGTTGAATAGAATCTTGTTTATAGGTATGATTAATAATAAATCAGCTTAATTGGAACTTCTGTGTGATCATGATCTTGACAGGTACACCAATAAGGGCTAAGAGCCAAATCAACAGTCATAGAAAAATTTTCAAAGTTTCTTCCATGGTTTTTTTTTTTTCGTATCTCAGAAAAATCAAAGGTACATCACCAATATTCAACTAAGAGTTCCATTTATCAGGTGTCCCTACCTTGAAAACTCTTGATGTGCCAAACTTCAACTCTCATGAATCCTAGCCAGAAATAAGATGGGGATCTCTATTTCTTCACATTCGCCATTCCTCTAGAACAAGAGCAATCATACAGGCATTCTAACTGGAGTACCTCTAAACAGTTTTCTTTGAATTATCCAAAAGTATTTGAAAGAGAAGAAACTAGACATCCACAATGCTAGTAAGGCTGGAGCACCTACCAGTACTGGTCTGTCCTGCCTACATAAGGCAATGGGAAAGACATCAGGTAAAAGGGATGAGACAATCCAGCTGGAGCACTTGCTATGCCAACTGTAATTCTGCTACCCTCTTACCAGAGTGATATGAGGAATGCCAGTTCCCTGTTCCATCCTGCATTGGCCAGCTTGTCTTTGTTGGAGAAGAAAAGGTTGGCACCCTTGGGTGAATCCTAGAAATATATGGATGGAAAGGACCTTGAGGTCTTCATATTTTAACTTTCTACTTCTTGCCTAGAATACAAACACTTTGACAGTGGTGCCATCCTGCTCTACCTCATCTCTGCTCCATGATACTAAACTGCCATAAGCCCCAGGAGAAGGGGGAGCTAATACATGGAGGGAGAAAAGTCAGAAATCAAAACTACACCGAATACTGGCAGAGACATTGGCTAGCTGACCTCAAGGTTACGAGCATGAGAATGGAATGCAAAGCATCACCAAGCCGATAAAGAAACAGGACAGTTACCAAAACAATTTATTTGACTTCCTTTGGACACTCAACAGATAATGGGGGAAGGGAAACTGAAAAAAGGAAAAGTAAACGGGCAGATTTCGTGTGCAAACCCCAGACCTGGCTTTACCTTGCTTGTAACCACTTATCTTTAGTAAAGTTATTCCTTTCACTAATAATGTAGTTGAAGGCTCTTCTTTTCTAAATGACTGAGTTTAAGCCCAGACAAATGGTTGCCCATAACACCAGGAGGCAAGATGTCCAAAATGCTCACATCAAACATTTTCTTTTTATTTCAAGTTTGGATCTCCCCTCAACCCTGAACAGCACAAAATACATTTTTTTCTGAGCAGGAAATTAAGGCTTCTTGCCTCTTCTTGCCTAGAGGAATGAATGGCACCAGATCTGACCCGACATCATAAAAATCCTGATGTTAAGACTGCAGCTTGCCTTGAGTAAGAGCTTAATCATCTGTTGGTAAAATGGATATTTTCTTATTTAAACCATGCAGCTGTTTAAGGTGCTATGGTTTTGATTCTTAACAGTGGCCATTTTAGAATGCAACATTGGATTTGAAGTTGGTTTTCCATGTAGAGTGGTAGCTTGATAAAAGAAATTTAGCTAGGCACTACTTTTGCTACTTTTTGTTTCCTTGGGCCATTCCCCTCCCTCTTTTTTCTGTTTTTAAATAGATGTTTAGATAAAATGGAGATTCTGCCTCTAGAGTAATGAACTAGAAACGGTGAAATCACCAATAAATTATCTGCACCATAATGGACCAATTTATGTTTCTGAATAGTAATATAAAATTATACTTTATGTGATCTATGATTTGGGACATACCATTTACATTTATATCTTTTCCTTAACCTATAAATATAAGAATCCTTCACAGCAAGCTCTTTTCCAAGCCTGATGCCTTTTAATGTACTGATCTGCAATCTCCATAATCACCAAACATTGACTAATCCTAGTCAAGCAGCACAGAATAGATAAATATCAAACCTAGGTATTATAAACATCAAACTTTAAAAAGTGGTGAAACATGAGACTAAATTATAGGGTTTTGCCGATATAGATTTAGCTAAGATTTTGTAAGAGGAAAAAGGTCAATAACCAGCTAAGATTTTCAATGCTGGATCATTTCCAAGTTTCATTTACTTACAGTTTAGTGCAGTTTTCTGCAAGGTGTTTATATGGTAAGCATGAAAGAGAAAAAAATATTTGCATTCACAAACTGATTCAAGTTAAAAATTCAAGACTACCAGGCCCCTATAGCAAAACTTTCAAACAAGCAGCATGGAGAAATCATACTCTATTGTCATTACGCACTCCAGGTTCTGGAATCCTGTAGTTTACAAGTAAGAGTCAATAAGCAATAAACACAGGGAGCTAGCATGTGACTATTTATTTCTGCAAGTCTAAAACTGAAGTTAACACTTTACAGGACTAAAGCAAGCACATGCAACAACATTAAAGGAGTAGCATTTTAGATTCCAGGGTCCATCTTCAAGACTTCTACTGCATGCTGGTCTGTTCAAAAAAATAATCTAAAACAAATTTTCCTGTATTAGAGACACAGATTTCCAACTGGATGTTCTACTCACACAGTAGTGTAAGATGTAAGATTGGTGTAAGATTCCATAACATATGCCTGAGGAAAGGCAACTATTGTGTGTGTTTTCTGTTTGCAAACTCTCCTTGCCCTCTAGCATTTCCTCTTATATCTTCAGAATAATGGGAAGAGATTCTTCTAAAAATATTGTTATGTTCAAAAACCCTGAAAGGTTCCAAATGGAGGAGGTAATCTGAAAAAAAAAACCTCCATAAAATTCCATAATTGTAAAATTCCATAATTCTAGGATAATATCCATATCTTATGAGATCTTACATAAAAAGAGTACCAAAAAAAGCCTCAAATGTCATCAAGTTTCAAAATATAGATGGAAACTACTATATTTGTTACTAAAAGAATATCCATCAAATTTGCCTTAGGTAACTTGCTTATACATCTTTGGCCTTTTTTTTGAGAGCTGCTGTCCCATAAGTGAACAAAAACTATTTAGAGCAAGCTGTGGAGGTCAACTCACAATACTGAGAGAAAAAGAGCATCATGTTCAGCTCACACGGAAGAAAACTCCGTAGACTATTTCTGCAGCAGTGAGAAAGGAAACAAGCTGGAAGGATGTAATTGTTATATGTACATGCATATAAACTATATACATACTCACCCCTATATATACACACCCCATCTCCTGAAATTTCTAAATACTTCCTAGCTTGAGCACACAAGCTACATGTGGAATGCATAAGCCAATGAATTGATGAATCAAAGCATATTATTAAACCACATGCTGAAAAAGGGTTAATCTTGCAGAGTTCTACATGTACTCTGGAAAGAATACAAAGAAGAGCAACAAAGATGCCTAGGGAACTGGAGGCTAAAACATGAAGAACGGTTATAGGAATTGAGTATGTCTTTAGTGCAAACTCCTTCAGCTCAGCTTTATCTCCCATTTTCCATATGGCTAATTGAAGGGAAACTACAAATGAAACATCAAAGAATCATATAAAATAAATATCCTGTTCCACCTCTCTTCTTCCCAGACTCACATTTACTTGTGAGTCTAAACTGAACGGAACTGAACTTCCTGCTCCTTTTTATTTAAGGCAATTCTGCAATTACTGCACTTCAAAAAGTGACATTTGAAAAATATATACATCTTTTAAACATGTTCAAATATGGCTATCAGTCAGGACTGAAAAAACCTGCAGTTCATGCTGAAAAGTAGTGTGTTCTTTTCTATCTATTTAGAGAAGGGGTGTCAAATTGGTGTAGGGTCTCCTGCTTGGGCAAGGGGTTGGACTAGATGACCTACAAGGTTCCTTCCAACTCTGATTATCTGTTATCTAAACTCAAGGCCTGCAGGCCAGATCCGGCCTGCGGGGCTGGCCTCGAAACAGCGAAGGACCAGCTCAAGGTGCCTCTGCCAGAAAAAACAGAGCTTGGGTGGACTGCATGACCCCAGCCACCCGAGGTCAAACACAACCCTGATGCATCCCTCAATGAAATCAAGTTTGATAGATAGATAGATAAATAGATAAGATAGATAAATTTATTGTCATTGTACTCAGAAACCTGAGAACAACGAAATAAGGTGCTCTTCCACAGCATACAACTGAACAGCACCAAAAGACATATACAAATAACAATGTAAAACAAATTAAAACAAATAACAGTTAAAAACTGTACAACCAGGATATATATATGTTAAGACCACCAGATTCATAACTCTGCATTTAACCTGATCACAGCACTTGGGTAAAAGCTATGTTTAAATCTACTTGTCCTGGCTTTCAGCACTCTATATCGTCTTCCTGATGGTTGGATCTCAAACAACGAGTGGCCTGGATGCGAAGGGTCTCTCAAGATCTTTTTTATCTTCCTTCTACATCCCATGTTATACAAATCCTCCAATGAGGGAAGAGGACATCCGCTGATCTTTTGTGCCCTTTTTATCACTCTTTGGAGTGCCCTTTTCTCCGCCTCTGTACAACTCCTAAACCACACACAGAGACAATAAGATAAAATGCTCTCTATAGAGCTTCGATAAAAGGCAACCAACAGACTCTCTGGCAGTTGTTGTGATCTTAAAAGTCTTTAAAAAATACAGTCGTTGATGAGCCTTTTTTTCTAGGGCTAAAGTATTTGCCCCCCATGTTAGATCTTGTTTCAGGGTGATACCTAAAAACTTACATTCTGCCACCTGTTCTACCAAGACACCATTGATATACAACGGCTGGATATCCAAACTGCTCTTCCTGTAATCCACTATGAATTCCTTCGTCTTATTTATATTAAAAATAAGGTTGTTTACTTTGCACCAGAGGGACAGCTGATGAACTTCATCCCTGTACGCAGACTCATCATTATCAGAAATGAGCCCCACCAACGTTGTATCATCTGCAAACTTAATGATCTTATTACTCAGATGAATAGAGGTGCAATCAGACGTATAAATAGTGAATAAAAGTGGACTCAATACACAGCCCTGAGGAGTGCCAGTATTGAGGATCTCCACAGAAGAGATATGTTCATTCATCCTAACCCTTTGTGAACGATGTGATAAAAAATTCAGAATCCACCAACATATGGATTCTGAACACAACCCTGATGCATCCCTCGATGAAATCAAGTTTGACACCTCTGATCTAGAAACATAAATTAAAAATAAACAGTAATTCGGTGTGTTGGCTGGTTAGAAAATAAGTATGGGACCTTTTGGTTTAGATATACAAGCAGTCCTTGAATTCCAACTGGTTCAGTGGTGGGATTCAAATTGTTTTACTACTGGTTCTGTGGGCATTGCTTGATGGGTGTGGCAGGAGAAGGATACTGTAAATTCTCCATTCCCACCCCACTAACCTGCTTTCCAGCTCCATTCTCCTGTGCAGGGCAACAAAAGGACTCGGGAGGCAGAGAATAGATGAGGGCAGGGCCAGTCAGTGGTGGCATTTGCCGGTTCTCCAAACTATTCAAAATTTCCACTACTGGTTCTCCAGAACTGGTCAGAACCTGCTGAATACCACTTCTGAACTGGTTGTTTAATAACTGTTCGGAGTTACAGTGGCCTCAAAAACAATGCTTTATAACCCCTAAAGCACTTCCAGCTATTGTAAAATGTCAGCTGCCTCTCTGCAGTCATATGATCACATTTCAGGCACTTGGCAACCTGCTTATATTTACAACTGGTTGCAATGTCCTGCAGTTACATCAGTTGTTCCCAAAGTGGGTGGCACCAACCCCCTGGGGGGCAGTGGGATGCCTTAGGGGGGCACTAAGAGGTAAGGGGTCAGCAGGGGGGTGTTAAGAAGTGGCAGGGGGTTGCTGGAGGTGGGTGGCAGGGCACAATTCAGGGGTGAGAAAAAAATCCTGCCACCGCCACATTCGAGGAGAAGCCCTTCAGGATCACCCCATTGACCTGCACACTCCGGTGCAAGGAGCTCAATGGGGTGATCCTGCTGGGCCTCGGAATGCAGCATTGGGAAAGGAGAGCAAAGACAGAGTGGCTTTGCTCTCCTTTTCAAATATCCCACCTCTGTTGTGTTCGGATTGAGGCCCTGCAGGTCCACCCCATTGATTCTGTTGCACCGGAGGCACCTGCCCAAGCAAGTCCAAACAGAGAGGTGCACGAAGTCAATGGGGTGAGCCTGAAAGAGGGGAAGAAAGAGGAAAGAGAGAGAGAGAGAGAAGGAAGAAGAGAAAGAGAAAAGGGAAAGAAAGAAAAAGGGACAAAGAAAGTGGGGATGGAAGGAAGGGACGGAAAGAAAAAGAAATAAAGGAGGGAGGGAGGAGAAAGTTAATGAGATATCTATTCTAGTGCAATCACCTGCTCCAGCAGGGTTAGAAGGGAGTGTGTGTGTGTGTGTGTGTGTGTGTGTGTGTGTGTGTTTTTTTTTTCTCCTTGTAATTTACCAGTACATTTTGGTTTTGCCTTCTTCAGAATTGGCACTGTAATACATTGGTGAAAAGTAATTTTTTAGGGTGGAGATCTGGTCCAATGGATCCTGTTTAAAGCCTCAACAAAATGCGAGAGCTTCCTGATAGTCTTGACCGTTTCGTCCACAAAACGTTTAATAGAAGCCAAAGATGTTTCAATGTGCTGGCAAAGATGCTGACAAAGATGTTTCAATGTGGAAAAGGACCTCTAAACTAGGCCTCATTTCAGTCTGATGCATCAGGTCTCTCTCTCTCCCCCTCCACCCTCCATCCCTCCATCCCCCCCTTTTCTTTGTCCCTTTTTCTTTCTTTTCCTTTTCTCTTTCTTTTCTTCCTTCTCTCTTTCTCTCTTTCCCTCTCCCAGGCTCACCCCATTGATTTGGTGCACCGCTCCACTCAGACTTGCTTGAGCAGGTCCCTCCAGTGCAGTGGGCTCAATGGGGTGTACCTGCGGGGCCGGCACCTAGAACGCGGCAGTGCCGGCATGTTTGAAAAGTAGAGCAAAGCCAGAGGTCGGTAATTTTTGCTGCAAAGAATCACAAACGCTTCTGGGTTGTGCACAAGAAGGGTTGTGCACATGTCAATGCAATTCAGCAACATAAAACAAAGAGATACAAATAAAACAAATCAACAAGAATCGGCAAAGCATCTCTGATTAGATTTTATTCACTACTAGAATCTAATCAGAGATGCTTTGCCAATTCTAGTCCAATGACCTGCTCCAGCAGGGTTAGAAGGTTGTGTGTGTGTGTGTGTGTGTGTGTGTGTGTGTGTGTGTGTGTGCATGGCTGTCAAAACTCCAAAAACAGGTCAAGTAGTTCTGGGGAGGCCAGTCATAAATTAGAACACTTGCCAAGAAACTGGCCATTGTATTTGGTTGGCCAATCACCAAACCCTGCCCACCCAGTCATATGACCAGCAAGCCATGCCACATTACGTGACCAGCAAGCCATGCCCACCCAGTCACATTATCAGCAAACCACACCCTCAAATTAGGCCACACTCACAGAAATTTGAATCCTGCCCCTGCGCGGGGGACATTGAGAATGAGTTTGTAGAACCAAGGGGGCGGTTTGGGAACCACTGGTTTAAACATTTCGCTGCTCATCCAAGCAGCTTCATCAGTCAGATCAAATTAGGGTAATTGGACAGAAAGTCATTGGAATGTACCAACTCCTCCTGCACCAACCTCAGGGGAAAAAACTTTTGGGGGGAAATCCCTGAAGTTAAAGCCAGAGTTGGTACATTCCAATAACTCTGTGCTTATTTAACTTGCTGTGACTGATGAAGCTGCTTGAATAAGCAGTGAAATGTCTTAAACTAACTCCAGTTGCTATGACTAAATTTTCAATCAGCTTTATCTGGATATGACCATCTTCATTGACATATTCAGAAAAAAAGGTTTTTTACAAAAATTACTGGTTTTGTTTATTTGTTAATTTAGTGAAACAGATTAATCTAAAATCCAGAAAAACATTTTAGATTCTAATTTTAGAAAAGCAATATCTCTACTTTTCATTGCAAGAAGAAAAAAGTCCATGCAACACAAGAACTAAAACACCTATTCTTACATCTTGTCCTCAGCTGGTGTAGAATAGTGTTTCACACATTTTCAAAACTGGTCTTGGATCTGTAACATGTACTATTGATCTTATAAAAGTCAACAGGAGCTAGTCAGACTCCAGGCAACACATAAACCCTCCACATCACATTAAATATTATTTTAATATTCATTATGAATATTTTGAGTAACATTACATTTAATATTGTTACTGTTACGTCCCTTCCAGGGGTGGGATTCAAATTTCTTAACCGGTTCTGTGGGCGTGGCCTAATTTGTGGGTATGGCTTAGTGGTCATGTGACTGGGGTGGGAATGGCTTGCTGATTGGGCATGGCTACATGGTCATGTGACTGGGGTGGGCGTGACCATGTGGCTGGCAACCCAAATTTAAGTGGTACTCACTTAATGACCAGGTGTTCGCTTAGTGGCCAATTGCTTAGCAGGTGCTTTTTGCCAGTTCCCAAGGCCTGGAGAAGCCCAGGCAAGGCCCACGCAGGTGGCCATGTGGCTGGCAACCCAAATTTAAGTACTCACTTAATAACCAGGTGCTCACTTAGTGGCCAATTGCTTAGCATGATATAAGGATTAATGCAAATTGGAAAGGAAAGACTGCAGAGATTGTGCACGAGTGATTTGTACCAACCAACACACTATGTAACTGAAGATGGTTTATGTTTTATGTTTTTGTTTAGGTTTAAAAAAAATAAAACACTTTTATTTAAAAAATTATTTGTGTATGCATGCAACTTCTTCTTACACTGATGTTGCAATATATTGATTTAAACAGAAACAGATAATGTATAATATCAATGTAACAACATTAATGTTATACATTGTACACAGCAATATCAATGTAACAAGAAGTTGCCTGTCTCCCTTTTGGTAAGTTGCTTTTCTTTATTTATGTATTTATATATATTTTATTAACACATAAATAAAAATTATTTTACTATTCATCTCAATGTTTCTTCTTTGCTTAAAGAAATATCCATATTTCTATATATCCATCTCCCTACAGTGGTAGTCCTTGACTTATGACCATTCATTCAGGCGAAAAAAGGAACTTAGGGCCCACGCCCCAAATTATGGTGATTGCAATGGTCCTGCAATCATTTTATCAAAATTCAGGCTCTTGGCAGGCTGCCCACACTTATCACTGCTTCAAGTTCCCACCTGCCTATCTGCCCCCATCTCTGCCCTGCACCCAGCCTTATGGAATGGCAATCAGCTCCAGAACCACCTTCTCTTCCAGTTTTCCATACTAAACTTTTGTGTTTTGCACCCAGCCATCTTGGCTGAAGCAGATGTGCCTCGTTGCCTTTACTGCCTCCTTTACAGACACCTTTTGCTGCTTCATTTTTGGATCCAGTGTTTTCCGCAAACCTTAGCTCCATATAGCTAAAGCTGCACTGTCTTTGAGAGGAGGGCTGAACAAAGGTCTTAGCAAGACTATTGGCCAGAAAGAACACTGCCCCGTCAAAGGAACAAATTCGGGCCACACAAGTCCTATATAAGGAGAGGCATGAACCTCAGAGATCCTTTGACGACAACCCTCATTTTATCTCACTTGTAGCTGCCCTCTTGTTGGTTCAAATCTTTTGCCATTGGAGGTCTGTTTAGTAAAGTTATAATATTTACCTTTGTGTCTGGGACAACAAAGACAGTCATGCAGTTTTGAGATTGTTTTGAGATTGCTTGACACCCCACAATGCAAGGCAACAAAAAGGGCATATGTGTGGGGATGATGGTATTGGAGGCAGTCTTTTATCTCACTGAGGATCAGGGTGGGTGGGACCAAGCCCAGAATGGCTTGGATTGGGATAAATACCCAGTTCACAACACAACAGGATGCTCCGGAAATGCCATTGTAAGTCAGTACAGTCAAATGACATCTTCCACATGGGTGGAAGATCCGCTCTCGCGAGGCTTGACTCACATCATTCTCACAGCAGCGGCCCGCATTTAGCCAAAGCACGCAGGTTGGCGGGTGGCAGAGAGAAGGGGCGGCAGGCAATGGGCATCCGTAGCAGGCAAGGCCCAACCCCCACCCCTAGCAGGCAAGGCCCAGCAGCTGCAGAGAATCCAGGCGGGACCCAAGCAGCAATGGGTCAGCCCTGGCTTGCCTTCTTCTCGGCCACCAGCAAGCCAGGCAAGTGGGGTGGGAGGAAGTTGAATTGCGCCCTGAGCACTCCTCTGCCGCCCCCTTGCCTCTTAGCACCCCCCGAAGTCATCCCACCGCCCCACAGGAGGCGGTACCATCCACTTTGGGAGCCACTGCTATAGAGGCTGTGAAATCAGGCTGCATCTTTCTGAAATCTCAGAATAGCAATCCTGCTGTTTATATTTATTTTATGGATGTTTTTACTGTTTTTTAAAAATTATTTTAGAACTGTAAGCCACTCAGAATCACTTGGTTGAATGGCTATAGAAATTGAATAAATAAATAAAATCCGGAAGGTGCCAATATCATTCTAATGTCCTGAGTAATTCAGAGAAAGGTGACAATACACCATGCATCCTTAGTTAACATATTCAAAACAGCAGAATTTCAAAATAAGACAAAAATCTCCCTCCCTCCCATTTACAACAAGATGGATACTGATCTTGAAAAAAATATCTACAATAGCTAACAAGCTTATCCAATACCTACTTTTACATGTTTTAAGTATATAGTAAGTTCCTGTATTTTGGTTCTCTCTCTGCTTATGATTCAACTGTGACTTTAAAAATACTTGCATGAATATTAATTGAGTACTGTACTACCCAAGAACTGATGTCTAAGAAAGAGCAGTGTATACATTTTGGGGGGAGAAGTAAAGAGTAATAGGATTTGTTTCAAGGCATTTTATTTCTAATGAAAAAACAACATAGATACATATATATTTAAAACCAAGAGAAAACAAATTGAGATGGAAAAAACTGGTTTCTCCTCCTAAAAGCTGCTTAGGAGTTCTACAATTCTTCTTTTCTAGTTTCTCCTCCCTGTTAATTCCTGCCCTTCCTATCTCTATCTCTGCTTCTCTTCTCACAAGAACAACGACTCTTGTGAAAAGTACTGAAGCCAGCATAAAGGAGCTATGCTTTTCCATACAATATCTGCCAACAAGCACAGTAGGGATGATCCATCACTGCCTAAAGAACAAAGCCAATGCCTTCCATGTCTCTTACTATTCTCCTCCTAGCAATCCATTAAAAGTCTATGTCGTTCAGGCTACCCCACTCAAAAATGAGTAATTATTTTAAATTCTTGGCCCTAGTTATAGTTTAACCTTAAACTGTAATTGCAACACAAAATATATTCAAGGATTTCCAACTGGGCATTTCAAGAGAAAATTAGCAGCAAACAAAAGGCATCTTTCAGGGAAACTTGGCTCCCAGCAATGGCTCCTTTTTGTTTTAATCAAGGAATACCTGATAAGTTTCTAAGGAAACCCAAGATGCATTTGGAACTGCTGATTGGTCTCCTTGATTATAAAATAGCTACCTATGGATTCATAGGCAAACTTATAGCAAGAGCTGTGAATCACTTACGCACATATCCAAATTGTTTTAACTATTGAGCTCCCAGATTAAGAAGACTTCACCGATAGTAACAACAAAGAGATTCTGAAACAGCTTTTAGACAATTAAACACAGTCTAGGCAACCAACACTTAAAATATTGTATTTCATTGCTAGCTATTTTATTAACGTGAGCAGAACTCAATTCTGTGAGGCCACGATTTCTGAATCCACTATTTAGAAGAGGACATCACTAATATGCACACAATGACTGTACCAATTTTAGTGCAACAGAGAAGCTAATTTTGCAGGAAAAGAAGTCTACAAGAATGCATTCAAATGTTTTGACGTATCACATCATCTGAATCTGGAGCGTTATTGCAAATATTGGTTAAGCTGCCAACATTACTCGTTGTAGTTTAGCCTACCTTAAGAACAGTTCAGTGTGTTTGAAACTAGATTCACAATTAATTTGGGTTTCAGTACCCATTGGCCCCCCAGAAAAATAAGGAAATATACAAGAGTGATCCAAAAAGAAGTTGTTTTGCAACAGCATTTCTTTTTATACACACACGTCCCAAACCCATAGACATATGGACTTTTTTTTAAAAAAATAAAGGAGATATTAGAAGCAACAAACTATATTTAGCATTAACCATAGTTAATCTATGGTTGCCAGTTGGATCTTTAAACAAGGTAACTATTTTGGCAACAGCAAATGTTACTGACCATGAAGATTCAGATTTCAATCAGGCAAATAAATGATTTGTTTTGATGCCCGCTATATTAGATGTTGCTTCTTTTCTTGGTTTTAAACATCTGTGCATTGTCCAGTTATTGATGGGAGATGGGGGGCTATATATAAAGGTAGTCCTCATTTAGTGACCATTTGAAGTTACTACAGCACTGAAAAAAGTGACTTATGACCGTTTATCACACTTACGACTGTTGAAGCAGTCATATCTCTCACCTGTTTTACATTCGGATGCTTGATAACTGACCCACATTAATGATGTTTGCAGTGTCTCAGGTTCATGTGATCACCTTCTGCAACATTCTGATGAGCAAAGTCAATGGGGAAACCAATTCACTTAACAACAGTGGTACTAATTTTACAACTGCAATGATTCACTTAACAAATGTGGCAAGAAAAGTCATAAAATGTGGCAAAACTAACTTAACAAATTTCTCACTTAACATAAATTTTGGACTCAGTTGTGATTGTAAGTTGAGGGCTACCTGTATTGTTAAAATGAATCAATAAATACAATCCTCCTTTTTGGCCCTAAACTGTCCTGACCCAAACCCTTTTCCAATAAGACAAACAATAATCAAAGGGAACAGAAAGCTTTTAATGAGTTTTACGAGTCCCCGGTTAAAAGGCTGCTGCAAACTCATTAACTTTGATAAGCACAAACCTTGCCAAAACAGTACGAGACTGCCAAGAATCACAGATAAGAAATATTTCACAACAAAAGAGTCTTCAAATACCAATTTAAGATACTGCAATGTCCATAAGGCTGAGTTTCAAAACGTCTTTGCTTCCTGCAAAGAACGTTCACTTCACAGCTGCCTTTTATCTTCTTGAAGGAGGGACCATTACTTTTCCTTACTCCCGAGTCTCCCATGCTATTGCAGCTGCTCTTTCCTGTGAGCAATCCTGCATGCACACGCACTTGGCACAGGCTCCTCGGGAACCTCCTCATCACTGCTGCCAGCCCCCACAATCTCTGAAGGCAGCAGTCCACTCCCTAATGGTCCTGGCTCCTCATCTGAGTCCTCGCTCTTCTCAGCCATCCGCACCTGCTGCCGGCTAACCACAACACTAAACTAAATAAAAAACCTAAAGTATCACAACCAGTAAGTGGTTTTGGGAAACAGAGGAGCAGCAGCTCTTGCCAAAATAATTATATTGATAGTACAAAGATCAACTGTCAAATTAATGCTAAATTAACTATGGTTAATGCCAAGTATAATTTAATGTGTTCCATGAATACAGTCTCAATCCAAACCAGCACCAGGATCTATAAAGGTCTTGGTAGTATTTGCTTCCAAATCAGCTATATAACAGGAATGTTAATGTCAAATCATTATCTATATTGCCTAGAGTTGAATTGACCTCAACTTTCAAGACATTATGTAGTTTTTAAGGCAACAACATAGAAGTGATTTGCCACTGCCTTCTTCCAGGATTTTTCTGATTTTTATTCTCAGTCTATACTATAAACTTAGTATTTCCTTGAGGTTTATCATTCAAGTATTAAGCCAAAGGTTATCTCTCACCTGCTAAAGCTATCTTGAAATTATTGTGGAAGAAATAATGGGAGAAATGCAAGTATATGAGGCATGTTGGTTTGTGGCTGACTGTACAACAGTCAAGATTATATATTTAATTTTGTACCTTTAAAGAGTTTTTAGCTGAAAAAAATGGAAGAACAAATGTGGTTTGCATTAAGCTCTATCCCCATGACAGAGCTGATGGAAGTCACAACGCTAATGGTAGAATGGAATACAGCAAAAAGCACATTTTCTTTAACGGAAGAAAAATGAACTCTGATGCAAAGCAAATTAATTAAAATGCTACAAGAAATGAACTGACTGAGTCCATTAAGAAAAAGAATTGCAAAGTGCAAGGAAAGTTACCTGTATGGTGGACATTAGTCTGTAAATATTTTCAGTACACAAGGGGGAAAACCATGGTAAACATGCTTTAAAAGATTGTGTAAAAAGCCTGTAAAAGCAGAAGCGTGTGGCAAAACCTAACTTCATTTTGATTTGTCCCAAAGTATTCCAGAGGTGGATACATGTTCTACTAACTTAGCCCCCAGGGAATAAATAGACTTTCAAAAGGTACTGAAGACTGAGCTATTCTGGATAGCCTTTACTTTTCACCTGCAATCTTCTTGTGCTAGAATCAACAGAGATTTTCCAAAGAGAATCCTGATGACAAGAGTTTGCTACCGTAGTCCCTGACTTATAACCATTTGTTTAGAGACTATTCGAAGTTACAAAGGCCCTGAAAAAAATTGACTTATGGCTGTTTTTCACTTTTACAACTGCTGAAGCACCCCAGTGGTCATATAATCAAATTTCAAATACTTGGCAACTGGCATGTATTTATAATGATTGCAGTGTCCTGGATTATGCAATCACTCTTTGTGACCTTCTGACAATCAAACTCAATGGGAAGGCTGATTCACTTAACAACCACATTTCTAATTTAACTACAATGATTCATTTAACAACTGGGACAAGAAAGGTTGTAACATGGGACAAAACTCTCTCAACAACTCTCTTGCTTAGCAACAGAAATCTTGGGCTCAATTGTGGTCATATATCAAGGACTATCTGTATTAGGTTTTTGTTAACCAGGTTGGATTAAAATGGTCTCCAAGAACCAATAGAGCCAGATCCACAAAAGAAGAATATTTTACAAAGGGCTTGAAAATGCTAGGGGATCACTTTAAACAATGTATCCAGGATATTGATCTTCAATCAATATCATCAATCATCATTCCCTGCATCGTCTTCTACTTTAACACAGATGGCTAATGCCTGCATGGAAGGCCAAAGCAAAGATGGCAAGACACAATAAATGCAGACGTGAAAATTGCCCAGTTGGACCCGTATGTTGCATCCGATCATGCAAGATGGCATTTTGTCAATCCAAAAAGCGGACACTGCACCTGTGGGAATAATGCTAGGAAGATGATGATGATGATGATGATAGTGATGATGATGGTGGTGGTGATGGAGGAGGAGGAGATTGAACTTCAAGTAGTTTAAGCAGTTTATATTTAACATAACATTTATATTTTACGGATTTTTCTCAATGGCCATTATCTTATCTGTCTCAAATTCTAATTCTGAAATTTCATCGGCCTTTCACCTTGGCAGCTTGGATGCATTACCCTCTGCAGTTCTGTGGGGACACTATAAAAACACCCATTTTCAGCAGCAGAGATGCCTCTGTGAAACCCCTGAGCCATATGGTTCTTCTGTTTCTCTGCCTATAGGGAACCAAGGAAGATATATGTGTATCCTATTTTAAAGAATTACCTTGGTAGAGAACACAAAGTCTGCCTGTCACTGCTTCTGCTTCACTGACCAGGACCCTCACATATATTTCCAGTTGTCCGACTTTGTGCTACATTTGTTGTATCCAACAATCCAAGCTATGGTTGAAGTTTAGCACAAGTCTGGGTTATTGCCACTGGTATCTGTCCTACAGTTACTATAATAAAAATGCAATACAATTGTATTGTAATTGTAATTACAATGGTAATTATAATACTGTACAAATGCAATAGAATTACATAAAATACATTGTTTTATTAATAATTACAAGTCCTATGTTTTCCTTATAAAGGAAAAAATAAACATAAATAAATAAATTAGTATTAGACTAATTATGTGATATTCTTGTATTTGTCAAGTGATTCAAATTCAAATCTGAATAAATTAGAATTAGAATAGGGTTGGAAACCGTATACCATTTCAGACAAATGTCAACCTTTTAGGATATTATTTATCAATGATGTATGTTTACATTTTACCATATATTTCATTGTTTAAATTGTTACTCATGCTATAAGTGTTTTAGCTACTGAAATTCACTATTAGTCAAATTAAATTGGCAGCACCTAAATTTGAGAAATCAGTAAGTTACCCACAACTATACATATCAACCAAGAAGCAGGGAGGAATGATGGGCGACTGGAATAGAGAGAGAGAAAAGGCCCTCATAGCAGCATTTGTGTGAGTTTTAGCCCAGGTCCTTTTATGAACTTGTCTGGCCCTTCTTCGTGGCTCACCAGATTAGGTCCTTGTATCCCATGGCTATGGAATGAACCTTCATGAGATCTGCACCGGATCTCATTTGGCTCTCCCAATGTGTAAAAAATAAATATGTTCTTTTGCCCGGATTTTAATATTACTGGAATTTAATATTATGCTTTGTTTTTTAAAAAGTAACTTCCTTGAGTATGTATTAGAAGGGTGAATACAAACAAATACACTTCTAATCTTTTCTGTTTTTCCTTGGTCTTCTAAACACAAACATATAGAACTCTGCGTGGCCATGAGATCATTACAATCATCAATGCACCATGTAAATTATGCTGACTTCTTGACTCCTAAATGGTGCAAACACTGAAAATACAAATGTCAATTATATTATTTTCTAAGTGTTGTTTTTGGCTGAATATTAACAATATATCCAGCATCTGCCTTAGCAATTTTATTGTCCTCTAGCTGTTGTCTGTTATGCAGTAATACAAGTAGAAAGTATTCAGTGAATTCTGAAAGGTCCTGTTAGAGAAAACATTGCCAATATCATTTATGTTGAGAACATAAATTCAGCTTTCTCTTAGCCTAAAGCGATTTGCTAGGGCAAACAACCCAAAATTAATAATGAAGTTCTAGACTGTTCTTCCATAACTTGGCTTGCTTATAAACCTTACAAACCAATCTACCCAAACTAAATATCCAGGCACTTCAAAGAAAAGAGATTCATATTCCAATCTCCCCTTTACTGCTACAAATGTAATAAATAGTTAATTGCATAAAAGTTAGGGATAGAGTGTAATATGAAAGCAGCTACAACTGAAATATTTTTTTCATGAAACAAGCAATTCAAAAGCGCACACAATTTGCTTCATGTTGCATGCAACAAAGAAAATAAAGATAAGAGGTCAAGCTAGACTTAGCAAAGGGCATTTTGTAAGTTTGTCATGTGCAAGAACATATTTCATAGTCAATTAAACACATTCTGCACACTAGAATACTTTTCCATTACATTCTGCAGCAGTTAAAAAGTTTAATATTTGCTCCAAGTAATAAAAGGCTAGCTTCACCCAGATGCAAATTTCAAAAATATTCCTTTAGGAATCTCCAGGCAGCTCATGTAGTTATAGTAATACCTGTTCTCAGAATAGTCAAGTTAATTACTAGCAGTCCTTTAAACTATTTTTTAAAAAGTGTCACATAGTCTTAATACAGCAAACATTTTCCCCATCAACACGTAGGCTAAATACAATTTACCTCCACAAACTTTTGAAACAAAATAAAAAGATAATCTGTGCTTTTCTAATAGTGGTATGCTTTTTTTTGAAAAAGTAGTCTTGCTTTTTAAAGTAATTTAGTTAGAAATAAATATTTTAGGTAATACAGTATGTTGTTCCCAGTGTAAATGCCACACTTATTCTAAAAAGCATTTTTACTAATAGATCAATAAAACACTTTCTTTCTGCTAATAAAGGCATATTTCATCTCAACAGAACTGCAGAAAAATGTAATTTGACACATTCATTCACATTAAATCATTTTATATAAGATTTAGACAGGCTAGTGCAGGAAATCATGAATTAACTGATTACTATACTGAGTTTCATACATGTAGGCTACATGTGTATGTTATATTGGAAGGTATTTTTTATATATTAAACATTTTCATAGTTTTATCTAGAAAATATAGATAGCTCTTGAGAATGTCACAAATCAGCACATTATTTAGATCTGGCTTAGCCATTTTCTGTATTCAGAAAAAGGTAGGGGGAAAAACTCAGGAAGATTATGAATGAATCCTTACATCTAGAGACCTGTAAAACACAGTGAAGAAGATAAGCTAATTGCACAATGAATGCCTCATCTGAAAGTATATTTAGTCTGTATCTCTTCCCATAGTGTGCAGCAAAAAAGTAACTTTTTATGATTTTTTTCATGGTATGTAATTTATGACTGTGCAAACAACCCCCGATCGTTAGCGTATATATTTTGAAAGGCAAAAAGGTGGACAAGTTAAAAAGCATGGGAAAAAGCTAATATGAACCACAGTGCTTCTCTTAACACTAATCAGATTGTGCATTGTGTTTTTGTTTTAAAAATGTTAATTAAGGAATAGATTAGAGTCAAGATCTTGGCTCCATCCATGAAGGCAATTCAGATTAGTAGCTGCCAGGCCTTTCACAAACCCTAAACTCCTCTAATCTTGAAGCAAACAACTGTGATACAATCTCTCTCTCTTTTAACAAATAAGCCAACTCTCATGAAAGGCTGCTAAATGTTTTCTGCTAAATACCCAATTATTTAAGTACAGAATTGTTCACGCTCATTTCAATGTAATGCATTCAAGCGTCCTGTCAATTTAAGCATTTAGAACCCAACCTAGGTGACCTGGTTCAGGACTTTAGAAGCCTAATAACCCAATGAGAGTGTAGTAGTCCATTTAAGGCTTTAATTGTTCTGAAAGCCACCAGATTCAGAGCCTGGAGCATTCCGTTTTCTAGCCAGGAGTTTACATAAGCACAACTGGGAAACTTTCTTGTCCACTACCCTTTGTCAGCACCACAGAGAGGAAAAAAGGTGATTTCCGACTTCTAAAAATCAACAGCCAAATTCCACCTCGTCTGAAAGTACAAGAAAGAGAGCGCTATATACTTGAGGACCTCTGGACAGACAGACAAGCAAACAGAAAATAGGTATAAACAATGGATTTGGGAGCATGCAAGGTTGAAATCAGGTTCGCCCTAAATTGGGAGCAGGGGGGAGATTTTGCATTCACTTTGCACCGGGGACTTACCAGATAATCCATGAACTGGGGTAACTAGATTTGGGCGCGGGGGTGGGTGGGTTTGCCAAGAGCAGCCTGCTTCACACCCAGGCTGCAAGCGTCTGAAGAGCGACCCACAGCCCCCGGTGCTGGCGAGCCCTGCCGTCTCACCGCCCTTGCAAGGATGGGAGGAATCGCAAATCCCCGAGCGCTTGGAGAGGAGTGGAGCTGCTCGCTCTCTGCTGGGTTGCTGGCTCGTCTCGGGCGCCAGGCTCTCCACCTCGCCGGCTGGACGCGCGCGAAGGATTAGCGGGCTTGTCGCCTGGCGCTGCCCTCTGTCCGCCGGAGCTCCTCGCGCTACCACCGCCGCCCCCCGCCGCCGCCAAGCGCCCTCCCGCAGCCAGACGGAAGAGGCGGCTGAGCGGCAGGACAGAGAGACGCTCGCCACCCGCTGCAGCGCCCCAGAGGTTTCAGGAACAGGCAGCTTTTTTCCCCGGGAGCGTCACTGTCAGCTGATCGCCCACGTGAGAGGGGCGAGCGGAGGCTCTTAAAGGAACAAAGCGCGCTTTGCCTTCCCCGCGCGTTGCCTTCCAAGGGCGAGAGACCCGGAGGAGAGGCGGGGAAGCGCCAGCCGGGGCTCCCGCCAGCGGGCGGAGGGTTTGCCAGATGCCACGGGAGGAGAGGAAATGAATGAAGGGACTCCAAGGAGACGGGAGCGGCGTCAGGGCAGAGACATCCGGCAAACTGTAGCCGTGTCCTTTGGCAGTCGGCCGGACCTGCCAGGCGATCCATAAGCAGGGGCTCCTCCGTGGCCTGGCGCTCGGAAAGCGCTCTCGAGCTGTGCTTGACTCCGGTTCCCGGAGCTCAGCATTCCTGAAGCACAGACGAGGCGCTTCCGGGCGCTTCCCTGCAGCGCTAGGTGCTCCAAGGGGTTTGGAAAACGACCGGGGAGAGCCTCTTCCAGTCAGAAAGCGGGGAGCGGGCAGTAAAGCCACCAATCGGGGCTCCTTCCGACTAATCGGTAGAGTGAGTCATGAACTATGGCAATGCCCCTGCACCATACAAGGAGGGAGACAATATTTAAGTGCTAGGGCCCTTTTCTGTCTCTCAGTATTTGCAAAAACTGTCTTTATGAGGTGAAATTTTTCTGGCCAGCATGACATCTTCCTGATTATGAACACTCGTGTAAAGCTTTCAGGTGGCATTTTTTTAAAAAAACCTATTTAAAATACTTACAGATGTTCATTAAGCAAAATATCTCAGTAATATACTGTAAACCAGAGCAAGGAATAAATAAATTCCATGGAAGACTAGAACTACTTTTATTAAGATGAGTTATGTGTCAGGATCATGCAAGTCTGATAGTGTTTTACCACCTCCTCCTCCTCTCTTATATGACAGGGTGACATTTACATTCTTCTTCAGCCACGTTTATCTCCTTCTTGCTTTGGTAACATACCTATCTGACAAGATCTTCTTTACTATCTACACTGATGGTGGGTTGCCAGCCATCAAAAGTAATATATAAATAATTTCAAAGCTATCCCAGTTTTGAAGTCAGGCATTTTTCTCAACAGCAATAGCCATGGTAAGGCTGCTATGCAATTGACTAAAGAGTGCCAAAATCAAAAACAATGAGAAGAAGGTGCTGCTTGTGGAATTTCAGTTTTGTAGCCAAAGCAGGAGAAAATCAGTTTGCATGCTTAAAGAGGGTAACATCAAGAAAACACATCATTGATGCCAAGTTGATATCAATACTGTTTCTGGAAGGGGTGAATGAATTTGGTCTGAAATAAGACTCCATGAATACAAATTGGGATTATTGGGCTGTACTGCTTTAGTGCCCAAATGAAGAAGAAAGAGCCTAAATACTTATTTGGTATGGCTGTTCAATTAGCTCTGTATCCCTCTAATGGCAATGTAGTCCAGCAGCACATATAGAGTTTTGTAGAAGAATGTTTTGCTGAAATCAAGGTATACTATGTCCGACCAGATTAAACTGATCATTCTATCAAAAAAAAGATCAGATTAGTTTGACCTGACTTATTCAAGCCATGCATTCATTTCTACATGCTTACAAACCAACTTCTTAATAATCTGTTCCAGAACTTTGGCGTCTGCATGAGATTTACCAGGTTCTCTCTCCCTCTCCACATTTTTGATAATAGAGACATATTTGCCCTTTTCCAATTCTCCAGCACTATGCCCATCCTCCACAATTTTTCAAACATCATGGAAAGAATATCATACTAAAAAAAGGGAAAATATATATCCTGGACAATGGCATTTCCTTTACTAAAGCTTTGACTGGTAGATCAACATGTTGCAGAAAGACACCCAATCTAAAACAGTTATTTCTTATTCATAACAATTATATTACTAATATGCAGGATATAACAACAACACCCTGAAACAGGCATGTTTAACCTAGCTTACTTGTGAACCCAGCACTGTATGTAGTTTATGGCTCAACGACATTGCAAGTCAAGATAAATTGATTAAATAAATAATAATTTCATTTTTTTTAATGACATGTAATCACAGCAAATGTTATCTGCTATTGCAGAAATTCCTGTATAGGCTCATTTTGTAATTTGATATAGCCTATCATTTGTGAACAATAGCTTACTATATTCTGGGTCTTGGTTTGCAATGATATAATTATCCATGGTTAATTGAAAGAATTCATGGTGAAAAAACTGAACTACAATTTATAAATATTAAGTTCTACATTCTTAAATTTCAACAAACCCAAAGACTTTCCATCTCATGGTTAATCTCTCATTGATAAAAATAGTTTTGTAGCACACCCAGTAATTATTCTTGTCTTTACCCATTTCTTCCTGCTTTATTACATAGATATCTTAAATCTCCCATTCCCATTGCATTCCACCTACTTTTATATTTCTTCTAGAATACATAACTATTTTTTCATCTAATAAGCACACATTTCCACAACAGCTTTTTTTTTTCATATTTCAACAAATGCTCCTTGCAAAAGTACATACGTTATACCCGATCTTTCTATCAACATTTGCACATCTTACAACATTTTCAACTATTTTTCTGTTTTTAGGCATGCAAACCCATCAACTTGCTCTTTTTTTGCCATTTATGACAAACACTGGTTCCATTTTCCAAATATTATTATTATTCTTTTATTAATTTTGAAATCCACATTACAGAATCTAACATTGGCTCAAATGATTTCAATTCTTGGCCAATAGGGTTGCATCAATTGCATATGAATTAACATACTTTCATGTTCCAAACAATATTCTTAAATCTCCATAAAATTTCTTATACATATTATCCATAAATACATGAAGCCACCAAGGAGACTTTAAACATCCTTGTGCTACTCTGCCTCAACACTGAATCATTTTCCAAGTATACCCCTTATTTTTACCTCTGCTTTATGCCCATCACATATCACTCTATTTGGTTCAACAATCAAACCAAAACAAACAATGTGAATTCCATACTACTGAAATTATCACATATACCATTAGTCATGTATCTTTCAAATACTTACTTTTAACGTTGCATGAATTATATTGGAAGCCACATTCTCCTCCAAATTTTGTATCCCATATATCAATTTCAGAGTTCTTTAGCAGATTTAGCTGGGCCAAAATATGACATTATTTTTGTTCATAACAGAAACTTATTAACTAATTTCCTGCATTTCTACCTACATTTTTTATTTTAGAAATTTAAAAATAGTCTCTAAATATATTTAGGTACATATTTATTACATTTGTATATTCTCTTCCTAGCCAAAGTGTTCCAAAGGGCATTCATTGCTCTTCACATACACAACTCCAGATTTGGAAAAACATTCCATAACTCAAGCCCATATAACATTTCTATGAGGAAAATGGTCAGTTTAAAAATGTGGTAGGCAAACAGACAGATCTTTGTCTTTACTTCTTCTTTTACTGCTTTGGGTGTCGAGGGAAATAGAGAGTTCTGGCTCTTGCTGTTCTGCTGGCCTCAACCATTATTAATTGATTTTGTGTATTGTGTCTTTTATGTTGCCTCTCCATGTTCTTCTGGGTCTGCCTCATATTCTTTGACCTTCTCTTTTTGTACATGCCTTATATGGCATGGAATTCCATGACAGATAGCTAGATAGGTAGGTAGATAAAATTTGACATAAATAAAATAAACCTTTATATTCATATATTTCTTGCTGAAATGGAAAAATCCGCACTTTCCATGTTTTATTTTTCCCATCTCTCCTATCCTTTCAATAATAATTGTTCTCAAAAGCTTTTCAGACACATTTAACAAATTTATCTCCCTGTAGTATGGTATTCATCAATGTTACCTTTCCCTTTTGTGTAGGGGAATAGTAACAGCACTATTTCAGCCCTCAAGCAGAGACATACATACAATGTAGAAATGTTCATGCACTGTGACTCAGAAGGCAATCAACAGCCATGTTCTCATGTTTTTTTCAGTTCTGCCATCTGCCATCTGCACCTGTAGCTTGACAATTTTTCAACATTCACTTTATAATTTCTTTTTCATCCTTTCTTCTAGATGGTGGTGTAATTGACATTTATAGAATTCATTTTAGTTCCAGTCTTCAGCACACATTTCTCTAAAATACTCCCTCCAGCAGTTTATTTCTTGGATTTTTAATTGTTGGAATTTTACTATTTTTTTTTAAATTTAATTCCATCCATCTTGCAGTTCTGTCCTGCTCAGTTTAGGCATCCACCCGCAGTTCAATCCAGCAACTCCCATCTACTACGCAGCCCAGATATGAAAATGTTTTCTCCACTTAGGGCCTCGTTCTCTGGCAGATTACCAATAATTAATCTGAGCAATTGTTAAAACTTACAAGGGGGGATTTTACAGGATCTGTCTAATCAAAGGGGGCATTTGGCATGCATACAGGAAAGAATTTTCTTTTGTACCAATCTTATCGAATGCTCTCAGTATAAGTATACATTTCTCTCGGTTTTTTAATTTGTCCTACTCAATTATGGAACTGCAGCTTAAATGTTTTAATGTTTTGTTGAGATTTTTATCTGTTATCATTGGGTTTCTATACTTTAATGCAAACATGTTACATAAATGTGATTAATAATGCTTTGCTTTTGTAAGCAGTCTTGAGAACTTGATTGAAGTACAGTATAAAAATAGAAAATAATTAGGTGGCCCAGTAATTTATGGGTATTACTAGATTTGCAATATCTTGCTGCATTCAATTAAAATATGTCAGAGTTTGAAAATAGTCAAAAAAATTATGGTAGTAGTCTCATTATCAACAAAACTTGCTTTCACATTACACTTAAAATTGTAATGTATTTATGGAATCAACTTGACAGATACACCACACATCTATCACTTAAAAGAATTGAAATCTATTAGAAATACATGTAAATAAATAACACTGATCTTTTAATATATAAAAATATTGGGAGCAGATTATCCCACAAGTCATTTCAATTCTCACTGGTCTTCCGTGGGAGTTTTTTTTTTCTAAATTGGGTGTCGTGACAGGAATGAATTTGTTTTAGTTGCTTTGGGAATGTTTAACCCAGATACTCAGTAGTGGGTACAAATTCAAAGCCGCATATCCTTGATGATCCCATTCCAATACTGAGCATTTCCACTGAATAGCATACCTGGGGAATATACCTCAGGGATGCTGACTCAATTTAAAGGTTCCCCCCTTCCAAAAGTTAAATTGGTTGAATTTGTACACCATTCTTTGGTGAAAGAGAGGAATGGGTGTGTCGAAGTATAGAAAGCAGTGGAAAAGAGGAAGCTGGAAAACATTTTATTTTCCAACCATTCTCCTCCCTGTTCCCATTTCCTGAAGTGATTGTTTGACCTTTACCAACAGAATAACAGCAGGAAATATAAAAACAAAACAGGGTTCAATGAGCAGATACTAAAATGCAACAAGGGCCCAGTTCACGTAAACAGAAAGTTGGATGCAACCCGTTGTACCATGGGAGAACCATCTCACAGAAGAATCTTAATTTTATGGGCTGTTTGCAGTCTTTATTGTTGCCATTTTTGCACCTCTGGAAACAAAATGCACCCTTCATGAGTATGCATCCAAAACTTTATATAACCTGCTTTGTTCTTTTAAACAAGAACATCCTTAGAAGATGATGACCAGAAATCATATCCTATATATAATACTTAAATTAATCAACTTAACCTCAAGGATCTGGAGACATGTACATAATAAAGAGCTATAATTTCTAATCTTTTTACTGTACTCAAATAACGTACAGCTTGGACTACGAATTTGTTTTTCTGAGCAAGAAGCTGGCTTACAGGAGACACAATATTAACAGATTAACAGATAATCAGAGTTGGAAGGGGCCTTATAGGTCATCTAGTCCAACCCCCTGCCCAAGCGGGATAC
The DNA here is from genome assembly GCF_049901715.1 of Pseudonaja textilis. Classification (NCBI taxonomy): domain Eukaryota; kingdom Metazoa; phylum Chordata; class Lepidosauria; order Squamata; family Elapidae; genus Pseudonaja; species Pseudonaja textilis. The sequence continues at coordinate 232,652,521 of NC_141991.1, read as the reverse complement.
CCAACACCATTTCTGACAAATGGCAGTCCAATCTTTTCTTGAAAGTCTCACAACTCTCACTTCCACAACTTCTGAGGGCAAGGTGTTCCAATGGTTGATCGTTCTCAATCAACCAATGTCAAAGCTGCTAAAATGCGTTCTTTATTGTGCAAGTAAAAGAAGGAGCAGCACACGCATTAAAAAAGTAGCACTTTTCTGTTTTTATTTGCATAGTATTTGAAGTGGATTTGCCCTTTTTTCTTTGTCTGCGTAGCACAAAAACTTACAGTTTCGGAAATGGTTGATTCCTATATCTTTTCCTGCATTGTATATTGGGGTGGGGGAGGGGAGTATCATGTTTAGCAGAATCTTTCTACTATAATAGATGAAGCACTCCTAAAATATTCTGAATATAAACATTACAAAGTCAAGGTTCGGAGACTCCCAAAGATGCTGGTTATTTGACTTGCCTCTTATTTCCAATCCTTGCTAAGTGTAAGAAATAAATTCTCTGCAGCTTTTTATTGGAATAAGAATCATTTTTATGCTGTGCAGCTTATTTTAACCTCATTTATTTTATCTTGGGTCTTGATAAACATTAGAGAAGGGAATGTGTACTATAAATCATCATCTCAATTTTATGCTCCAGTAAATATAGATTAGCTGTTTTTTTCTCCTGTAGAAATAAAAATCATGATATATTACATAAAGTGAATATCTTGCTGACTAAACCAGCTTTGGTGAGGAACATATGGCTCCAGAGAAAATGCCATCTTACAATGTATTTTCCCAGTGTAACCATGGAATTATTTTCCAATAATCAAAATATTCAAAAGGGTGGTTTATAATGGTCTTACATTATAAGCATCAATATTCTTCCTGTCCTCCTGCTTCAACTTTTGCTTACATAGAATAAAAAAAACAATGCAGGTTATCGATGTTCCTTCCTCTGATTTTAAAACCACACTCATCTTTTTCCAATCCAGCTTCCATTAATGTATATTTGGTATAAAGGTTGAATAAATACAGGAAGAATAAACATCCTTCTCATTCCCCTTTGCCAACTTGAAATCAGTCTATTTTTCTCCCTGTCATAAACCAGGATTATAACTTTTAAATAAAATAAATAAAGTAACCTCCAGTCTTATCTGGAGTATTAATCAAGTTGTAACTCAATCACAATTTAATCTTGAAAAGCAGCATTTAGTCAAAGAAAAAGGTGTGAATATAATGTGAAATAAATAATTTATGAATAGTTGAAAAATAAGAAAATAATGGATATGAAAAATAATAATGATCTATAAATACTATACAGCTTGTCTTATAGTAAAATATAAGAGAATATATGCACAATTTTCACATGATTTTTTTTCAATGTTTATATTAACAATGTTTTTTTCCCAAAAAAAATAAAACAATAAATCATGAGGTACAGGAAATTTGATCATTATTCATTTACATTTTGGGTATCTAAGAAGTACATGATCTAATACATATAATCCCTGGATTATGAGCATTTCCTTAGTGAACGTTCAAAGTTACACAATAAGTGTCCCCTAGCATTTGCAAACAAGTCCCAAAACTACAAATCTTGCAACACCATGGCAGTTGTTCACCCTTATGAACAACCACGGGGTCTCTGCAACATTCATCCTGAATGTTGCCAGTCAAAATGGAGCTTCCAAGGGGCAGATCCACTCCTTCGACACTTCGTTTGGGTCTCCAGAGGCCTCACCTAGCATGTTGCAGGCCAAAATGGAGTTTCTAAGGAAGCTCCATTTCAACCTGCAACGGGCCAGGGGAGGCCCATGGAGGGCCAAATGGAACTGCAGGGGGTGCATGCGGCTTTGAGAGGCTGGAGAGGAGACTGCTTGCTAGATCTTTACAAAGTAAATGACCTGGCATGGCAGGTTGGGGTGTAAAGCAATTGTGGGAAGCATGAGGTATTTCAGTGAGTCAGGGAGGCCTTGGATGGTTTTAGGCAGGTGGCCTGTTCCATGGGCTTCCCTACCCTGAAATACCTCGTGCACTTAACAAGCCTTGCATTTGATTAGCAAATGTGTGAGCAAAAGGAGGGAGTGATTCCGTTCAAGGTACAAGATTCACTCCCACAAATCCTTGGGTTACGAATGGAATGGGCAGGCTCCATTACATTCGTAACTCAAGGACTACTTGTATGTATAGAAGACATTATATGCGGGAGTCTCTGTGGTTAAACTGGGAGAAGATTAAAAGACAATGTTAGTTGAAAATTCCAGTCTGGTTATTGACTATTGAAGCATTTTCTTATCCTATAATATACAAAAAGGAACAAAAAGTTAGATATGGTGAAATATTGAATGAAAAGGGTGAACTCAAATCTATACAAAAGCTAGAGGAACAAGGTATAAAGATGAATTGGTTTTCATGTGCGCAAATACATTCAAGGTATGATAAAGATTCTAAAATGGAAGGTTTCTATGATAAATTGACTGATTTAGATAAGATTTTGACAGGTATTGATGAAAAGGTGATTAAAAAACTATATGGATATTTATTAGAAATTAAATTAGAAGAAGAACAAGTTAAAGAAACTATGATTGCTTGTGGGAAGAATTTTGGATATCAGATTGATTTAGAGAAATAGCAAAAATTGTGCTCTCAAAATTATAAAATGACAATGTCAACAGCATATAAAGAAAATTTGTATAAGATGTTTTACAGGTGGCATTTTCCCCTGACAAGAATAGCAAGAATGTTCAAGGATAAATCCGAAAAATGTTGGAAATGTCATCAGACACCTGGCTCATATTACCATATGTGGTGGACTTGTGCGGATGCTAAAAAATACTGGACTAAAATCCACATGTGGTTGGGAAAAATGACAAAAAAACATAGAGACTTGAAATCAGAGATATTTTTATTGGGAATTTTACCTGAAATATATAGTAAAGACTTGAAATATCTGATTGTAAATGTATTAACAGCAGCTAGGATTGTATTTGCTAAAAACTGGAAAAATGAGAAAATATCATCACAGGAGGAAATCATTAAGAAAACATTGGAATGTGCTGAAATGAGTAGATTGACATTTGAAATTAGAGAACAAGAGGATAAACCATTTTTATAAAATTGGGGATCTTTTCTATCAATGGTTAGACAATAAAATACAGTAATGAAATATGTAGACTTTTAGAAAATAATAAATATATAAAGATGTACTTCTTTCTTATTATATCTACAAAATGATTTTAGGATAGATTTGGGGTGATAATATGAACTGTTATAAAATAAACTAAGTAAATTATGATTACCTTGTAAAACATGAATGAATAAAAGTATAGTCAAATGATTGATTAATAATTATACTAAGGTATTTAATTTTTGATTAAAAATATGAGATTATATGCAATGTAATTGTAATTGAAGACTACGAAATGGAAGCACAAAACAATTTGTAAACCAACCGCCATACTGTATGTACACATATGGAAGATAGCTTGATGTTTTTATGTTTTGTTTCTTTATGTTTGTTTTTAAAAACCAATAAAAAAATTTTTTTTAGAAAAGGACTACTTGTATGAATCAAGTCATTGTTTATGACTTAGTTTTATATATGAATCAGTTACTATGACTTTGTCAAGAACCAAATTTTGTTTAGCACTAAAGAGAAATCTAGAAACAGAATGAAATTTACAAGCATGAACTATCTAAGAAAGATCAGTCTGTTCCTTGAACAGGTCAACTTTCAACCATATCTCATTAGTATGGCTGTAATCCTTGGTGTTCTCAGACGTAGATTATTTTCTTGCAGACATTTCATTACCCAAATTAAGTAACATCATCAGTAATAGTAAGGAGTGAGGTTTGCTCTTATTTTATATTCTAGTCGTTTGTCTTCAACATAAGTGCCACATCTGGTGATTTCATGGATATAGCCACATACTGGAGATGCTTTTTCAGTTTTTCGAAATAGCCTACAATCCTGATGTTTCCTTGTAGACTTCCATCCAAGTCGGAAGCATTCTTGGAGCTCAGATAAGATTGTCAAGCACCAGAAACTAAAACTAGAGACAATGTGCTTAACACAATTTATAATCCCAGCTAATGTTTTTACATATATTCACTAAGATATCCACGACCCCAAGTGGTCTATCAGGATTCCCATTTTACAAATGAGGCTTAGGCCTAAGGAAAGTAATGTCATAATTTTACAGAAACTTGAATATAAACCAAAACTTTTCTCTAAATCGAAAGAACTATACATATCATTTCAGATTAAAATATTTCAAAATATTTTTAGTGAGGAAGAGAAAAGTCAAAGATCCCAAAAGAGAAGTTAGTGCTTCTGAATTGAAATAGACAGTTAGATTTTCTGGAAGCAGTAACATCTTCCTAAGAGGTCTGTAAGGAGCATGTATAAATAAGTGCACCATCGTACCTCCCGTCCCTGTCCTATTGTCCCCATTTATTCGTACCTATTTTCTGTATTCTTACTCATGTTTATACTTATACCTATTATCTTGCAAACGATTGACAAATCAAATAAATAAATAAAATCATGAGACAGAAAGTAAAATTTGCAAGTTTCATAATTATGTTCCATTTACCTGAAAATCAAATTACTTAATTAGATAGTATTGGACAGTTTCTTCATCAACAGTTTCTCCTATATACATTTTAAGCCCTGTACAAAGAAAAAAATAATCAACTGAGGAAAAGAACTTGTCAGTCAAGTGTTTCAACTTCATATTTTAGTTTGTGCTTTTAAAGAAAAGAATGCACCAAGAAATAGTGCTTTAATTTAAAATCCATATTGCATACTACAGAAGTACTGCAAAATCACCAGCAGTTATTCCTTACTTTTAAAAGTAATCTTTTACACAATCTTATCTTTGATTTTAACTTGACAAATAACTGTTTAGTTATTTTTGTATCTTAAATTGGATACTGAGAATATTTGTTCCCTTGCTTAGCATGTAGCTTGAACTCCATATAGATTTTTTTTTAATTCAAGAACAATGTGAATTGCTCTCTAAAGCATTACTGAATTATAACATGTTCATCATACCATGTGCCTTTTCAATGCTTATTTCTAATGTTGCATGGACAGCATATAGAATCCATATGAACTTTGTATGCCTGACTTGAGACATATATCCATTTCAAAAGATCTTTTTAAAATCTACCATTTGTTCACAGTTCATAACAGAAAACTGTATACTAATGTCCAACATATATATTTCATAACTTTATTGTGCATTTCTATTTTTCCTTCTTATAAAAGTGCTTTAAAAGGACATGTATTATTTTCTTCACATATGCACATACAATTCCATTTTATTCTTGCTGTAATCCAGTGAAGGTTGTTTATTTTGTTTATAAATCATACTTATATAGCCACCCACTTCACAGTCAAGTGACTTTTTAAGCCAAAAGCCATGGAGAGGTTAATCTGGTTTGCTGATGGGCTCAAGAAAGATTTATTTCAGACTTTCTTAAATTACTCCAAGAAATTCCCAGTTAAAAACTGTAGTAACAGCATAATAATTTCATTTTCTATCATCTCTTTAAGTGACATCTTTTACTCTTACATAATTTACCTTAGTTTTTATGCTTTTCATTTAAGAGGATGCAACAACACATTGGGTGAACTGAGTCAGCTTACATTCATCTCTAACTTGGAACTGAAAGGAGGTTAACATATTATAAGGAACCTTTTATTACTTCCATAACATAGGTAGAGTCAACCTTTGGTAAATACCAATTTGCTTGCATTTTGGTTTTTAAATGTAATTATATAAAACGCAAAAGTGTTGAACGCTCTGTTCCACGTCTTGATTACATATCTGTTCCATGTAATTTGCACAGTAGCATTTGTAGAAACTGTTTCTTTTAAGATCTTGAAACTAAAAAAACATATGCTATGTAGAGTATTACGTAATTTAGGTCCTTGTCATATGCTATAGTCCAGAAATTTCTTCAGAGTTGTAGTGCAGACAGCAAAGCTGGGAATGAATTCTGAGATATAATTTATCAATTCTGATTTATCATTTTGTCTACTTTGGTCTGGTTTAATGCCATCTTTCATAAATAATTCTCCCATATACGAGACTGATCTGAAAATTAATTTAAAAACGACAGACTAAAGGAATGATATGGAAAAAAGATGCTATACTCAGGGGTGGGATTCTACCAGCTTGCACCTATTCGCTAGAACCGGGTTGTTAACATTCTAAGCAATTTGGAGAAACCGTTGTTAGAAGAAATTACTGACCTAATCCTGTAAGGAAGGCAGGAAGGAAACATTCTGGTGTTGCTTACAGAAACTGCCTCTCCATTAACCCTTATTACATTCTTAGACTTCCTGTCTCTACAACTTCTCTGGAGATTTTTTCCCTTCTTTGCTGGTACTTTGCTTGTGTGGAGTGACCATTCAAAGTTACAATGGCACTGAAAAAAGTGACTTATGACCGTTTTTCACACTTACGACTGTTGCAGCATCCCCACAGTCATGAGAGGCCAGGCAAGGAGATGTGTGCCGCGATATGAGTGATACTGAGTTGGCCACGCCCAGCCAATAGCATGACCACAAAACCACATCCACCCAGTCACATGACCACCAAGCTATTCCCACCAACTAAGCCACGCCCACAGAACCGGTTGTTTAAAAAATTGAATCCCACCCCTGGCTATACTGGTTGGACAAATGAAACTGGCTGATGTCTTAATAATTTAAAAGGGATGGTATACCAATAATAAAACAAACAAGTGATATGGATAACTATATTGGATTTACAAAAGAGACATGTTAAAGTTTTGCAGAATTTTGTGAGACTGAACCAACAAGCAATGAAATCTAAATCCTTATTTGAAGGAATTAAAGATCAAGATAGTTAAAAGTAAAAGGAAGGAACAAAAGTGGGTTTATTTGATTCAAATAGATATTCTGTTATCTCTGGCAACCCTTAATGGACTTTTGCTGATCAAGACTAAACAATGAGGAGTTAAGAATCTTTGTAAACATAAGAAATGGGACATAGAAAGAACAGAACATTTGTCATATTTTAAAAGATGATTGGTTACTAGAATTGTTTATCCTTGGTGATGAAGGTGTAGGTCATTACTTTATATACTGTATTTCTTTTCTTTTTGTCTATTTTTCTTTTTTCTTCACTTACAATTTTTCCTTTTAATTTTCTTAGTTTGTATTAGTTTTTCTTTTTAATTGCAATGTTTAATAAAATTACACAGTCCTGTAGCTTCTTGTTGCTTGCTTATAAATACACCCTCTTTTCTTGTATTACTGTCTTGCCTGTGGAATATTGCTGAACATGTTCATGCAGGCTTCACCTGGTTTTGCAAACCCATAATAAAATATTTGGAGACTAAAAAATGGAGCAGCAAGGTTACTGGCATGGCAATTGCACCAGTCTAGAATAACACCTTTTTAAAATTGGTTACCGGGAAGCTTTCAGAGCCAATCCAAATTATGTTAATTATGTTTGGAGCTCATACACTGTAATAATGGATTACATCAAGCAATGTCCTGCCAGACTAGACTCTGTTCTTCCAATAATCTAGTCATCTACAGAGAGTTTTCTGAGTAATCCTTCTTCCAAGATCCAGGCCCACAATTATATTCTCTTTCCCCAGGGCTATATGCAGCCCCTATCTTCCTTGCATTTTCAAGACAACAAGCCTTTACTCAGGACTGAAAATACCAGTTTTTATAATTTTATGTTTTAGTGCTACATTATATTTATTGCTTTTCAAGATTTTGATGTTTTGACACAACATTATTCTTACACATTTGCTGATTTTGCTGCTTTCAAATGGCTCTTAGCCTAGAATTCTGATGAAGATTGGCCCAACATTCTCCTTCCCAACTGAGTCTGAAAAAAATCTCTAATGAACAGGGCAGTTGAATTCTGTAATAAGCCAATTATCTTCAGTGACTGAATCTCTTTTCATCTTGTGAAATAATCACATAATTTGTTTTAGGAGATAGGTCACACAACCTTTAAAATATGCATCATCTCAGTCCTCACTACAAGCATATATAGATCCTCACTTAGGACTAGTCAGTTAGTGACTATTTGACGTTATAATTGACCTTCAAATGCTACTTACCTGGTTCTACAGTTCCAATGACTACATAGCCCTCCAGTCAACATGACTGCATTTTTGGCACTGCATAACTGGCTCACCTTTATAGCCAGTTATAATGTACTGCAGCCACGTGACCACAATCTACTATGTATTTTGCTTGTTTCTGGTATTTTTGGACCTGTTTACAGCAAAAAAATCCATTCATAGAAATATTTGGATTAATTTAACAACTGCTGCAAAAAAGTTATACAATCTGATCCACTCACACAGATGCATCAACTTATGGCCATCATCACTTACAATTGCTCCACTGCCATTGTACTGAGAGGCCAAACATGGCCACCTGCACTGAGATGCCAAACATGGATTCCATTTTCTCCCACTGTTGCAGAGATAGGACACAGACATAAGACAACTTATCTTTCTGTGTCATTGCATACTTACTCCTGTGAACTTGCCTGAGGAACAGGGAACTTGCAAACTTGAATTGGAGAAAGAAAGCCTGGGCAGCCTGTTTTTGGAGAGATAAGACTGGTTATCTTGCTAGAGACATTTACATTCAACATTATCCAACTCTTAAGGCAGCTTGGTCTAGTATTTAAGGCACCAGCAGGACACTGTGAGTTCAAGTCCCGCCTGAGCCACAAAAGCCAGTTGGATGACTTTGAACAGTCACTTTCTCTCACCTCAACTCACCTCACAGGGTTGTTGTTATGGAGAAAATAGGAGGAGGGCAGTATGTTACATACGTTTGCTGCCTTGAGTTATTTGTAAAACTAATAAAGGGAAACAAATAAACAAACACTAAGGCTTTTTTTTAAAAAAAAACTTAGGAACTATGGGAACAAAACCCTTTTTTACTTTTCCACTGTTTAAAATTTTGTATATAAATTAGGGGTTTTTTTTAGCTAGCTTGCATTTTTTAAAACCACTTTTGTCAGTTTCATCAGAAAGAATGGTATAAAGCAAAACAGATCTAGCTACAGTGTGAGTAAATGATGGCAGAAATGAGATGCACAAACATTTCAGTCTAAATATGTGATGTGGGGGGACAGAAATATTTCTACAAAGTCTTCAGTAAAATGATTTATTTCCATATCTTTATCCTAGTACATTCATACAGTAATAAATTCCTGGAAGTTCATTTCAAGCAATAGGAATAAATTAAAATGACTACAAATGCAAATTTCCTGGAATGGCAATGATCCTTTGGATTCCATCTGAACAAGCTTTATACTTTGACTTCATAATGGACCATAGTTTTGATCTCTTTGATTTACCCAGTGCAAAATTGAAAACATGTGCATCATTATCCATTCACAATTTTGCTTTCAATTTTACTCTGCTTTTCTTTCATTTCCCCAAATCAGATGATCTAATTCTAAAGATAGGACTGCCTTTCTTTTTAAAGTAATATAGCCACACTTTGTTACCAAATGCTAACAGTTCTTTAATAGTTTACACAACAGAAAAAGGGATGATATCCCAAAATCTCGCTACAGCCAGCTGTACAGGGAGAGATAAAACTGACTACACAAAAGCAAAAGGAAACAATGGTGGAGACTGAAATGAAAAAGATATACTGGGAATGGATAATACACAAAAAAATGAAGACTGGGAGATTCACAACAGTTTTTTTCCAGAATATGCAATGAAAAAAAAAAAAGGGAAATCATACCTTCATTATTTCAGTTTCATATTATGTTAATGGATTTTAGCCAGCTGCCAAAAAATAGCACTATTTTTCAAAAAGAGCTACAGCAATCAATAAGTACCGTAATTAAGACTATTCAAGTGAACAATACCTAAAACTAAATCTTCCTCCAAAAGAGACCTTTAATAAGAATAAACTCAGCAACTAAATAAAAACTACCACAGGCACAAAATTATCTCCATTTTAGAAAAATTATTGCTGTCAAAGAGAGTAATTAGAACACACAAATTAAACTTTAGCGAATTAAAACTATTCGTGCCAGTTTTATAGTCTTCCATTTTTAATATCAGGTTTTGTTTAAAAAAAATATTGCATAGAGTTTGCCTGCTTGAAAATGCATATATATTTCTCTGGTGAGGAAGATGATATTACTGATACAGTAATATATATGTGTGTAATCATTTCTCCCCACTGGCCATGCTAACTGCAAAGTAGAAATCTCCTTGGGTGATTTAGGCTCTATAATGATATGTGAGGAAAATCAAAGAAATTATCTTAGGGAACTGTCAGATAGGAGACAGATGGATACTGCAGATGGATAGCGGACAGAGCAAAAGTTCTGAAGGATCTCTTCCTGGTTAGGCTATAAAGGGAATGGGGAGTAGGAGGGAAGAGTACTTTCAGACTTGCAAGTTTCTATTAATGTAGCTTTGCAATAAAGTAGAATTAGTTTATCTGTTTATATTTTCTACCAGGTAAGCTGATAGGCTCTTTTTTTAACTATCCTTTCAACAGGAAAATAGGCTTTTCTGCTACAGAATTTACAAAATAGAGTTAACATTTCCAAACCAAGCTTGTTTGATATATTCTTTCTTTTCATGCCACAAGATGTCAGTAGAGTACATTTTCTTCAGAATGAAATTGAACTCCTGAGGGATGTATTAAACCCATATAGGAAAAGAACTTATATACATTCAGTGGTTTAAAGGTAGAATGCACAGCTTTCAAGCAACGCAAATTGGTCCTCATATTGGGAGTTCAAGACAACCAGTGGGAAACGCAATATTCTTGTACAACTGGCTTTAAGCCTAGCTAATGCTGTTCCTTTTCCAGATGATGAGAAGTTGATTGTATACAGATACAGTTTTTTTTTAAAAAAAAGATTTAGTATCATATGATCGTCTTCAGGTTATTTCTCCTTCTATTTGGTGGGTTTTTTCCTTATATAGGTTTTCCATGATCCCAATAAGCATCTTGGGACTTGTATTGCTGTATTTGGAAGCTGGGTATTTGCCATACCTTAAAGGGGTGACAAACTGGTGGCCTGCGGGCCAGATGCGTTATGCGCAGGCCACACCCACCCCAGCTCCATGAAAGGGAAAAACATCACGAAATGTCACATCATGGTAATGTGACGCTGCGAGTTTGACAACCCTGCCTTAAGAGAAAGATAAACAATGTTTGTCAGTTGCACCAGACTCCCACGATGTGTTAAGGATCAAACTAAAAGAGGAAGAACAGGGTGCATTGGGAAGGCAGTTTCTGGAGTTTTAACGATCGAAATTGATTCTTTGTTCATATTTTTCTTTCTGCCGATTTCCTGAAATGGAAGAAAGAGGGAGGACACAAGTTTCACTCCACCCACTTTCCATTAAAATAATGGAACCCAGGAACTTCAGTGATATACAAGTGTTCATTGCTCACCAATGATAATTACGATCAGGAACTCCATCGCGAAGAAAAATGTCCATCAGTTATGACATCACGTGACCACACCAATTTACAACAGCAGTCCCAGTAGTCCCAGTTGCTGTCATTAAGCTAAACACACGCAGTTGCAACACCCACAATCACATGATCATCTTCTGAGAACTTCTGCTGGCTTCTTTGCTGTTTTTGCTTATCAGAAGCTGACAGTGTAGTTTGCAAATGGTGATCACATGACCACAGGAGGGCTGTGATATCTTAACTGCAGTTGCCAAGTGCCCAAAGCACAAGCATTTAACCACAGAGATGCTACAGTGGCTGCAACTATGAGGACCTGCCCTAAGTCCCCCTCGTTCAGCACTGTCATAACTTTGAGTCGTTTCTAAAGTGTGTGCACTAAACAAGGACTACCTATACACTATGAATTTACTTAAGAGGTACAGAAACTGGTTTAACATGAATCTTTTACATCAAAGTTTACATTCATTTTTCAAGAGAGGCTACATAAGTCTTTTAAAATCTATAAATAAATCTGCCTGAATATATCAATATTTACCTGGACTATAATCACTATCCTTACCTGCTATAATATATATTGCCTTTGGAATACCAGATTGGATTGGATAAGAGACAACAGTATTTCAACAGAAGTGTTTAACCCTCTTTTGACCTTGGCCAGCTTAGTCTCCTCTGTCTCTCAGTCAGAGCTGCCAAGAGGATTATTAAGTCCTGGAACAAGACTAATATGGGCTCCCACACCTACACTTTAAGTTAACATCTCCCCATCCCCTCCCCACCACCCTGTGGATTTCACCTCACTCTGTGCACCGATATAACTCCTAACCAACCGAGAGACTTGTTTACAAGGGGCGGGCTGCCAGAGCAGCAAAGCAGATGAGGACGTGTGTGTGTGGGGGGGGAGGTTGAGGATGAAGTACAGAGAAGCGGTGTTGGAGTCTGTGGAGCCCACAAGTAGATGCCAGTTACCCTTTGGCATAGCTCTCTTCATATTCTACATAAATGACCTCTGTGATCATATCAAGAGCAACTGCGTTCTTTTCGCTGATGATGTAAAGCTGTTCAACACCACAGACAATACTGCTACCCTTAAAAAAGATCTTGACTATGTATCAGAATGGTCAAACAAATGGCAACTTCAAATCTCAACAAATAAATGCTCTGTCTTACGTATTGGCAGAAAAAATCAGAAAATAAAATACAAGCTGAATAGTCAAGATCTTGTTGATGATCCAAGCTCTGTAAAGGACCTTGGAATACTCATCTCTAATGTTCTAAGCGTTAGAGCCCACTGTAACTACATAGCCAAAAAGGCATTAAGAGTTGTTAACCTAATCCTATGTAGCTTTTTCTCTGGTAATATCACACTACTAACTAGAGCATGCAAAACATTTGCTAGACCAATACTCGAATACAGATCATCAGTCTGGAACCCACATTACGTATCTGATATTAGCAAAGTTGAGAAAGTCCAGAAATATTTCACAAGAAGAGTTCTCCACTCCTCTACTCGTTGTAGAATACTTTATGCCACCAGACTTGAAATTCTAGACCTAGAAAACCTTGAATTACGCCACCTTCAGTCTGATCTAAGTATAGCATATAAAATCATATATTGCAATTTCCTACCTGTCAATGAATACTTCAGCTTCAATCATAACAACACAAGAGCAAACAATAGGTACAAACTCAAGGTTATCCGCACCAAACTTGATTGCAGGAAATACGACTTCAGCAACAGAGTGGTCAATGTCTGGTATACTCTACCTGACTCTGTGGTTTCTTCCCCAAACCCCAAAAACTTTAACCTTAGATTGTCTACTGTTGACCACACCCCTTTCCTAAGAGGTCTGTAGGGGCGTGCATAAGCGCACCAACATGCCTACCGTCCCTGTCCTATTGTTTCTGTTATTTTTCTTATATGTACCCATTTCATGTATTCGTAACTATGTATATACCTATACCTATTATCTTGTAAGTGATTGACAAATCAAAATAAATAAAAATAAAATAAATTAAAATAAATAAATGGCTGGCGCGCACAGATCCTCCAACAAAGCTAACAGTGGCACCTCCTTCCTTTTGGCATGAAGGATTTCAACAGGGTGAGAAGTGGGTGGGGCGATCATTGCTGCCACTGCTGCGTGGGAAGGACACGCCTTCCTTCCTTGCCATTTGTCCTCCAATGAGTTGATTTGATTCAGCTTTGGAGTGTTTTGCTGCAAGGCCACCTCCCACCTTAACCCACCCCCGCCCGGGCACATCCAGGTTGACACACTGTCCTACTGTTTTTAAAATTTTGATTTCGTAATTTTTTTAAAAAAATATTCCCTTCATGAGCCCCCTTTGAGGTCCAGGGGCCCCAGAACAATGTACCGGCTGAACCCATCTCTTCTCAGGCCTGCTCTCAGTTCCTTCACCTCCACGGAAGGCACACTCAACAGTAGTGCAGTGTTTTGAACCTTGACAACTTAGCAAGCTGGCTAGGGAACTTCTAGGAATTGAAGTCCACATATCTTGCCAAGGTTCAGAAACACTCATGTTGTGTTACCACTGGATAATGTGTGAAGCATGTTCACCTAATGCCACATGAATTAAGCCAGTTTTCTGTTAAGCAATTCCTGTCTTAGATGTAATTGAACTTTCCTGAATGAACTGCTATCATATCTTCATTTCTCTGCATCACAATTTCAGCAGTCACTGACCTGGACAAAAAGATCTTACAACATAACTCATAAGGTCACATCCACTGGGGAAGATATTTTCAGCTACATTTCTATGGCGATGGAAACATGTGCTCTGCTCTAATCTTTCGTTGGCAAAGTACAGAAAGTATGTTTAAGTAGTGAATTTATTAAAGATTAACTTCTGCATGTCTTATAATCAAACCAAAGTGTTTTTCAGTATAGCTTGCCTGTCTGAAAGGATCTATAAAAGCTTTATATATTACATGTTAATGTATACCTGTAGCATATTTTACTTTGGTAAAACAAAAGTTCAGGGCTGATCTGAACTCCTGTGTAAATATGAGCATGCTGTTCTGTATAAGCTAAGTAAGCTACTTCACTGATTTTATTGAACTGCCTTTATACATTTCCTTAAGGATTTGCATATGCAAAAATGATAATTAAGAAAATTGTTAACTACTCTGCTAGCCTACAACAGTGTACTTAAGTAGATGTCTCTAAGTCAGTGTCTCTCAATCTAGACAACCTTTAAGAGTGGAGAATTTCAATTCCCAGAATTCCTCAGCCAGCCAGACCAGATGTGAGAATTTCTGAAATATGCATGTAATGCATTTAAATAGTCTAAGACAGGGGTGTCAAACTCACGGCCTGTGGGCTTGATGCATCACATACTGGCCATGCCCGCAAATGGGGAAAGTCGCGATACGTCATGTGACAACAGTGTGATGCCTCGAGTTTGACACTCCTGGTCTAAGATATTACAAAAAGATACAGGGGTTGCCACAAAGAAGAGGGAATCAAGCCATTCTCCAAAGCACCTGAGGGAAGGACACGAACCAGCGGGTGGAAACTAATCAAGGAGAGAAGCAACCTAGAACTAAGGAGAAATTTCCTAACAGAACAATTAATCAGTGGAACAACTTGCCTCCAGAAGTTGTAAATGCTCAAACACTGGAAGTTTTTAAGAAGAGATTGGATAACCATGTGTCTGAAATGGTATAGTGTTTCCTGCCTAAGCAGGGGGTTGGACTAGAAGACCTCCAAGGTCCCTTCCAACTCTTCTCTTCTCTTCTCTTCTAATTATTTTACAGGTTTGTGCAAAGCATTCCAGATGGAAAGCTGGCGAGCATAAGCAAAGCTTCTGTATTCCAAGGGTTAAAAGAGCCTGATTCTCTAGAATGCTTTCTCAGCTGCTTCACAGCTGTCTGTGCATACATAAGCATGCACAAACAACTCTTCTGCCAGGATCATCAATGAAATGAAAGGACTGTATCACTCTTTAGAAGGCACACATACAGAAGACAGCTGAGGGCAGCCTTCTAAAGAGGGATAGGAGTCTTACAAATATACAATACAGTTCTTTAAACTGGAAGATGGGATGCTAGCATGATTTACAAAGCCTGTCTTTCTAAAGGTCCTGTACAGACCATTTACATTTTATGTCACTTAGCCTGTACCTGGTATCGTCAGTCTTTTGCACAAATAATTACATTGTGTAATGTAAAGAAAGTAAAAGCAAATTAACACCTGGACATTATTTTCAGGATTTAGTGCCTCACTTCCCATTATAGGCACACTAGATATTTCTGCTGTGTCAACTGCTCTCCAGGGTTTCAGAAAAATGGGCTCAGTGATATCATTAGAGACATCATTTGCATTTTCAAACTAAAATAAAATATGTTGACAACTATGAAATTCAAAAGAAAAATCCTATGGGGCATACCCAATGCTAGTACATAGTAAAAACTAATTATTTGTATATTTTTATGAATGTTTAGGAGACTATTTCTTTTTCATTTCAGTTCTGTCCTATATTCAAAAAAACTTTTCCACTTCAACTGCAATCATTGGTGCGTGTTGAGCTTTGCACAAGGATGGTGTGTTGTATTCCCATTGATAGGGAGGAATAAATAAATTGTGATTTACTTATAAGGAATAGAATATTTATAAACATGTTACCAAAACCAAGTATTTTCATTGAAAATGCAGAAATTTTCAACTTACTTACTAGGAAGTATGCCTTGCAGAACACAGCATGAGTCTTGAATACAATATTCAAACAAAAAAATGTTGACATCAAAAATTTATGAATAGAATTAGAATAAGTAACATTTATTATTCCTTCAATAAATTAGTGCCATCTTAAAATCCCTTTCTCTAAAACAAGGTAGAAGTATTAGTTATTCTACATTAGAGAATGTTGTATATACAGAGCTGGATAACAGACATGGAATGGAGCCCAACTCAGCGGTCCTGTTATAAGGAATGAAGCTGACAAGGCAATTCTCTTCTGAGCTAGAGACAACTTTGTCTTATGTCAACAAAAACTTGGTTGGTGCTTTTCAAGATTCTCAAGAAAATGACAAGAATGTGTTGGTTCAGAAAAAAAGAGAAAAAAAAAAGCCTAGACTGTAAAATCTTGAGTATAAGTCTGTATATATGCTTTAATTTCTGCACCCTGCAGTAGGTAAATCTTTTGAGTGTATATGGCTTCATTCTTGTCTGCAACAAAGAAGTTAATCTTATCCTTATCCTGCCTGAGAACCTTGTCCCGAATAAGCCAATTTCTGAATAAAGTATTATGTTTGGAGAATTGAGATTAAGAGTTGAGCTTCCTGCAAAGCCTGATATATGCAGTACATCCAAATGTATACATTGTAAATTCAGGTAACTATCCCAAACATTTGTTATGGTTGTGGAGATTTCAAAAATGACTTAGAACTACTACATACTTCACATACACGCAGCAACTCTCAGCTATACATTAACCTAGCTTTTGTCAAACTTCTATAATTATCTGGGAGAATGGTACCAATCAGGGGTGGATTTCAAAATTTTTAGCAAAGGGCTCTTTGCCGGGTTGCTGGGTGGGCGTAGCCATAGTGGGCATGGCCTAGTCAGCCTCCTGCACCACGGGGGGGGGGGGATTTTTGCCTTCCCAGGCTACGCAGGCCGATTGGCCTGAAGATTACTTTTTTGAATAGGAAATTGAGCAAGAAACCTACAAGGTGCTTCCAACCTTATGATTTTATTATTATTTTTAACTCTGCTCAATTTCATTATTCTTTACTTTTCCATTTTTCAGAGGCAATAGCAAGTTCAACTACACTAAGCAATAATTTTATTATGACCACTCAACAAATTTTTCTTTTTGAATTTACTATATTATGTAACACACCAGAAGCAATAAAAATCTTACATTATGTCTGAGGAGGAACAGCTTACAGTCAATACACAATTATAAAAGCTTCTGGATGACTTTTGGCCAGTCATTATCCCTAAGTCCAAACTAGCCGAAAAACAGAATTTGGGAGTAAGTTGCAGAGTTCTTTTTATTTTAATATTTTTTTCATCCTGTCTTTATTTTTATAAATAATTCAAGACAGCAAATGTAACTAATACTCCTTCTTCTTACCATTTTCCCTAAAACAATAAACCTATGAGAT
Source organism: Pseudonaja textilis (assembly GCF_049901715.1). Classification (NCBI taxonomy): domain Eukaryota; kingdom Metazoa; phylum Chordata; class Lepidosauria; order Squamata; family Elapidae; genus Pseudonaja; species Pseudonaja textilis. The sequence goes on along the minus strand of NC_141991.1, from coordinate 232,634,939 downwards.
GGGTTGGGCTGAGAAAGAGTAGCCCAAAGTCACCCGGTCAGCTTTCATGACTAAGGTAGGACTAGAACTCCCAGTCTTCTGGTTTCTAGCCTGCTGCCTTAACTACAAGACCAAACTGGCTCTATTTACCTGGAACTTCTAGAAAAAAAGTAGTATAATTATGTACCTCTGTAACAACAACAGTAATATAACATGAATGATATCTACTGAAAATAAAAAAAAAACCCTCTGCAACAGCTACAGCTTCTATAATTAGCACTCAATTGTCAACATTTCCAAAGTTGTAGTGTATGGCAGGGTTTTTAAGTGATAAGCTCTGACAGAGCTAAAAATATGAAGCTGCTTGAGCTGATCAACTAGTAGGCAAGAGGAGAAACGGCTAGAAAGAAGGTATTATCTCAGGAGTCTGTTGTGTTCAAAGAGATTATCAGCACTATCTCATCAATGGAAAAAATTGTTCTATGCCATCGGGTGAAAACTCCAGTGCGGTATCAGGAGCATTTTCCTGATCAGGATTTGGAAGCCTACAAATTAAACCACTCCTTGTTTGCATTGCCAAGTCCAGCAGGGCCAGCACAGATAAGGAACATTCACGCATCCAAGAGTGCGGCTGAAACAGAGCAGAAAAGCATAGATGAAGCAACCCCCAAATTTCAAGTCTTACTAGATGTGGTGCAGTTTCGTCCTGAAGATGTCATAATACAAGTCTTCGAAGGGTGGCTCCTAATCAAAGCTCAGCATGGACCTAGGATGGATGAACAGGGCTTTATAGCAAGAAGTTTCACTAGGCAATATAAATTGCCAGATGGCATTGAAATGAAAGATCTGACTGCTCTCTTCTGTCACGACGGCATTTTGGTTATTGAAACTAAGACATTTGGCAGTAAATAAATTCTTGGCCGTTTTGTTACTGGTGAGACAATCTTATTCCTCCTTCTGATGTTCAGCATGCGTATTTGGAGTTAAAGCAAGCTTTCACATATTTTTATTCAGTTTGTTGAGAAAAAACAACGTTTTATGAACTTGTTAGCATGATGTAAGACAATATTTTTCTCCTTACAGCTGCATGTATACAGTCAGACATGCTTAACTAATTTGAAATAGCTTAAAAGGAAAAAAGGCAGATCTAAAACAACATATAGGTTCTACAAAAGAGAATGAAAATGGAAGGCTGCATTTCAGGTCTCAAAGCTTTATACCGAAGGAAAAAAGTTACAAAGGCTTTAATTAAATGATCTGCTGTATAGGTTTTGCTGCAAATCAGTTCATACTCCTGAAGAGACATGGCTGCCAATCTAAACAATGCTAAACAGTCTCAAATATAGGCAAATACTTATTATTTATTGCATGTAACAACAACTTCAAAGAATTATTGTTTCCTCCAAAGATTTTTTGTATGTTGTTTCTTTAAATACTTGAGTATTCTTCTTTTGGTAGATAACAGCTGTTTAAATCTGACTGCCTTTTTTCAAGCATAGTTATTATGATAAGTATGACTGCCATTCTAAGTATAGTCAAAGAATTCAGAAAAAGATCCAAATTAAATACAGGCTTTTATTAGAGGCATATTTGGAGACTCTGAAAGAAAGATAAATCAACAGCAACTTTGTTCTCTGTTTTAACGTATTTTTGAGAGATCAAGTCTTGATATAGAAATACTGATCAAAGAGTTCCACCAACACCGGCTATAGTTTCTATTAGATGATCTCTTGGAAGAGTGGAAAGGGGGAAAAAACTTTTAAGAGTCCTGAAATCCACAGTTCCTTCTCTTAGAGATAATCAGTATGGATACAGGGCTGACTGGATTTTTTTTTTTAATGGGCAATGCCCAATTCAATTCAAACCTTTATTTTCAGTGCACAACATGTGTACAATAAGATTGGCTGAGCCTCCCTTAGTGCATAGTGATTGTTCATTAAAAGCTTCCTGCCGTTTCCACTTTGTTCCATGGCTTATATTTCAATGGAATTATGAACAAATAGGTATACCTTTTACCATATGAGTATCATTGGCTGGGCTTGTGTCAAAAGAAAGTTGAATTTTGTTTTTAATGAAATGCTTAAATGCTTAAGAACCATTTTGTATACCTTCCCCACTTTACTTATACATTTACAAATGATATTCTACATGGGCACTTAAGATGAGAGCTGTATATTTAGATTGTAGGATACCACACAAGAAATCACACTGATATGTTGAACAAAAAGAAGCCCATATCAATATGGAAAATATATCATCATCATCTTTATATTAATATAATTTTTAAATGCCTTTTTTCTAAATCTTTTTAAAATAATATATGGCTACTTGGATACACTTAGACATATAATCTGCTAATAAATATGAATTATTATAACATATGTAATATTGTTGGAAAAATTATGCAGAATTTATGTTTAGAAATAAGGGTTGTATTTTTTTAATTTTTGCCAAGGGCAAAATTGCTACATAGTCAGAAATGCTATTGTAATTAAATGATGCATGTTTACCAAAAATGTCCAGCTTCTAAGACTCTGAATGATAGTAAGATAATTATTTGCAAAACAAGAAACAAGAAATATTGTATGATTTATAGTTAGTTTTTTCTTCTGATTTCATTATGTCCAATGTTTTGTTGATATTTTATTTCTGTATTCCAGTGGTGGGATTCAAATTGTTTTACTACCGGTTCTGTGTGGGTGGCTTGGTGGGTGTGGCAGGTGAAGGATACTGTAAAATCTCCAGTCAGAGGTGGTATTTGCCGGTTCTCCGAACTACTCAAAATTTCCACTATCGGTTCTCCAGAACTGGTCAGAACCTGCTGAATACCATCTCTGCTGTATTCTATTTACTATACATTGTGATTATTTCTATAATTTGTTACAATCTCATAATATTGGACTGATCTCAAAGTATTTTAAATATTTTAAAAGAACATTTGAAAGTATAACTATATGTGACAAGTTTGTAATCTGTTATGATACGGAGATAATGAGATTTGAAAAAAATCTACTAATACTGTTTATGAACAGAACTGAGATCATGTTATATTACCATGTCACTGCATGATATACAGTATATTTCTTTACCAAATTTATTAAGACCCCCTTCTCCATAATGACTCATGGTACTTCAGAAACCAGGTATCTCTCAGAGTGATAATCAGCACTCTGATTTGCATTCAGAAGCAACAGAACACAAATGCTATGATGGTTTGCCCATAACTGCCTGGGCTGTTCATTTCGAAATAGCTGCAGCTTCCATGTAGTTTTCAAGGACAGTCCCAAGTAGATTGCATTACAAAAGTCCATATAGAAGGTAACCAAAGCATGAATAACTGCCCTGAGGCCTTCTAGACCAGAAACATCACAGCTGCCACATCTGGCATAATGAGACACAGAAATATACTTTTGAAACTGCATGTTAAATTTCTTCAACTGCTTTGGGCATAAATAAAATCCACATTTCATTAAATAAATTAAAAGAAGATTTGTATAAGATAAAGAAATCACAAAAACCAATAGAAACCACAAAAACCAATCCATAAATACAAGATTATTTCTCAATCTGAAATTTTAATGTTCTCTTTTGGCACAGCTTATCTTGCATTTATTATTACTTTTGTTAAAAATACAAACTTTATGAACAGTGAAACAGCAGTTTATCACGAATAAGGAGATCAGCTCCAACCCTATTCAAATACAGGTGATTTTTTTTTTAATGTCATCACTTCAAAGAATTGCTTCTATATCAGCAGTCAGTTCAGTCCTATTCAATCCCTTATCTCAATTCAGAAAAGTAAATAGTCTCCAAATTGATTCAGAAGGTTAATTTGATTCAGAGACTTGGTCAAACTGACTTTGAATGTTCTCTCCAAAACAATGATATGTACTATTTTCATCCTTTTTACCTGTAAGGAATTTTGACAGCCAGATGGTGTAGTGGTTAAGGCATCAAACAAAAAACCAGGATACTGTGACTCCCTCCTCTCCTTAGGCACAAATCCATCTGGGTGACCTTAGGCCAGTCACTTTCTCTCAGCCTTAGGAAGAAGGCAAATATCAAAGCATTTCTTAAATCTTGCCAAGAAAACTGCATGGACTTGTACAGAGAATCTCCAAGATTCAAACACGGAACAGCAGATTTTCTAAAATTAAATCATCACTCATTGTTATATGGCAGCAATTTTGCAGAATTGTATTTAACTCTTGAGCAGATGTGCTGGGTCACAGAGTGCACCATTACTGCTTTTAACTTTTTTGTTGTTGTTGTTTTGAAGTCTTTGCAATTTTGGTGACCCCAACCTAGAGCCAGCCCTGTGGTGCAATAAGCTAAAGATTGCAAGTTGTATCACAAAAGTTTTTATTCTGCAGTATATTTATATACTGCATTCTAACCACTGTGCCTTGGTGACGCAGTGGTTAGAATGCAGTATTGCAGACTACTTTTGCTGACTGCTGGCTGCCAGCAATTTGGCAGTTCGAGTCTCACCAGTTTGGCTCAGCCTTCCATCCTCCTGAGGTCAGTAAAATAAAGACCCAAATTGCTGGGGGCAATAGGCTGACTCTGTAAAGAGCTTAGAGAGGGCTGTAAAGCACTGTAAAGTGGTTTGTAAATCTATGTGCTATTGCTATTCAATTTTGTTTGGTTATAAGGCATGCTCGGAGAAACTTTTGCATTTTTAATAACCCTGTGGACAAATCTGGAAATAGGTTGAGATTTGCCTCATACCCCAAACAAAAATTTGCATTCTTCTTTGCTTGTAATGCTGTGTCATGTTCAGAGGTGCAAAAAAAATTAAACAAGAGATTTGGAAAAGTATGTAAATATTTCTATCTTGAAGCATCTCATAGATTAGATCATTCCAGTGAATACAGTTTGATTGAAACAATTCCCTGAAAGCATTTTTCTATGACATCTGCTAAAGCTTCTTTATATTCCAAAAAAGGAAATTGGCATGGTGATTTCTCTTCTCCCACATACAGGACTTAGATTTTATTCAGAGCATCTTGGCAGGCGTCAACTTTTTCTATCTTGTTTAGTCTTGAGAAATTAACAAAAGCCTCTTCCTTTTGCTTGGGTGAAACTGGCAGGCCAAAGAACAGAGTAGTCATTGGACAGCATCACCCCACTAGCAAGAAAGTTGATAGTTTTTCCCCCCACCACCCCTGCCTCTTAGCCTGAGCCTAAATGAGGTTCAGGCCTGGTGATTTGCCATCTGCCTGCCCAGCCATTCTTGCTTTCAGGCTGTACAAAATCAAGCAGCAGGATGGATTTGGCCCATGGGCCAAGGTTCTCTTTGGCCCTGATCTATTTGATCAATATACTCTGAGAAGTGCTGACTTATTGCTTGTAACTGCACCACCATCTCAGAATTGGTTATATCTTGAACAAAAAAACGTTCGGTGGAGTTTAGGATATTTCTGTATATTCCATTGGAGTTTAAGCCAGAGTCAAAACTTGAGAAGAGAAAGGGGAGAATGTTTTCCCTTGAAACATTCTTCCAACTATGCCAAAAGAGGTATGGTAGCTCAGTGACTTAAAGACACTGGAGAAGGTCTGTACTCCAGCTATTCGAATCCTAGCACTGCGTGATGAGGTGAGCTCCCATCACATGCCTTGGCTTAAGCTAACCTAGCAGTTTGAAAGCTTGGTACATGCAAGTAGATGAATAGGTACCATGATGGGAAAAATAATGGCTCTTCATGCAGAAGTACGAACCTAGGTGATGTTAGACTCCTGAATGCAAAGCAACATTGGTGAGGAAAAAAGCCCCAGATGATGCTGCAGAATGCCATTATCCATTCTGAGTGTGGAGCTAGTTCGTTACCTGTGGTTTACTTCTGGATAGCACACAAGTGTGCTTTCAAAAGGATACCCGAAGAATATAATTTGCCAGGAATTCAGTTAAACAACAATTCAGTTTTATAGACAGTTGCAGAATGTTATTAAATATATATGGATAATTCTGCATACAACAAAAATTGAACACTGAATTGCAATTCCTTATTTTACAAATGCAATGGTCTAAAGAGTCAAAAAAAATGATAAATACAACTTATCACCTTAAAAGGAACTTAATTCATCAAAAATGTTCAGTTCTAAGGAATTCAAAGTTTGTTAAAACATTGTTGAACTGGTTTTTGAACAGTGTTAAAAAGGACTGGACAATATGATTTCTATAGTCAAGGTTTATTATATTATTCAAAAACTGTATTGTAGCAATGTTTATATAACCACCATACTACTATTGTTGTATCTGATTTCTTAAATTTCTGTTTGTTATTTGTTATCTTAATTAAACCATTCAATTAAGGATAATTAAAAATTAGATGATCATGTAATGTATACTCAGTGTTCTGATATGTTTTTATGGTTTATATTGCTTGGAATAGAGCTGCCATTAATCTCTTAAACAGGCAACATACAATGAAAATAAATAAAAGAGAAATTTTATACACTTTGTAAGAACATTTAACTTCATCCTATATAATCAAGTCTTCTATGTTTCCCCGACCCCAAGCCAATTTTTATTTAAAATCATACAATTTATTAACTTCAGGAGCAACAATATTATTTCCCCTTGGTTGCTGATGTCATGGTAGATATTATTGTACATAATATTATGTACAATAATATTATTGACTTACAAACATTTCTTTAGTGACTATTTGAGATTATAACAGTACTGAAAAAAGTGGCTTATGAATGTTTTTCACACTTATGACCATTGCACCATATGGTCACATGATCAAAATTCAGGTGTTTGGCAACCAGCGTGTATTATGTGGGTTGGAGTGTCGTGAGGCTGTGTGATTACTTTTTGCAACCTTCTGACAAGCAAAGTCAATGGGGAAGCCAGATTTATTTAGCAACCATTTATTAGGCTAACAACTGCAGTGATTCACTTAACAACTGTGACTGTCAACCCTGAAGTAAACCTGGCTGAAGCCATCTTGGAGGCTTCAGGGTTACACCACAACAGAGGGAGGGGGGAATAGTTAGATGGGGTTTGTAGCCAAAAATAATAAAGTTTTCCTGTGGGAACCAAAGTTATTGTCACAGGTGGCTGGCCAGAAGAGGAGTGAAGTAACCAAGCAACCGGCCAGCACCTGAATTGGACAGCGTGACCAGTGACTTGGGGAAAAGATGGAAACTTTTATTTTTTTAATTAGGTGAAAACCATGGGAACTTTCAGAGTCAGCTTTCACCAATTGTGCCAGTATGATGTATCCAACAAATTGTTTTTTGAGGAATTTGCCTACCTCAAAGTTCTGCTTTCTATGGTGCATTACTTGGAACACTGACAGTGATACGAAAGGTCATAAAATGGTGCAAAATTACTTAACAACTGTCTTAGAAATGGAGTTTTGGGGCTCAGCTGTGATCATAAATTGAGGATTTCCTGTATACTCATCCTATGGCTTTTAACTTTAACTAGATGGCACCAAAGGGTTTCAGAAAATCAGGCTACAGCATAACTTTATACTGTATCCTGATTTTCTGAAATCTTTTGGTGCCGCCTAGTGGTATTATAAGTTGCTAAAGTGACAAGGCACACTGATAGGCTACGAACTAGATAAAAAATAATTTAAAAATAAATTAAAAGTTTTTGCAGCTTAGCAACAAAAACAATAAAAACAATTATCAAAGGAGCTATCAGTGGGAAAAGCAAAACAAAATTGGCAACACTTTTGAAGAAAAGAGAGCTGCTGCAAAGCAGAGTGGAAACAAATATTTTTGCAAAAGTCCAGAAACTCCTCAGCCAAGCTACAAACTTCCATTGCCTTGAGAGAAAAATTATGCTAAAATGAAATAATAAATTAATCAAACATTTACTCCAACTATCAGGTCATAAGTCATTCAAATAAGAGGTTAAAAGGTATTAATTCAATGCAGCAAATCATAAAAGTATATTATTGCTAGAATAAATTAGAAACAATATCGTTTGCATTTCTCAAAGCAGTACTTGAGCCAAAACAAGTTTTCCTTTAACATTTATTTCTTTTTTCAAATTATGTAGTGAAGTCTTTGAAACGTGTGTAAAAATCTTTATTTACTTAATTTAGTGACTCTTAGAAATGAAAGATATGTAATACATGTTGATAGGAAGGAGTATATAATCCATACTCAAATTAAGGATATATTTGTTATTGTGTGATATTGGGGCAGGGGATGCTTGAAGCTAATCAAAGGCCAAGATCCAGTGGACAAAGGAGATGTAAAGATGAGATAGCATGGCTGGGAGAACTATACAAAAATGAGCCTCGCATCATTTCCACATGTACAGATAGAATCAGCAAGCAGGAACATGGCATCTTGGAAAATGAAATTTAAAGAGACATAAAATTTTGCTAATAATAATGCTGCAGGCATTGATGGCATGCCAGCAGACCTGTTGAAAACCATACTACATGATGACATGTTGCTCACAGTTTGTAAGCAGCTATAGAAAATACATCAGTGGCCAAATAACTGGAAAATAGAAAAAAAGACAGTACTAAACTTTGCTCAAAGTACTGAATGGTTAAGCTTATCTCTCATATGTTAGTCAGAAAAAGTTAAAGTTTTCCAACACAGACTTCCAGAATAAATGCAATGAGATCCTAGCACAAGTTCAAGCTGATTTCAGAAAGCAGCAGAGGCAAAAAACATCTGGTGGGTAATGGGAAAATGTAAGTTCCTGAATTAAATTTGTTTTTGCATTATTGAACATACTAATGATATTGATGAGAGAGAAATAAATCAAATTGTGGGCACCTCATCTGCATCCTAAGGAATCCATAATAATTAGGAAGCAACAGTCAGAATAGCATATGGAATAACTCATTGGTTCAAAAGTAGGAAGAATGCCAAAGTAATACATGGTCACCCTTTCTGTTTAGTCTACATGCAGAACATATCTTGAGAAATGCTGGACTAAAATAAACAGAAATCAAAATTAAAAATCCTGGAAAAATATTAATCTGATTGGTTTATGAGACCATAATGAAGTAAGGAACATTAAAGAACCTCATGATTGGTCTGATATTTAATATTTAAAAGAAGCTAACATTATGTCAGTTGTATCAACCTGATACAAATATATGAAAAAATAATGGAAGTAATAATAGATCTTTATTTTCCTGGTCTCAAAAAGCCAGACATGTGAGTAAAACTGTGAAACAAAGAAATATCTGCTTTTTAGACAATACTATGACAAAGCCAAGCAAAATCTTAATATGTAGAGATATTATGTTGACAACAAAGGTATGTTTTGTAAAGGCCATAATTCTAGTTGTAATACACATCTATGGAAGATGAAGCCCCATAAAGGCTGGAGAAAAATCAATGCTCTTAAATTATGGTGCTGAAGAAAATCATTAAACAATATTTTGGAATACTATTTTTATATAATTTAGGATGGCCTGGCCAGTAGTGAGAATGTTGAATAAGGAGGGCCCGCAGTGTCCATGGATAGTGAGAATATCTATTAATATTATATCTTCCTAGGTATAGATCTTGCATGGTATTTTAAATAGTTTGGTTCTGGTGGATTCTGATTTGAAGGAGATGGACATTCTTTCACTCTGAGTGGGCGTGAGTGGCCCCTACTTTGCTGAGTAGAGGCAGAAGCTTGGGGCAGAGAAGACATGGGTCTCCATTGCCCACATTAGGTTGGGTTGGGTTCAGGAGTACATTGGATTGGAGGGGAACGTGGCTGCAATATCCTGGTTTTATTGAGTCAAGGAAGTAGGCTAAGGGGAAGAGAAGATTCCAATTGGTTTTGACTCATTTTTCTGACCCAATCCAGAACACTGGGTGCCAGCACTCTATTAACTATGGTTAAAGTCTGTCTGTCTATAATAAGACCATGTCCATCTGTTTTGACGTATGTCACTAAAACCCAGTTGGAGGAAGGTTGCTCTCTCAGAAATTTGCCCAGCCAGGTTTCAGGTCCTTCACCAACCTCAATACAAGGGCCAAAAAAATGTGATGATGTTAATCTGTTATCATATCTTATCTGAAACTAGGATCAGATTATCAGAACCTAAGTAACTGATTATGAGTACTTGTGTGTTACATTAGGCCAATCCTAAAAGAGCAACTTTCAGCAGTAGAATTAAATGTGAATGTCTCATATTCATTTCTGTCTAAGTACAGGGAAGAAACTAATTCAATTCTAATCTACACAATTTTAAATATAAAATATATTTAAAGTTGATCACCAGTATTTCCATTTGTACTTTATATTAGGCAAAAGGCAAATAGTGGAATTAATATTAAAAAACACATTCAATTTAAGTCAACTTTTAATTTTTTTAGTTTCAATCATAAATTTTAATTTAAATCATTATATGTTTAAGTATATTGTGTGTTTAATTTCTTTATGTCCAATTTCATTTTTCCTCTGATTTTCCTACCATCTGATTTCCCTACCATCACTACCAGGATTATTAATTTTTGTTTAGTCTTTATGTATAATCTGTCTCTATATAAACAGCAACTACCCAGACTTGGATGATCTTAAAAAGATAACCAGGGTTTGGCCTTTTAAGAGGGATCCTTAATGTGGGAAAATCATTACAAAATGCAAAGAAAACAGCCTTATGTTGCCAAGAAAACAAACAGGGAGATATGCTCTTGATGCCAACAATAGTGCTCCGATATTTAACTCCTCGACATTTGAAAACATAAAGCAGAGTCAGAGGCTCCTAATTAATATTTGGATGGGAGACCATCAGGTAAAACCAGGGCTCTAAACTGAACACAAAATATCCCGGGTTTATACAAGAGATTAGCAAGAAAACTGTACAGTGCCTGACTGGAGTTGAATCGCTATTGAGGGTTTCCCGTCGAAGGGTCCTGACTTGACCTGTTTACCGGTCCCCGGAGTCAGACCCTATTTTCCAGCCCCTGAACCCCTTTCAGCGGCTGCGGGCTTCTCCCTCGTTCCGAGGCGGCGTCCCTCCCACGCCGAACGCCAGAGGGCAGGCGGCGCACCGCGAAGCCAACCCAAAGCATCGGGCCGCCGCTCCGGCCCCATCGATGGGGGCGGCAGCTCTGGGCTCGGCTTCCCGGCCCTTTCTCTCGGCTCTGGATTAGTGAAACTGGCGACGTGGGACAGTCCCCCGGCCCGGCCCGGCCCCTTCCCTGGGCGCCTCGAAGCGGCACTCCGGCGCTCGGTTGGGGAGCGCGACCGCCGAAGGAGAGGGCTGCCTTTCCCGCCCTTCCCGGAGGAGCAGCGGAGAGGGAGCGGGGCTCGGGTTGAGGCGGAGAAGGCGCCCCGGGAGAGAGAGAGAGGCGGACCGGCCGTTGGCCCGCCAGAGGGGCGGGCAACGAGGCCGGCCGGCCGGCGGGGGCGCGAGTTGCGCCCGTTTGGCGGCGCTGTGAGGCGGCCCTTCGGCTTCCATCCCTGCCTGGGCGGCGACCAGAGCGGCGGCGGCGGCGGGGCCATGGCTTTGCTGCGGGCCCGCGCGCTGTACGACTTCAAGTCGGAGAACCCGGGCGAGATCTCGCTGCGGGAACACGAGGTGCTGAGCCTGTGCAGCGACCAGGAGATCGAGGGCTGGTTCGAGGGGGTGAACAGCCGCGGCGACCGCGGCCTCTTCCCGGCCTCCTACGTGCAGGTCATCCGAGCTCCGGTGGCCGAGCCGGCGCTCCCGCCCCCCGCGCCCGGCCCGGCCCGCTACGCGAACGTGCCGTCCGGTGGATTTGAGCCTCTGGCGGCGCCGGCGACCGCCTTCAACCCCCGCCCGTCGCCACCACCGCCCAGCATCACCAGCTGCCTCCGCCGGCCGCTGAGCCCTTCCAACTGCCTCCGCCGGCCGCCTCGTCGGGCTTCTCTTCCTTCCCGACGGCGCGCTCCTACGGCGGCTCTTCCTACCAAGCCAGCCAAGGCAGCGACGACGACTGGGACGATGACTGGGACGACAGCTCTACCGTGGCGGACGAGCCAGGCGTCCTGAGCTGCTCCTACCCGGACTACGAGAATGCGGCGATGGGAGTCGGCGGAGCCGGAGGCTCTGCCAGCAGGTATTCCCTTTCCACCCGGTCCGATCTGTCGCTGGGCTCCCGGAGCAGCCAGCCCGGCGGCCCCTTGCATCACCCGGCCGGCGGCGCCAAGAGCTCGGCCACCGTCAGCCGCAACTTGAACCGCTTCTCCACCTTCGTGAAATCCGGAGGCGAAGCTTTTGTGCTGGGTGAAGCGTCGGGTTTCGTGAAGGACGGGGACAAACTCTGCGTAGTGCTGGGCTCCTATGGGCCCGAGTGGCAGGAAAACCCTTACCCTTTCCAGTGCTCCATCGAAGACCCCACCAAGCAGACCAAATTCAAAGGCATGAAGAGCTACATTGCCTACAAGCTGGTGCCAAGCCACACAGGACAGCAGGTGAACCGGCGCTACAAGCACTTTGATTGGCTCTATGGCCGTCTTGTGGAGAAGTTCCCGGTCATCTCTGTACCCCACTTGCCAGAAAAACAAGCCACGGGGCGTTTTGAAGAGGACTTTATCTCCAAGCGCCGCAAAGGCTTAGCTTGGTGGATGGACCATATGTGCAGCCATCCTGTGTTGGCCCAGTGTGATGCCTTCCAGCATTTCCTCACCTGTCCCAGCACTGATGAGAAGGCCTGGAAGCAAGGCAAGCGCAGAGCTGAGAAGGACGAGATGGTGGGTGCTAACTTCTTCCTGACCATTAGCGTCCCTGCTGGTGGCCCTGCTGCTCTGGACTTGCAGGAGGTAGAAAGTAAAGTAGATGGCTTCAAAAGCTTCACCAAAAAGATGGATGAGAGCACCATTCAGTTGAACCAGACTGTCAATGAGTTTGCCCGCAAGCAGGTTGCTGGGTTCAAGAAGGAATACCAGAAAGTAGGACACTCCTTCAGGGGCCTCAGCCAAGCCTTTGAAATGGACCAGCAGGCTTTTTCAGTTGGCCTCAATCAGGCCATTGCCTTCACTGGGGAAGCTTATGATGCTATTGGTGAACTATTTGCCGACCAACCCAGACAAGACCTGGACCCAGTGATGGATTTATTAGCTCTGTATCAGGGACATCTGGCCAACTTCCCAGACATAATCCATGTCCAGAAAGGTAATGTAAAGCTTTAACTGTATAAATATGCTTTTAAAAAACTGATATAAATGTTATGGACACAAATCTTTCTTCAGGTTCTTTTTTTACTTATTGATAAAAACATCTCAGATGAGTAATTCACACCAATCTATTAAGAAAAAAATGAAAGTGTTTTGAACTGTAACAACTTTATTATGGCATAGATTTCTTGTAAGCTGTGACACAGGCTGTATTCTCTAGATTTCCCGATCTTTTGATTTCATTGCTTATATGTACAGAGGTACACAGAAAGAAAGAAATTATCTAAACTGAAAATAAGTTTCTTCATCTTTGCCTCAGATGATGTACATTTTAGGATGCAATCCTACATATACTTCATTAGACCTGAACTCCACTCAAATAGTAACTGCCATTACATCCATTAAAGTATAGACTTTATTAACAATCAGATGATTTTTACAGAACCATGAGATTTACAGTGATGGAATGGAGGATGGGCTCATCATAACTGGAGCCAACTACATCAAGCTTTTTACTCATTGTTCACTTGCAAAATTTTAGAAGTATTTAACATCTTAATTACTATGGATGTTCTGGTATAATATTGTGTGTTGTGTGTGCATGTATGCACATGTGTGTATTGGGGAGAGGAATTCTCTAACTCCCATTATCCTCCCCCCAATATGCATTTCTCTGCTCCAGACCCTTAAGGCATGCAGAACCTTTGTCTTTTACCTCACAGGTTTTAGCAAGGACGGAGATGCCTGTTATATCCACAGCTAAGTGTGGAGCACTTGACCAAAAGTTTGGATCCTTTAATTGAGGAAAATCCTAATGAATCACTCAGAAATTAATAGTGGCCAGCAACAATCACAACACAACTAACTAGGCATATATACACGACTAGAAATACTTATTGGCTCTTTTTCCCCATTATATTCATTTAAATGTGAAGCTGCATATTTGTTAACATTGGCAAATATATATTTGAATGTGAAAATTCTTACAAAGAAGGGAATTGGGGACAAGAGAAGAGAAATTAGTAGTTGTGTGTTTACATGGACATCTGAGATCCATCCTTCATCTGCTGGCATTTCATTTATTTTCCTTATTTCATTAAGTTAATTGCACGCGCACGCGCGCACACACACACACACACACACACACACACACACACACACATGTCAGTAAATTTTGGGCAGTTTACAAAACCTGATACTTAGTAAAAAGTTACAAACAAACAAAACCAGAGCCCTAACTAAGAACAATCACAGTAATAGAGACATACCAGCACCGTACACACAAACATTAACCCTAGGCCTGTTCTCAGCCTAAAATTATTTTGCTTTCACTGCCAATTTACAAATTATTTCTTTCTTTTAAATTTAAATAACAGTTGCAACTCATACATGAAAACTCAATCACTCTTTCTCTGGCTTCATTATCATACTGCTGCTACCCTGTGCATCTGACACAAATCACAGACTCTTCCTGTTTTTATTCTGTTCAAGTACAAGACTAGAGAACAAGGCTGTTGAGCTATTCTGGGCCAATGCCAATTTGTGTGTGTGTGTAATCTGAGGCAGTCATGGGCTCTGAGCATCAACCAGAGATGCTCAGTTTACAAGAAGAGAATAAGCAACTCAAGTGATCAGATTGGTTTTGGGGAAATACAAAAGGGCATCAGAAATCAAATTTGGCAAATAAACAGTTCTGTCCTTTTACTCTGCCTGTGTGCCTATCATTAGAATGTGCCACCATGGCAAAACAATAACATTGCCAGAAAAAGATTAAACCACATGTGAATGATAGCAAGAGACTAAGAGTAGATCTTCTTGTTTATTTGCTTAGATTCAGAATAGGCAAAATAGAAGGGGGGATCTCTAGGTTTGGAGAGAAATGGGTTCCTCCATTAACAATAAAAATGTTTTTGTAAAATAGTATATATACTTTTCAAGAAAAGACTAAAATTCAGAAGAAAAATTTGTAAGGATACTTTTAAAAAGGTTATATTTCTTTAACCAAAATACTGCTGTAGATGTCTATTCATTTAATTTATGTGCAGCTTGAAGCTCAAATACCTTATTATTTTGAAATATTTTGTTTCATTTTCCATGAAGGCCTGATACTCTTTGTAGTATCAATTGAGTAGTATCTTAATATGTTTTTATGAAGGAAAAATAAGCCAAATATCTTAATCAATTTCAGACCACATATGACTTGATTGCTTCATCAATTACTTATTTTTTAATTAGCTGGGTAATTATCTTTGGGCTAGGATCCAGAGTACTGTATATTATAAATCCATTATGATGGTAAGTAGTAAGTTTCATTGATCTAAATTTGTCAATGCAGAAGAAGATTTAATTTGGATTTGAGCCATATTTCTTGGCTCATTGCATTTTTGTTTTTGTGTATTCTTCTTCCCCAAGAATCAATTCCTGTGTTTAGTTTCTATGTAAGTTATGATACTGAAAAATTACATGGATTCTAATGTTTTGTCATTAAGAACTCTTCTATGAGAACTTTCTTCAGATAAATTTATAGTTAATTTTCATTTATAATGGTATGTTTGTCACACTTGTATCTGATTTCCTTTTTAGTTTTAATCTGCTAATGTAATTCTGAATAAGTAGGAAAGGATAAGGGAATCTGGCTGGTATTGGGTTTGATTTAAGGGGTTTTTTGCCATGCAGATGGAAACACTTGATGTAACAAAACATTGAGGAGGAAGAGAAAGATGGTGATACTTAGGCTGACTGTTTAAATAAGATCTCTGAGGAATATAAAGAGATATTTATAATAGTTTAAACATGAGTAATTCAGATTTAAATACAATATATATATTGTAATTACTAATATAGTATTCTATCATTAGATGTTATTCATGTATGAATATAGCAAGACTACTGTGATTAGATGGATGGATGGATGGATAGTGATAGTGTTATATTATCATTCTGATTTAAAATTAGAATCAATATAGATTTTTCCAAGACAGATTGCTTAATATAAAACTGATAAAAGGCCACTGTCCTAAACATTAGTTTGGATATTCTCATGGGTTTTGTGGCATCCTAACAAGAGAACAAGAAGGGCAATTGAATTGCTTTCCTCAGTTTTTAGTTCTTGAAGAATTTTCTGAATAAGCCAAGTGAGGGATACTTGTTTTAATCAAGTAATCTGATCTCTATTATATTTCAGTGCTATTCTTCAGACTCGTTTAAGGTAAGGCCTGTTCAATCAGTGCCAGTATGATTAGTGCTTAAATACTATTACATTACAGCAGACTAGCACAAAATGACTTGATGGTATTAATTCAGCCACTTAATATTTGAAGAACATCAAAATATGGAGATTATATATATTCAGATTATATATGTATTCAGCTTTGTTCAGGTATTTTTCCATGTCATTATAGTTGTGCTTTTAAAGTTGTAGCAACGTTTCGGCAGAATCTCATCTGCCATCAACAGGCTTCTGTATTGTGTTCGTCTGTGAGTCAGACTTTCACAGCCGTTTCTGTTTTAAATTTGGGGCTAGCCTACGTTGTGCCAGAATGTTTTTTTCTTAATCCTGATTGGTTGGGAGTCTTGGTCTGTGTTTATTGGCCTTGGAGTTTGCTGTGTTCTGCTTGATTGGTGTTTCTAATATCTTCTGTCTGTTTTGTAGCTTTTTTTTGTCTTGATTGGCTGGCAAAATTGTGTTTCCTGTATTGGAGGCTTTTAGGGCGGCTTGGCTCCGAGTAAATGGACAGCTATCATTTATTAGGAAGCTAGGTTTCATCTGGGTGCCTGGTTGGGGTGTGTTTGAGCTGGAGGTATCGGGGGGGTCTGTTTGTGCCCAGGTGTTTGGCTGGCTCGTGGTGTGGAGATTTTTTTGTTTGAGAGTGCAGGCTTCCAAATAATTGACAGTCTGGTGGAGTCATCTCTTCTATACTCGGAGCCAAGCCGCACTAAAAGCCTCCAATACAGGAAACACAATGTTGCCAGCCACGAAGCCGAAAGCACCAGCCTGAGGATGGCGAGTGGGACCTCGTCGAAACGTCACCAAGATAATCTTACATGGGAAAAGACCCGAACACACCTAGATACACACACACATATATGCATTTTAGTATATATTTGAATTTTCAGTAATGTGTCTGTATGTGTGTGTGTGTGTGTGTGTGTGTGTGTACCTAAAAGCAATTTTTAAAGGTTTTTTTAACTACAAGTTGCTTGCATCCGTATTGGAAGTACCAAGGTGCTTCCAGGTTGAAAAGATTAGCTGGTAACATCATCGTTGCTCAGGGGAGGCCCAGTTGGGGCTCCTTTTATGCCCCGTGTATGTTAATGTGCCCACTGAAGTGGTACCTATCTATCTACTCGTGATTACACTCTTTCAAACTGCTAGATTGGGAGAAGCAAATGGTGAGCTCACCTCGTCATTCAGGGTCTCAAACACGGACTTGCTAATCATCAACCCAGTGTCCTACCCACGTAAACTACCTTCAGATTTTAAGTACAAACTACAGATTTTAGTATTGTGTAATCTGACAGTGCCAATCTCTTGATAATTGATTAAATTGCTAGTTGGGACTGGGTTTTTAATACCTTTGGTGGAGGAACATTGACCCATAAAGCAAAATATTTGTAGCTCAGAGTTGCAATGAGTGGTCCTTGGTGTTCGCTGAGCTGGGGCTGCTTTCTTTTCTTGTGTTTTTTCAGACACTTTATTACTCAAACTAGGTGCACTGCAAGAAAACAGTCCCAGCTCAGAGAGCACCAAAAACATTGACACATTAATGGCATTCTTCACAAAACACTGACAACCTAGTTTTGCCAACAGGCCTGTGGACTAAATAGTGGGATGGACCCTATCAAGTGACTTATTTGATTGATTGAGTCAGTAGTGGTATTCTACTGGTTCAGCCCGGTTCTACAAAGCCAGTAGAGGCGATGAGCAGTGGAGATGGAACTGGTTCTCTCCGCCGCTTTGCTCTTTGGCCCACCTGCCCTCCCAGGCTCCCATACTCATTTTTATCCTCTGAATTTGAAGTGCAGCTGCTTTGCGCGGCACAACAGAGTGCCGCGCGGCAGTTGCTGAAGTGACCAGGAGAGTGCAGGCTTGCAGGAGGTGAGTTAGAACACCTGTGCGGGTTTGGCGCCCGCCCGCAAAGGTTGTGCACACGCACAAAGCACTCCCACCAAGCCACACCCACTGAACCGGTGGTAACAATATTTGAATCCTACCACTGGATCCTACCACTGGGGCGTAGGTGAGTTATTGCTATTTTTTTATATGGGGTTTTTATCTTTATAAGCAGCCTGGAGTCACTAAGAGCCAGCTAGGCAACCATATACATTTTCTTAAATAAATAAACATGTCACATCCTATTCAAATGAGGTATGAGTATTCCCTTAAAAGAAAAACCAATAATGGATATTTCCAACTATTAGAAAACTTGTTTGTAAATCAGCCCATGTTAGAATTAATCTACATTGGGAAAATCATATTACCTGGGATTAGTTCTCTTTACCATCTAGAAATTGCCTCTGAAATGTTGTCAAGGAGGTCCTTGATCACTCTATGCATGCATATAAAAACTATGTCTGTATATAACCCTTTGCAGAATGTTTTTATTTATTTTATTTTTAAGAAAAAATATATTTATATATGACTGTTCAACTCACTCTCAATGATTCCAGGTGGCTTACGAGGACAAGACCCACAAAACCCACCCGTACCCACACCCTTGACATCTCAAGACAGAGGTCACTTGATTAGAGCTTCACAAATTGTAGCTTGTAGAGCTAAACAGACAGCCTGAAATCCACATTCTGTATCTGCTTTATAATCTCAAATAGATTAGCAAAAACAAGAACAAACCATCAGAAACACAGATACTTAGTGAGTTGGCGATGGACTAGTATACACTGGGCACAGCAGTTTCTGCAGTGAAATACTGTATGATGATACCAAAGTGATAAGTGTACAATGATGTACGTATACAAATGCTGCCCTTATGTAGTTGCATAAGGATGGCTACTACAGTTACATAAGTTATTGCCTTTGCATGACTATATCATCTTGTTTCATCCATGGACAATCATGATCAGATGCTGAGTTTTGCCTCTTAATAGCAAAATAAGCTGATATGATATAAATGCTGAAGAACGTTTCAGTGTTGCTCAAATACACACTTAGCATCCGCTGGTATAAGAGTTTATCAGTACAAGCACTCCTCATTTAGTGACCACGATGGGGACCAGCAAATTGGTTGTTAGTGATGCCATCACAACATGAACCATCACAATTTTACCATTTTACTCCAGCTTTTCTTTGCTTTAGAGACCTGCAAAGATTGTAAACATGGCTATCTGGGACAAAGTTACTTTTTCATCAGTGTCATAACTGGAATGGTCACTATCAGAGGCAGTCGCTAAATGAAGACTACCTGAACTGAGGCTCTTAAGGGTCTGAGATATTCCAAAATGTGTATTTTGTTAATTATATTTTAAAATCTGCAGTATACTTTACAGTTTCTGCAGTGATATTATAGTCAATAAAGTGCTGGACTTAAAAGACAGGACATTTAGACCTGAAGACTGCTAACTGACTTTCCTTTAGTAAACTTAAGGGATAAAAAAAATGCATGCATTGTATGTTAGACTCTGCTTTCTTGCACAAAAGAAAAGTTTGTAAATCTTGTAAAAATGCAGTTGTAATTCATTTAATTCAAATCTCAATGTGCTTCTGAGTATTTGTAATCATAAAGCAAGAACACCCTTGAGTGGGATTGTATGGCAAGTACAGGGGACAGTTGTGCTACCCAGCAAAAGATGGATCACTGAATGAGTACTGTCAAGTCAATATAATATTGACTACCTAGATAATTTCCAGAATAATTTACCTTCAAACTGGCCTTTTAACCCTTTTGTGGTATATTCACTGCTGATATAACTGAATCTGTCACCTTGTCACTGGTCATTCTCTTCCTCTTTTTCCTTCAACTTTTCCTAATTATTTATTTCCACATAATGATGTGTCCAAACATGATACAAGGACTACACAAGTTTAATAAAAGCAATTTATAAAGGATAATGTAAAGTTAAGGCAGAGTATTTACTATGCTAGTGCTGCTGTCTATGCAGAGCCCAGTCAATCTCCTATTTTAATGAGTCATAAGGAATGAAGCATGTAGTAATATTGAAGAGCACAAATGACAGGAATATCTAATCAAAGTAGCAATTCATAATTGAGCCTATTGATAGTCAGTAAGGTGAGCATATTTTCAGTTTCCAGCATATTTCCATCCCATTGGCTGTCCCACAGGTTTAAGAGCTTATCTTATGAACAAAACCCTCAAAGGTCAGAAATGTTCACAAAGTATTATAAAGATAAAGTTATTCATCTCTACTTTATCTTGGATGTAGCAAATCTAATCAGTTGTCACCAATGCTGTCCATCAGCTTTCAGATGGTGTATCTTTTACCACTAAGGCAAGTTATATCTATTCAGGGATTCCCCAGCCTCAGTTACTCATGCTTTTACCACTTTATTCTAATGTAGGATTACCTTTGACAATTGCTTGAGATCTGCAGATAGATTACTAATGAGGTCTTGTTTTTTGTATTTGCTATTCTTTCCAGTTCAGTTAAAAGTTTGAGTTAGTTTTATGTACTGTATATGTATGTGTATTACTGCCATAGGCCACCAACCCCCAGGCAAGCAGTGGGCAAGCACATTCATGTGTGCGGCTCCATTTGGGCCGGCAGCATTCCATTCGTGCAAGCAGTGGCTATGTTAACCCGCAACTTGTGCAAATGAGGCTGCACACACTCATGCCTAAACCTACTGCTTGCATGAAACCTTCCTCTCCCCCCACCGCCAGTTTGCAAAGCCAGAACAGTTGGAGACTACTCTGTTCACTATTACTACTAATAGCAAGAACAGAATAAGAAGTTAGCAAATGGTGTTAAACTTTTACATACCTTGACTATCAGTGGTTCTTGAATGTGCTTGTTACGATTTACAAGTCCTCAAAAGCAGAATTTTCAATGAAGGTGTCCTGTTTGCTATCTGATATGACGGCAGTGGGCTATCAAGAAGAATATTCATTTGTTTCGTAGCTCATTAGCAAAGAGTTCAGCTAACACTTTCCTTTTCTATCTATTCCACACTATGAAAACTTTTATTGACGTAATGTAAGTTATCTAACTTTAAGTTAACATTATTTTTGTTTTATTATATTTTATTATTGTTGTTATATTTAGATTTTAATTTTAACATGAGATTGTCATTCAAAAGACATATATATGTAAATAAAACTATTACTGCTTAGCTATTTCTAGCAACAGCTAAATTTTGTATTTCTTCCTTCTCTCCCTTTCTCTTTCTCTCTCTCCCTTTCCTTCCTGTCTTCCCTCCTTTGCAGTCTTTCTGGAAAATCTTTGAATGCTGGAAAGAAGTAAAGGGAAAATTGTGATTGAACAAAGTAATTGTTCTGAAGCAATAACAATGGAAGAATCATATGCATAAGATGGTAGATATGTTTTCCATTCCTGTCCAAATATGAAACTTTGGACTCCTGAGCCTTTCACGATAAGAAGATATTCTTGTTCTAAGCAATACATGCTGCCTCATCTCCATCTATACTATTGGTTATACTTTTTCCTCCCCTTTGTCTCTCTGCTTTAATTCAAGGCTTACTGAGTTACAAAGCTGGAATCTGCTGTGCTTAGAAAGATAGATCAGCACTTTGACTCCAGGATGTTAAAGGGTACCAAAGCTGTCCATTGCTCAGGGATGTGTAGCACCATTGTTTATCAAAACAAAAACAAATGAAAAACTTGGTGCTTAATGGAAATGCAGCTGATAGCAAATAGGCTATCTATATGCAAGGTCATAGAGTTAATCAAACTATTCTATATAATTTATAAAATACTTAGGTCTTGAGAAAACCGGAGAACTTCCATTTTAGAACAATAAGAAAGGTAGGATGGAATACATGCCATCCCCAAACTTGGCATACTGTTTTTGCTGAACCTTCTGGCAAATAAATTTGCTTTTGCATGCTACCCAATTTTTTCATGTAGGGGATGGGTTTTTTACCAATGGGAACAGCTAAATAAATGTTGACTATCCTTCCGTGACTATTTACATCCAAAAATAATTTTAATTCCCCCAAATGCTAGAATCTTAAGAGAAAGACAAAGCCCAGGTTAATGTTGGCTTGTTAGGAAAAATCAAGCTAGAGATCCTAATTCAAATTTTATCTCCAAACGAACTATTTATAAACATATCCTGATTTGTTTAACAACTCTTACTGAATGCAGGTGAATTCAGTTGGAAGGATGCAATAGCCCCTTTGCTCCTTCAAAAGTCAGCCATTCTGGGTTGCATGACCCAGATAATTTTAGAAGAATTTTCACTAGATTTCCTTCATATTTTGACCACCCTTAATATGATATAAAGTAATAGATATCTCTTGGAGACGTGTCTCTATTCAATTTCTGTTTGGTTGTTGATGTAACCAGGACCAAGAAATGTGAGGAGAGAACTGGGAGCTGTGGTTTACCTCCCACTTTGCTTTAGGTTCATCCAGTGGCAATCCAAAACCCACTCAGACTTTTCATTGCCAGAGTTCAAAAGTTTCACATTAAACTTTGTTCATATGCAATATCATGAAATGCAAAACTTTTGAGTGTTAGGAAATTCGGAAGCAGAATAGTTGGCAGTCTAACAGAAGAAATAACTCCATTTAGATTAAATTAGATCCAGGTAAACAGTTTAGCCATAGAAGAAGAAACATTCCCAAGACTGTAGCAAAATCTATCTCAATCAAACAATAAAATGTATTGAAGAAAATATAAGCAGAATAATGAAGAAAGAATCAAGATACAAGATAAAAGTAAATAAAATTTTGCACTGGAAGACTCTTCTACTTAACTCTGGATAAAGTGATAAACTATTCTATGCCAGTAGACCTCATCTTTAAATGGAATCTTATGTATCTGCCTTATTTGATGCAGAGAATCAATCAAAAATTTTGGCTGTCCACAGGAGCAAAAAGAAATAAGAACAAAGAGCTTCAGGTGATAGCAACAGCAATAGCATTTAGACTTATAGACTTATATATTCGTGGTGTTTTACAGTATATTGCCCCCAACAATCTGGATCCTTATTTTACCAACTTTGGAAGGATGAAAGTCAACCTTGAGCCAGTCAGGATCGAACTCTTGGCTGTGGGCAGAGTTAGCCTGCAGTACTGCATTCTAATCACTGTGCCCTGTCCAGTGGGGAATAGAGTACAGGTAGTTCTCAACTTACGACCACAACTGAGCCCAAAATTTCTGTTGCTAAGCAAGGCAATTGTTGAGTTAATTTTGCTCCATTTTACATCTTACCAGAGTTGCTAAGTAAATCTCTGCAGCTCTTAAATTAGTAACATGGTTGTTAAATCAATCTGACCTCCCCATTGCCTTTGCTTGCCAGAAGGTCACAAAAGATGATCATATGACTCCAGGACACTGCAATATCATAAATATGAGCCAGGTGCAAAGCATCCAAATTTTGATCAGGTGACTATATGGAATGTGGATGCTACAATGGTTGTAAGAGTGAAAAACAGTCATAAGTCACTTTTTCAATGCCACTGTAACTTTGAACAATCACTAAATGGAATGTAAGTCGAAGACTACCTTTACAGAGACAGGTGAAGAGCCATTTGTGGGGCAGTTATTCTCAAAATTACCTAGGCAGTTGAGAATGAGTCTTGTTCATTTTCAGGGGTGACTGAGATGTGAGTAGAGGAAGGTATGAATTGGATCATTTTGTTAATCAACTGAAAAGGCCAGCCAGGACCAGACTGCATTCCAGAAGCATAAAATGAAATTGCACAAACTACCTGAGAGTTTCATGTTGCCAGTAGTTGATTCACAATGGACTTGATTGTGATTACAATTATAAGTAAGCTACTTAATTTTTTTTAAATGTCAGCTAAAGGTATTTTGTATGCCTGCTGAAAAAGGTAAATATCTAAGTCTAGAATTTGTTTTTGTAATCAATGTCTTGATTATATCTTTTGTAAAATGGAAAAGCAGTAGGGGCAATTAAGATTAATTTAGAATACCTCCCGATTTATTTTATTTTGGTAGCTTATACTTGTACATACCAATTCAGTCAAGTTGATGACTGAAGTTGATTAAAATCTAGTTTTAGCATTCTGTTTATACTAATCACAATGTGAAATAATATTCAGACTAATTGAAACTTTTCCAACAATGAACCTGTTCACAAATGAGGTATTATATGTCCATATTTTTATTTCTGAACTTCAGTAATTTGAAAGTGTTCCTTAAGCCAACATTCTGTGAGTTGTAGTCTATATGTCTTCAAATTGCCAAAGTTGAGAAACATTAGTTTTGTCTAATAATTTTGGAAGTGTCAGATAAAGAATGCTCCATTCAGCAATTTCCACATAGTGAGATGGGATGACGTTGGTGGGAACAGCATCATGATCTAGACTCCTGTCAAAGTCATAGATGTGAGATAGGCAGTCATTAATTATCCAAATAAATCTAAGGCTTCCCCTTTTGGGGGGGTACATTGAAGTTGTAAATATGTACCCAGAAGACTGAACTTGGATCACAGGTTGTCCATCAACTATTTTGCAGATTTTGACACCTCCCTTTCTGTGCTCATGGTTCCGACTCATGTTATGCTTATTGGAGCATACCAGGCAAATATTACCTGGAAAAAGCAGAGACACTTTTGCAAAACATCCCAATTAAGTGCAGTCTGGGGGGAAATATTTTGCTAGGCCACATGAATGGATGGGTGGGACAGAATTAGAGAGTACAATTGGAAAGCCATTTGGAAACCCAAAGATGAATGAGAATGATGATTATTTGATGAGTATCTACTTTTGAAAAGGTGTCTTTGTTTTTAATCAAGCATATGTTTGCTTGTGCTTACACATGGTAAAGGAATGAAATTACTTGGATTGAAACTGAAGCAAGAATGCTGGAAAAAGTATTCCAGAGATTTGTTCCAGGATAATAGCACTGTGTCAAAGAATTGAAATGTAACAAATGTTATCAGGGTTAGCATCCAAGAAAAATATGGCTAACAGCTAAACTGAATCTGCTTTTTTACCATTTCACTGGTTCCATTTATGCCTACAAAAGCAACAGAAAGCAAGCCTAACTGCTTCACCCAATGGCAAACTTTTGGAGTTATCTAATAACTGCTATGATACCTTCTATCAATAATTTCTTCTACAGGCTAACCATCCTTTCTATAACTGTTTCTGATACAACTTGGCTTTCATTCTTTTTATCATCTTAGTAGTCTTCCGGATTTGGTTTTACTTCTTTAGTAATGAACAGATGAAAAATTATTGTAATTAAAATTTTGTTATTTAAAAAACACTTAAAGCACATGTTTTTAATTGTAAAACATAAATTTTGCATACTTTCATCAAATCTGTTCCGTGATACAGAATTTTTAAGCTATTGCTTCCAGCAAAGACTTTCAAGCTAAAGTGAACTCATATCTTGGTGTCCTCTGTGCATATGTACCATTTCTTGTTTTTCAGTTATCTGAAATTTAGGGAAAGTGGTTTTTCAGGATATTAATATTCAATAACTTCAGAATTTGAGTGCAGAAAAATAACAATAACTGCATGGAATCAAATTCAGTTCACTCACTGATGGATCTGTTCCTCTCAGAAACATAGTATCTACCTGTAATAGTTTCCTGATTTGGACCTGGTGATTTGTCTCAGTATTACTGTAACTGTCAATACCAAATGTGTGAGATAGATAAAGATCTGTATCAGTTTATGCTCTTGAATGGTGCAATATGTTTTTGATGGGATTGTGCAGAGTTTGTACCGTAGAACAAAAAATTGGACTTTGGAAACTATAATCATTGAAACGGAGATTGCATACCGTCTTGAACCATACTAAAAGGTTAATGTAAGCATTTTATTTAAGAAAAGAAAGTAATTAAAAAAAATTGTTATATTTTAATGTTGTCATTACACTAAGAATTATATTAAGCTTCTATAGCAATGCAATACTAACCTTTCATAACATATCTGGGTATGAAACCCCTTATCAGGTTTTGGTGATAAACCAAATATAAGGGGTTAGTTTTACTTTTCTGGGAAGAGAACTGCTTTTAAGAATAATATTCACTGAATTAGTCAAGACAGAAGATTACTTGCAACAAGGAAGAGGAAAGCAGGGGTCTGGGATATCTGAAGAGCCATCTCACTAGGCTAGTGGAAGAGGCCAGTTATGGACTCCATCTGCGAAAATAATTTCAGTGGGTGGAGCCAAGGAGAAGATCTTTCTCCACTGTGGCCCTAGCCCTGTGGAATACTCTACCACCATAGAGTAGAGTATGTCGCCACCCTTTTGGTCTTCTCAAAGGATATTACAATTTAGTTCTGTTGGTTGGTTTGGTGCCCTGAGTGGGGGCAGGGAGGGCACTCACTGCTGATGGGGTTGACAAGATAAGAAGACCTCCTTTCATTGCTATCTGTCTCTTGATCCTGGGGTGGTTGTTGTTGGGTTTTGTTTGGTTTTGGTATAATTTTTAATTTGCACAGTTTTAATATCTTAATTATTTTTCTGTTTACTTATGATCTGTAGAGAGTCACCTGTGGAGGTGGAGATGAATGGCATATAAACTGTGGAGATGAATGGCATATAAATTTAAATAAATGAATAATAAATGGGATGTCATTAAGAAAGGATAGGTAAAGGTTTTTTGGTTAATTGCTTTATAGCTTCCCCTAGCCCCTAGTCCTCTGTGTAAGAAGCTACAGAAACCACGCAGAGACCAACTATTCTTAGTTGGTCGGTGTGTGGTTCCCGTAGTTCTTATTTTGAAAGTAGATTTTTCTGAGGTAAATGGGACAACAGTCTTAAGTCTCCCTAGTTCCAACAGAGTGGGTCTGTTACAGTTTCTGTTGTCTAGGGAGCTCTCGTGCCTGCATTGTGGAATCTTCTCCCAATCTTCCTTCAGCGATAGGATTCTCTATGATACCCATTTTTAAAGATATAGTCTATACCTTTTTAAAACAAAGTGCAGGTAGTCCTCAGCTTACAAACACAATTGCAACCAGCATTTCAGTTGCTAAGTGATGCAGCTCAAACAAGTCATTATCTGTTTAAAATTGATCCATTTTTACAACCATTTTTACCCCAGTCATTAAACTAATTGCTGTTCTCCTTAAGCTATTTGGTCATGAAATGTGTCACACAATCATTAAGTGAATCAGCTTCCCCAGTTGATTTTGCTTGTCAGATGCCTGCTGGAAGGTCACAAATTGCAATCACATGATCACAAGATGCTGCCACTGTTGTAAATGCTAGCTGGTTGCAATTTGTAATTTTGAGGACAAATTGTAAGTCACTTTTTCAAGGCTATCATAGTTTTGGTCATCCTTAAATGAACAGTGGTAAGTCAAGGACTACCTATATAGAGAATGTGAAAATAATATCTAACCAGTTCATCCCTTCCAACCACCACTTGTGGTAAATATTTTACAAACTTAGGACACTCCCAGAATCAATCAGCTCACTCAACTGTTACGCTTATAGTACCACCTACTAGTGTAAGACATAGATTTTCTAGGACATAGAGTTCTAGGAGTCTTGGAAATCCTGATGCTATTTAGAAACTTGCATGTCAGTAATGAATTCAGAATAATGGTTCCTTGAAATTTGGCAACCATTGTATCTCACAGTACTTTTATGAATTGACTCTGCGAAAGAGATTCCTCAGCAATTTGAAAGAGCTTCTTCAGCAAAGTCTCTTGGAAAGTTTTAGAAAGTTTAAAGCAACTGCTCCAACAAGCTTACTTGTTCCATACAATGCTCACATATTCTACTTGTAAGACTCAGGAGGCAGTTTGGCTTAATCTAGTGATAGCTGCATCTTTTTTTAATCCAGTAGGTAAAATGACCTAGTAATTAAAATCCTATTATGGCTGGTTAATGTTAAAATGATTTTAACATAATGCTGGTTTGAGGAGACATTGATTCCAGGGTTACCTTTCAGAGTTGCCTTTCTTGCAGATCCAGCCTGCCTTAATCTCTGACAACAGACTCGGGAAGGATGGAGACACCCTGGGACACTATTGATTTATGTTGGGAGGTTTATGGCCACTGTTTTTTTTAAAAAAATAGATTAAGGGAAGCTAGGACAAATGTTTGATATGTATGTCTTTCTGAATTTGGAGAAGTACAAATTTAGTCGCAGATTTAGATGTACTAAAATGTGTGTAGCATTTGACATTTTTTAAATGGCTTATCTGAAAGATTTACAAAATAAAATTAACAGAACTATGAGAACATATCCAAAACATGATTATATGTTTCAGACTTTTATGCAATTACAATGTGATTTTCAACCAGCTGGGTGAGGAATTCTGGGACCTGAGGTCCACAAGTCTTAAAAGTTGGGCACCTCTGTTCTAAATGGTTTTTCGAATTTGATTTTATTTACTTCAAATGACTCTGTGCAGACAAAGGTTGAAGTCTGTTTAAGCAAACAAGAAAATTCTAGGGAGTGGTTCAAAATATCTCTAGCGATACCAAATGTTCTCAGTGAAAAAAGAATTCTTATTTGGTTAAGAAACAAATTTGGATGATATTTTGTTCACTTTTACTTACTTTTTGTTCCCTATTCTTAAATACAGAACATTACAGAATGTGGAGAGATAATATCTTAGATTAATAACCACAATATTTACCTACTATTTTGAAAGAGAAAAGCTATTCCAATTCAAGCATGTATTAGATTCAAGGCAAAACATACGTCTGAGTTGCTGAATTTTTGTGGTTTTTGTTTAGTCAAACAAATCAGACATAGGTTATAATATTCAAAATGACAAGATTTATACCTGCAATGCATGTCATATAGCATTGTAACCATTTATAATTTCTGTATAAATTAGTAATATCTTTTAATATTTTTCATCTTTCAATAATTGGTTTTTTTTTTGTTACTTTTATCCAACGTGCAGGAGCCCTTACCAAAGTGAAGGAAAGTAAGCGGCATGTAGAAGAAGGAAAAATGGAAATCCAGAAGGCTGATGGGATTCAGGATCGTTGTAACATTATTTCATTTGCCACTTTGGCGGAGATTCACCATTTCCATAGAATTCGAGTCAGGGACTTCAAATCACAAATGCAGCATTTCTTACAACAGCAAATCCTTTTTTTTCAAAAAGTGACCCAAAAGTTAGAAGAAGCTCTTCACAAATATGACAACGTTTAATGTTGCTTAATTAATAAACTTTACAATGGTGGCTATTTCTTGGATTGCAGATGGAATCAACCACAGAAGCAAATGCTGCTCTAATGACCGTTAACACCTCTCAGGGTGTTTTGCAAAGCTCTTTTTTTGTAATTGTTCTGAATTCCAGAACCTAATAATTGCATAAGGAGAAAATAATTATGCATTCATAGCAGAGACTATACTATACATTGTAACTAAATTATACCCAAAATGCCTACACTACCATCATAATGTCTTTTGAAATAATGATTATACTATTTGCCTTATTGCTTTTTTGAAATATGGTATTTTAGTGCATATGCTATAGACCTCAACATGTCGAGGTCTTTAAGGAAGTAGGCTAATGCCCACTTCATATGCCTTTTAAAAATTCTCCTTGGTTTGAATTTCTTAAATTCAGCCAATTCTCTGTTTACAAATTCCTATTAGAGCAGCTATGCGATTTTGTGCCTTTAGCATTTTTCTTTTTTTTTTTTCTAGTAATGACATTTTTATGATTGAATGAAGGGTGGCAGCTCTGACAGGGCTTGATTTCAAACCTCATAGTGACTCAAAAATAACTAGTGATATAACTTGCACACTAGACACTATGATAAATGTTGGTAAAGCAACAACAAAATTTAAAATCATTTTAGATTCTGTGTTGATTGAATAATACTATTTATTATTTTTACCAGAATATTAAGTACACAAGCAACAATGCAGCATTGCTGTATTTCCTTTCTTAATATGTCAGCATAAAATTTTTCTGTGTAATACATCTTTGGATAGAAATTTGGACCATTTATCTAATAAAAGGATACTGAATTTATATCAATGGGATACGACTAAAGGTTCAAAGAATAATGCTTGCATGCATGTGTCTGTTGTTTGGAAGATTTTTCTGGCAGTTGATTTGTTTGATTCTAAACATGGGCCCACATTGTCACTTGAAACTTGCTAATGCCAAAAAGCATTACTGTTCAGTGAAGGTATTTGTTGGTTAGAAAAAAAAATACATGTATATTAACATATTTTGTGCTCATGATTCCTGTTCTTTAGAGGGTTAAGAATCCACTGCGTGAAAATGTTAATTGAGGCCTTAACACAAAGAGATGTTGGAAAAGGTATCAACTTACATGCCCTCTATCACTTTCTTCTGGTGGTGTCTCCTAGTGGTGGCTGGGAGAATCAACCTATTTCTGTATTGTATTAGAATGCTTTTTGAATATGTTCTGGAACCTGATACATTCACCAGGTTTTAGTAAATCAATCTAATTGTAGCCCTACAAGTTTGTTTATACTGGGCTGTTAATTTACTGCTAGAAAAAAAAACTTTTTAAAAGAACTTACTGAATAGTATATCCAATTCAACTTGGTTGAAGAATGACATCTAGTTATTTCTCTACTGCATAGATATGGCATATTTAAATTGGTTCCAAATTTAGAAAAATGATATTCTCCTGGCTTGATACTGTACAGAAGTACATCTGGATATTGTTGGAGAAAAAATTCACACCATACATTGAAGTTGCTCCAGTCTTCCTGCTTGAAGTTCCAGTAGCAACATTACAGTACACAGGCATGGAGATTGATTGCTTGGGCCCAAATGTTTTCTTTTATTTGAAAACTTTTTTTTAAGTAGAGTTTTATTCCAGCATTTTAAAATATAATTGATAAAATTCTAGAAAAATACATAGCTAATTATACACAATCAAGTTAACTTTCTGCATGTTGACCAAAACATATAATTTTATGGTGGTCATAAAAATGTTAAGACTTCCTTAGGTTAAGATTGACTCCTATTGGTTGAATCTATGAAGTTTGTTAACAAAGTGCCATCTTAGGTTTTTGTTTATTTGTTTGTTTGTTTACCTCTATACCTGGCTAACTGCTCTGAAATTTTCAGCTGAGCTTCATTTCCAGAGAAAGAAATAGCCAACTGAAAATGGCTCTGTGAAAAAGCAGAGCTAGTGACCACAGTGGAATGAAAAGCCAGTGAATAGATTGGCTCTTTTAAATTCCTCTGTGGACAAGGGAAGGATGTGAGATCAGTCACAAGTGCTCCAAACAGTTGCTCCCTGCAAGGATATCACAACACAGTGGTGTCCAGCAGATTTTAGAGTCCTGGGAAATGGGACAAGTCACTTTGCTCAAACTACAGTTGATGCGTTTGAAAGGAAACTGGGTTTGTGACATTCCATTTTTAATGGGAAAACCTTCAGAAATCCTTTATTAACTACTTTTCAGTTATGAGGTATAAAAATTTATTTTAAAAAGCTGTCTGACAGCTAAAGAATCAATCTTCAAGGAGGGGCAGACAGAGAAGAGGGAAAGACTCTGCCTTGTTTTTAATTTCCCTCAATAAAATAATATAAACATGGAATGTATGAAGTAGGGATAATATTAGGACAAATGAACAAGTGCTGCAGTTTTATTTGTTAAAGAAAATGGTGCCAACATTCTAGATGTATATATGCATTCTATATTGTGCTTGTCTGAATATAAAAGCTTACGCAGTAGCTTTTGTTTGAGAAATTATAGCAATTTTTATTCTTCCTGATTCTTATCCTTCCTGATGCTAATGAAGTGAAGCATTTTGGTTAGAGACAGTAATTCCTACGGTCTCATTGAAGTGCTTCTCATGTGAATATGTTCCATAGATAGATAAAGATTCAGATTTATATGTCTATACCAACTAATACATAAATATGCAAAGCAAATTTAAAATCTGCTGGTTGAAGCTCTACCCCTTTGATATGAGGATTGGATGCATAAGGGAGTTGGGCCATCGATTGTGCACTTATGGCCATCACCATGACTAGTCACCACTACATCAAAACACTACTATTACTGATGTTTTTAAATATAGAAAGATATTGCATATCCATATGAAAAGATGCCTGTGTTACCATTTTAAAAGGCCAAACTATCCTTATAGATTTATGGCAAGAAAGACATTCTTCTATTCTTTTACTAAAACAAATCCACTAATTTTATATATAACTTCGTTCACTCACAACTTTAAACTGTTATTAGAATGGGATTGTGTGTGTAAATTAGGCAATTATGAATTGTTCTACAAATCATCATTAGGTCCTGTGCAGAGCACATTGGACAGCAAGTGTTTTCATGTAGTTTCAATCATTTACAGCATCTTCAGCATCGTCCCAAGGCACATTAATAATTTTAAGATCTTCCTTAAGTGTCTGGCATCAAGTTTTCCAAGGCCAGCCTTGTCTTCTCTTTCTTCCAGAAGGTGTGTTGGCATAGTGCAGTTTTTGGATGCCGGTCTTTAAGATATGGTCAACAAGCTGCATGTGATGTTCATCCACAGTTCTCGATAGGTGTTCTAGATTTGATCTTTGTAGCACGTCTTCATTAATGATGTGGTCACGATAATGAAACATGGAGGATTCTTCTCCAGATGAGCTGTTCAGAGCATCCATGCATGGGAGGTGCTTCCTTCTCTCATCTGATAGGTTGAGCTGAATTCTGAGGACACTCCTCCCTCAAGGCTCCTCCTTAGTTTCCCCAGTTTTGTCTCAGCTGTCGTAACAGATGGGCTTTCTTGACTTGGCTGGATTCTCTGCAACGAACATTTAACCATTTAATCATCTTGATTGTACACTTCCACATTCCACAAGCATATATTGCAGCTGTATATCAACACTCTTGAAGAGTTTTATTTCTGTGGCTTATGGCTACCGTAGAACAAATTGGACGCAGGCGTCAAAATACGGCTGCCACTCCATTTGATGATTAAAGTTCTCTGTACCTCCATCAATAGACATAATGCTATCAAGATAAATTTATGTTCTACAAATGATGGTTTAAAATCCTGGCTTGATATTATCTGAGAACTACATTCAGATGAACGAAAGTGTGATGACCCAGGGTGGGATACAAAAGAAACAAAATCACCAAAAATAGGTGAAGCCCCTTTTATTCCTTCACTTTTCTTCCATGCTCCAAATATCCTTGACAGGAGACAAAAAACTCCCACATAAGCAGTTACAAGAAGGAGGAAATGTCGTTTAAATTATAAAGAGTAAAAAACAACACAAACCAGGCAAGATAAGGGCTGGAAGACGCCCACAGATATCAGAACACACACTAGGAAGGACGCCAAACTCAGGTACAATAAACTAGAGATATTTCCACTCTTTGTTTCCAGCACTTGCCAGTACACATGTCCGTCCTCTTATCCAGTTGTCACAGCTGCAGCCCATGAAGAAAATCAAGGCCCCCTCCTCCCAAGTAGACCACGTCTCTATCCTCTCCTCCCTGCATGCCCTAGGATGGAGAGGGGATAAGCATGGGTCCTCTGACTGCCCAGCCAGCCTCTGCCCTTCCCCAGCCTCCTCCACAATCTCTGGAGCCACACTTCCACTCCGCTGTTCCTCCTCTCCCTCAGAGTCAGTCTCCACCAGGGTCATGACAGAAAGGCATCGTCTGATTTGAAGATCTGAAATGACAGTGAAACAACCATAAAGAACAGGTTAGAACGGAATGTAGCACATGAGTAAAAAGAAAAAAACTTCCCTTGAATTTTGTTATTGTAGTTGAGTAACTTGCTCAAGTATTTCAAATGATTCCTTAAATTACACATCTGTATAACTTAAGAAATAATTTAAAATATTTCCACAATAGTTTGGAAGTACTGATAGGATTTGTTTCTGTGAATATATTAAATAAGCTTTGTCACTGGATTTTTTTTTTAAATGTGGATGTTATAGCATGTTAGAATTAATAAGGAGGCAAGTGGGAATACATACACAGGTTGTTTACTTAGTTTTGGAATAGGAAGATATATAGCTGCATTTCTCAGTTGTTGCTTTTTTCAGTGGAATTCTTTCAAATACCAGTAACCACAAGCTAATTCTTGTCCAGAACTTCTTGTTTCTTTTCATGGGAAATGGACAACTTTCTGTTCTGAGTTTCTTCTCCCCCTAAACACTCAGTGTTCTAGTTTGTTTATTTTTAACTTATAATGATGGGTGAATTCACTCATTGCAGCATAATATTATATGCAAACCATGACATTTAGTTTTGTTCAGTGAACTGTTCTTTAAAAAAAAATTTATCTGGGGAAAAAAGCATGATAATAATGCAGTGTTGGATTATTTCTTTTTAATTACTGATTTGTTTCAAAAACACTTACGTTGTTGTCAGCGTTAGCCTTGACTTTCCACAGTTGCAGTTTAGGCACAATCACTCTCAACTGAAACATAACATAATATTGTACACTGAGGCTTCCTGAACAATTTTATTTAAGCACATTAACTGGGTTGAATACTAGCTTTAAAGAGTTCTATTATCAGTCTGTTAAAATTTTCAAATTCTTATCTGTTATTTTGGATATATATTTCTTGTTAGATACCTTTAGCTTGTAAATATACTCAGGTTTAAATTTGTTAAAATAACTTCAGTTATCAAAAATCAAGTGGTAATCAAGAATCGGTGTTTCTTGAATGTATCCACTTTTTTTCTGATATCAGAGTGCAAGAGCTGAAAGATGAAGTCTTCAGGCATCTAGTTTAAAAAAAAAAGGAAATTCTCTTATATTTTGTCCAGCCTCTCATTTGAAACTACAATGCTTTCTGGCAAGGATACAACTTTAAAACTTGAATGTGCTAGGTTTCTATAAATGAACACAAATATTATTATAATAAACTATAGATTGGTTTTTATCATGGTTTGCTGATCAAGCCATAATGACTTGGTTCATGTATAACACCAACCCCTAAAATGTGTCAAACGCTTTTCACTAAACCAAAATGAAACAACAGGAGTTCCTATGATATAATGATTAGCCCAAACTAGTACCCTAGTTCTTTTTGAGACTGGATTATGTGACAAAACTTTGCTGCCTTTTTTTTACTGCACTTTGTAGGATATTGATCTTTATGGGGTTTTTTTGACATGGCTATAGTTGCTACAAGCACAATTCATACCTGATTTGGCCCTGGGAGAATATAATGAAATGATCACACAAATACCCCAAAAATCTAATGCTATGCATGTCTAGTTAAAAGTGATTTTCACTAAATTCAAAGGGATTTTCTTCAAGGAACCAGCATACAACTGCAGCCTGGATTTGAAGCAATTGCATTTTGAAATATTTAGTACACCTTCTAAGAGTCTGTGATCTTATTGTGATGATCCATCCATAGCAAAGCTGTGTTACTTAATTTTAAATGAATAGTTCTCTCTTGGAATGTATTTAAAGTAAAATTGTTCAACTAAAATCCATTAGCTGACGGCAAGGTTTATATACAAGTGTTCCAGGTAGTTGAGAAAAGATGAATTAGTGAAAAAAAGACAAATAGGTCTGGGTTAGCTCTCAAAGTTCCAGTTTTGAACACTCCCTAACTAAAGTAACTGTCAGTTTAAACTTTTTTTTAAAAATCTAACTTTACTATGATATCTTTTGATTTTTGCCTACATTTTCTGAACATTGAAAAACAATTGTGCTGCCAGTGTTCACTTAAGCAAAACTTTTTGAACATAAAATATATGCAACAAGGATCAGATCTTACAACACAATTTGGTTTCCTGCATTCCTCTGCTGGCAGGCCTCCAACTATAATAAGTTCCTATGTGGGAAAAAAAAACCCAACAAGGTATTGCAGTAGCTTGTTCTCCAACATACTCTAATTATTTTGTCCTGTGTTAAATAACAGTAACGAAGAATCATATTTACTGTGCATTGCTAGTAGATTGACATTAGGGAGAAATACTTGGATTTTAAAAATGGTTTCACTCAAATGGAATCCATTATCTCATTCCATTCATTAGCAGAGCCCTGCTTTTATATAATAATAAGTAATGATCTTTGGGTTACATATCAGTGGGTTTTCTAAAGCACAAAAGGAAACTTTTATATCCCTGTCTGTATTGTTATCATGTTACATGATTGTTATGGATAAAGATCACATATAAACATGCATATTTAATAACAGTCAATTCAATTATGTTTATGTGCAACTGTTGCACCTAGGTTTTTTTTAAACTTTACAGATACAATAAAAGTAGTGTTACTATTATCCTTTAAGGTCAGAGGAGTATCCATATGAAAGTGAATGAAACTAAATTATATTAACAATTGAATTTATCATGTTAATAATTTAAACCTTTTAATAATTTAAACCTTTATTTTTCTTCTGTAAATTGAGAGCCTCTTATAAATATACAGTTATTGTTCTACAAGCATAATACTGGAAATCTCACACTATCCATAATACACATCATCAGTTTTTCATTTTTCCCCTCAAATTAAAATACATATGAGAAGAATGTTAACCATGTTTTGCCTAGTGGGAATTTTCAGAATAGACAAGTTTTATTGCTGGTCCCACAAAATAAAAACAAAAGGAAAATATTTCATTAGGCAACCTTAATTTGGAATATATAGATTTTTTAGAAATATTTTATCTTATGATTAATAAAAAATTAATTTCCCCATTTCATCTGTTTCTTACATTAGAAGTTCAAATAAAACTGGCTTAATCTGCATCTGATGTTAATGGAATGGAAAGTACTGCAATCACTCACAGAATGTAATCAGAATTCACAAGATCTCAATACAGATAGTCCTTGATTTACAACAGTTCATTTAGTGACCGTTTGAAGATACAGTGGCACCGAAATAAGTGACTTATGACCATTTTTTATACTTATGACCATCCTCATGGCCATGTGATTTGAATTTAAATGCTTGACAACTGGTTCATATTTATGACAGTTATAGTGTCCTGGGATCATGTGATCACCTTTAATGACCTTCTGACAAGCAAAGTTAATGGGAAAGCCAGATTTACTTAACAATGGTGTTACTAAATTAAGAACTGCAGGGATTCACTTAACAAATGTGGCAAGAAAAATCATAGAATAGGGCAAAACTCACTTAACAAATTTCTCACTTAGCAACATGGATTTTTAGCTCAGTTGTGGTCATAAGTCAAGGACTGTATATCGCCTCTGGTTTTTCCTTTTTTTTTTTTTTGTAGACAGTCTGTTCAGGAGGCAGATGGAATAGCTGTAGAGTGCCTTGGAAGCATTAAGAGTCCATTCATTGCTTAAAATAGTGTACTCAATTCCACTCAAGGGAATGGAAATCAATATGCCTTGTGTTTGCCATTGAATCTCCTGGCAAACTCATACAGAATTTCAATATACTATTTTGAACAGAATTTGCAGGCCATGCCGATGAATATGTGGAGCATGCTAGGTTTCAGAAAAATATTTTGTAGTTTGACCCTTTTGAATTCTAATTTTTGAGCAAGAAAACAGTGTGTCCTTATGTGTCCATTGATTGGGGCAACATAAATGGCATTTAGCGTAGTTATTCTTACTGTGATGATAATACCATCTGAATCTCAGGTAACTGTAATTGATAACATTTTATTCTAAAATTAAGAAAAAAACATTTGTTAATGATATCTCAGGTTATTTGGTGGAAAATGTTATGAACACATTGTAGAATTATCAAAAAGCCTGCCAATAATAAAATTATACGGGTAGTTGTTAAGTAAATCGTTGCAATTGTTAGGATAGTAACAAGGTTGCTAAGTGAAGTGGCTCCCCCACTGACTTTGCTTGTCAGAAGGTTACAAAAGGGGATCACATGATCCAGGGACCCTGCAACCGTCATAAATTTGAACCCGTTGTCGAGCAACTGGGTTTTGATCTTGCTGAAGATGCTGCAATGGTTGTAAATGTGAAAAATGGTCATAAGTCACTTTTTTCAGTGCCGTAACTTTGAACAGTCACTGAACGCACTGTTGTAAGTTGAAGTCTACCTGTATAAAGTTGAGATGTTCACATTAGGCTTCTTTCCTGTTATAACCAGTTATCTAATCTCTGGGATAAATAAGTTGCTGTTTGCAATTTTAATAAATATTTAAAGTCTTTCCAGTTAGATGATGAAAATGGAAAAGTACATAGCAAATAGAAGAAATCCAGGGGTTAAAAAAGAAATTTTTAAATATTCCACACAAATGGATTCCATATGTTCAAAGCATTTCTTTTTTATTATTCCTTTAGTCTGCTTCAGTATGTTAGGTTTCCATAAGCAAAATCCTCATGCTCCAACATACTAAAGTAAATTTCTAGTCTCTTGCTGTTTCCATTCCTATGCATACAAAGGCCTGGAAAGAATACTTTTTGTTTAGTTTAGTTACATATTTTATGCTCAGAATGGCAGAGACACCACACAGCTTCTCCCCAAAGTCACCATCACTCCCTCTTGATCCTTGAGATGTCAGATACTCACTTTGAGATCTTTCAATGCTGTCTGCTGTTTCCCTGAAGTATTATGGTGCCTTTATATCAGCACAATTCTGCCACAATGAATTACATCCTGAAGGACTGAAATAGACCAACATTTGAAAAAATAAATAATATAATGAAATTACCTCTAGGTTTATCTCATGTTGTTTTCCCTCTGGATACAATTTAGTTTTCTAGCACAAGGCAGCACACATCTTTACTTACCTACATTTATATTGGCTTCCCCCAATCTAGTTGCACTACAGTAGTTCAGAATTCCTAGTATGGCTGTGCATCATGGAGTAATATTTAAAATCATCTGGAGGACATCTGATTGGGAAATACTGACTACTATTATGGAATGCATTTGAGTACCAAATTCTACAGACAGTAGCTCTGCCATCACTCAGGGCTTAGAGCTTGTATAATTTTAAGGACAATAGAAACAATTAAGGGGAGGATTTTACAAGTAGTCCTTGTCTTATGATAAGTTTCTTCAGCAACTATTTGAAATTACAACAGTGCTGAACACAGGGACTTACAACTCTTGCCCAAAGGTACAGCTGCAGTCATGCGAAGAAAAATTGGGTGCTTGGTTGGATTGGACCAATTGCAGTGATGTCTTTGCCCCCATCCCACTCTTCTCGGTCCCACCCCATCACAACTTGATCTACTTTTCTGCACATTTCTGGAAAGCAGATGATCTGCCATGCAGTCTTTTATTTTACACTAAGGCCATAAAGTGGCTTCCTGGAAACAGGCACCATTTTGGGAATGGGTACAATGAATGG
Organism: Pseudonaja textilis; assembly: GCF_049901715.1. Classification (NCBI taxonomy): domain Eukaryota; kingdom Metazoa; phylum Chordata; class Lepidosauria; order Squamata; family Elapidae; genus Pseudonaja; species Pseudonaja textilis. The sequence continues at coordinate 232,595,563 of NC_141991.1, read as the reverse complement.
AAAATATTACATTATATAGCAACAGCACTTAGACATATATACTGCTTCACAGTGCTTTACAACCCTCTCTAAGCAGTTTACAGAGTCAGCCTATTGCCCCTAACAATCTGTGTCCTCATTTTATCCATCTCAGAAGGATGGAAAGTTGAATGAGTCTTGAGCCAGTGAAAATTGAACTACTGGCAGTCAGCAGAATTGGCCTGCAGTATTGCATTCTAACCACTGCAGCATCATGGTTCTAAACATACAGTATGATTGAAAATCATAAGGATATTGGCTGACTTGTTCATGATTATTCCTAAACTGATTATATTGTTCCGGATGGGCTTTATAGGTCAGTGCAAATATTATTGCATTGTGAATTAGGGGCGTAGCTACTCCTGCCATTAGGAAGGCTGACATAGCTGGTTTAAGTAGCCAATGTGAGTGATGAATAACAACACATTAGAAAACAAAATTATGTATGTTTTACACAGTCACCTGTATATCTTAGATTATGGCCTTCTGGTGCCGTGGCTGAGATGTGCTGTCCCCACAATTAAAGATAAATTCAGCTACTGGTTCTATCATCTTCTGCTCATTGAAAAAAAGAAAAGCATCCTCTTCTTTTAGAAAAACTCATGGTTATAGATTTAATGTTACAGTTTTAACAAGATAAATGACAGCATAACACCACCACCCCAATATAAAATACTATATAAACAAATGCCAGAGAAACACTTTAATGTTCAAATAGTGCTTCATCAGAAGCATTATTATTAATTATTGAATCTGAATTTTCCAGTACATTTGAATAACTCAAGAAACACAAGGGTCAAAGAATGAGACCTAAAAATATTTGATTGGCCTCTGTCCATTAGACTGTGGTTGAATTGGGATTAACATTTTATGTAAATGTAGAGATTGTGCTCTCAATTTGAATTGAGTTGGCTGAATAAACCTACCCCGTATTTTAAAAATGAATTCTTTTGCTATTTTTATGATCTCGTCATAAGTCTCTGTACACATCTAGAAGAGAACAATGTGCATGTATTTCATTGTAAAAGAATTTGCATGCATGTTGCAAAACAACCATACTTTAAACTTTTCCTAAGATCAAATCAAATATAAGAGAGTAACTTAGTGATGGAGATGGAGGTGGAAATACTTCTTGGGAATAGGTCCATTAAGCACCCTGATTCATGGTGGTGAAAAATAGTTTTCTGATCTATGGGAGAATGTATCCGGTCCTTCATGCACCTTTTACATATTTTACCTGCCTCTAGGACATATACTCTTTGGCTCTTTGACTCTATTCTCTACTCTGTTTCTACTCTTTACTCTTAACTGCCTTAACTGATGCCAACAGCAAGAGAAAAAGAGAGGAGAGAAAGAGGAGAAAGGGAAAGAGAGAGGGGGGGAGATGGGATACATTTTATTAATTCTTCTGGAAGGTCAACCTATTCTTGCATTGCTTCCACCCAAGAAATATTTAACTTTATGAACTTGTTTTCCTTCTTTTCCTCTTCACTCCCTAAGGGAAAAAAATGGAATGAAAAGAGAATTCACCAGGCAAGCAAGCAAAGTACATACAGGCATCAATCATAGGAGAAGTGTGACAGCAGAGCCCTTTGACATGAAGATTGTGCAAAGCATTTGAGGGAGCTGCTTGATAACACATGTTAGTGGATCCAGCAGAAACATCGTGTGTGTGTGCACAGGCAATCAGAAAGAGAACGTTTTGAAAGAATCACAGGAGTCCTCCAACGACAAAACTGTCTTTATCATATGAAGAAGAGTGCTTTATATGGGTTGTTCCAAGAGTGCTTTTTCAAAAGGCAACTGGACTTCCTAGGAGGAAAAATAAAGTCCAGTTGCCTTTTGAAAAAGCACCTTTGGGTGGGACAGTCAGGACCTAGATGACTGAGAATCTCCATGGGTTAATACTTTTTTTGAAATACCTCTTTCAATTGCTTTACACAGCCCTAATTGATATGAATGTACGCACAAACAAGGATTACACAAGAGCCTAATGAAATTTCATAACTCAGGATTACATCTGCCTACTTCATATATGTGAAGATGGCATTGAAATATTCCTATACTTTGTCAACTGTTTTCCTAATGAAAATAATACTAATAGCACACAGTGTCCCATCTTCTTTCTCAAGCAATAAGACAGGGTGAGGTATATAAAGAGATGAGCCACAGGATTATCAGGTGATTCAACTGAATGATCACATCATCGAAAAGAATCTCATTGTTTAGATCAGTTGACTTATAAGACGTGGTTAGAGTATGTTAACATGGCAGAGCTGGGAATAAATCATTTGCTTTGAAGTCTGTCTTAAACCAGATAAATTTCTACTCTGACTAATAAATTTAAGAATTCAATCAGATTACAAAAAGAACAGTAAGTTAATTGGTAACTGGTCTCCAATCAAATTCAGTTTAAAAAAATGCAATTTGGAAATTTCACAGAAACAGAGGAAAGAGTTGGGCTTTTATACAAAGAGAGTTTGCTATCAGCTAATCTCATGCTGATTAGGGATGAAGATATTTTCCTACCATATCTCTAGGGAATCAGGTTCAAGAAGACTCATATAGCTGTGAAAGAGCGCGTGTTGATTGGGGGAACTGGAGCCAATGCACACAGTAAGAATTATTTTGATCTCACTTCTGCGCATCAGGGTTTAGTGTGTGGTGTAAACTCAGCCAGTTGGGTTTTATTCAACAAAGCAAATTTAACACAGTTCCAGCAACACAGACAGCTTGAATCCAGTCAGGATCTCACAAGTCCATTAAAACAAGAGAGGAAGGGGAAATTACCCTGTCTATTTCTGTAACTTCATCCCACTTCTCAGCCTCTTCTACACACATATACTGGATAATTCTATTTTATGTCCTAGATTAAATGCTGACTAACTGAATCTATTTAAACTCCATAAACAGGAAGCTGAAGTCGTGGAGTATGAGCCACTGATATAAATTGCTGAGTAATTTTCAGATACAAAAACATTGCCACCCTGTCTGGGTAAAATTGTTTTTTTTCCCTCCACACTTCCTTCTCCCCAATACGCTGACTGTTCTTACTATTTGATGGTGCAAATTTATTATAGACAGCTCTAACCACCTTGGAGACACCCGAGAACATACATAAATGCATCTTTCTATGGCCTTTGCATATCTCCACCTATATAATCTCTACAACTTCTTAAGATGAGATGAATTATGTATTATTTTTCTATTGCATTATATCTAAAATATTCCTGAGGAATTTGTTAAAGGGTAAGCAATTAACAGATTGGAAATCTAATTTGTACATGTAAAAGAAATGTAATTCCGGTAGTAGTTGGAAATTTTAAACAGATTATTCCATAAATATGAGGTGAGCAGTATCACCTCATCCTCTTTGCCTTTGAGATTTTATAAATAATCTCATTATTTTATTGCCCATAGAATATTTCAGTTGCAGCATCTTATTTTCATTTTTCATCGTACACCCTGTATTTAAAGAAATAAAAACATGCTGAATAGGGTACAGCAGCTCCACAGTATTTCGACTACACCAATTATGCTCACCGAAGTGTGCAAAAGGAGTGTAAAAACAGCTGTTTGTTTGTTTAGCTTTTTAGCCTGGTGCCTTAACCACTAGACCAAACTGGATCATGACATCATAGGTAGTGGTATCCCTAAATAAAGGTGGAATTCTAAAGGAGTTCTGGAACTAATAGTTGGAAATTCCAAGGCAGCAGATTCGGATTAAAAATGAAGATAAACTCTGTCATGGTAACATTTTAAAATTCTTCAATGTTATCATTGGAACTGACATTTACTGCTGTGCCAGAACATTAGGACCAGCATTACTATAGTAGATGATAAAGTAGCTTTATTAATATTGTCCTATGAATCCAGAAGTTTATTCAATTGAAATGGACCAGCTTCTGTCAAAGCGAAAAGATCATTTATGAATTATTTGTGAATTGTTTATCTAAATCAATACAAGCCAATTTTCATCTAATAATAAATATTGCTTTCTTTATAATTACTTTTGCCTTATGTATGCTTTGAGATTAAAAGCTAAGCCTTAGAGCTTTTTCTGCAGTATCTTAAAAAGTACATAATATAGATCGTTGTTTTCCTTTGATTGAATTTAAGTTTCCCTGTTTGTTGTTTCAGAACTAGCTCCGTTAAAAAATAACAAAGGGGACTATCCTTTGCAAGAAAAAGAGAACAAGATTATGAATGTTCCCTCCCGGGACACAAGGTCACAAATGTTCACACTGTTCATATATAAACAGATTATTACAGAGGGAAGAAATCCATTTCCTATTACACATATTTATTTTACCCTCTAACAAAAGTGTGAAGTGCACTTTCCTGTTTTTCCTTTGCATTATTTTGTAAAGTAATTTTTCTCCTTAGCACAACTACAGTATATTAACTCTTAAGTCACTGGAGGGAAGAGAAAGCATACAGAACCCAGGCATCATCAAAATTCATTCTTTGTGATCCCAGGTCAGGAGGTGCAAAAAACAAAAAGCTATGTAAAATAGAATCATTTTGGGGCCAAGTGGCCTTTTAAATGAGCCAATCAATCAAATAAATATATAAATGTCATTTATTCAAGAGGATGGTTGACTACAGATAGTCTGGCAATGGGGTAGCTTCACTCCACCTTCCTCCAGCCAGGTGTGAGAATGTCCTTGGTTCCCAAGAGAAAGTATTTTGTTTTGGTTACAAGATGCTCTCTATCTCAAATCCTTCAGGGTCGACATAGTGACTGTTCAGGGTTATAACAGCACTGGGAAAAGTGACTTACGACCTCTCCTCGCACTTAGAATGGTTGCAATCCCCACAGTCACATAATTAAATTTCAGCCACTTGGCAACCAGCATGTATTTACGACCCCATCCTGGGATCACTGATTGCCATTTGCAACTTTCCCTGTTGATTTCTGATAACCAAAGTCAACAAGGGAAGCCAGATTCCCTTTAAGGATTCTCTGTATGTTTCTCGTAATAACTGCGGTGATTCACTTAACTACCATGGCAAAAAAAAGTCATAAAATCAGGCATGATCACTTAACAAGTGCTTAACGATGGAAATTCTGGTACCAATTGTGTTAATGGGCTGAAGACTATCTGTACAGAAAGGGTGATTTTTCCACAAGGGCATTTAATCATGCAAGTGACTCATAATACATAAGCTAAAGGTACTTTTAAAAATTGATTTATACATATGGATGATCATCAAAGCCTCTGGCACATTTCTCTATACTTATGTCATTCTGTGTAGTAGACACCCTTGTGTGATGGGGCAAGAGGATGCATACTCTGCTCATTGTCAGCAAACAACATTAACACATATCTGGCATGTGATATTTCTGAATTGTAATCAAATCATCACTCGTTGACCATGCCGATTAGGAACTTGAGAAATTGTTGCCCAAACGTTTGGAAAGCCCCAAGTGGATTATTCTAATCAAATAGAACTTAAAATATGGATACTGATATCCTTCACAGAATGAAAATCGACTAATATTTAGAAGGCAGGCTTTTCATGTAGACTACATGCCAAACTAATTTAAATCTTATGAGTATATCTTTGCTCTGTGATGTTTGGGCATGGAATAAAAGAGTTTTAATTAGGGGACTATGTTCAGGATTTGTAATCAATATGTATGAGGTGAGTCAGATACTGACACTAGAAGAAAAGGCATTTAACCTACCTGTGTGCCAAATTTTTGTACCTATATAAATGGGTGTGATAAATTTGCTATCTATAATGTATGCATGCCCTAGTTGAGAGAGCAATGTTGGAGCACAGCACATGACCATCTCCTGAGGCTGTTGCCATTAAGCTCCCTTATGCTCATTAATCCATCATCTACATTCAGCTTAATCAAAACTGGGAGGAGCACAGATCCTAAGCCTTAGACAAACCAGCCGAGCAGTTATCATGGGGCCACTTTGACATCTACAAAGCTTTCAGCTTTGTTTGGGTCTAATCTTCACTGAGTTTTCTATTTTTTAAACACACCCTCCAAAAGGATGGCATTTTGCTTTTTGCTTGTAACAGAGACTCCCTCTCAGATTGCCCAAAAAGATGCTTAAAGTACCTTGTTCTTATTGTTTCTGTTCTTAAAGCAAAGGTTTGGATTTTGTTCTTACGAAAACTGCTTCCCTCCCTTTCAAGTATGCAACCGCTCCACTATGAAGAGGAAATGTGCACACAGAAAGCTAGGGATGGGGGTGGGCAGGAAAAGAGGAAGCAAAGACAGGACTGAAAATACTGAGACTTTCGCCCTGGTGGAAAGTCTGAGCTGCTATTGGCCAAACAACAGAACTCTAAACTCTAAATTGGATGGACTGGATTCATACCCATTGTAGAGTAAAATGGGACTGGTTAGCTTGTGGCTCCTTTGATCATGCAGCCAAGCCATTGTTGAAATGCATGGATTGTATTACAACATAAAAACGGCCATAGGGACTGTGGTGTTGGAGCTGCCATGGTGGAAACCACCCTGATTCCAATTGCTCCCACTCTGAAGTTGCTCCATTCCAGTAAGAGAGGTTTACATTATTAACCAGTGCCATTATGAACATTGTAAGTTTAAGCTGCCAATCCACTTGGGCAATGTATTGTTTATTGTTAAATGTCTTTAGAAAGGCATCTAGATTTATAATAAACAGACTAATTGGGCCTCTTCTATACCTCATTTTTAATACACTTCTCCATTAAGAGATAGTCATAAAAAGTTACACTGCTAATGACTTGGCAGGTCTGAAGTAGTTCAAAACTAAAGACAGAGCCCCAATCCATTATTTTTGTATGCAGATAGTGTAATGGTTAAAGCTCCTGCTGGCATTAACCTAACTATGTTGTAAGTGGTCCAGCAGCATAGCCTTGTGATGTGGAATAGTAGATTCCCTTTTTATGCATAAAGACCAGTTGTTGTACACTAGATACAGAGCAGAAAATACATGCATAATAAGAAATTAGCCCTGAAGCTTTGCAATCACCAGAGAATGTTGTGTTCTGGACCAGAAGAGAAATGTTTCTCCATGTTTTGGAGTCAGGAAGATTAGTTTCTGAATTTCTGCAGCCAGACATCTTAAAAAGATTGAATATTTGGTTCTTATTTCTTTTTTAGTACATAGGAAAATGTGATTGCTGCTAGTTTAAGTCAAGACTTTTTCTAATCCAGACTTTGTTTCTAACATTAGCTAGCCAAACTTCTTGAAAACTTAAAACAGAAGCACAGTTTGCTTTTTCTGTAGTTTGCAAGATAAACTACTTTAAAACATTTGAAGTTCTACTACGTTGTTAAGGATAATACCTTTTGCTTACACATATTCTTCCTAATTTTGTCTATTCCGAAGTAATTTAAAGTGATACCATCACTGTTTTATGATACTATCTTATGATACAGATTGTATTCTATATTACCCAGCCAGCAACTCTCTAGGGAATTCTGGGAATTGAGGTCTATGCATCTTCAAGTTGCAAGGTTGCAACTATTCTGCTTCCTTTAGCTAGCATCTTCTACTTAAAAATATTTAGTATTTTGGATTTCTTTCAATTACACTGTACTTTTCTATTTATGACGGTAAACATTTCATATTGCCATCCAAGGACTCAGCAGAAGTCTGAGTATTTAAATGGAAGCCTTCTTAAGACTGACTTTTCATACAATCTTATCATGGACTTTGGGCAAAAGCCACAATAGCATCTTAATGGCTCTTTGTGGCTTCCAGGAGAAAAGCAATTTTTTTTTATTGGAAAGAAAACTATTCTCGCAAAAGACTTTCCTCAACTTAAACAATGGGAAACCCAAACAAATAGCTGATAAATATTACAAGTTAGTGAAACTAAACAATTGCAAAAATGTATTTTATTAACCTAACATGTATAAATCTATGACGAAATAGCTTGTGTTTTCAAGGACATCACAGCATTTCTGGATGACAATATCCAAACCAAAATGAGTAGTTTCTGTAAATGGTGACCAAAGAAGCAAAACTCTGTGACAGAAGAATGGTGTAGGAAGTAATTCGTAAAACTATGTAGGAACAAAAAGAAACAAAAAAGCATCCCGGAAGGAAATAGGATGGATCAGTACAGCAGAACTTGTTCTGGAAAGAAAGAAAACAAGGAAAGGAAAATCAAATCTCAGAGCATAAAGGCAAAGAAAATGTGATTAAAAGAAATTAAAGTCCAGATCTATTTGAAGCAATTCCTTTTATTCCAGTGTTTCAAAACTTTGGCTTCTAAACCTTGGCAACTCTAAGATATGTGGATTTCAACTCCCACTGTTCTAAGCAGGTCCCTTGACCTTCCCACAATTTCTTCCACAACTTTTCACTATTCAGAAATAATTGGGCAATGACAGTTGCCAAGAAGACAATTCTTCTGTCATGGTCCCACTATTTGCAGCCTCATAATAACTATTTATACTTCTTTTAAAATAGAAATTAAAAAACACAGTCTCCAGGTTCCTAATGTAATATCTTAACCACTGTATCAGTCTGACTCTGTTTTTCCATTCTCATATCAGCACAGCAAGGAAACTAACTAACAACTTGCTCTTTGATGTGATGAAATGTTTAATTTTCAGTAGTGTTTTACACGAAGGAGAATTCACAAATAATTATCTTTCTTCCTACCTGATAAAGTGTTACACTCCTTTTGTTTTATCAGTGCTATTTAGCATTTTGCTGTATGCATAGAGTGGGCTAAGCTATAGCTACTCTCTGAAATATTGCTAAAGACCCTGAGAAGTTTCCATTCTTGTTGATCTAGAAATGAAAGAAAAAATAATCATAATTAGCCAGGGTTGAGAAAGTGACCTTGGCATGTCAACTTAAGAATTTTTATTCCACAATCTAACATTTGAAAGAGATCTTTTATGCATTTACTGAGGAAAGAACAGAACAGCCCAACAGTTAAAGTAAAAAAAAATGCACATAATTAAAGCATATGATTCAGATTAAGATAAGATCTGAAGTTTTGTGTTAATATGCCAGTAAAGGCTAGGATGTAATAGATGGGCTTATTGCTAATTGGAAAGTCAGAGAGCTGCTTTTAATCTATGTAGAAAATATTGTATACAAGTAGTGCAGGAAATCTCAAATAACTACAGAGAGGGCAAAATAGCAATAGCACTTAGACTTATATACTGCTTCACAGTACTTTACAGCACTCTAAAAGCAATTTACAGTGTCAGCATATTGCTGGGTCCTTATTTTACTGACCTCGGAAGGATGGAAGGCTGAGTCAACCTTGAGCTGGTCAGAATCGAACTTCTGGCAGTGAGCAGTGAGTTAGCCAGCAATACTGCATTCTAACCATTGAGCCATTTCAGATATAGTGGTTAAGATATTATATTTCCCCCCTCTTTCAGTATACATTCCTAGAATTTAGTTCTTGCTGAATTAACCTATCTAAAATAACAAGGTATTTATTTGATGGCCATTAATTAAAACATAATTTATTTTACAGGTAGTCTTTGATTTACAACTGCAATCGAGCCTAAAATTTATGTTGCTAAGTGAGATATTTGTTAAGTGAGCTTTGCCCCATTTTATGACTTTTCTTGCCACGTTTGTTAAGTGAATTATTGCAGTTGTTAAGCTGGTAACATAGTTGTTAAGTGAATCTGGCTTCCCCATTGACTTTACTTGTCAGAAGGTTGTGTTGATAGAAATATCCTTCTGGGTTCAGTTCCAAGTGGGGAAAAAGACACTGGAAACATGGAGGCTGTCTGGAAAGATGGTTTAATGATAGACAGAACCACATGGCTTGAAGCTCCAAAGAAGGATGATCACATGCTCCAAAGTGAAGGAAAAGAGAAAAAAGGGCTGGCCAAGATGCTGAGAGACCCTTATATACCCACTGTTGGGCCCTACCTTAGTGTTTCCTGTTCTTGTGCAAGAAATGTACCCCATTGGCTGTCAGACTCCCGGGGCAGGGGTCTTAGCTAACTTTGTAGACTTTCCTGAGTTCCAGGCTTGGTTGAGCCTTACTGGATGATGATGCGCTGAAAGGGCTCTTGGGCAATTGCTATACCTTTACCTGGAGATCTTTGTTATGTAAAGTATTCTGGCCCAGGCCTTAATGGCCTACCCATTAACAAAGATGGGAGTGAGTTTCTGCTTCAGAGGTGAATTTCTGCTCTTGAGTTTCTACTCTTTTTAGGGGAAATATTCTGCCTTTTTAATATTTCCTAGGATATTTCAATTTTCTAGGAGAGTTGTGGGCGCTAACTTCCTACATTTGCAAAAGGGGATCACATGACCCCAGGACACCATCATAAATATGAATCAGTGGTCAAGCATCCAAATTTAAATCTCATGATCAAGGCGATGGTGCCATGCTCATAAGTGTGAAAAATGGTCATAAGTCACTTTTTTCAGTGCTGTTGTAACTTTGAATGGTCAATAAATGAACGGTTGTAAGTCAAGGACTACCTGTGTATTGATATATAAATATGATAAATATAAATATGATAACCACCCCCATGCAGCTCCCCCCTTCCCCATCTTGCAACTATTATTTTATTTGATGGTACTTTCATTTTATTGTGTTAGAAATATTCATCTCTGATGACTTTAATGTTTCTGCTTTAAGCGCTGAAGAGTGGCTTTGAAATGAGATGGGCAGCAAATAAATTCAATACATTAAAAAATATATGACCTTCCTTGAGCTCATGTTTCCTCTTCTTTGTAAATCTACTCTAAATCTGGAAGCCAGCTGGTCATTTGCCCATTTTGAAATGTTATAATGAAAATAGTCAACAACGGCTAAGACGACCCATAGCATATAATGTAGTTTGCTTTTGGATTAGCCTTTTGTCTGCCTTCAATTTTGTTTGTCAATAAGCAAAGATCAAGCAAAAGCTATAGTAACTTACTATGATGGTTCATACTATTCAACTTCTATAATCCCTAATAGGAAGTTCCAAAGGTAAAAAAAAATCTGCCATCCAAAGTCTTTCTCATAATGATGGCACATAAAGAAAGCTCTGATTTCTGCTGACTCTGAAGCCTTTTCATTCTTTTGTGAAGCCATTCAGCCACGCTGCCTGGAACTGACAGGGCCTCCATAGTTTCCTGCCCATTCTATATGTTGGACAGAGTTGACATGCTTTGGATCCCATTGATGAGACAATAGGATCCAATAGGAGACTTAGGAAACACGGCTACTCTGTCACAGTTCTTTGGAAAACAAGTGCCTCCCACAGATTCAACCTGGCTCTACCTTCCCTGTCTTTAAGTACACCTTGATATCTTTGCTGGGCCTTGTTGATTGTCAGCCTCATCTAGACTGGGTTTTGCATAGGGGGGGAAGGGTTCTCATTGTTTTTCCAAAGGGGTAATTGTGTGACAGTCTGCTTAGAAGAAGAAGAAAATATTGGATAGTTTAAAACAGAATCCACAATAACTGCTAGACCATAAGGTGCCAGGAGGCTATTGAAATTGCTGATTGGATTTTTTTTTTCCAGGTGCAACGGAAAATGTTTTCTCTTAAGCTTTAAAGTATTAAATAGACTGAGGCCACTTCATTGGAAGAAATGTATTCTGTCCTGTAAGAATCTATTCCTTTCTTTCCCAATCATCAAAGGATTCTGAGACGTTAGTCTTCTTATCCAGAGCACACCCAGCTTTTATTCCAAACATACAAACCTTCAGAAACTAAGCTAGATCAGGGAGAGAGAGTTCTGCTACTGGTTTGGTTTGGTTTGAGCTACCTATGTAGTTGACTAGTTTTTAGTGACCCTTTGAAGTTACAACAGCACTAATAATAACTGACTTACAATCAGTCCTCACAGTTACAACTGTCCCAGCATCTTCACGGTCATGCAATTGTGATCTGGGCACCTAGCAATTGGCTCACCTTTACAGCAGTTGTAGTGTCCCAGGGTTATCTCCATTTTCAACCTCCCCAGCTGGCTTCCAACAAAGTTAATAGGAAGCCAGCGGGGAAGATTGCAAATCACGATCATGAGACATCTCATTTAATGAGTGCTGTGATTTGCTTGAAGGCTACAGCAAGAAAAAGTCATAACTTTATGTGTAGTCATGTGATGCCTTGCTTAACAAGTGCACTGCTTAGTAATGAGTTATCCGGTTCCTGGTTGTGACTGTAAATGTTCAGCATCCTGAGCCAATACTGTTCTATGAATTCAGTCCAAATCCTAGTGAAGCATCTACTTCCTTATCGCTTTAAACATCGGTGCAAAGATTTTCTGAAATTCAAGATTGGCCCTAAGCCAAATAGTGCAAACTGAAGTAACTAATTAATTATGATGTGAACGAAGGTTATGAGGATTAGATGGTGCTTCCTTTGTCTGTTTTGTTTTGCTGTTAGGCTACCGCTTCTCCCCCCCTCCACCCTTTGCTTGCTGTGTATTTTTACACTTTTATGTCCTTAAAACCAAGCTGAATAATTCCATGCTTGGAGAGGCAAAAGTATACATGTCTTAAGTACTGAATTAAATAAAAAACATGAACAGCATAAACAATTCTGGAATGGATCAATTACAATCATTCTGTCTATTGCACCATTTTCATCTGAAAGGAAATGAAGTGCATCCAGACTGCTGGCTTTCCAAGAATCCTAGTAGAAATCACAAAACAGTAGAAGTTACAGCAAAACAGAAAAATAACCTGTGACCTTTTAAACATAAGAGCGTTATTCAACAGAATTATACAAATTTACAGTTTGGAGATGTCACTCAAATGCATTGCTATCAGGTTTCTACAATGAATTGGGTTTCTGAATCAGAACAATAATTTAGTTTAAATAATCAAATCAAATTGGATTGCTTTGGACTAATCGGGAGATTTTTGCATACTCAAACATACTAACATATTTTCTCCACCCAAATCAGTATGAATTAAATTGGTGCAATTTGGACAATTGGATTCAAATACATCTGAATTCTATTCAGATTGAAAGTTTGGATTCAGTCAGATCCAATTTTCCCAGACCTAGTACCCAGAGGTAAGTTTCACTGTTATCAGTGGGGCTTTCTATCAAATAAGTATAGAAAGAGTTGCAGGCAAGAATTTGGAAATATGACTCGCTTATTTATTTCTCCTTGGAAAAATAAATGTTAAAAGCACACTTGCTTGGCATATTTTGCCTATTTATTCTGCAAGAGCATTAAACCAATTTTCATAAGCAGTCCATACAATATCGGACAGTCGGGTATAATGGCAGAAAGGAACAATTCACGCACCAACATCCCTAACTGTAATTTTGAGTTATTATTTCATCTGCCACCTGTTTGAGTTTGCAATTCCTCTTTTTCCCTGCTTCTGCTTGAGCAGATGATCTGTCAATATCCAACCTTGGCAACTTTAAGACTTACGTACTTCAACTGCCAGAATACCCCAGCCAGCTTGGGAACTCCAGCTTGGCTGGAGAATTCTGGGAATTAAAGTACACAATTCTTAAAGTTGCCAAGGTTGGACACCTCTGGTGGGGCCTGTTTCTGTGCATAGTAACTAGACAGCAAAGAGATCCAAAGTGAGTGATTTGGGGCCATCTTAGCAGTAGTGGGATTCAATTTTTTTTACTACTGGTTGTGTGAGCATGGTTTGGTGGGCATGGCGTGGCTTGGTGGGCATGGCGTGGCTTGGTGAGCATGGCTTGGTGGGTGTGGCAGGGGGAGGATACTGTAAAATCTCCATTCCAACCCATCCAGGAGAAGGCTACTGCAAAATCCCATTCCCTCCCCATCCCACCAACCTGCTTTCCAGCTCTGTTCTCCTGTGCAGGGCAACAAAAGAAGACCCAAATGATCAGTTGGGATTTGGGAGGCAGAGAATAGATGGGGACTGGGACAGTCAGAGGTGGAATTTGCCAGTTCTCTGAACTACACAAAATTCCCACTACTGGTTCTCTAGAACTGATCAGAACCTGCTGAATACCACCTCTGCATCTTAGTTTTTTGCTGGCTCCAGGTAAGAAAAGAACATGTTAATTGGAGAAAAGCTCTGAGTTAACCCACAAAAGGCTATTCAAAATGTGAGCAGTATAGTACATTCTTCCAAAATCTACATGGGTAAAGGACTTAATTTTAATAAAGAAACGGGGCATTTTTAAATATGTGTGTATATTTTAAGAGGATCTTTCATTTTGTTTCATCATCTGCAGCCTGGATTGGATCACTTAGTACATTTCTATTCCAGTCCCAGGACATATTTGTGTACATAGCCTGGCCTTCTATTTCTAGCTATTTATTTTATTTCTAAAATTGGATATAAACCTTCCACATATTTTCTAATATGCCTACCCACTCATTCCGTCAATTAGTACAATTTTCATAGCACTGATAAAAATAGCCCCTTTTTATTTACATTTTCTGCCATTTTTAATTAGTAATTGTATGGCATGTTTGGTACACAATACACATATATTTATTTTATAAATCATAGCAAAAGAACTCTGTTGTTTTCTAATATAAGGATGGATTGGATCTGTTTTTTATTAAGCTATACTGACATATGCCTTCCCATCAGCAATTCTAAGCATGTTTGGGCCTGATTATATTCTCCTTTGCTACAGTTTATTTTCCTTCTTCAGCATGAATAATTGGTAGAGTTCCAAGAGGAATCTGAGCTTCTGTGTAATCTGTGTTTGATTGAATAGAAGAAAATATAATTATACCTACATCACTAAGAGTGTTCCAAGTGGGACTAGACTAGCGGTGGGATTAATTTTTTTTACAACCGGTTCTGTGGGCATGGCTTGGTGGACGTGGCAGGGGAAGGATACTGCAAAATCTCCAGTCAGAGGTGAGATTTGCTGGTTCTCTGAACTACTCAAAATCTCCGCTACCAGTTCAGAACTGGCTGAATACCACCTCTGGACTAGTAACATTCTTTGCTGCATTTTTTACCATGAAAAATAGCTTGCAATCTTATTTCACCAGCTGGCATCTAGTTTGCAACAAAGAAGAGAGTCACCAGCTACTTTCCGGCCTCACATTAAAATAAGAATTCTGTCATAAGAGCCATGAGGTAATTAGCATCCAATCCAGTTCTTCTGTTTAAAAAATGCAGAATAAATAAACCTTTGGCCATGATTATATAAACCATGATTTGTAAGCCAACAAAAAAAACCCAGCTGGCTGATTGGTTGGGCAGAACTCATCATAAAACTGGTTTCAGATGTTCTGCAATGCTCTCTTGTCTTGGTTTGTATTTGCAACAATAGGCTCCATACTCTCCATACCCATACACTGTCTCCAGCTGTTTCCCACTCAGCAGATCAGCAGAGGTGGCAGTGGCAGGGAATGGATTAGGGTTAGGGAATGGTTTCACATGTGCTGCTTTCACCATACAATTTTGCATGCACATACACGTGCTCACTTCCATGGCCTGGTTCCAAACAGGCTGCATACTGGGAATTAGGGGCCCCCTGCTCAAATATATAGCTGGCTTCACATTATATACCTAACCTGGTTGCCTAATTTTTTGGGTCCAGATAATACACAATGAATTGTAAATTAAGCAAGCAAGTTGAGTTTCAACTACAGCCTAAGCAACACACAAATCTAATCAATGTTAAGCTTAGCATTGTGCGTGAATACATTTGAGCTAGTAATAATTTGATACAGAATTTTGTTGGTGCCAGGATAAAATGGTCTCCCTTTAACCTTCTGGCAACTGATAAGTAAATGACTTGAGGGAAGATTTCTTTATTCTCAATCAGAGTAGAACTTGTATGGAGAATAAGCAGCACAAGGTGGCAAAGTTTAGATTCTAGTCAACAAAGCTTGAAGTTCAGCCATAGCTTCAATAAGGTGTCAACCTATAACAGCATTTCCCTTCATAACATAACTTCTTGCTTGTTTGCTTATTATCTGATACACTCCCTATCTTGTCCTCCTAGTGTTATTATACCCCAGATTTTCAACACTCCATATGGCTGCAGTTGCCTTGAGCTCCTACTTTATCTTTATGCAAACTTGGCAGTGTTATAGCTCCTACCAGTAGCAGAGTGTACAAAACTAAATAAATTGTTTTTCAATATTTTCTCACCTTTTCTTTGCAAAAATGATTTGTAAAGAATAAATATAGTTGCTTTTTAATGTATCTCTTTCCTTTAAAAGGAAATCTATATGCTACACGGTTGTGAATAGTTGCACAACATTTACTTTAAACCAGTATTACTGCATAACTGTGTAGATATGTAAGAAGTTACTAGACTTCCTTTTCCACACTGATAGTTGCACTACCCACACAAAGCAACTGCTTTCCAAGATACCAAAGTAGTTTATGGAATTACTTGAATATCATCCAGTAATCAATGTGTTTCAACATACGATGTTTCAAGTGTATATGGAAAACAATCAGCCTGTAAGACTTCAGAAATGGACAAGCTCCAGGACAAATATGCAAACTGTTAGGTTGCCAGATTATTTAACATGGTATCCAAATAGATTTGAAGGTGCTCAGCAATATCTTCAAAGTGGGCATATAATTAAGATCTGGTACATTCTTTGTACATTCCTTGTGCATGTACATGAAAAATGATCTTTTGTGATTCCCAATTCTGAGTTACAATTAAATACACTACATTGTATATTTGGGTTTGCTTTTACCTTGTGGGCCCCCCCTCACAAGTCCAGGTGTGCTGCTGTAATGTGGCCCAGGGTGTACCTGGGACAAATGAAGGAGAAATGCAGTATATGTATTGCATATTCTAGAAGTTTACATTCATAACAATAGAGGTGGTATTCAGCAGGTTCTGACTGGTTCTGGAAAACCAGTAGTGGAAATTTTGAGTAGTTCAGAGAACCGGCAAATACCACCTCTGACTGGAGATTTTACAGCATCCTTCCCCTGCCACGCCCACCAAGCCATGCCCACAGAACCAGTAGTAAAAAAAAATTGAATCCCACTATTGTGAAGCAGGTTAGAAAGAGTATTGATATTTTGAATTTCAGTGCTGTATTAAGACTCTCAAGAAAAAACAGACTGCCAAATAATCATGGATTGTCCAACCAAGAGTTCTCACTTGAAGCACAAATGACCAGACTCAAATTATCCTTCTTCAAATGCATTATGCAGACATCTACCTCTCTGAAGAAGGCTTTAAGGAAAGAGAAGAGGAGGAAGACCAACTGCAAAGTGGATACACTTAATTGTAGTGGTCTTGCATCCATCGTTGGAAAACACTAGAGGCAGATTGTCATGGAAAAGATCTATCTATTTGATCACTAGAAGTGGGCTCATAAATCATCAGTCATGATAGAGATGAACAACCACGGTCATAAGCCAGATCATAGGTGGCATCCCAGAACTGCTATGGAGTATACAACCCTGAAATATTTTTTGCAGCGGAGATGGACTTTTAAGGAGGGAAATGGATGCCATAATTTTAAAACGTCTTTTACTCCATGACATCCCTGATTATAGTTGGGTTTTTTTTTTTTTAATTCTCTGGGAAAATCTTGAAATCGGTCCTCAGCTGAAAAACGGTACCTCTTCCTGATCTTCCTAATGCAACTATTTTCTAGTACAGAGTTTTAAAGTTTATTTTTAAATGGTTTTCATGGGGCTAGAAACATAGAGCCTTAGTGTCCTAAATTACTGTTACAACTGTTTTTAAATTGTTTGAAGATAGAAAATAGAATAGAATAGAATTCTTTATTGGCCAAGTGTGGTTGGACACACAAGGAATTTGTCTTAGTGCAAATACTCTCAATATACATAAAATAAAAGATACATTAGTCAAGAGTCAAAATATATTATGTTTCACCACAGACATCAAAAGTCAAACAACAAAACAGCAAAGCAATCTAAACTGTTTAGAAAAGAAATTTTAAGCTATCATGGTTAAGGAAAACATCAACTTTTCAAGTGGTTGAGGTTTCATGCTAGAAAGGGAAAATTCCAGGCTAAATAATAGAGAAAAGGCACTCAAAACAATGTCATTTCTGAAATTGAGAATTGTCCAATCTTAGAAATTGTATTGTAAAACTAAAAAAGATGCGGGTGGGGGGAGAGAGAACCAGAATAATAATAGCGTTGGAGTACCTTTTCCATAAGAAATATTTTTAGGGGAGAAAATAACAATGAAAGCAATTATAATTCCCCAACAAAGGCTTGTAAGGTGGCAGAGTTCTCTTGAAACAGCGAACAACTGACAATGCTTGTATGCCTGTGAAAAGCCTTTTAGGTTAAAGAAGTTGTCCATATTCTATGGATGGACTTCAACTCCCACAATTCCCCAGCCAGCAAGGCTGACTGGGGGATGCCAGGAGTTGAAGTCCATTCATCTTAAAACCACCAAAGTTGAGAAATTTTGATAGAAGGATCCAGACAGGGAAGCAAGATAGGGTGGATCAGCAGTTGCCTCATATTAGGAGTGAAAAAAAATATGATCTGGAAACACCCGCGTCCCGCCATCTTCCTCTGTAGCCATTAGGGGGTAAAAAACCAGTTCATTTTGACTTTCATGAAGTTTGAGGGGATTTTAAGGAGAAAATTTAAGGTATTTCATGTCACCTTAATTAGGCCCAAATTAGGTCCTTTTGGGTTTCCACATAGCCTGATTGATATATAACATTAAGTTTTATAAATGGGTTTACATATTGTACTAAACTAATAGCAAAACCCCCAGTATGGCTTTGTATGATGTATGAATTCATCCAGTGAGGAGAGACAGAAAACATAGTAATTTATCACTATCAATGTTATGTCCCTGGAACTCTAAGGAGTTCCCACTCAGGTCCGTTTGCGCTGCGGGGGAGGCTGCCCCCTTGCTCATTGGTTGGTTCTCCCCAGCAGCCAGCTATAAAAGCAGGCTGCGGGGTCCAACCAGTTGCTGATCGCTGCGAGCCAGTTCCAGGCTTGGCAAGCACGTTCAGTCCTTTATTATTCTAATAAAGTATTTGTTGCATCCATGCCCTGGTTCAGCCTCTCATTTCCCAAACTTAACACTGGCGACGAGGATGGGATAGCTACCAGAGGCACATTGCAACCGCTGAATCACTAGCCGCTGATCCGCAGCCAGAGAGAGCGATCAGAAGGCAATAAGAGCAAACGCTGATCCACAGCTAGAGAGAACGATCAGCAGACAACGAAAGCGAACGCTGATCCGCAGCCAGAGAGAGCGGTCAGCAAGCAGCGAGAGTGAGAAGCGTCTGTAGCCGCTTGTTAGCCAAGCTACAGGGAAAGTGAAGCGCTGCGAGCCGCAGCCGCTCGTTTCTTTAGGCGCGAAATTCAAACGGCTGTCATTTGAATTTCTGCCCTAAAAGTACAGCGCGGTGCTGTAATTCAAAGTCACTGACGCCCACGCAGGCGCGAATTTCAAAACGCTGCCAACGGCCAGGCAGCCTAACCACGTGTTAGCCCAGAGAGAGAGAGAGAGCTGTGAAAAGCCTCTCCAGAGCTGAAGTCACTTGCCTGCCACAGGCACAAGAAACCTTCCTACTGCTGCCCCAGAGAGATTTTTCCAACAGATTAGACAACCTGATTTCCTCACTATGAATTCCAATCCAGTCTTCCCAGCGTTCAAGCCGGATGAGGAGAAGTGGGAGTCATACAAGAACCGCTTTAACCATTACATCGACGCAATTGGGCTGGCTGATGCAGGGGAGCACCGGAAAAAATCATATTTCCTGATCTACTGTGGAGCCATCGTCTTTGACACTGCCACAGCACTCGTGGCTCCACGTGAGTTAAAAAACGTTCCATGGTCAGAACTGTTAGAAATCCTTACTAACCACTATTCTCCCAGACCCTCACAGATTGCCAGGCGATTCACCTTCCGTATGAGGAAGCAATCAGACAAAGAGACCATCAACCAGTACATGGCCGCCCTCAGGACTGCAGCACTCCATTGTGGGTTTGGAACCTACCTGGAGGACATGATCCTCGATCAGCTAGTCTGCGGAGTCAAGGATCTCCACCTCCAAAGGCGCCTACTCGCTAAGAAAGACCTCAACCTCGCACAAGCCGTCAAGGAGGTCCTGGCAGCAGAGCGGGCAGCACACTCAGCCACCGAAATCCAAGGTCCTACTTCCAAGCTAACGGCAGTTCCAGTCCACTCCGAAGAGGTGGTCATAGAGGAAGGCCCCAGTGATGAAACCGACATCCACCGCCTCGCCAACGCCAGGCAACCACAGGTAGGAGCCAAGCAAGAAAGCACCAGTCCACCCAAACACATCACCCTGTGCCTATCCTGTGGTGAATCTCACCCGAGGGCCACCTGCAAATTCAAAGGAGCCACCTGCAACATCTGCCACAAAAAGGGGCACATCGCGAGAGTCTGTCAAGCCCCTCACAACTCGGCACAAAGGCACCCTCCCTTCTCACATTCTGGACCTCAGAGGCAAGTATTGAACTGTCGCACTTACCCCCATGCCAAGCACACTTGCCATACCATTAGTAAAATCTCTCTCTCCGTTTTGTTAGAAGGTAAACCTTGTTGCATGGAGGTTGACACAGGGTCAGCGCTCTCAATTATCTCGTGGAGCACCCTCAAGAGGCTACAGCCCAGTCTATCAAGAAGCCGGCTCCAGAAGTGCCAGTTTAGCCTGAAGGACTACCAGGGGAAGGACATTCCTGTAATCGGCAGAGGCAAGTTCCTTGTCAATTTTAAAACTTTCAAAGGTCACCTACCTCTAGTGGTAGTTAACGGCAACCTCCCCACACTCTTGGGGCTTGATTGGTTTCCCCATCTCGGCCTAGGGCTAACAGGAGTCCATGCTGTCTCAACCTCTGACACTGACTCCTTATTCGCTGACTACTCAGATGTATTCAGCGATGAGCTGGGGTGTTATAACGGTACCCCTATCTCATTCTCAGTCGACCCCCAAGCAGTCCCAATCAGGCTAAAACCGCGTAGAGTCCCATTCGCTATTCGGCCTAAATTAGATGCGGAATTGGATAAATTATTAAAACAAGGGGTCATTGAGCCAACAGATTTCGCCAAATGGGAGACGCCCATTGTCACACCCCTCAAAAAAGACGGTAGCCTGAGAATTTGCTCGGACTACAAAACCACAATTAATAAGTTTTTACAAGTTAGCGCTACCCAGTGCCCGTCATTCAGCATTTATTACACACTTTTGAACCTGGCAGCATTTTTGCCAAATTGGACATGTCTCAAGCGTATCAGCAGTTCCCTGTTGACAACCAAACAGTGGAACTCCAGACCATTGTCACTCACAGGGGTGCTTTCCGGTGTAAGCGTCTCCAATTTGGCGTAAGTGTTGCCCCTGGCATTTTTCAATCCCTCATGGAGCGGATTTTGCAGGGCCTCCCTGGCATAGTACCCTACTTCGACGACATCTTAGTCTCGGCCAGGGACAGACCCCAACTCTTCTAGAGAGTTCGAGCAGTGTTAGAGAGGTTCAGACAGCATGGCCTCAAATTAAAAAAAGAAAAATGTGCCATTGCCACTAGACAGGTGGACTTTCTGGGTTATAAAATTGACGCCTCAGGCACTCACCCCCTGGAGTCCAAGGTTAAGGCAATTCACGAGGCACCCACTCCAACCTCCAAAGCGGAACTGCAGGCCTTCTTGGGACTATTGAATCTTTACGCATCCTTCCTGCCCCACAAAGCATCAGTGGCAGAACCCCTGCACAGACTGTTGGATAAAAAATCGCCTTGGCACTGGGGTCACAAAAAAGACTCCGCTTTTCGCGCAGTCAAATCATTACTTACATCAGAGGCGGTCCTTATTCAGTTCGACCCCAACCTTCCATTAGTGCTAGCAGCAGACGCATCCCCTTTTGGAATTGGGGCAGTGTTAAGCCACAGGCTCCCCAATGGCTCCGAAGCTCCCATCGCTTTTTTTTCCAGAACGCTCTCTGCGACAGAGCGAAATTATAGCCAAATCGATAAGGAAGCTCTAGCAGCTGTCGCAGCAGTGAAGAAATTTCACGAATTTCTCTTTGGCCACTTTTTCGAGCTGGTCACAGATCATAAGCCTCTCCTGGGTCTACTAGCTGGGGACAAACAGACCCCTCAAGTCCTGTCTCCTAGAATGACGAGATGGACTCTTTTTCTAGCGGCATACTCGTATAGACTCATACACCGTCCAGGTAAAACGTTGTCCCACGCAGACGCCCTCAGCCGCTGCCCCCTGCCGGCTCCAGCTGAAGACCCTGCACCGGTCCATGCTATTTTTGAGGTCACCCAATTGGACCTCCCCATCACTGCCCTTGACATTGCGGCCAAATCCAAGACTGACACAATGATCGCCCAGGTACTGGACTGGGTGAGGAGGGGGTGGCCGGGCGGTGATGTTGAAACCAAATTTACGCCTTTCAAGACTCGCCTACAGGAATTATCCAGTTTGCAGGGCTGTTTGCTGTGGGGCACACGAGTGGTCATCCCGACCTCACTGCGTACCCGAGTTCTGAAGGCGTTGCACGAGGGGCACCCTGGCATCGTCAGAATGAAGGCATTAGCACGCAGCTACGTATGGTGGCCGGGCCTCGACGAAGACATCATCAGATGGGTAAGCTCCTGCCATCCCTGCCAGGAATCCCGTCCAGCCCCTCCAATTGCCACCCCCACTAAGTGGGAAAGCGCCAGCGCTCCGTGGTCCAGAATTCACATCGACCTAGCCGGCCCGTTGCACGGAAAAATGTTCCTGGTGGTCGTAGACTCCTACTCTAAGTGGATTGACGTGGCACAACTATCCACAACCACCACACAAGCGATTACCAAGGTATTAACTCACCTGTTTGTAACACACGGGCTTCCAGACTCTATTGTTTCCGACAATGGCCCCCAGTTCGCATCAGCCGAGTTCAGCCGTTTCGCTGCCAACCTGGGCATCCGCCACATCTTCACGGCCCCCTTTCATCCTGCCAGTAACGGATTGGCTGAAAGAGCCATTAGGACCACTAAAGAAGCTCTAGCTAGGTTCAGCAAGGAAGACTGGCACCACAAACTCTCCCGTTTCTTGATGAGCCAGCACTCAACCCCGTGCACAGTCACTAATAAGTCCCCAGCTGAGCTCCTGATGGGCAGACGCCTGCGGACTGTATTGGACAGGCTTCACCCACATTACTGCCCTGACTCTCCCCTCGCTTCCACATCGGGGGTTAGGCATTTTGTCTTACAGGAACCCGTGTTTGCGAGGAACTTCGCTGGAGACCCTCTGTGGATCCCGGGCGAGATCGTGGCCATCACCGGACCCAGGTCATATCGGGTCAGACTGGAGGATGGCCGAGTCTGGAGAAGGCACCTGGACCAGCTGCGGAGGCGCCACAGAACTCTCGTCAGCAGTGACTCAGAATTACAGACCGGGGCGAGGCCACAGCATCAACCCCACATCAGCACCAATTCCGGTGACCTGCTTACACCAGCAGCCGATCCAGGGAATCCGAACACGGACAGCGACTTCCAGATGGCTGACCAGTCCGAACCAGTCAACGGGAGCTCATCCCCAGTGACCAGCCCTACGAGTCCCGAGCCAACCCGCACCGAGGGACGCGTTCGTGACTCCCTACCGATCCAGCCTTCCCCTACAGACTCTGAACTGACAGACAACCCACCAGAGTTGCGCCGTTCTGGGCGCCAGCATAAACCTCCGGCCTACCTTAAAGACTATGCGTGTTCGCATCTGGGGGAAAGGGGTGTTATGTCCCTGGAACTCTAAGGAGTTCCCACTCAGGTCCGTTCGCGCTGCGGGGGCGGCTGCCCCCTCGCTCATTGGTTGGTTCTCCCCAGCAGCCAGCTATAAAAGCAGGCTGCGGGGTCCAACCAGTTGCTGATCGCTGCGAGCCAGTTCCAGGCTTGGCAAGCACGTTCAGTCCTTTATTATTCTAATAAAGTATTTGTTGCATCCATGCCCTGGTTCAGCCTCTCATTTCCCAAACTTAACAATCAAGATCTTTTTCTTTTCTAGATCATTGCTGCTTGAAAGTAATGTTCTGAAACAAAAAATGTCCATTTCTGAAAAATATATAATAGTATTGAAGGACTTGCAATTAGGACATATTGAACATATTGAAAACATTATAAAGCTTTAAAAGACGTTACAAGGTTCCTCTTTTGGGGGGATATTCTGCAATGTTTTCTTGTAGATTTCTCTATTATATGTGCTAACAGAGCTTTTCAGAGTGGGTGTGATCTTTGATACTATTTCAGGAAAGAGAGGAGGGTAAAAAATTAGTAAATACTTAGTTTATGGACATGAAATTTCTCATTTTTAAGAATTAAATAAACCTCGTGTCCGAGTTAAGCCCAAGTTTGATCAGAAACAAAACCATACAAATTGCAATCTCTGCAGTGTCTCAGGAAATGCTGATCTCAAATGATTATGAGTAGACATTTGAAATGAGGCTGTCAGGAAATAAGTATGACCCATACAACGCAATCCTCTTTGACCTAATTCAGTTTTGAGCAGCGAAACAGAGGGCTACAGTACTGAGACAGATGATTCATGAATATGAGCTGTAGGCCTAGCTGCATTCCAGAAAGAAACTGTAATCAACTCTGAACAGCCTAGATTTGCAGCAGAATTGTCCCTGTGACATCCTATCCTGGAACTCTATCAGCCCTAACATTCCTAAAACGAAACATTTATTTTTTTGAATGGGGAAAGAGCAGAGATTTCCAAGATACTTTAGAAGGAACTTTCACACAATGGAATCTGGCTGGCCCCCAATCTTGTATGAAACACAAAAAGAGGGGCCTTGTTGTGAATCATAGCCTTGACCCTCTGAGTTCAGTAATGTCTATCCAGATCCCTAGAGTTTCAGACCAGATCTTTCCCAGCTTGTCTAGAGATGCTTGGGGACTCAGCCTAGAACATTCTGCATGCATTAGAATGAATTATGTGCCAGGGCTCATAAACACTGTTATGGTCTCTAGTCTCAATTTCCCTTCCATTTGGTATGGCTCCTCTCCAAATGCAGATATTGCCCATTGAAAAGAAAATGCATGAAGACAGCCTATTTTAATTCAGGTTCCCATGTCTGCCTGCTGGAATTTCACATTACAGCATTTTTATCATTTTCCACCCAAATACCATCTGCTCTACATCAAAATGCCTGTCTTGGGAATGGAAAGATGAAAAAGCCAAATCTATTTACAAATATAAAAGATCTAAGCTTGAATTCAGGGTTGAGCTTAGAGCTTCTACATTCCTGGGGCATGTGAATTCAGACATCATCCTTAATCTGAGGAATTTACTGCCACAAAATGTGATTACACTCCCATTTTCCCCCCAGCTTTAAACAGGAGATTTTATTGATAGTGTATTTTCCATATAAATAATGATTAATTTGTCTTATTTGGCACTGGAAGTGAAGACTTCAAACTAGACTTTTTACTGCCTATCCATTTCTTCCCAAAGACTCATTTCCATTTCAGCCAGATCTATTAATTAAACCCCTTAGTTCTTTTCATTTAGGAATCACTTCCTTTGTTTCTTATTTTGAATTCAGATTTCCAGTAGTTTTAATTCATAAGTAGACATTTGAATCAGTATTATTATCAACGATCTTAAATGTAGCATCTCATTAAAACATTTCATGACAGTGTTTGTTAAAGAAAAATAGGAAGCAGCTGCTTAATAAAGTGGTTTTGTTTCAAGTTAAAGACACGTGCAGATGGACATAATAACATATCATTATTAATCAGATGCTTAACATTTCTGTTTTATAGAATGCACTGCAGTGATGACAGGTTAATAAAATACAAACACGTTTTGTGATCTCATTCTTTAACTAAACAGATAATGGAAAAATATTGACTTGTGATTCAGTTTTTTTGTTCATCAATTTCAACCTAGATGGTGTTTTCAAGCATCTTTTCTGTGTCAGGATTAGTTCCAGCTGTGTGTTGCTTTGCTCTTACACCACCAGCTGGAAAAAGAATTAAATCAGTATTTCTGCATTGTATTAAATACAGTACAGTGCTAGCAGGCCTATCCTGGGTGTGTCTTCTTTTTAAAGCCATCTTGTGAAAATGAATGCAAGCATGTTGTTCACTAAATTTGGCTAATATGATCCCGTTTGAAACCAGTCCTACTATTCATTTTGTAGCTTCACTGGTTAGCCACTTAAATGCCTGCAAACTTTTCACAAGTAGAAAAAATAAATCCATCTTTGTGTTTTCCATCTTTGAATTTTCTGCATCTACATTATTTCATGGATGTCCTGAGTATATTCTTCTTTTCTGAAGAAACAAATCTGTTAAAGCATGATTTGTATATGTGTACTGGAAGTAGATTCTTTTTTCTTTTCTTTTTTTCTTAAAGAAAAAGTACAAAACTTTTGTGAAAAGCCCCGGTGGTAGAACCTGGTAACGATGATGCAACCAGGAAATGGAGCCAGGGGCTGCAGAAAAGGCAGGGCAATCACACAAAAACACAATATGACACAGCCCTCCCTTCGCTTGCCAGATGTATTGCCATCATTTTGCCAGTTTTTCCTGGTTCCGTAATCAGATCATAAAAGGAGGAAGCAAAGAGGAAAAAGGCGGATTAGTGTTTTAGACCTATGAAGGTCGTAAATATGAGGACTAACACAAAATTCTTTTTTCATCTTCATTGTAACTGCTACAGTCACTGAACAAAGCAGTTGCTAAATGAGGACTACCTGTACTGAGCCAACCCCCATCCCAAAATAATGCCCTATACCAGGGATGTCAAACTCAATTTCATTGAGGGACATATGAGGGTCGTGTTTGGCCTCTGGCGGCCAGGGTGGGCGTGGCCAAGATGGGCATGGCCAGCTAGACATCACTTGTGTCAGGGGTACCTGTGGTGGCCCAAGTGCTCTGCCAGCAAAAACGGGCTCCCAAGCTCCATTTTTGGCTGCAACGCTCTGCCAGCAAAAACGGAGGTTGAGAGGGCCTCACACAGCCATCCCGAGCTCCATTTTTGCTGGCAGAGACACTGCGGGCCAGTCCTTTGCTGTTTAGAGGGTGGGCCCGTGGGCCTTGACTTTGACACCCTATGCAGTACTGAAAATTAATGTCTATAAAAGAGATTTATTTCTATAGAAATGTCTATACTAGTTGGAAGCTGTGAGACTAGGCTGAAACTGTCAAGCCTAAAGAGGAAGCAGGCATGTCAGCAGGTGGACAAAACCCAGACATTTGTCTAAAAGATCCTTTAGATGAGGTTGATAAGAAGGAACTAAGTCATTAAGTGTTCCATATTAGCAGACTTGAAACCCTGCATTCCCATTGGTCCGTTTCAACTGCTACCTGATTGGACAACCGGGGCAGTTATGATTGGCTCGCTAAGAGTCTGCCGCAATTGGTCAAAACCAAGCGCGGGAGACTTGAAGCAATGTCATTGGCCACCAAAGCCCTGGCGAGTTCTATAAAAGAGCCGCCGCAGCTGCTATTCTTTTAAGCTTATTCTAGCCCAGAATAAAGAGCTGTTGTTATCGAACCAGAGTCTCTCATCTTTATGAGTTCGACCTTCCAAACATAACATTAAGGAAAGAAAGAAAAATGTCACCTGTACCAGACAAAAGGAGATAGAGGTAAGCATATGGCAAAACCCCTCCCCGAATCCCATCAACAGCTACCAGACTTTAAATTAACAAGGCAAAAATAGCTGCCAGACTTGTCAATCAAAACAAAAAACAAACAAACAAAAACTTTGGGGGATAAAAAGCAAAGCAAAAACAAGCAAAAACTTTGGGAGATAAAAAGGGGTCCTAAAGCCCACCACTCTGAATCATTTTTGGATCCAGGCTTAGTTGAGAAGGGTGGTTTGGTGCGTATTTGTGCATCCGAGAAAGAGCAAATGTTCATTGTAACCAGTGAAGTTTTGCTGTTATTTTAAATTCACTAGCTCATTATTCACCATGTATTCTTTAAAAAAACTGCTTGTGCCTCATTGTTCGGTTGAAAGTGATTTGAGTGTGGCTGTTTTCCAGTATGTGAGTAAGTGACCATAAGATGAGCACATAATAAAGCTCCAGACAGAAAGAACTGAAATAAAAATGTGTATGCTTTTTATAAATCTGGCAGTGGCTGAGTTTTATATGCTTCTCTCATATATACGAATGTTATGACTCCCCTTCGAAATTCAAACGAACAAAACAGAAAGCAGCCGTTTCACAATTAAATCAAACGGAAAGAAGTCTTATTAGATAACGGCTGGCAGAAACCACAGCATAAATCTTACTCTGTCCGGCAAACCAGTCCTGGCAATAAATCCTTAGCCTCAGAGCTCTTTGCTGTAACGTCCTCACTCAAATAGTCATTTTGTTTCTGGCGAAATGCACCAGCCCAGCTGTGTCCTTTTATACTCATTAAGGCAATGTGCTAATTTACTGACTTGCTCTTCTCATTTGCTCCAGCTGATTTTGCCTTTTCAACCGTCTTCTATTTTTTACATTTAACCACAAATTTTCCAAGTTCTCATCTCCACTAGAAGACTCTCTCAAAACTTCCCTGTCAGCCATTCCCGGCTGTTCATCAGATAAAGAACCAGAGGAGGTCCTGACAATTCTAATACATCAGGTCTGTCGTCCTTTGTCACGTCCATCTCCTCATCCTGGTTATCAGTCCAATCAGTAAGCCAGGCTGGTTCAAATTGTTCTGACGTAACCTCTTCACTTGAACTCATATCAATCACAGGAGCTGAATCCAAGCCCGGAGCCACAACACTATCCCTCTCCGCAGCGCCCTTCCCCCGGGTCTGATGATCCGGATGCGGTTTCGAAGGGAAACGTTCATGAAAGTCCCAAATGATGTCTGGAGCATGAACTGCAGACGCATCCGTCCATGAGCAAATTTCCGAGTCATCCACTCTCCTCCCAACTAAATACTGAAAACGACCCTTGAGCCAACGCGAATCAGTAACGCTGACCACCGTGTCATCAACCTCCGCCTCCTCACGGGGCGTTGATGGGGAAGTTGTACCAGCTGGAGCACGCAGAGGACAGTCCGTGGAGTCAGGAACTAAAAGAGAGCGATGGAATACAGGGTGAATACGCATGGAGCGCGGTAAGGTGAGCCGGTATGCCACAGGGTTGATAACCGCCTCAATCGGGGAATGGACCAATGAAACGATGGTCCAATTTCCTAATTGGGCGTCGATCCGAAGGTGTTTCGTGGACAACCACACCTTGTCACCCACAGCTAACGGAGGCGATGCTCGGCGTGACCGGTCCATAAACCGTTTATAGTCCTCTTTCGCTCGTTCCAAGTTGTAGTCTTACTAAGCGGTGGACCGCTTGTAGTTCCTCCAGAAAATCTTGTGTCTCAGGAACCGGTGAATCCATCCAAGTTAATGGGAAGAAGCGCGGATGATAACCTACATTCGCGAAAAATGGCGTTACCAGTGGAGGTGTGCTGCAAGTTATTAAAAGCGAATTCTGCCAATGGGAGGTATTTGCCCAATCGCTTTGTCGCTGATTAACAAAACACCTCAAATATTGGGTAAGAATGCCAATCACCTTCTCAGTCCGCCATCAGTTTCCGGATGGTGCACTGGCGCTAAGCACACCTGAACTTGTAGCGCTGCCATTAACTGTTTCCAAAACTGCGCAGTAAACTGAACCCCACGATCAGAAACCACTCTATCTGGCAGTCCATGCAGACGAAAGATATGCTGTAAAAATAGCTGAGCCGTAGTGCGGGGTGAAGGTAATCTCTACAGGGAATGAAATGAGCCATTTTAGTCAACATATCAACTACCACGAGTACCGTCCATGAAGCCCGACGAGGATGGTAAATGCATGAGAAAGTCCATGGAGATTGCTCCCCATGGTCTGCTCGGAGTCGGCAATGGTTGGAGAGTCCAGGGGCGCACCCGACGCCGCTCGCTTGCCTACACTGGACGCAAGAAGCGGCGTGAAGAGAACACATCGTGATGAACCCGAGGCCACCCAAAAGTCCGGGTGACCAAATGCAAGGTTTTATAAAATCCAAAATGGCCAGCAGCGGGGTTATCATGACATTGTGTCATGATGAGAGCACTCAACGACCTGGTAGGTACGTATAATAAACCCCGATGTCGGAGCAAGTCCTCTTCAATGGACCATGGAGAATCAGGTCCGACTTCCCCCCGTCTCTGCTGCGTCCACGCATCCAATCGTTGCACCTCTCATATGCGAGCCCGCAAGTCTACTGGATCTTGCAGTACGGCCAAGGATTCTGGTGGTAACACCGTTCGTAGAGGAAGAGGATTCTCGGGCCCGATATACACGGGCTTCCGAGACAGCGCGTCTGCCCTCCGATTATGTCCACTTGGAACATAAGTAACGGAGAAATTGAACCTGGCAAAAACAACGACCACCGAATCTGGCGTTGGTTCAATTTCTTAGCTGTGGTCAAATGTTCCAAGTTTCGGTGATCTGTCCGAACCTCTACCTTGTGCCGAGACCCCTCTAAATGATGTCTCCAGGTCTCAAAAGCAGCCTTAATGGCCAACAACTCCTTTTCCCAGATGGTGTAATTGCGCTCTGAAGCTGTGAGCTTCCTAGAATAGTATGCGCATGGGAAAAGAG
Source organism: Pseudonaja textilis (assembly GCF_049901715.1). Classification (NCBI taxonomy): domain Eukaryota; kingdom Metazoa; phylum Chordata; class Lepidosauria; order Squamata; family Elapidae; genus Pseudonaja; species Pseudonaja textilis. The sequence goes on along the minus strand of NC_141991.1, from coordinate 232,565,118 downwards.
GCGCCATCTTTCGAAGCTTGTAACAGTACCACTCCGATAGCGACATTAGAGGCATCTGTCTCGACCACAAATGGACGATTCGGATCAGGATGCCTCAATATCGGCTCGGCTACAAACGCTTTCTTTAAAATGTCTGTTGTTGCGGGGCCCCCACACAAACGGGACCTTCTTACGGAGGAGCTGAGTTATGGGGTCCATTACTTTAGCAAAGTCCGGGATAAAGTCCGATAGTAGTTAGCGAATCCCAAAAGACGTTGGACGTCCTTGACTCGACGAGGGCTTCCCAACTACACAATGCCTCAACCTTTTTAGGGTCCATAGCAATGCCCTCGGGAGAAATGATGTGCCCTAAAAACTCTATCGACGACTGAAAAAGAAACACTTCTCCAGTTTCGCATAGAGCTTATGCTCCCGAAGGCGCTGCAGCACTTGACGGACCTGATGAAGGTGGTGATCCCTGGACCAAGAGTAGATTAAAATATCATCCAGATACACCACAACAAACCGATCCAGCATGTCCCAAAAAATGTCGTTCATCAAATGCTGGAATACAGCGGGGCGTTGGTTAGACCAAATGGCATGACGGTGTACTCAAAATGACCATAACGAAAAGCCAACGCCGTCTTCCACTCATCCCCTTGCACATCCGAACCAGGTTGTAAGCCCCACGAGATCGAGTTTAGTGAAGATAGTAGCCTCCCGCAACCGCTCCATCAATTCCGGAATGAGCGGTAAGGGATAGCTATTCCTCACGGTGATAGAGTTTAGTCCTCTATAATCACAACAGAGACGCAGTTCTCCCGACTTCTTCTTAACAAAAGAACGGGAGCCGAAAGAGGGGACGACGAGGTCGAATAAATCCCGAGCTAAGTTTTTATCCAAAAATTCTCGGAGTGCAACCAACTCGGGCTCCGACATGGAGTATAATCTCCCCTTTGGCAATGGAGCATCTGGTATCAGATCCACGGGACAATCATAAGCACGATGTGGGGGTAATCGGTCTGCCTCCTGTTCACTGAAAACATCGGAGAAGTCCGACAGCTCCAAAGGAATCGAGACAGCAGGAGCGGCGATATCTTGGCCAGCGCAAACATGCCTCAGGTGGTCCACACATTGTAGGCTTGGAAAAGAAATGGCGTTCTGCGACCAAGCTACCAACGGATCGTGCAAACGCAACCAGGACATTCCGAGCACCAAAGGGAGATGAAGGTTCGAGGTGACATAAAAACTTATCGCCTCCTCATGATCCCCAATACTCATACGCACTGGCTGAGTAGCACAGCGAATGGGTCCCGACTTGAGTTCACGCCCATCTACGGTTTCCACCTTAATGGGTGGGTTCACAGGAATCAAAGGAATTCCAAAATGTTTAACAAAAGCACAGTCCATAAAGCTGGTTGTAGCCCCTGAATCCACCAGCGCAACGGCAGGAATTCCTTCCTTCTGGGACTGTAGGAAGATACAAGTGTCCAAAAGTAAATGCCGAGGAGGACCAGGATTTACTTCGGCAATTTGGGATGGGGGTGGAGAATGTGCCCGACCTAGGGTTTCCCTGAGGTCGGGCCTACCCCGTTTCCCAACGGGCCAGGAGTGGTTTCAGACACAGGTCGGCGAGTCCTTCTCCGAGTGTAGGAATTTGCAAAATGTCCCGGACCCCCACAATAAAGGCACAAGCCTTCCTGGAACCTTCTCGAACGTTCTCGCACCATTAAGCAAGGGCGGAGTGCGCCTAACTCCATCGGCTCCTCAGCATTAACCGTGGGTTGGAAAACTCTCAGTGGCGTGGGTTGTGCACGAGAAAACGAAGATGGTTCCATATCGAGCCGTTTGCGTCCACGTTGTTGTAAACGAGCTTCAATTCGTAAGCACTGAACTATCAATGCATCCAAAGTTAAAGCCCTCTCTGCATGGACCAGCTCATCTTTGATGGCATCAGACAAGCCTTCCTGGAATGCAGCCATATGAGCTGGTTCGTTCCAGTTGGAGTCCATACACAGCAAACGAAATTCTGCCACGTATTCCTGCAGGGAACATTTCCCCTGATTAATGTCCCGTAACCGTCTGTCCACAGTTTGTATCTTAATTGGGTTCTCAAACATCACTCTCATTTGTTGAAGAAAACCCTGGAAATTATTCAACAACGGGCTATCTTGAACTAACAAGGGAGTAGCCCAATTAGCAGCCTGCCCGGTTAATAAACTGATCATAAATCCTACTTTAGACTGGTCAGTTGGGAAGTCTTCAGGCCTCAGAGAGATAAACAATTGGCATTGACCCATAAATGCCGGGAACCTGTCCATTTGCCCAGAAAATTTCTCCGGCATGGATACTGGGCTTTTCCTCACAGGAGGGTCAGTGGGAACAGCAGCAGGGCTTGGTAAGCTGGAAACATAATTCAGCAATTGTGTTACCTGATTCTGAAGCGTCACATTGCTTTGCAGTAGCTGATTAATTTGTTGTTGTTGCTGCTCTACCAAACGCTGCAGTTGATTTGAATCCATCTTGCTTTAAAGATGGTTTGTTTGGGCCAGAAACAATAATGTTATGACTCCCCTTCGAAATTCAAACGAACAAAACAGAAAGCAGCCGTTTCACAATTAAATCAAACGGAAAGAAGTCTTATTAGATAACGGCTGGCAGAAACCACAGCATAAATCTTACTCTGTCCGGCAAACCAGTCCTGGCAATAAATCCTTAGCCTCAGAGCTCTTTGCTGTAACGTCCTCACTCAAATAGTCATTTTGTTTCTGGCGAAATGCACCAGCCCAGCTGTGTCCTTTTATACTCATTAAGGCAACGTGCTAATTTACTGACTTGCTCTTCTCATTTGCTCCAGCTGATTTTGCCTTTTCAACCGTCTTCTATTTTTTACATTTAACCACAAATTTTCCAAGTTCTCATCTCCACTAGAAGACTCTCTCAAAACTTCCCTGTCAGCCATTCCCGGCTGTTCATCAGATAAAGAACCAGAGGAGATCAAAGGTCCTGACAATTCTAATACATCAGGTCTGTCGTCCTTTGTCACGTCCATCTCCTCATCCTGGTTATCAGTCCAATCAGTAAGCCAGGCTGGTTCAAATTGTTCTGACGTAACCTCTTCACTTGAACTCATATCAATCACAGGAGCTGAATCCAAGCCCGGAGCCACAACATATGAAAGTGCAAAATTGGGGCATATCTAACCATGAGAAATGTGTAATACCAGGAACTGAATCACAAGACAGAGAGAGAGTGTTACAGTGGGAGGAAACACAGGACTTCTTCAGGGGAGTACAATACTGTCTGGAATGTGATTCTCGTTAATCATCAAGATGTGGTGTCACAAGCTAATGAAAAAGTTGTAAAAGTTTTGCTAACTGAATCACTTCAGTACCAAAATGTTTAATTGAGGTAATTGAGGAAAAGACTGAAAATGGTAGTAAACCAGTCATAGGTAATTTGACTGGTAAATGTAACAAGTCACAGTGTTTGATGCACATCGTATAAAGTCATGTACTGAATTCAGTCAAACACTTGCAGCTGAATTTGTTCAGTTTAGAATTATGTTGGCCCCAACCAATCTTTGTTTTTTTTAATACAAGACATGAAATCTTTTTTTAAAAAAAAATTCAAGATTCTTGGCCAAAGTTTGGAAAGGTCATATTTGTAGGGAAATGCTTTTTTTAAAAAAATGAACATATTTTGGTGGTAAATTTCAGTGGGAATGAAGAGCTTATGCACCAGAGCCAAATTCCTTGGGGGGACCAATTATACTTGGCCAACAAAAAATTATATTCTGTTCTGTTCTATTCTGTTCATGGGTGTGTTGGAAGTCCCCTGACATTGGGGACCAAGGGAAGCCCATGCCTTCCACGCTGTCAAATCCTTGCTTACATCCAACGCAGTACTAATACAATTCAATCAACAGCTGCCTTTGGTTCTAGCTGCAGACGCTTCCCCTTTTGGCATAGGGGCTGTTTTGAGTCATAGACTACCAAATGGTTCTGAGGCAACCATTGCCTTTTTCTCCAGAACCTTTTCTTCAGCCGAGCGCAACTACAGCCAGATTGACAAAGAGGCTTTGTCTGCAGTTCCTTCTGTCAAAAAATTTCATGAGTTCCTCTATGGACACCATTTTGATCTAATCACAGATCACAAGCCTCTGTTAGGCCTTTTGTCTGGTGAAAAACAAACCCCTCAGATTTTAGCCCCAAGGATGACCAGATGGACTTTATTTCTGGCTGCCTATTCATACACGCTGGTTCATCAACCCGGAAAAATCCTTTGCCATGCTGATGCCCTCAGCCGCTGCCCTCTGCCTGTTCCTGTTGAAGATCCTGCATCAATTAATGCGATTTTCAAGATCAACGATCTCAATCTTCCCATCACTGCCCATGACATTGCTACCCACTCCTCAAGGGACAAGTTCTGGACTGGGTGGGAAGGGGGTGGCCAGCAATTCCATATGCCCCTGAATTCCTGCCTTTCAAGACTCGCCAGCAAGAACTGTCATCTCTGCAGGGCTGTTTACTGTGGGGAACGAGGGTAGTCATCCCTTCCAAGCTACAGGGCCCTGTTTTGAAGGTCCTGCATGAAGGCCATCCTGGCATTGTCAGGATGAAGGCCCTGGCCCACAGTTACGTGTGGTGGCCAGACATGGATGCCCAGATCTCCAGCTGGGTTAGCACTTGCCAGCCATGCCAGGCTACCAGTCCAGCTCCACCCACATCTACTCCTGGCAGGTGGAAAGATGCTGGGTCCCTTGGTCACTGCTGCACATTGACCTAGCCGGCCCTGTGCATGGGCGAACATTCCTAGTAATAGTAGATTCCTTCTCAAAGTGGATAGACCTGGCCCTGCTGCCCTCAACAACCACTCAAGCTGTTACAAAGGCCCTAACTAGGGTATTTGTTACCCATGGCCTCCCTGACACCATTGTGTCTGACAATGGCCCCCAGTTCTCCTCCTGCGAATTTGAGGTTTACTTAGCCAATCTAGGTATCAGGCACGCCCTCACAGCTCCTTTTCACCCTGCTAGTAACGGAATGACTGAAAGGGCAGTCAGGTCAGTAAAGGAGGCCCTGGAGAGGTTTGGCCCAATTGACTGGCACTCCAAACTTTCTAGGTACCTGTTAACCCAACATACGACCCCCTGTGCCACTACCAACAAATCCCCGGCCGAGATCCTTATGGGCAGATGCCTGAGAACCACCCTGGATAGGCTACACCCTCACTATGCTCCAGTCACCCCCCCGGGGATCTGATAGTCAGGCCAGGGAGTTTGCCCTGCATGACCAGGTCTATGCGCGAAATTACTCAGGCCACCCTTTATGGGTGCCAGGGCAAGTCATGGCAGTAACTGGGCCTAAGTCCTATAGAGTCTTGCTGGAAGATGGCCGTACCTGGCGCCGGCACATCGACCAACTGAGAAGGGGCGCTGGAGAGTGGCTACCGATGACCCCTGTTACCCGCCAACCGAAACGGACCCACCGACACATGCTGAGACTCTCCTGGGGCACTCTGAGCGAGCGAGCCTATCAGGACTGCCGCCCGATCCTCTGCCAGAGTTACCTGACAACGAGGCTCCAGTTCCTTCGAGCTCCGACGTGGCCCTGGAAGCGGAGAACTTCTCCCCTGCTGCAGTTCCACCTGGACTAAGACGATCTGGCCCCCTGCGCAGACACCCGGCTGACTTGAGAAACTACGCATGTTCCTGGCCAGGGGAAAGGAGTGTTGCATTCAGCAGACTGACCCGCAGTCTTCACTCTGGTCTGTGCTTCTGGTGGGAGTGCAGACCGCTCCCATTGGTTGATGCCATGTGACAGCTGGCTATAAAAGGAGCTATCAAACGGCATCAGCTGTTGCCGCCAGCTGACTGCCTGTTAGCTCCAGCAGCCGCGGCAACCCTTTATTCGCTGAATAAAGTTACCTGACTGTTCGCTCCGTGTCTGCCTCAGTGATTACTGCCGCTCTACAACAAAAGACTTCAAGGGTACAAAATCAAAGGACCTGAAGTGTATAAGAAAGGGGTTTTCCTACTCATTTATTAGATTAATCCCAGGAACGCTGTAGGACTTTTTACTTGCCTTCCTATTAATAAACTGATTCTGTCTTCCAATGCAGTTCACCAGTCATTTTCCAGTAAAATCTCCCAGCCAGGAAATTTGAATCCACGAAGGAAAGAGCTTTGCCTTTTTCCTTAAGGTGGGCTTCAATTCCCAGATTACCTAGCCATCTTCTCATGCACTGTTTTATAAAGGTTACAGAGAAAAATGCTATAAGACTATTTATGCTAATAGAAACAAATAGTGAGCAACAGTTCCCATGCATGCCAGTTTCAGTAAGAAAACCGTTCAGTCTCTACTTGTACCTGTTATTTTAGTATTTTGCAGTTTTAATTGGGTATGTTAACCCTTTTGCTTAAAACACAAACCCTGATTTTGTCTGTGATGTGTCCTCCAATGCATTTAAACAAAGCTCACATATTAATAAAGCCCTAATCTATTCTATTCTATTTCCACAAAACAGTTTCAAAATAATTTATTTCCTTGTTCTTTCTTTCTCCTTCACCTGGCTCAGCTGCTTGGATTATGGATGAAACGTGGCTAAATAGACATTCTCAAGAACCAAAAGTGGCTAGCAAGATTTCACCAGGAAGACAAGGCAGCCCCTGTCTCAAATTTCAGGGAGATGCAGATGGGGAGGCACAGAAAGCTAAAGATTAAAGCCAGTTGGCAGGAAAGTCTCTCTCTTGGGGCTCTGCTCACTAACAAAAGCCTTGGTGCAATGCTAGTCAAAACACAGGAGTTTGTGAAGAGATGAAAGGGCTGAAGTGCGATTATCTTTGTTGCAGAAAGAGAGAGATTGTGCAAACAGATGCATTACTTAATGTGAGTCATATTTGCTATTATTGGGCTTTTCTGCAAAAATCCAGGGGTGTTTTCTGGCTCTTGGGCCAGAATCATGGAAGTAGCATGCCACATACTGCCTGCAGTCACCAAATTGGGGGCTTCACCTGGAAATCTTGCAAGATCTGTAGGCAAGAACAGGGATGGAGAGCCGCAACTATTCTTGTTCTTTAAAACAAACAACATTTTGACAGAACATTACTGTATTTCATTGTTTTAAAATGCACATAGAAAGCAAAAGGGGAAAAGTGTGACCTGAAGGCCACAGTAATCAAAGCCAGGATGTCGTGAAAACCCACAAGGCCAGTATTTGGGGCGGATGGCAAAGAGACTCGGTGTTGTAGAGCGGCGGAGGAACGAGGCTGAACCAGGGTGCAATGTAAAAGGCTTTATTACTATGAATAAAGGGTTGCCGCGTCTGCCTTCTCACTAGGCAGACTAGCTAGCGACAACGGGCTGGCACTGCTCGACAGCCGCCTTTATAACCGGCTGTCAAACGGTGCCAGCCAATGGGAGCGGCTGGTGCTCCCGCTCAAACAGCGGACCTGGTTGGGGACTCCAACCAGTTCCAAAGACATAACACTCCTTTCCCAGCTGGGAGCATGCGTAGTCCTTCAGGTAAGTTGGTTGTCTGCGCTGGCGGCCGGAACGTCGCAACCCGGGCAAGCTGCTGGCTGGCGCCAAGTCCTCGCCCCAGGCATCGTCTCGGAGGTTGTCGGGAAGTGGGTTCGGTCAGGTGTGGTGCTCTGTGAATTTGGTAAGTCCACATTTTCGGGCTGACCTTGGTGAGTCGCTTGGTCCGGCCGGCAGGCTGGTTCGCTTAGGCTGTTGGCTCGATGTCTCTTGTTGACAGCTCGGACCCTCCAGCAGAGCCTCCTGGTCGATGGGGTAGCTCGGATCCTGCAGGAGCTCCCGACTGGGCAGGCTGGTACCGGCAGGGAGTCCTCGGTGCTAGGAGGTCGGGTTGGGTTGGTATCAGTTGTGTTTTTCCATCGTCACGGAGCTGGTCCACGTGTCTGCCACAGGCGTCCATCTTCCAAGAGGACCCTGTAGGATCTAGGACCTGTGACTGACACAACTTGACCTGGTACCCACAGAGGATCCCCTGCATAATTCCTGGCGTACACCCGGTCATGCAAGGCAAAGTCCCTGACCAAACTGTCAGATCCCAAAGGGGTGTCTGGGCAATAGTGGGGGTGCAACCTGTCCAGGGTGGTCCTCAGGCGTCTCCCCATCAAGAGTTCGGCAGGGGATTTATTAGTAGCAGTGCATGGTGTCGTATGTTGGCTCAGGAGGTAACTTGACAGTTTGGAATGCCAGTTTTCCTGGCCAAACCTGGCAAGTGCCTCTTTGCTGACCTGACTGCCCTCTCAGCCATCCCGCTAGCGGGGTGAAAGGGGGCTGTAAGGATGTGTCTGATGCCCAAGTTGGCAACGTACATGCTAAACTCACATGACGTGAACTGGGGGCCATTGTCAGACACCAGTGTGTCGGGGAGCCCATAGGTAACAAAGAAGCGGGTCAGAGCCTTAACAATTGCTTGAGTGGTTGTCGAGGGTAGTAGGGCCAAGTCTATCCACTTGGAATAAGAGTCTACTACAACCAAGAAGGTCCTGCCATGCACTGGTCCAGCCAGGTCGATGTGCAGGCAAGACCAAGGACCACTAGCACTCTCCCACTTGGTAGGCGTGGCTGCTGGTGGGGCAGCCCTGGTTTCTTGGCAAGGTTGGCATGAGCTTACCCAGTTGGAGATTTGGGCATCCATGCCGGGCCACCAAACGTAGCTGCAGGCCAGAGCCTTCATCCTTATGATGCCCGGGTGGCCCTCGTGAAGTACCTTCAGGATGGGTACACGAAGAGTGGCTGGAATGACTACCCTTGTCCCCCACAACAGACATCCTTGTAGTTTCGACAATTCCTGCTTACGGGTTTTGAAAGGAGCAAAGTCAGCGGTGTATTGCGTTCCGGCCACCCCTTCCCACCCAGTCCATAACTTGGGCAATTATTCTGTCTTTTTGAGTGCGCAGCAATGTCCTCGGCTGTAACCGGCAATTTAAGTTCGTTAACTTCAAAAATGGCATGAACAGGTGCTGGGTCTTCGACTGGGACTGGTAGGGGGCAGCGACTTAAGGGCATCGGCGTGACTCAAGTTTTTTCCAGGGCGATGCACCAACTTGAATGAATAAGCGGCCAAGAACAAAGTCCACCTGGTCATTCTAGGTGATAGTACCTGTGGGGTTTGCTTATCCCCTGATAACAGCCCCAGGAGTGGTTTGTGGTCAGTTATAAGTTCAAAATGGTGTCCAAACAAAAATTCATGAAACTTTTTTACTGCAGCTACTGCAGCCAAGGCCTCCTTATCAATTTGGCTGTAGTTCCTTTCTGCAGTAGAGAAGGTCCTAGAGAAGAAAGCGATTGGTGCCTCGGAACCGTTGGGAAGCCTGTGGCTCAGAACAGCCCCAATCCCAAAGGGGATGCATCCGCAGCTAGGACCAGGGGAAGTCTTTGATCAAATTGGATTAAAACTGCATCAGATGTGAGTAAGGATTTGACTGCCTTGAAGGCATGGGCTTCCTTGGGTCCCCAATGCCAGGGGGATTCTTTGTCTAACAGTCTGTGTAAGGGTTCAGCAATAGACGCTTGTGCGGGAGAAATGAGGCGTAAAAGTTTAGTAGCCCCAGAAAGGCTTGGAGTTCCGCTTGTTGGTTGGTGTAGGCGCCTCATGGATGGCCTTTACTTTGGATTCGACTGGGTGAATGCCAGAGGCATCTATCCTATATCCCAGAAAGTCCACTTGTCTAGTGGCGATGGCGCACTTCTCCTTTTTAAGTTTGAGGCCATGCTGCCTAAACTTCTCTAGGACTGCTCTGACTCTCTGTATGAGCTGGGGTCTGTCAATTGCTGAGACTAAAATGTCATCGAAGTAAGGAACAACCCCTGGGAGACCTTGGAGGATCCTTTCCATGAGGGATTGGAATATACCCGGGGCTACACTTACGCCGAATTGGAGCGTTTGCACTTGAATGCCCCTCTATGTGTGACTATGGTTTGTAACTCAGCTGTCTGATCATCCACAGGGAACTGTTGGTATGCCTGGGACATATCTAATTTGGCAAAGATGGTGCCGGGTTCAAGGTGTGTAACAGGTGTTGAATAACAGGGACAGGGTAGGCGCTGACCTGTAGATAACGATTGAGGGTGGTCTTATAGTCTGCGCAGATTCTTAAACTGCCATCTTTCTTGAGCGGGGTGACTATGGGGGTCTCCCACTTGGCAAAGTCAGTTGGTTCTAACACCCCTTGCTTTAGTAACTTATCTAATTCTAAATCTAACTTTGGACGGATGGCGAAAGGCACCCTGCGTGGCTTAAGGCGAAGGGGAATGCCTGGGGGTCCACAGAGAAGGAGATGGGGTGCCAGAATAACAACCCAGCTCGCTGCTAAAAACATCAGAGTAATCTGAGAATAGGGCGTCTACGCCAGAAGTTGAGACAGCATGGACCCCAGTTACACTAAGGCCGAGGGAGGGGAACCAATCTAGCCCCAACAGACTGGGGAGGGCACCATTAACAACCACCAAAGGCAAATGGCCTTTAAAGGCTTGGAATTGAACTAAAAACTTGCCTTTCCCGAGGACAGGATGTTCTTGCCCTGGTAGTCCCGCAGTGTCAGGTGGCATCTCTGCAGCTTCTTCCTCGCAAATCTGGGATGGATCTTCTTTAGGGTTTCCCAGGAGATGATTGAAAGTGCAGATCCTGTGTCTACTTCCATCCTGCAGGGCTTACCTTCTAAAGAAACAGAGATAGTGATTTTATTAGGAGTCTGGGAAGTTTGGTTAGCGTGGTAGCAGGTATAGCAGTCCTCCACTTGCCTTTGGAAAGTAGTAAGTGGTGGAGGTCTTTGAGGAAAAGTTCGCCCTGCTTGGCAGATTCTAGTGAGGTGGCCTTTCTTTTGACAATTCAGGCAGATGGCGTTCTTAAACCTGCAGGATGCCCTAGAGTGGGAGCCCCTGCAAGCTAGGCAAATGGAAGGTTGCTTGGAGGCAAAGTTGTTTTTCTGCCCTGCTCCTACCTGTGAAGGCTTTTGTTGCTTAAGGCGGTTAACGTCTGTTGAGTCTATGGGGTCTTCTTCAATGGAAACTTCCTCTGAATGGATGGTGGAACTGCTGGGTTTTACAGGAGTTCCTTGAATTTCAGCTGCTGATTGGGCAGAGAGCTCAGCAGCTTGGGCTTCCTCCACGGCTAAGGCTAGGTTTAAGTCCTTTTTGCTAGCAAACGTCTTTGCAGCCTAAGGTCTCTAACCCCACAGACGATCTGGTCTAGTAACATGTCTTCTAGGTAGTCTCTGAAACCACACTGTAAGGCAGCTGTCCTCAGAGCTGCCACATACTCGTTAATTGACTCTCCCTCAGCCTGTTTTCTGGTTCGGAAAGCGTATCTTCTGGCTATCTGGGATGGCTTAGGTGAGTAGTGGTTGGAGAGGATCTCTTGGAGTTCATCCCATGGGACGCTCCTGATAGCGCGAGGCGCACTAGTGCTATAGCGGTGTCAAAACCGCAGCCCCACAGTAGCTGAGGAAGTAGGATTTTTCCTGTGCTCAGCAGCATCCGCTAAACCGATGGCATCGAGGAAGTAGCTGAAACGATTTTTATATGAGTCCCACGTTTCCTCGGCTGACTTGAATGGCGGGAATGTCGGATTGGCATTCATTCTGGAAACGGCAGTGCTCGCCTCTTCAGTCTTGATTCAAGGTTCGCGCTCTTAGAAGAGCGCTTGCGGCTGCGCTTATCCGGCGGTGTCTGCCTCTCCGGCTACGGAGGCTTTTTGAATTTCGCGCTTTTTTTTTTTTTTGAGCGTCGGCGGCTGCGGCTTCAGCGCCCGTGACTTCGCTCTAGTGACTACAGCTCAAAGCCCGGAGGCTTTTTTGAATTACGCGCTCTTTGTGAGCATCGGTGGCCTCAGCTCTTCGGAATCGCACTACTGGTAGCCTCTGATCGCATCCCACCTTCGTCGCCAGTGTTGTAGAGCGGCGGAGGAACGAGGCTGAACCAGGGTGCAATGTAAAAGGCTTTATTACTATGAATAAAGGGTTGCCGCGCCTGCCTTCTCACTAGGCAGACTAGCTAGCGACAACGGGCTGGCACTGCTCGACAGCCGCCTTTTATAACCGGCTGTCAAACGGTGCCAGCCAATGGGAGCGGCTGGTGCTCCCGCTCAAACAGCGGACCTGGTTGGGGACTCCAACCAGTTCCAAAGACATAACACTCGGGAGATCTTTGGCTTTTTATTGTGTTAATGGCTCATGCCTATATTTTGTTTTGTTTTGTTGCCAACGTCTTTTGGGAGCTCTATTTTTCAGAGGTTTGCTGAGGACTGTTTATGCTGGTCTGTGGTCTGCAAACAGCCTTGCTGTTCTTTACTGTATTTTTAATATAGGGGAGTGGAAAATGGATCTGTTTGGTGTTAACATGCACCTGAACACAGCAGTCACATTCCAACAGTGCAGTTGGTACTTGACTTACAACAGTTTGTTCAGTGACCATTCAAAGTTACAACAGCTGAACCACTGAAAAAAGTGAGTTATGACTGTTTGTCACACTGATGACTGCTACAGCATCGCTGTGGTCATGGAATTTATATCTTGATGCTTGAAAACTTCATATTTATGACCGTTGCGTTATCCTGGGGTCATGTGATCGATCCCCTATTGCGATCTTCTGGCCGGCAAAGTCAGTGGGGAAGCAGGGGAGGGATTCTACCAGTTCATACCGTGTCAGGCGAACTAGATGTTAAAGTTACAGCTGGTTCGGCAAACTGGTATTTCAACCAACCGGCTGGCCCCACCGCTCCCAGGAGTCTCCATGTGGCCCATTTTCAGTGGAGGTAAGTGCAGGGTCCTTGCAAAGGGGGAAAAATGGGTCTTCTGAAATCCGGAAACAGGCCTGTTTCCAGCTTCTCGGTGAGCCTCCAGAGGCTGGGGGAGGCTGTTTTTGCCCTCCCAGAGGCCCGGGTGAAGCCTCTGGACCCTTGGGAAGGCGAAAATGGCCTTCCCCCAGGCTCTGGAAGCCCACCGGAAGCTGAAAACAAGAAGTTCTGGTAGGCCCCGCACACAGCAACTGGGCAGCAAACCAGTTGCTGGGATTTTTGAATCCCACCCCATGGGGAAGCCAGATTTACCTAACAACCGTGTTACTAATTTAACAACTGCAGTGATTCCCTTAACAAATGTAGCAAGGGGGAAAAATATCATAAAATGGGACAAAACTCAGCTAACAAATTTCTCACTCAGCAACATAAATTTTGGGCTCTGTTGTGGTTGCAAGTCAAGGACTCCCTGTGCACTGGCTGAATTAGCTCATTTTCTGGGTTTGCATTATGCATTAAGTCATGTGTGTCTACAGCCATGTCTTGTATTCATTAAAATGGTGGAAGTAGCATTGTGCCAGCACGCGACGCGTCTGGCCTGCAGGCCACGAGCTTGACTCTCCTGGACTATGTGATTTGACTGTGCCAACTTCTGACATCAGTTCCTGCTGAGGTTAAGTGAATCACTGTGGTTGTTAAATAACCACGTGGCTGCCACTTGCAACCTTCTGCTGGTTTCCTCATTGACTTTGCTTCTTATGAAAATTACAAATAGCTAGCTGTGAAAGTTGCAAGTGGCGATGGTGTGACTGCAGAATGTTGTGTTGTAACTGCATGCCACTTGCCAAGCACCCAAATTGGGATCACTTGACAGCAACCTTGTAGACTGGAGGTGAATCTCTTTTTTCAGCACTGTCCAGACTTTGAATGATTGCTGAATGAGCAGCTGCTAAGTGAGAACTGTTACTGTTTAGTATATGGTCAGAATCTAATTGGTAAAGTTTAGTGTAAAAACTCTGCCAGCAACTGAGAATAATCTCCTTTATTTGGAATTGAGTTGATGAAATTCTAACGACATGCAAACATGCATAAGTCACAAGTTTGAATACACGATATGTACAGCACTTCGTGCATTTAGTCACACACTCAGAATAATTTTAAAAAGGTGCACATAGCTTCTTAATACAGTAGTACATCACTAAATCATTGTGGACCAGAGGTGGTACTCAGCAGGTTCTGAGTAGTTCTGGAGAACCAGTAGCAGAACTTTTGAGTAGTTTAGAGAAGCCGCAAATACCACCTCTGAGTGGCCCCATCCCCATCTATTCTCCGCCTCCTGAGTCCCAGCTGATCGGCTGGGTCTTCTTTTGTTGCCCTGCACAGCAGAAGGGAGCTGGAAAGCAGGTTAGTGGAGTGGAGAGGGAATGGGGATTTTGTGTAACCTTCCCCCAGGATTGGGGAGGGAATGGAGAGTTTACAGTATCCTTCCCCTGCCACACTCACCAAGCCACGCCCACAGAACCGGTTGTAAAAAAAATTGAATCCTACCACTTAGTGGACTCAACTTTAAGGCCTAAGAAAATTTAAGATGTCATTCTCTGATAAACAAAATAAAGCCCACCACCACCCAAAAATAAGCATCAAATTAATTACCAGCATTTGTTCCTTCACATACTATAATATGTATGTAGTATAACATCCAAGTAACATAGGTTACAGTTGTCCCTGCAAGGAATACAGTATTGCTTCTTTCTATAAATTGAGAAATAAAATAATCTGATACAGTTAATTGTTTTAATGAATTATAATTAAATCCATTATTAGGTTCTCTTTCAACATCTTGGCTTATATTTGACAAAAATTTGAATCAAGATTATTTCATGTCATGATAATATTGTCAGTTAATACTGGGAATTGCTCAAGAAATTTTATCCCATTTTAGAATTAGATATAAGATGGGACATAATTACAACATTTTCTTATATTCTTCTCATAATTTCTTATATCCTTCTTATATAACTTCATTTTGGTTCAAAAAATATATAACTAGCACAGGAGAATTAACCTTGTGTAGAACAGAAACTACATGGAGAATTGCCATTTTTACAGCAACAGAACAGAATCTGTTGCTGAATATATAAAACAGGCAGCTCTTCATTACTTCTCCTGGCATTGCAGATTAAAGTATAAGCACTGATTCTCTTTCATCAGCCTCTTCCACATCAGCAGCTAAAAACTGCTATCTTAAAGAAAACTGAAATCAAAGCTTATAAAGCGAACAAAGCATCTCACTTCGCTTAGCTATTCATACATTTGCTCAGGGATGCTGGGATCTTCCCTGGAGCTCCTTTCTACCTCTGAAAGCTGCCAGGAGGAGTAACTAGAAAGAAAAACATGTGGATGTGAACGTAGCTGGGAGCCTGTGACAGCTGTTTTGTGTATGTCAGTCCTAATAAAGGCAGCTCTCAACAATTAGTTACAAGACAGCCGCATTGTGCCTCTGAGAGAGAGAGTGAAACACAAACCAATTTGCAACTCAGATATTTTATAACTGAAATGGAGGTGTAGCCATGCTGTTATTATGAATTGTGAGGGCTGTGTATGCACCTGCCTGCTTGCCTGCCTACCTGCCTGCCTGAGTTTCAGTTAACTGGACCAGCAAAAAGTATTTTGAATAACAATAAACCAGGGTAAAAATGTGATTGCAATATTCTTCCCCCTTCCGTTCCCAATAACTGTTTCCAGACCAAAATTGCTCATTGACCTCATCAGTCCACTGTTGAGTCAAACTCCAGCATCACCAGAGAAAGATCACAGGGAAGATAATATGGACTAGTGTGAAATAACTCCCCTCCCTGACCCCCATCCCCAACAAGGCGTCCTGTTCTTATTCCAATATTATATATCAAGAACAGTTCACTAGAACAACAGAGATACATCCATCTCACATGCCACTAGCTGCATATGTAAGTCATTATGTTTTTGGCACAGGAGACTTACTCTTCAAATATTTGCTGATGTGGACTCACACAGGATATTTTTCAAAAGGAAGGCTGGTGTGTACATCAGTTCAATATGCTGAATTTGCACTGATGTGGGCTCAGCCAAGGAAACAAGTTGCCTTCAAAAAAGTTTATATGTCTAGTTTTACTGGAAATCCTTTTCCTTCCTGCTCTCTAGAAAAAGAAAATCAGACGATGAACTAAAGCAGTAATACTTTACAACCTTACATCGCACGGAACTGCAGGCTTTCTCTTAGAGATGATGCTTTTATCTCAACATATTTTGCTTTCTGTCAAGACTTTGGGATGCAGCTGCACAAATGCTTTGGAAAAGATCAGTGCAGATTGATTGAATTGCCGAATGGGTTACCAGCTTCAAGAGAAGAAAGAAGATAAAAAAATCCATAAACTTGACAGCCACCATTACATTCTCTTTCCATATCCAATTTTAAAATTGTTGGATGTATTTATTAAAAAAAATCAGTGGTGAATGAAGAAGTGATTGGGGACTTGGAGGGTCCAGAGACTAACTTGGGACTTAAAAATGTTCATCCATGCATTATTCTATTTTCAGAAATATATAAAAGTCTCTTAATTAAAGTCCTTTCATTCTTTTTGTCATAAATTCTAGGAAGTAATTTTGGTAATTTCTACTGAAGATGGACTTATTTTTTAAGGACCAATTTATTTTTTCCTTTTAAGAAGTTTAACAAATTGAAAGATAAAAGCATACATTTGGCTCTGAAATCAGTCCAAGAGGCTGTGAAGGATTTGTTCCCTACTACAGGGTATATTTTATAATGTCTCCTGGAACAGCCCTCCTCAACCTGACACCCTTCAGAAGTGCTAGGATTTCCCCTTCCAGAATTCCTATGTAGAATGAATGGTAGGCAATTTGGGAATTTCTGTTGCAACTGGAAATCACCATGTTAGAGAAGATTGCCCTGAGGCCATTACACTTCAATATCTGTTTTCAAGGAAAAAAATTTGCTTCACCTAGTCTTGGAATGGAAGTGGACAAGATTTGGAAGAATTGTGGCTGCATTCAACATTTTAGGTAAAATGGAGAGCCTGAGAGAATGTGTGGAGTGTTCCGGACTAGCAGGCTTGAAAGCCTGCAAAACGGATTGGTCCGCTGACAGCGGATCGTGATTGGTTGCCTCAGACTGATCCGATTGGCTAGTTAACGGGCTGCCGCGATTGGTCTAACCAAGCGCGGCAAACTCAAATCACCGTCATTGGCTGCCTAGCCGCAGCCAGCCCTATATAAGGGACTGCTGCGGCTGGGATATTTCGCTCAGATCTGAAGTCACTAATAAAGAGCTGTTGTTGCTATCTGAGTCTTGTCTCCATTCTTGGACCCATCCTCCCAGATTTAACATGGAGTTATAGCACCAGAGCAGAAGGTTGGAGGGCACTTAGCTTATCTCTGATAGAGCTATTTTAGAGCTTATATTTTAAGATTTCCCAGCTCAAAGCAGAAGGCTTTGCCATCTGTAGCAGCATGCATGTTAGAAGAGTCTTTGAAGTTAACAGAAAGGAAACTCGTGGACTATGCGCAGTTTTGGAACCAGACATTTTAGGGCTTAAAATTACAGCCTATAGGGTCCTGAGAATATTCTCTAGACAGCCAAAACAACCATACTGATGGATCATCGAACCAATCAACCCAGAGTTGCCTTTTGTGGTACAGATGACCAGGATCAAATTATCCTACTTCAGGCACTCAAAGCTAGGACTCAACTCTCTGGAAATATTCCAATGCTGGGAATGGTGGGAAGAAAGAGAAGAGGACAATCGACAGCAAGATGGTGAAAGAACAGGTTAGGGATGGAACATCATGGAGAAAATCTACGTATTTGCTATGTTAAATATGATTTGATGGCATATAATCAGTTGAGTAGGGATGAGCAAACGTTTTCCTGTTAAGGACCATTATACTAGTGGAGAAAGATACTGGCGTTAGACAAGAGATAACTGGGTCATTGTATGATGAGGACAGACCCAAGAATTGGTGAGATGACTCATTCTCTTCCTTTTCTCTCTGTTAATTTCTCTCCCCCCCCCCCCACAACAACTGGTGGGAAGAAACTGATTACTTTTACTAATGATCTGATGATTTACAAAGAGATTTTAAAATTATTCTGAGGGTCACAGGTTACCCCTCCTTCTTTTGAATCTTTCAGTTGGAGTACAATTAAAGAAATAAGGCTCACTCTTTTGCTGTCATTTAGTGGTTGCCGGCCTTTTGTAGCCCAGACCTGGTACTCTTACATTGAAGAATTTTACCTTTACATCAATAACTTTTCTGTCCCAAAACAGAACTAATTTACCATTGAGAAGTCACAAGATGAAGAAGCTTGTCTGAATCATAGCTTCCTGTCTGCTACTTCATAGAACAAAAGAGAACAGAACTTAAGGCTATGCATGCTCAGAAGATGATTCAGAACTG
The DNA here is from genome assembly GCF_049901715.1 of Pseudonaja textilis. Lineage (NCBI taxonomy): Eukaryota > Metazoa > Chordata > Lepidosauria > Squamata > Elapidae > Pseudonaja > Pseudonaja textilis. The sequence goes on along the minus strand of NC_141991.1, from coordinate 232,546,914 downwards.
CTTCAGACTATATACAAGTACAAAAACAAGCACTTCTAGCTGTTAAATCTTTTTTTAAGACTTACATGGGAGCTTGAACACAGATGGGACTGCTTTTATTAGTAGCAGAGAGGAATTGTGCTTACACAAGATCTAAAGCAGTTCTTCCAAATTATTTTTGGAGGAAATACAAGAATATACTTTGATAATCATCTGTCTGATCCCAAACACAAAAATTGCACATTCAGCCATATCTATAGTCTGAAAATATAAACCTAAGTAGGATGAATGCAACTAATTTTCTGACTTTAAAAAAAATCAAAAGTAACATTTTATCACTTTACTCTTGAAGTTCTTTGATCTAGATATCCAGAGAGCTCTCTTGTCCCACCCACAAATATCTAAATGCATATTTTGTTTCCACATTTTAACCCTTAATGCTACTTGCTTCCTCCTTTTGTTAGGTTTAATATTTATGACATGTAAAATTGTTTCCAGGAATGACCCTCTTTAAAACAGCATTGACCTGAGGATACAACTTAATTATTCATGATGGTAAAATATGTACCTGCTTAAAATGCACCTAAAATAGTATTTAAATAGGCCCCAGTTTAAAAAGCAAGAACCCCTATTCGATCGTCCTTCTTCAGCAAGATATTTTCCAAACTAATCATATATTCAAAAATGGCAGAGTGAGAAACCTGGCCTTTTCTACTAATATTCTTTAAGGATAGAGTGACTTGGCGTGGGAAGTCTATGTAAAGAAAAATAGACTAGTTCTCAAAAAACCTGCTAGATCAGTGTTTCTCAATCTTGGCAAATTTAAAATATGTATACTCGAACTTTAAGAATCCTCCTGGCTGGGGAATTCTAGGAGTTGATGTCCACACATCTTAAAGTTACCAAGGTTGAAAAACACTGCTCTAGATACTAAGAAAAGCAGCATTGTGAATTCACACTGGTGAATGAACAGAGTAGGGACAAACCAACTGTTTCCATCAATGATGTTTTTAAATTGGTAAAATATGAAAGGAATGGCAAATATTTTCTGGACAGCTGAAATGAAAGCATTTCAAAATCCTTTGAACATTACTTGTCATTTTTCACATGAATATGTTACAGTAACTCCAGAATTTCTAAAGACAATATCTGCATGCCGTTCCATTTGACAAAGCACCTTAGTCTTGCCTAAGCTATGATTACAGCTTCCCTGTTATATTTCTTCCTGTGCTAACAAAAACCGATTATTTCCCTCCCAATTACGCAGTGATTTTGCAGGGCATCTGAAGGCATCCTCCTTCCTTGAAGGAAGTCCTCCTGGGACTTGAACTCCATGAAGTTACTTTTTTCCATCTAATTTTGAAAAGAGTGCCTTTCTCACCCAGCTTTATTCCCAACCTGAATGAGTTAATTGAGTCTTTTCTATAGCAGCACAGTGCTCTTCCAGACAAACTATAACATTAAAAATTGCTTTTGATTCCACACGACCATGTTGGAAACTCTTCTAAAATCCAGCTGAATCTCTGGGGTCTTTGATGAGGCATTAACATTTTGTTTTGCACTTTGCATTAATTGATTGACTAAACTATGCCTCAAACGAACTACGTGTTGCAGCCCCGACCGTTTTAAAAGAGGCATATGGTTCAGATTATCAGTTGTGCCATAAAGAGGAATCTTGCAGAACGTTTCATAAGAAAACAGCAGCTTTCTGCTAGAAACAAATTCAATAAATTCTAGTCAATCATGCAACTTTCTGGAAAATATCTAGTGTAACATATGCTTTATTAATGTTCCAGAGTATGTTATCCAAAAGGAAAGGATAATTGGAGGATCCTATGGGCAATTTATTGTTCACATTTTTTGCAGTTTGTTGTCTCTCTGTCCTTGTAAAACTCTTTTTTTTAGAAAGGGTAAAATATTTTTAACTCTGCAACAATGTTTTATACTGTTTTCCCAAGCTGTTTAATTTAAATGTCAATGAAATGTGGCAAAGTTTCAAATATTTCTTCCTGGTTCTGCCAACTTAAATGGGAAAAAGCTGCAGCTTGCTAACTTTACTTGGGCTCTGTTATAGATAGGATCCAAAGGTTTCTGCAGAAGAGATGGAAAACAACAGAAAAGGGCCACATGAGATCCCACAGATTACTGGCCTATCCTATCTCTGTATTCCCAACTTGAACCCATCAGATATTTTGGACCACAAGTCATATCAAACTCTATCAGCAAGATTAGGGATCAGAAATATCTGCAGAACATTATCAAAAAAACACCCCAAGATAATGGCCACAAAGCTGTGGTCCAAGTTTTTCTGTTTTTTTAGGACTGTTATCACCTCCATATTGACTCTGCGGACATCTTTTCTAGAATGATACTATAGGACAGTGTTTCTCAACCTTGCCAACCTGAAGATGTGCAAACTTCAACTTATGCTGCCTAGAGAATTCTGGGAGTTGAAATTCATATATCTTCACACTGCTAAGGTTGTGGAACAAATTTGTTATTGTTGGGAGAAATATCCTTCTGGGTTCAGTTCCAAGTGGGGAAAAAGACACTGGAAACATGGAACCTATTTAGAAAGATGGTTTAATGATGAACAGGACCACATGGCTTGGAGCTCCTGGGCGAAAAGGGAAGGGGTGCTGAGAATCCCTTGGTTTCATATCCTCTGTTGGGCCCCACCCTAGTGTTTCCTGTTCCTGTGTAAGAAATGTATCCCGTTGGCTGTCAGACTCCCAGGAGTGGGAGTCTTAGCTAACTTTGTAGACTTTGTCTGGACCACATGGTTTCACCTGAATGCTGGCTAATGCAATCTTCCCAGGTGCCATGTGGTGAGATGGGTAATCCTATCATTTCCTGAGGGCCATGTCTTCATCCCATCAACCTGGAGCTGAACTCGGGGGCAGGGAGCTGCAGGAAGCTGCTTTCTCCTTTTCTTAATCCAGGGTAATATAATATTCTGCCTTTTTAATATTTCCTAGAATATTTCATTCTTCTAGGAGAGGGGTGGATGCTAACTTTCTACATTATGAATCAAAAATAGTCAATACTAGACATTTTAATGCATGAGGCAGACATTTCCTTCTGTGTATGAAAGCAAACTTACTAACAGTTTACACTTTTAGTGGTAGAAATGGTTTATATAGGATTTTCTAATTAACCTAAAGAAATCTTGGACAATCCATATGGATCCTTCCAACCATCAACAACCGCTGGCTAAGATGAACACCTCAGAGATTGCAACATCCCTTGGCAAAAATATCTAAGTTGCCATTCCCCATCTATTTCAAACCAAAGTTCTATCACAAAGAGGTTATTATTGCAGCAAAAGGTAGACTGAAATCTCCACATATGCCTTCTTGAACACTAAAAGTGCCCCTTCTATCTATTCACATATAAGTATCATAAGAATCATATAAGTCTCATAGGAGTTTATATGAAGTATTTCAAGTATTTCAAATATATGAAACACAGGTTATTTTCTTTTCATTTTTTGAAGTTCAGGATTTTGTCTAGATTTGCAATGTACAATGTGTACATTATTCAATTTCTTTCTTTTAGAGTTCAGATAATTGAGATATTGTGCTTATGAATTATAGCACGCCACTAGAATATAAACTGAGAGAAAACCCCACTTAGTTTGGGCAATGAAACGTCTGCAAGAAAAGAACCAAGCTCAAAGACCACAAGGACCTCTCAATTACAGCCTCAGCTACTGTATGTTGGCTATGAGCAATTCCTAAAACTTAAGTGAACATAATTCAGTGATACAGTTAATTATGAAAAAATATGTTTATATCTTTTAGAAAGCAGGCCAAATGACAAAGGATTTTCATAACCTGCTACAACTCATGAATATAAGCAGCAGGCAGGAATTTCTTATGAAAGATGTTGGCAATCTTACAAGGATGTTTTATTCTGTGACTTATCAAATAATAAAAAGTCTAGTTATCCAGGACTAAGCAATACATATATATTACATATATATAAAGTCCATAGTGTCTGTTGATCCTTGGAACTAATGTTGTAATGCCTGCTTCCTTTTATGCCTACAGTAAACTTTGATCCTGAGCACTTGCTGTTTTACAGACATCTCCATAACAAGTTCAATATCAGCCAGTGGCATTCCTGGACAACAGCCAGACAATACAGCAAAATAAAGATACTCCTGTCCTCAACAGCTCTTTAAATATTTAAATTATATTCAAATCAGTGCTGGCTAATTCCAGCGGAATCAATTTTTATAATTCTTCATCATTTAGGAATCGAGAACTATGTTTGTTTCCCACAATAAGTATCCAATGGGAATTTGGAGAGATTTTAGAAAATTAAATTGTCCACTCCAAACCACAGTCTGGATTAATCGGTTCTGATGGGAGCATTGCTATGGCTACTGCTGCCAAATAAGTCCACTGAAACTCAAGGGAATTTGTGGATTGGCTATCAAAAATTCTCTTAGCCAGAGAGCTGATACTTCACTGCAGTCATAGCCTTAGATATCAAGAGGTTGGAATTTATATTGACAATAAATATGACAAGCGTGTTAGCTGTCCAATTCTATACCAGCAGAAAAAGAAATAAGAGAATATTATTGTGAGATTCTCTTGGTGTGTAAGAGTTTATGTAAAGTATGAATAATGGGGATTCTAGCATTGTTGTCTTTTGCAGTTGGGATATCTTACCTTCATACCTTTACAGTGTGAATGTATTTTATTGAGATATCTATATCCTGCTTTCTCAGATAATCTAGAAAGGGGTAAATGATAAGGAAAAACTATGCTCTACGATTGAGCAACAATAAAGCAAGATGAAATGTCAAGTTAGAAAACAAACATTAACCAATGACCAATGCTAGTTTAGATCATCCTTTTTAAAGGTCTGTGGTGAAAATATTTTCTACCTGTTGCACAAAGGCTAACACAACTCCCTAGGTAGGATTTCCATTACTGCAAAACCTCTTTCAAGAGACATCTGTCTCAAAGGGCCACCATTATATTCCTAATGTCAATTCATGAAGCATTCCTGACATGCTCTCAAGTTGCCATAGGCAAGGGGAATGGGGAATCAAGCTTCTCAGCTGCATCGAGGAACTTGCACTTCAGTCAAAACAAAGCATATTTCAACCGGCACAGTCAAAGTCATCTCCATGCAGACCCACAATGGCCAGAGGGAGTGGCTTCTACAACCCACAAAATTGCTTTGTTGGGGAATGTGACTATGACACATCTTGGGGGAGGGGGAAACAGAGTCAAAGCCAAAGTGTGAATTAAATGAGGTCAGAGTTTGCTTCACTTGGTTTGTGCCGACATGAAGCTCCCAATAAATAACTTGATTACTTTTGATGGTTGAGGTTCATGATTCAATTAAGGCTTCGGTCAGAACCCTGACACCTAGCTCTTTTCCCTTTACCATTTATAGCAAGTTGATTTGGGAATCAAGACTGAGAAATGCAAAATGTCATTTTGTCAAACAAAGACTACTTTAAATTTTACAGATAAACAAAAAAAATTAAAAGCAGGGTTACTCCGTGAATATACTGTGCATGTGTTTTTTGGTTAAGATAGTCTTACTTAGAGCTTTTTGCAGCAATCACATCATACTTATTTGCATATTGTCCATTAGATATTGTATGTATGAAGATCTGTATATTGCAAGAGTCAGAAAAAGGACTGTGAAAATATCTACAGAACCCTCACTTCCTGGACATGAACTTTTCAACTTGTTCCCTCAAGGCAACCCTGTAGGACATTGCACACCAAAACAACTAGACACAAGGACATTTTTCTCACCATGTCATCACTCTGCTAAACAACTAATTCCCACAACACTGTCTTTGCCATGAGATATCAAACCACACAGTAGGGCTGCATTGATGTTATCCTTCTCATCTTTCCTATTACCTATTCCTTTAGCATGCTTTGACTATAACTTGTTGTTTGTATTTTATTATTTATGTTGATTTATTTAGTATCCTATGATGATACTTTATTTAGTATCCTATGATGATCACTGAGTGCTGTACTTTATGATTTATGATTGCATTTTATAATTATGATCATGATTTATCACTTGTTACTTGCACGTACACTGAGAGCTTATGCACTGGAGACAAATTCCTTGTATGTCCAATCACACTTGGCCAATAAAGAATTCTATTCTATTCTATTCTATTCTATTCTGTTCTGTTCTGTTCTGTTCTGTTCTGTTCTGTTCTGTTCTACTCTACTCCACTCCACTCCACTCCACTCCACTCCACTCCACTCTACTCTACTCTACTCTACTCTACTCTACTCTACTCTACTCTACTCTACTCCAGTCCAGTCCATTCCACTCCATTCCATTCCATTCCATACCTGATGTACAGATAACAACTAAAGCCACTAAATCAACCAGGGTAGTCATTTTTTCTTTAACTGTGTGGGGTCCCACATTAGCTCAGCAATGTGACATGTGGTGGAATAGAACTAGAAGTTCAGTGCAATGGCAGGGATGCCAGTCGAACGCCATCTACCTCCATGTTGCGGTTTTGCTTTTGCTCACTTTATTTCAGCTACTGGCAATAGAAGGACCACAATTGAGGCCAAAATTTATGTTGCTAAGTGAGATAGTTGTTAAGTGAATTTTGCCCCATTTTATAACCATTCTTGCCACAGTTGTTGAGTGAATCACTGCAGTTGTTTAATTAATATCACAGTTGTTAAGTGAATCTAACTTTCCCATTGACTTTGTTTGTTAGAAGATCGCAAAAGGTGACCACATGATCCTGGAACTGCAACTGTCATAAATATGAGTCAATAGCCAAGCATCAGAATCTTGATCAAGTGACTATGGGGATGCTACAACAGTTGTAAGGGTAAAAAAGAGTCATAAATCACTGTTTTTGTGCCATTGTAACTTTGAGTGATCCCTGAACCAAGTATTGTAAGTTGAGGACTACAGAAGAAAAGTCTACATGAAATAGGTCATATCTAGTTTGGCCCTGGGTTTATATTATTATAAAGCATGCACTGTAATGTTGAGATGGTAAAGATCATGAAATCATTCCATTTGTTTTCAGTGAGAAAGTGATGCAACTCTTAATGTTAATTCCACCTTTGATACCATGGGTAATGGTATGTAGTTAACATAAATGAGATCTTTGCTGGTTAAAAATTCAACATCCTAAGGTCTCCATTATATGCATTTCCCCATATTTGTCTACTTTTTACGCATTTTCCTGTAATTGTCTACTTTTTGTGGTTGTGCTGCTCTTGTTCATCAACCCTTTTCTTAAATTCCCATTGCTGACATTAGCAGAAATGACAACATATTAGCCACAACCCAGAACCACAGAAACAGTTCATGTTTACTTTCCAGCCTTCTCTGCAGAGTCAACCTCTGTACTATAAATATAGTAGTGGTTCTTTTATTGAGTGTTATGTGTGGGTTATCTGAGTCTGAAGAAATTCAATTATCCTGATCAGAGTTATGTGGGATGATGGGAAGAGGTTTAGAGTTGATGGTTACTACAAAGAAAAGTAGATAAATTCTTTTGCTCCTAATTATTACTCCATAGAAACCTTCCTTTGTGTTCAGAACAAATGTGCTTCCTGGTCATCTTATAGGCTATGATTCTAAATGTAAAGCATTAAAAAAGCAGAGTTGATAGTTATCAGAGAAGTTCTGTTTTTGCGGGATTTGTGCTCAAGTATTTGGAGGAAAAGGTTATATTTCCTAAACTGCTGCCAATTCCAAATAATGTGTATCAAAAGCTGTTGATTAAAAGGCTGTTGTTTGGGGGCTTCAACGTTCTGTATGAAAGTTTTCAACCCTAAATATGCTACACACAAGAAGTGCGAGTTTGTAAAAGGCAAACATTTCCTGTCCAGCTATCTATGAATCACTCCGATTCTATAGACTGTATTGCTAGTTTTATCATAGCACTGATAAAAGTTGGTTTTGCTGATTTGGATATTCATGAGAAGTCTGTTGGGAGGGGGTATCTTTCCTTTATTAACTCAATAGTTTTCATGGCTATTAAGGCTATTTTGTACCTCGTATTGCTTGTGAATAGCCATGAGCTGAATGACACAGACTCCTATCATTCAAATGTCAATTCCCAGTTCTCAAACAAAGCCTAATTTACTTTGTTCTAAACAGAAGCCCTGGGCATCTTCCACAAAAGAGAATGGCTTTTCTATAAATTTGGAAGGGTGCCACTCTTCCTTTTCTTCATTGCTCCTTGACTGGAGATGGCAAAATCTATGCCTACTTTTGAGACAAAAAGCGGATTTCGTGCGTGTAAATCGTTTTGACGGCTCTGTCTGTCATGTTACTCGTCTATTCTGAGTAACTGATCCTTGGATAAAATATCTACTTTTTAAAACTGAGAAGTCCTCAATTATGGTAAGGAGTATAAACAAACTGATTTAACCTTGTAAGCTCAACATTGTGACTTTCAGTTTTTGTTTCTGATGAAAGAGTTTAAACTGGAAAAACGTGTATCTTTACAATGTTTTCAGTCATGTGGTTGTATGATGTTAGAACTTTGGGCTTCTGTTGGAGTATAATCACAGTTGCAGGGCCCTACCCACTTACATGGAAGACGTCCATGGTCCTCCAGCAATTTAATTTGGAGATACCATGCTCATCATCCCATTATATTTTTTATTGATTTATAATATAAAATACAAAAGAAAATAATAGGGAAAATAGTGGAGGGAAAAGGGAAGGGAAAATAATAGAAAAAAGGGTGAAAAGAAAGAAAAGGCATTGACTTCTGATACCCTTTGGTGCAGTAGAATAATATAATAACATCAAATCTCAACTTTTTACTTTTACATAATGGTATATAAACTAGCCATTTCTATAACAACAAAACTATCTAATTGGTAAAGCCTAAAATCAACGTTTTATTTTTTTCCACACACAAAGTCCAGAAGTAAACTAATTTTTTATTTAATCAAAACAGTTAGTTTAGCCAACTCTGCTAACTCCATAGACCTTTGCAGCCATTCAACCATTGTGGGAATCAAAATGTCCTTCTATTTTTGTGCATAAAGCAATGTTGCTGCCATCAATATATATAACATCAAAGTTCCAAATTTTTTTGCAAGTTTTTTCCCCATTAAACCCAAAAGAAAAGTTTCTGGTTTTACCTTTATATTAACTTTGAGAATCTTCTGTATTAGGATTTGAATTCTAGCCCAATATTTCTTTGGTTGGTCACATGCTCACTATAAGTGATAAAAAGTTCCTTTACATTTGCATTTCCAACATTCATTTGAAATACCTTTATACATTCTTGACAGCTTATCTGGTGTTAAATACAGTGATACATAATCTTATGGAAATTTTCTTTTAAGTTATATTTTAGTGTAAATTTTAAACCTTCTGTCCGCATATTCTCCCTTTATTCAAGCATTACATTATATCCAAAGTTCCTTGCCCACTGAATCATGCAATGCTTTACACATTCATTTTCCAAATTCAATAACAACTTATAAACCTTAGCAATAGTATGTTCATCACTACCACACAGTAGGATTTCCAATTCATTTTTGACAAAATTGTAAATATGTGAACCAATGGCAGACACATCCTTCTGATTGCACACCATCCCATTATGTAATAGTTACTGATGTAGATATGTTAACAATTGCTGCCTGTTTCCAAACCATTTCATTCATCTGCAAGAAAGAAGTGGTAGTTTGCTAGCTCATGGTATAAATATCTGCAATAGTTGCAGTAGCACAAAACAGGCAAGGTTTTTGCAGTCTTATCTATTCCCCTTTCTTGAAGGACAAGCTCTCCATACACCAACCTGACCCCTATCTTCTAAATGAGTCTACTTTTTCTGATAAATGGTACAGGGTTCCATCTCAATGACAATATTATCAACCATTACTCCTGTTGTTTCTGCAGCTACAATGGTGGAGGATTTCAAAATGTCTTGATCCCATTCCTGCTGTCAATAGACCACCCATGAATTAGTATAATTGGCGCTAAAAGACAACAATCCTGTTCGGCCATTTCTCAAGAAGGGATTAAATGCTTTAATTATTTGCATGATAAAGTTATCTCCTAGGCCAGGTAAGTATATTTCAACCTTTTTCCCCCCTTTTCTTTTTCTTAAGTGTCCATTGTCCCTCTTTTTACAAAAGAAGAGAATCTTTATCAGAGGAAGCCAAAGATTCTTAGCTTCGCATTGCAGCTACGCATTCCTACATTTCATGACAGTCTGTAATTTTATGCCATCAAAGACTAGAAGAACGCGTTAAACATTCCATAACCACGTATCTGCCATAGTCTTGCAAGCTTGAAAATGCTTGTGCCATCTAACTGCTAACAAAAAAAATCTTTGAATGCTGACTCAGTGTCTGTGTAGACTCATACAGAAACGAAAATGTTTTCAAAGGGTAGAGTGCAATGAGATAATGATTTAAAGTGGTAGTCTTGATTTCCAATATGTCAATTCTTGATATGTTAATTCTGCCTGTAGTTTCAAATAATTCGCAGATTGCCTATCTTGTGTTTTATTTTAATCACTGCTTAAGATGATGCAAACAAAAAACACTTTATCTCCCCAGATTTCTCCTAAATTTCAAAGTGCATAATTATGTGTAATTATTTCCCATAGAAACATGCAACTATCTTTCCTACAGAGGCTGCAAATTTATAATGATGTTTCTATAGTCGCAAGCAGACCACTTGACTGGAAATGTCGGAAGACAAAGCATATACAAAACAGTAGTTCTTTGGTATTCATTGTTAATTGGTTCCAGGAGGCTCAATGAGTACCAAACAAATTTTTCCCATAAAGAGTAATGCAGTGAGTCACAAGGCAGCCGACACTGACAAGTTTTAGAAAAGGTTAACAGAAAAATAAAGCAAAATGTGTAGCTATTTGGACTAACAGAAGGAAGAAGACAAGAGGAAAGAGGAAACAAGCTAGCTATCAAAGGGGAACTAATCTGACCTCAGAAAATGCACATTCTTCAGGTCCAGGGATCTCTGCAGGGTAGCTAAAAAAAAAAGTTACTATGGAAATCTTAATTATGCCGTGTAAAGAGGTTCTCGCTTTTATTCACTCCAAGTCTCCTTTAGTCAAACTTATCCAATGTGTAAGAAGTTTAGCTCTATTTTTCTATGATGATGTAATCATATATATCTATCATGTCCTTCCTTAGCCACTCTTTTCCTAAGAGTTTTCCATAAATGAGAGCTGCGCTAGTCCCAAATCTTTTTATTTGCACTATTTTGCATTGTTTTAGCACAGCAATTTAAGTGACTGAAAGCAGCATAGATAACATTTTGTGTGTATGACACGCATTGTGTGAATAGATTGGGGCAGATAAGCTGCTTCCAAACTTTGACCGAGTACCTGCACAAAGGCTGAAAAAATATAGCTCACCCTTATCCTGGATATTCAAGAGAATACTCAACTTGCTTTCGTTAACCTTTGGTCTCCTCCTAGGTCTAATGGCTAAGAGGAAATAAGTTCCTGATAAGCATTTCCTTGACTGTGAAAAAAAGAAATCAAGTGGTTTTAAGATTTGATGTAAGTAGTTTTTGCCAATTAGTTTATTCCTGGTGCTGTAATGATTATTCTGCCCCTAACAGCTGCAGGGATATTAAGTTTATTGCTTTATTAAGATAAACAATGCATTGCCTTTTCTAACTTGGCCTTGGTCTTCAAAACTAAGTCTGGTTGGATTTATTTCTTGGAAAAGAGACCACCAGGAATTACCCATGCTGTAGGCTGGATTAAGAAATAATTTTTTAAAAAAATCCCCAAAGAAAGCAATTTGAGATTGCTTCAGTATTGTTTCCATGAAGTCTGCATATTTATTTAATTATTTAAAACAAATAGCTTGTAATAAACTCTGGACAGCTCCCAATCAAGTTAAAAATATATAAAATCATATCTGAAACTAAAATTTAACAGATCAAAAAATTAAAAACCACCAAGACGTGGTGTTAACTTAAACGTCTGATGGGCAAATTATCCAATCTTATATCAACATTTGGAGGAAAAGCTAGATGTTCAAAGCGACATGGAAGGCTAGGAAGACAGAGGCCTGTTGAAGATCCATAAGACAGGAGCAGCCACAGAAAAGGCTTGCTTTCTAGATCTCATTAGATGGCAAAATTTAAGGGAAGGATCCAGGACATTTACTTGTCCTACCAGGTCCTGTTTGAGGTGGTAGGACAGTTAGATGTCCTTAGGGAAAGGAAGTCCCATAGGTTACCTGACCCTGTGCCATATAGTGCTTTGAAGGTGATGACCAGAATCTTGAATTGAACCTGGAAAGAAACTGGAAAGCAATGCCGATAGCATAATGGTGTTACATGGGCAAAACTAGGAGCCCCCAATTATTGAATTATTGTTGCATTTTGAATCAGTTGAAGACCTTGAAGATGGTCTTGAAAGGCAGCCCCATGTAGAGTGCACTGCAGTAATCCAAACAGGCATACATGTACTGTATCTATGGACTTTTACTAGAGTTCAATTCAAAGGAATCTTTATTTTTCCCTCTCCAGTTTGACATCCCATTCTGTGGAGATTATGATGTGGAAGTGTCAGGCGCAAAAGATCACGTAAAGTTCCAGTTAAATGATTTATTACTAATCATATCTATGCACAGTAACCTGGTCAACAAATTGTTAGCACTATCTTAGAGCTGGATAAGGTTCAATGGAATTCAAGGGGGATTGGACTTGGTCCATTTGTGACTTCATAGACTGATTCTAGACTGAATCCTCTTTTGATTCCGCCTCCTGGTTTTGCCATTCCTTCTCCAACAGGAAGTCCAGCAATCATGACTGCATTGTTTTATGCAATAATTACATATTTGAGAAATATATAAATCTAAGTTGATGTACACTGAAAATATATGCGAAGCACTTTAGAGTACAGGTAGTCCTCGATTCACTACTGTATGATTAACAATGGCTCAAAGTTACAATGGCTTCAGAAAAAAATGACACATGACCTATAGTGGCACTTAACAGTTGCACCACTCCTGCAGTCATATCAAACAACCATTTGCACCACCTTGTGGTCACATGATCACAACTCAGGCTCTTGACAATCGTTTCATATTTATGTCTGGTTGCAGCATCCTGTATTCACATGACCATGATTTGCAATCTTTGTCATTTCCAGCAAAATACACCTATCTGGGAAGCTGGATTTGTTTAATGACTCTGTGATTCATTTAACAGCCATGATAAAAATTATTATAAAATTGATTCTGATTGGACTCACAACAGTGAAAAATTGGGATGAAAATTCTAATCCCAACTGTGGTTGTATGTTGAGAACTACCTGGAGTGTGGAATAAATGATGAATATTTAAGTATATAATTCTGCACATTTCTTTTAGTACTGTGATTCTTTTATAAATCTCTTGAAAACATCCATTAAGCTCTACTCCAGTACTAAAAACATTCATATCTCCTTTTTTTCTGATTTGCACAAAGCTTAAATCTCTCAGACAGTGTGAAGTCAAGGAAATAACACGCAGTTTAAGCTTTTCAACTTACAAGCAAACAGCTTAATAAGCAGTTACTATTTTTCCCCCAAGTATCTATAGTGAAATGCAGCAAAAGAACAAGGAAGGAGTTCACAAAATGGGGAAATGAATAATACAAAAGGAAAAAAAAAACTTTCACCACAAAACATTCCTCATAAATCATTTTATAGCAAGGATTCCACAGACTACAGTGAAATAAGCTCGCTAATGTAACTGAACCATCTTGGCAGTTGGGCAAGAACTGCACATTTTATTTTCATCCTGAAATGAATTTTGATGAATCTATTTTCTTTGTATGGACTAGTATGTTTATAATATGCATTGACTAGATTTCAATTAAGAAAAATTAGGAACAGTGGTGAAACATTCAAGGAAAAATTATGCATTTTCAGATGAAAAGCTATGCTATACCTTTTAAATATATTTTAAAATCTCTCCTTTATTGCTTTACAAATAATTCAAGATGGCAAACATATCTAATACTCCTTCCTCCTCATATTTCCCCACAACAACAACCCTTTTATTAATCCCCAGATTGAACTCTGACACTGGGCAGTGTTAGCCTGCATTACTGCATTCTAATCACTGCGCCATCCTGGCTGAAATTTACTATTAATTTCAGCATTCTATGACATTAAAATTTTCAGTTTGCCAACACTTTTACAGACATCCATAAGCCGCACCTTATGGGACACCTGTTGTATATTTCATTCATTTCTCTTACTTCCACTGTGAACAACATAATTGGACCCAGATTAATTGATTGTGAAATTTACCATTGTCCTATCCTGTCCTGTCCTTTCCTGTCCTTTTCCTTTCCCTTTCCTTCCCTCTCCTTTTTTGGTACCTCCTAATCAGGAGTCAATTCCTGGCAACTGCCTGGACATGCTCCTGAAGTTTTTTTGGCAAGGTTTCAAAATTAACTTATGGACAATTAATTATACAACTAAAAAATTAAATAGGTGCAGTACAAGGTTGAATAGTCTTTATTGGTTTCAATGGTATATTATACCCAGTATTGATTGCATTTCAATGTTGGGTGGGTTTTTCGACAATGTTGAATAATTTCTGGGTCAAGGCTGGACCAGGTGCTTTGCAGAAGACTTACAGCTGGATCTGGAATAGCTGGCATTGGATGAGACTGTTCCTGCTGAAGGGATACGAATGGTAAAACTGATGCTTTGTCCATGCTTTTTAAGAGAGGTGTCACTGTGACAGTAGGTATTGTTAAGCTCCTCTCTGCAGAAAAGCTTGAACTGTTGAAGATTACTGGTGGCTGTTCTAAAATAAGAGGTTTTGCCTTCTTTGATCTATGGCACACTAGGAAGATACAAAGAACAATGGCAATTATAATGAATAAAGCAGCCACAGAAGAAAGGGGTACTATAATAATCAACCAGTTCCTGCTGCTCAATGTCAGAAGCCAGGTGCTTTCAGACTGTGTTTTTATTGTGGTCACAGCCCAAACAGATATTCCTCTTGTATTATCTTCATCAAACTGTGTGTCTTTCTGATGCTCCCAATGGTTTTGGTCAGGCCTGAAAGTCTGTGCTGGTACATCTGTGTGTGCACCATGCTTTGGAATAAACACATGTTCGTTTTCTGTAATGTAAGTTTCTAAAATGTCAGCAGTAGTTAAAAAAGGCACTTCTGGAGTAAACACCTGAACCAGTGAAGGATCCTGTCGCACTATGACAAAGTGGAACTCACCAATGGCAGGCTGAACATGGTCTGCTCTAAGTATAAAAGAAAAGGAATCATTTAATACATCAGTATTTGTCATATTAGCACTGGTTTCAAGGTAAATGACACCCATGTCAATGTCCCTTTTTGTGAAGAGAACTAAGTTCTTGCTTTCAACATAACTCAATGATCTCTTTGAAAGGCTTCCATGAACCGGTGACATTATGACTTCAAAATGAGGGTTGCTTTTTGTCAGGGTGGCTAACTGTGTAGCATCCAAATAACTTGGGTTGAGCTGGTAAGACATCCTGTTGGGAACAGTCACATTAAGAGCCATTTGCAAAAGAGGTTGTACTAAGATCTTCAGCACTTGTCCTGTTAGATTACTGTCTGATGAGAACACTGCAAATTCTAACGTATCACCAAAAGCAGTGAAGTCTGCCATACAGTACAACAATCTTGCTGCATATAAATCTCTCTGGTGAAATGTAGTCACCTGTTCATTCCCAATCAGAAGATTCCCATATCTAAAAGGCTTTGTGACTTCAAACCTGATTTCAGGGTTCTTCCCATTTGTTACGGCCGAAAGGTGGACATTTGTAACAGCAACTCTGTCCTGTCCCTGGAGAAGAACCACTTCTGTTAAGTTAATCAATGTGATGGACACCGGTATCACATCAAGCTGGAAGAGTTTATACTGTGGACGGTGCTGCCCATCGGTCACACTAAAATAGAAAACCCCTGAGAAAGGGCTCCCATCTTGTACAAACCAAACGTTGCCATCATTAATATCAGCTTGTGTGAAATTTTTGATAGACTCATTCAAACGAGTCCACAGTGCTAAATGTCCATTTTGGGGATCAGTTATAATGGTATATTTGATCTCTTCTGGTGAGTTATCCAAATCGTCAACATTTAGGTTATCTGGTCCCAGAACTTTTCGATCTCCTTGCAAAACATTCAAACACAGCAGTTTTGACTGTAGTTTTGGAACCTGGTCATTCACTGGTACAACAGTAATATTAAATGCCTCTTCTAAAACATCAATATTGGGTTTCACGGTAGACTTGCTTTTCTCGTTTAGCCACACAGCAAAGATAAAGTGATCAGTGAGTGATTCAGAGTCATCATGAACATAGGTAATTCCAAATTTGTTAATGATATACTGGGAGAAATGGGGTTTGTCTCTAGTAATATTTCGTTCTCCCACAACAATTCTGCCATGTTGAGGCAATGCTATGACTTCATACCACACTTCAAATGAAGAACGCTGTGTCTGGGGTAATTTAGAGAGTAGGTTTGAGCCATCCAGCTTAGTGTTGTCAATTAGAACTTTGCCACCTTCCTGGACAACAGCACCTGCAAACGAAAAAAAACCCTTTCAATAGAAAATTTGGAGACTGAATATTAAACATAATATTGTGTTGCGACATCAAGCAATCCAACTGGGCAAGGTCATCCACTGGTTACTTGTGAGTAATTCCAGTGGACAGAAAACATTACAATGCAATTTTTTTCTGAGTAAGAGCAGAACTAGTTCTGACAAATGTTGGAAAATTACCATTTGAATAGAAGAAAAAAAGCAGCTATGTTTTGCAACTGGCACAGAAGAATCAAGGAACACATGCAAAGACAGTCTTCTGATTGGTAGACAAATCTTACAATTAAAGCAGCCCTTTTCCTTCCCATTGCAGAAGAAAAGCAAATTGGGTAAATGAAAATGGGGATGCAAATGGTGGCATTTCAGTGCCAGCTGGACTATTTAAAATATACTAAGCTGGGTTGGCTCCAGAACTGGCAATCTTTTTCACCCCTGCAGACCAGGTAATGCATATTCCAGGAGACAGGTCTAAGCTATCATAGTTCCATTCTACAAACAAGGTAGGAAATGCATGCAGGACGTGGCTTTAGGAATTCTTAATAGGAGCTCTAATTTGGGTTAAGTAAAGGAGAAGAGGGGGACATTCAGAATAGAAGAGTCACCATCCTTCTGAGCCGTAACTCTCCAGCCCCACCCATAAAATGCCTTGGGAATTTTGTCCTAGAGTTGTTGTTTTTTCTGAAAATTCCCCTGCAGGGTCCAGCTCATTTTCAGTCTCACTCTTTCTTTTCCAGCTTTGTGCTTTGAAACTGTATCCCACTGGGTTGGAAAGAATTGAAAGATGAGAAAACTGGCCTCCACACTGTATTGAGTTGCCAAATATTGTAAATTGAACTTTTTAAGGAACCTGTTTAGAAAAAACAGGATTGGGAGAATAAGTGTTTTGGCAGTAGAATGTTGGAGCTCAAGAATATCTCAATCCCTTTCTGATTAAGTAGCCTGCAAGGGGCAATTTGCATAGTTATTTGTGCAGTTAAAATCAGTTTGAATTCTATTTAAAAAGCTATAAAAATTGGGTAATCCTCAATGGGTTGTTATTAATACATTGCATGAAAATACATTAAGCCAATTTGACGGAACATCTATGCATACTATTCAATCAAATCCCAATCTCCAAAGGTATTGAGCCAAATGGTGTATTGCCTCCTACTCTATTTAATTTTTTTTAATAAATGGCATAGTAGCTTTTTAATTAGAATGCCATGCCTTTAAGTTATCTCATAAGCTGCAGACCATTTAGTTTTAGGATAGTAAAGGACATATTGAAGAAAGTACATGTTCTCTAGCCTGGTAATAAAGCTTCTACAGTGAGGGAAGCCAGAGCAAAAAAAAACAAAAGAGAACTCCATTTACCAAAAATAGTGCAGGAGACATTAATCCCAGAGATTTGACAAATCTCAAGGAAGCAACTTCCAGCAAGCTTCTGACCTGAAGCTTCGTTTAGATGACAAAGTATATTATTATTTTGCTTTTATAAAATAGATTCTGTTTTCATTAATGTTTCCTGTCCAGCATCTGAATGATAGGGAAGGCTAGCAATATTGTTTAAAAAAAAACTAAGAAAGAAACATATATATTATATAAACGGAATTCAAATGAAACAGATAAAATAGTTTATATCTTTGGGGAATTACATTTTATTCTTTTTATTCTTTTAGATCTAGTATAGAAAAAAAACACTAAAAACTCATCAAATGTTTTTGATTCCCTTATGTACAATTATAAAGACTAGCATCATTTAAATGCCATTGAGTTGAGTCTAATGATGGTGACTACATGGGTAGAGTCACTCTCTCAATCTGTCTCCATTGATAATCCATAACTTTTCCAATAAAACACTATTAACCTTTTTGACCTGTCCATCAATTTTATTATAAGGATTATAGATCACCGTAAAATGTTTTTGTTTTCTTTCAAAGTCTGCCATGCGCAATGAAACAAGGATGTCATCCATTAAGGCCAGATTTCAGTTACAGATTTACAATACTTGCCTAAACTAATACTTTCCAGATTATCATTTCTAACTCTTCCAGGTGGTTTAATTTATGCTGGGGGGAAAACAGTTGAAGAAGATATGCACAAAAATGTGAGCCCTCTTCTCAGCTTTTGAGATTTTGAGACAGTGTTAAAGTTGCTGTTAAGGATGAACACTTTGGAGAATAACTCCTTATCATCTTAGAAGATGGGTAGACAAGCTAGATTTATTATCCTCCTAGTCTCCTATGTACAGTCTGTATGTACTTTAGAACAATTCAATGTTTTTCCCTATTTGGTCTACTAAAAGGATAGCATCCTTATTATTAAGTATCTTATTATTATAATATGCTTGTCTTTCTGTTTAGAAGAAATTGAATCAGTAGGCCATATATTACTTTGATGTTTATTCTGCAACATATTAATTTATATAGCTCCTTTTTATATAAAATCCAGGAAAAAGAACATAAAAAGTATAAATTATATATCTTTTTTCAGACCAAAATATGGAAGTTGTCTATAATGTTGATGAGGTTTCTTCAAAGTATATGATTCTGAGATAATTCCATGAAGCCTACCTTGAGGTTCTTGAAAGAAGATCATATAATATGTGATTACACATAACTTACCTATGTTGGCAAGTAGCTGACTGTTCTGATTATGTGCTCTAATATCATAGGATATATTAATATGGAACACCTGCTGTCCCAGAGAAGCTGGTGGAGAAGAGACCGTAAATGTAAAATAATCTTGTGTGCTCCAATCAACTGATTGTTTGTCTGAATGCTCATAGATGATCAATCCTTTATCCACCTGTACAAAGGAAAAAATGCTGAACTTGCTGGCAGTGAAAACAGTGACAAATACATTTTTATTTAGAGATTTTGTTTAGTAAGAATGAATATTTCATACCTTAATCAAAACTTGGTGTTAAAATCGGTAAACCTGTACAAGTGTTATAGGCATCCCAGAACCATAAACATCTTAATTTTGTGGATAATTTTAAGACTGCAATCACAATTACCTTGAAACAGATTTAATCTACGTTATGCGTGCTTACACCATAAGGAAGGCTGAGTGCCAAAGAATTGAGGCCTTTGAACTATGATGCTGGAGAAGACTCCTACAAGTCCCTTGGACTGCAAGGAAACCAAATCGGTCAGTCCTAGTGGAGATCAACCCTGCTTGTCTTTAAAAGGCTAGATCCTGAAGATGAAACTCAAATCTTTGACCACTTAATGAGAAGGAAGGATTCACTGGAGAAGAGCCTAGTGCTGGGAATGACTGAGGGCAAAAGGGAACCACAGGGAATGAGGTGGCTGGATGGAGTCACTGAAGCAGTCGGCATGAGCTTAAATGGACTCCGGGGGATGGTAGAGGAAGGAAGGCCTGGAGGAATGTTGTCCATGGGGTCGCGATGGGTCGGACATGACTTCATGACTAACAACAAATGTGTGCCTACAAAGCTCAGAGATTAATTCAAAATTTCTTTAAATAATGACAATTAAAACATTTTTGCCAATTATGATCATGGTTACAGAGAGCAAAAATCTGAAAAGGAATACTTTTGAGTTTTAGGGAATGCAAAATTGGATGTGGAAAGCAGTTATTTCACTGCATCTTCAGGGAATAATTGGGATGGGTGGGTATTATTGTTGTTGTTATTGTTATTATTGCCAAAAAAAATCTTCTTTTCCAGCACCTCCTAGATCAACAACATTCAATCCAGGAAGTACTGAGAAGGGGAATAAAACAACAGCACAAATTATTATATATATGAGGTAAATAGCTGAGTGGCTTGATATCTAGGCTGCAATCTTATGCATGTACTGTACCTGAAGCTGAAAATTCTTTATTCTAAAGAATTATATTTCATATTTTATACAATACTGTATTATTCTTGTGTATTGTGCATACTAAATTGTAAACCATCTGGGGATCATTGCACCAGAGAGAGAAATATCTGCTGCTACTTAGGATCAAACAGTGAGACTTCTTCACCTCTAGGCCACCACAGTGCTCAGATTGAAGTGGTATATAAATGTTATAAAAATATCTGGGACAGCCCTGCTGGTGAATATTTAGTAAAAGCAAATATTATGTACAGACTTATTGAAATAGGTTTCATAATTAAACTTCATTTCCTATTTATAAATGTGGCTCACAACAAATACAAGTTTTATTTCTAAATCATTGGCTCACTTCTAAATCTTTCTGTACCTTTCCTAAGTTTAATAATTTATTTGTTTGTATCCCACCTTTATTATTTTTGCAAATAAGTTAAGGAGACGAACTATTCAACACATCTTCCTCCTATTTTCCCCACTACAACACCACCATGTGGTGATTAGGGCTGAGCAGGAGGGACTGGTTCAAGGTCACTCAGATGGCTTTTCAAGCATTAATCAATATTGACAGTAGCCACCAAACCCACTCCATAGTAAGGAGCAGAGGTGATATTCAGCAGGTTCTGACTAGTTCTGGAGAACCGGGAGCGGAAATTTTGAATAGTTCGGAGAACCAGCAAATACCACCTCTGACTGGCCCAGCCCCCATCTAGTCTCTGCCTCCCAAGTCCCAGCTGATTGGCTGGGTCCTCTTTTGTTGCCCTGCACAGGAGAAAAGAGCTGGAAAGCAGGTTAGTGGGGTGGGGATTTTGTAGCAACCTTCCCCCAGGAGTGGGGGGGAGAATGGAGATTTTGCAGTATCCTTCCCCTGCCACGCCCACCAAGCCATGCCCACAGATCCAGTAGTAAAAAAATTGGAATCCCACCACTGGTAAGGAAGCTTTTCATATTACTGTTTTCAACTGCTGACTATTTTGAAAGTTAAAAGAAATATCTCCAAACATTTTCATGTTCCACCTAAATATCATTCTAAAAAAGATTAAGCAATGAAGAAATATTTGTAAATGAGGCGTGCTTTCAGTTTTCTAAGTAGATGAACACTTACCATAGATTGTGTAAAACTTGAAATATCCTGTGTGTTATTTTCGGAAAATATACGGATCAGTCTTCCAAGTTTGGGGGAATTTATAATTGTAAAAGCAATTGTTCTGTTTTCTACCTCAACCGCATCATTGGTGACAGCCTTCAGATTGTGGGGTGTAATTGGTTTCCTGGAACCTGAATAATTATAATAATAGTGCAGAAGGGTAATATTGTCAATACAGTTTATGATCTTCTTTAATCTTAAACTCTGTCTGCCCTTGAGCAGTTGCATCATTCAGAAGCAGTGCAATCCTCTAAACATTCTTCTAGAGGTACCAGTATTTTCAACCAAATGTATAATTTCAAATGAGTGATCTCATAACAAAATATTATCCTATACAGAAAGCTCTTTGCACCCAAACATCTAGCATCCAGAGAGAATGAGAATATATACATACTAGCTCGGTACCATACTTCACTACAAAACTATGTGGTTGGGTTAATTTTTTAAGAGGAAAATAAGGAGAGAAAAAAAAATTATGCTTTTGCCTACCAGCATCCATCAGTATTCATCTGTCAGTGTGTGAGAGAGTTGAGGGTGGTTTGGAAACTGAAACAATATTTGCTGTGTGAGCAAGAAGGAGTAAGCAAGGAGCCCGGGCATGGCTTAGCTCAACTGTTCTGTACTAAAGCTGCTTGGTGTTGTGAAACTAAAACTGAAACTGAAAGTCCTCTCCTTGTGTTTGGCATTTGGAACAGATTTCTTTTCAGGTGGGAATGGGGAGTAGAACTCCTTAGCATCAGAGCGTGTTAATAATAAGATATGAAATGCTAATGCTCTGATGGTCATTTAGAAAAATCCTATCTTATTGAGCACCTAGAAGCCAAGAGGAACATACGTGTCAAATTTCAAATTTGTAGGCTTTACAGTTCTGGAGATTTTGTGATGACGTGTAAGTGGTATTTTGCTTTTGTAGATAGATAGATAGATAGATTATACAGCACACACAAACACACACGTGTATGTGTGTGTGTGTATGTACATACATACACACAAGCTTTCCATTCAATTCCCTCATTTATATGGCCTGGGAAACATCAAACAACCTACCAGTCTCCCTATCATGACCCCAGAGCTTCTCTGGTGCAGGTAGAACTATTTTTTGGTATTTTAGACATTAGATGTGGATGGATTAAAATTCTCTTCCAAAATAAGGCTGTTCCTCTCCATTCTCAGTGTAGATATTGACATGCTATGCAGCATGCTATTCTAATGTAGGCCTCATGCTGACAGAGGTTGTGCTCTATAATTTGAAGTGGTATAATATGTAGTTTCTGCACTTCGACCCAGCTCTTTATGAATGATCAAAACAACTCTGTTATTTTACAAATTTCAATCAGGCCAGAGCTTAAAAGAATTAGATCAACAGAAGGGTTTTTAAGCAATATTCTTACATTCTTTCACTGAATGCAAAGGGTGAAATCAAATACGATCTGAAATCAAATCACAGCACAGTTCCAAAAACCTATGAGCCATAATGCATAATTATGTTGCTGCTAACATTTACATTTGTATTTATTTGGATAAAAAGTAAATGTTCTGAACTTTATGCTCAGCAGGTAGCAATAATGGAATGGATCAAAAAGGTCACCGAGGAAACTCATCCAAGCTTGGAGAAAAGACAATAAAAACAAAGAAGGTTAAAAAAAAACCAATTTCCTAACAAGGACATTTGGAAAGAATTTTTTAAAAAAACAGCAATTATTGCATTGTCTATAAATTCTGGTTAGTTATTTTTGCTTTTATATGGAGAATGGTGGAACAGACATAACACATGTCTCCAAACAGAGGGTTCCTGAGACTCTGGCTAGGAATTGTTGCAGTGCCAGCAATAGTACTGGCTGTCTGGTTCATGTTATTTATATCTATCTATATTTACTTATTATTGGATTCCTTTATTTTACAGACTTTCGGGACCCGGTGATCAATTTGACTCTAAGAGGCATACAATGAAGCAATAAAATATTGTAATAATAACCAACAGAACTCAAATACTGTACAGGAATATTATAAAAACATGACAATTATTCTGTCTCAAATGCTGTTCAAAATTATTGTAAGTTTATAATAGTTTACAAATGTAAACGGTAAATATATCAATTTTATCTCTGGAATGAAGGAATTCCATAGGAGGGAGTTTTTGCAGAAATTGCATGACTTTGTCCTCTTCTGCTGTATTTCTTGGAGGTGGGTGTTTGAAGGTAGTCCATATAACCATATAAAGATGTTAAAGCAGCAGCTTGAATTGCACCCAGAAGTGAATTGGCTATAGTATTGATGCTAAATAGTCACCTTGAATAATTCTGGATTGCTCCATTATTTCGACTTCAATCAGATGGATTTCCTATAACAGGAGTGTCAAATTCAAGGTCCACAGGGTGCTTAGATCTGGCCCACGGAGCCAGCCTGGAAACAGCAAAGGACCAGCCCAGAGTGCCTCTTCCAGCAAAAATTAAGCTGGGGAGTGTGTGCTCCATTTTCACTGGCAGAAGGCTATCAAAAGAAACTAAAAACAAAACAAAAGGAGAAATGTTTCCCCTTTTGCATTGGAGCATGCAAGAAGGGACAGGAAAGGAGAAAGAGAAAGAGGGAAGACAAAGAAAAAGAAGGGAAGAGGGGAAGGAGATTATAATGGGAGGGAAAGAGGGTCTCAGGGAAGTCCTGCCTTAGCACTTGGCCACCACACATGCCTCCATCATTTTTATTTGTTTTTTTTGTTTTTTTGTTTTGTCAAGCATGCATCTGATAATATATTTAAGTATAAACATGATAATTAATACATGAAATAGATACGAATAAAAGGGAACATTAAGACAGGGACGGCAGGCACATTGGTGCACTTATGCATGTCCCTTAGAGACCTCTAAGGAATGGGGTGAGGTCAATAGTAGACAGTCTGAGGTTAAAGTGTTTGGGGTTAGTGGAGGAAACCACAGAGTCAGGTAGAGTATTCCAGGCATTGACCACTCTGTTGCTGAAGTTGTATTTCCTGCAATCGAGTTTGCATCTATTGTGTGCTCAAGTATTGTTGAGTGATGTTGAGAGCTGGCCATGCCCCAATGGCCACGCACCCCCCAGCCCTCTGAGGTCAAACACAACCCTGATGAGGTCCTCAATGAAATCAAGTTTGTCACCCCTGATTTATAGCATATTGTAGTAATCCAATATAAGTTAATGAGAGCATGAGTGGACTATTGTCTACAGCAGGGGTCCCCAACCAGCGGGCCGTGGACCGGTATCGGTCTGTGGAACATTTCCTACTGGGCCGCCGGTTTGCTGGGCGCCGCCATCTTGTTTGACGAGAAAGTGCTTCTGGGTGAGCTATTCCGGTTGGAAAGCGGCGTTTGGTTCCTGAAGGAATCCTCGCGCCTTCGTTTCATCGAAGTGGGGGGCTTCGAACAAAACTAAGGCGTGAAGATTCTTTCAGCACCCAAGGCAAGGCAAGCCGAGTGACCGTCCCGAAGCCATCCCGAAGCGAAGCCCATCGACAAAGGTACAAAGGAGGAGTTGAAGGTGGTTGGGAGAAGTGGGGGACGGCTGGATGGCCGGTCGCTCAGCTCGCCTTGCCTTGTCATGCATGCTGATGCTGGTACCAGGCCGTGGATCATTTTGTGATGCCAGTACCGGGCCGTGGCACAAAAAAGGTTGGGGGCCACTGGTCTACAGTACCCTAGAAATGGCGACAAGGGGAATGGCAGCCAAAAATGGTCATCTGACCAGTCTTCACTTGCTGTTCCAACAAGAGGTGCATACTTGTCAAGCCCCAGATGGACCAGACCAGAAAATCCACAGGAAGACTAGACCTATACTTTACTGAGATTGTCTATAATCTTGCAAATTTGATTGTGGTGTTCCTCCCCATCCTTCTCAGTGAATTAGGGAGATGTTGCCTGAACTGCTTCCAAATATTTCCTGGGTCACAAATAATGTTTCAACCCTCTTTGTCCAGGAAATGGCTCTTGATTATTTCTTTTTTCAAAACCATCTCCCTTACTTTCTATAACACCAGAGTTTTATCAGGGAGAATAAACCTATCAAGAGTTAAAGTTGATATTGTTCCAAATTTAACTGGCTTCTGAATCAGAAGCCATTCTGTCTTGCTTGGGTTAAATCACAACCTGTTGCTTCCCAGTCCGATCCTTACAGCCTCCAGACATCAGGCCAAGATTTCCATCACTTCTCTCAATTGGTGTAATGTAGAGTGTATCTATTTACCTATCATCTTATATCTCAACACACTGAATGACCTTCAACGGCAGGTTTACACAGATGAAAATCAAACCTTATTATAGCTCTTATTATAGTATCCTAAAGTTCTACTTTTCTTTACAGTTGGAACCAACTGCTATGAAATAAAGCCAGCAAAGTCCACGGTTTTTGTTATCAACATTACTTCTGTCTCATCTGGTTTTAATTTGAGCTTGTTCTCTCTCATCCAGCCCATTACTGACATTAAGCAATATTCAAGGGTTCTAGTTATTTAGACAGCTAAATCATAAACATTCTGTGACTTTGGGCTCACTTTCTCTTAATTTAATATCATAAACATGTTATGAGACTAAAAGGAAGGAAATCACACATGCCAGCTTGAAGATAAGCAGCCAATAATAAACAAATTGTAAGGGAGAGGTCAGAAGACTATGTATGACAGAATGTTTTCATGTTTTAAAACAATCTTTAAAAGATACCAGTTTTCCTTAGTTCTCGATTATGAGTATCAACTTTGGGGGAAATGTTGGCATAAGGGAGCAAGACACAGCCTTTAAAAATGTACCAGGCCTAGCTTGCTTATAATTATTTTCACTTCCTATGAATATTCTTATAAAAGACCAAATGTCAAAATGAGGATTAAAAGCATTAAGCCACATGTCATATATGAATCACAAATTGCAATTTGCCACTGAAATTGCTAAACATGTTTTTCTACCACATCTGTACTGCTGAAATAGTTTCCTAACAGTTTTAATCAAGAAACCATATAAAATAGGTTCACGTAATTTTAAAAAGTAAATACTGCCTAATCCTGATTTAGTTGGACATAAATACATTTTGGCATTGTTTCTTTTTCAAAAAGAATAAATTAAATATTGACTAATCATCTTATTGTTTATCTTAGTTTATTCCAAATAAATCAAGAATATAAAGCCTTACCTGGAAAAATTTCTAATCTGTTATTATTTTCAAGGCGAATAACCAAATTTCGAGCTGTGATACTAAATATCTGGCGAGGTGCAAAGTTTATACCATCTGTAACTTGAAAACTGAAACCTCCAGACATTGATCCTAGAGAAAAGCAGGGATAGAGTGGTGCAGTGGTTAGAGTGCAGTACTGCAGGCTACTTCTGCTGACTGCCGGCAGACTGCAATTTGGCAGTTCAAATCTCACCAGGCTCAAGGATGACTCAGCCTACCATTCTTATGAGGTTGGTAAAAATGAGGGCCCAAATTGCTGGGGACAGTATGCTGACTCGGTAAACCGCTTAGAGAGAGGCCTGTGAAGCACTGTGAAGCGGTATATAAGAAGTGCTATTGCTATATAGTCATAAACAACAGCAATAATAATAATAATTTAAAAACATGTAGAAATTAGCTTGCAACAAATAAATACATTTAATTAAATTTAAATCAAGAATGATTTTTTAAATTATTTAAATCAGAATGATTAGATCTTCAATGCAGTCTTTTTGTACTGATAACCAACTTTGGGTCAAGAAATTATTTCTGAAAGTAGGTCAAAATAAACATTGTTCCTGTTGAACAGGAATATTTTCAATCAATACATTATGGTATCTGTATGCATTGGCCAAACCTACAACTGGCTGCTTGTTGTGATTAGTAATTAAGATGATTTTGGTTCAGTATTTGAATTTGACTGCATTTCTTTCTTGCATTAAAACAATGTTTCAGGGAGCCAGATAAATCCCATGAAAAAGTAATAAACAAAAAAACACTGGCATCTGGAAACTGTGGCTTGATTTGCATGGCTGCAGTTTGCCAAACTGTGGTTCACCGCTTGCGCTTCTTATTCATCAGAATTATTCTTCTAGAATTGCTATGTATCCTTGCATGCCTATGTGTTTCTGCACATGCAAATATTGCTCAGGGAAAAATATATACTAGTATTAGCCATAGATCTTACTTGTACAGTAATCACTTCATTTCATTTGCATTTTAGTAGAAAGAAAAATGCTTATGCATATTTCTTATCTTGGTGTTTATCTGTCTTGCTCCTGAGTTTCTGGTATGGACTTTCGTCTATTTGTTTTATTGAGTGGGGTAGGAAAATATGTAGGAAAAATTTCAGACCATATTAAATCATTTGATATTCTCTGAATTAATGAATATGAATTTCTGTTAAAACAGCTTTCTTCCTATCGCATCCACAAAGAAAACCAGTCATGGGTATAAGAGCAATGGTATGCAACGGAAATAAACTTTATTTGCATGCTTTTATGTTTCTGCTCCTACTCAAAGTGCAATCCAAACCAAAGCTCTACTTTCATAAAGTTTTATGAAGTTTGCTTTCTGAATATAAAATATAAAAGGATTCTCCTTGCAGCTAATATATTATATACTAAGTCATGGAATTACCACAAATGCCATTCAATTCTAGCTCTATGTAACTTATTTATTAAAGATCCCAGAAGTATAAAATATGTAGTTCTCCTATTGGATTTGACTCTTAACTAGGCTATTTTTAATAGAAGCAAAAAAATAATTAACTCTAGCATGAAATTTCATCAACAGTGCAAAATACCTGTATGGACGAATACCACCTGTCCTTCTTCAATATGAGCTTGGGTAAAATTAAGGATATTCTTGTTTGGAGAAGACTTGAGTGCCAAATGGCCATTATTGGGAGGAGAAACAGAATACAATAATTCTGCTGGAGAAGAATCTTTATCTTCTGCCAAGAGTTCATTCGTTGTTATTTCAGTGACTGAACCTACCCACACCTTAAAGAAAAAGAAGCAAAAAGAACTGTTACTCAGATTCTGGCTTTGTTGTTAAAATATATAGTCTTGTAAACAAAGCTGGTTGAAAAAGTAGCTGAGCTTTGCTGATATATCTTTTTTAATAACTTTTATTATAAAAGTTTTTCAAAATAATTAAAAACAGTACCAATTTTAAATTAAAGATGAAAGCTTGAACGGGAAGGGAAGGAAAAGGAAAGGAAAGGAATTGAATTCTTTTCTGATATATTTCTTGAGGATTTCCTATAAATTAGGATACACAACATGGGGTCCAGTAGAAGTTTTGTACTATTAAAGCAACTTGCTGACTCTAGGTCTGTGATGGCGAACCTATGGCACATGTGCCGGAAGTGGCACACAGAGCCATTTTTGCCAACACACGAGCCGTTGCCCCAGCTCAGTTCCACTGCGCATGTGCACATGCCTCCCACCAGCCAGCTGATTTTTGGGTATCTGCCGTGTATGCACAGGGGCGGGGCACATGCGAGAGGCGTGTGTTCATGCGCAGAGGCAGATAGGAGCACGGGGAGTCACATGTGCATGCACAAGGGGGCAGGGAGAGCACAGAGGGGGTCATGCATGCATTGCATTATGGCTGTAGGCAAGTGTGTGCGCGTGCCCGCACTATCGGCACGCGACAACAAAAAGGTTAGCCATCACTGCTCTAGGTATTGGGAACTACGTCCAGAACTTAGAGAAAACAAGTTTCTGCCTTGTAGCTAATCAACAAGAGTTTGTTACTGTAATAACAACAATGGTATCCAACTAAATAAGATTATTAAAATAAGGCAAGCAAACAATGTCCGGACCCTTGTGTGAAAGACTTGTGAACATAGTTTAGTTCTGGCACACAGAATAAATCTCTGGTCTCAAGAGGCACCTTGTTCTTTGATGTTCAGTTTGCATCTGACTATGATTAGTACATCAGTGGAAAAATCTGACAATACTGAAACCTACCAATCCCACTGTTGCATTTAAAACTCATTTCAAAAGATTTCAACTAAATATCAAACCACATCCTGCATTAATTCATATCTAAAGAAACATGGCATGGAATTGCATAGTCTGTGAGCATACAAATATTAATGAAGATATGAGAATACCTGTCTCAATAGTATCAGTACTTCCTTGCACTTTGAAGTACAGATGGACCTATGATTAAAGAAATGGAGAAATAACTGGGATAAACTGGTGTCAGCACTTAGCTGCCTTTTGCTGACCTGGCTCAAAAGAGAGACAGACGCCAGGCTCAAAGAATTTGGAAAGGTGCCCAAAAGTCATAATATCTTGGACATCCTACTGCAACTTTCAGATAGCCACTGGATATTGTACATAGTAAGCATGCACCTGCTTGCACAAACACACACACACACACACACACACATGCAAAGTAACTTTCCCAGTCTTTAATGTTTCTGCTGTAACAGAATTCTTCCTCTGTATCAGAATTTCAAGACGATTCAACAAGGTTTCGTTCCTATGTTTATATTCCATGCTTATACTGTTTATTTACAAATTCATAAACAATTTAATTGGGTAAGATCTGAATAGGTATGCATTAAGTTATCTAAATTTCTATATTTCCTGATACTCTTCTATTCACCAAACACTGGTTTGTCAGTTGGAACAAATTTGTGAACAAAGTTAGATGACTGCTAAACACTTTTTTTACCCCTTTCCAATATGTGCTTTATGCATAAATCTAAGTCTCATATCCTCAACATCGCTTATTTGGATTCCTGAGGAGCTTAGTTTACACATAAATCTACTCACACATACAAGGTACGGGTATATATTTAAATCCATTCACACCTACAAGGTAAGGAAATATATCTAAAGCATGTTTGATTTGATTGCTTCTGATGAAAAACTGAGAAAATTAGTAAAGGAAATTTTGATTAAAAATTCTGAATGTTGGACAGTTTTTTTTTATAATGTCAAAAACAATCCAAAAGAGATTTTTGTGGGGGACAATAGAAAGATGTGGAAGAAAAACAAAGTGCAATAAACAAGAATGAAAAAATAATTACTGCAACTATGGAATGTATGAGGGATAAAATAATAATTTCCCAACAGAATAAGTAGATATGGAGTTGTGGAGATTATGTGGAATAAAGTAAAAAAATGCTTGATGACATAATAAAAAAAGCTGTAAATGAGGAAAAATCATGCACAGGTAATCCTTGACTTACAACTGTTCATTTAATGATAGTTCAAAGTTACAATGGCCTCAAAAAAGGGGATTTAAATCTTGTTCTTGCACTTATGACCATCACATCAACCCCATGGTCATGAGATTGAAATTTTGGGCATTGGCAAATGACTTGTTCAATGTGTATCTGATTGCTGTACTAGACAATTGGAAGAAATATGTGACTGTTTCACTCTACGAACAGAAAGATAGTAAGAAGGAATGCAAAAGCTACTGATGAGCATTAGTTTGTAAGTACATCTGGGAAAACGTTGGGCACAATTGTGATCAAAATGGAGGGGAAAGCCTAAAAATAAGGAGATAAATTGTAATAAAAGTAAAATTATCGCAACTGTACTGAACGTTGCTAGGTGAAGAAACATATATAGATGGTTTAAGAAGTGCAAACACTGACAGAAAAGTGATGAGTTGTATGTGGCCTTGGATGAGAAACAAAGATTTGTAGAAGAAGAAACAATGGTTATATAGAGAGAATCCTTCTGTCTACTTTGACAGTGAGAGATTGGTAAATCAGGAAAAACATAAAAGATTGCATTGCAAACAGGGTACGTAAGAAGTGCTTGTCATAAAACATGAAAAGGTAATGACCTACAAGGTCCCATCCAACTCTGTTAATCTGTTAACTTATTGCCAATTACCTTGATCATAAAAACCACTGAAAGTATTGAACCAAGGCCCTTTAGGCTGCAAATAGTAGTTTGTCTGCTCTGTGGTTACTCAGACAGAGGTGATGGGAAAGGTAACCTAGTGAGAACGATATGTCAACACTGTGGATTCCACACATATGCTTGTTCTTTAGAAAGATAACTCACATGCTAGGTTTTTATCATTTCCTTTGCCATTAAATATGTCAAATCTGAAACTGAAAAAATGTTTCACGTAATGCACATATGGAAAATGACATTTAACAAATGTTATTCTCTTATTGAATTTTTTTTTTCTTTAAGTCACATGTTACAGGATGTTGACCTTCCTAAAAACTTGTCAGTGGTTACATTTGATCTCTTACTCAGCACAAGACAGTACGGTACCCAGAAACTGAAAGCAAGCTGCAACACAAAGAGATGGAGATCCATTTAAAATCCATTTTAAGTTATTCAAAGAGCCATGGGGGAAACAAGTCATATACATATTCTAAACAAGGTTATATTATACACCAAAATATCTGCGCAATCCATCCCACAACATTCAGCAATGATTTAAGGGAAAAATTATCATGTGAGAATGATGCATTACACCCTTCCCCCATCCTCACGGAAGGCTGCTTCTAGAAGAAATGAGTCATGCCTTGGTCCCTCTGAAATCAAGATCTGAGATGACTAAATCCCAGCCGCAATGACTAACTTCAGCCCAGTCCAGGCCCTAAACATTCCGAAAACGATGGTGAGGTAAAAGGTATTCCTCCAGCCCTGAGCTTCAGTTTAAACTGATCCACTTTACACATGCTTAGAGTATTGCCTGAATCTTTCAAAATAAGCTCAAGTTATAGAGCTGTGCTCTTTTATGGATTACTGCAATATCACATACAGGTAATCCTCAACTTACAACAGTTCATTTAGCGACCATTCGAAATTACAATGGCACTGAAAAGAGTGCCTTATAACCGTTTTTCACACTTATAATCGTTGCAGCATCTCTATGGTCATGTGATTAAAATTCAGATGCTTGGCATGTGATCTCATAATTATAACGCTTGCAGCGTCATGGGGTCATGTGATCACCTTTTGCGACCTTTTGCCAAGCAAAATCAACGGGGTAGTCACATTAACAATTGGGCTACTAACTTAACTGCAGTGATTCACTTAACAAATGTGGCAAGGTCATAATATGGGGCAAAATTCACTTAACTGTCTCACTTAGCAACATAAATTTCAGGATCAATTGTGGTCGTACATTGAGAACTAGCTGTAAATGTTACTCCAGTGTTGTTTCAACAGACAAATTAAAGAGGTTCAAATTGGATTTAACAAAAAAAATATTACCATCTTCAGAAGCTGATAATAAAATAAAAGTAAAAAAAAAATGTGTGTGCATACCAGAAAACTTTACATATTGAATCCTTACAAATAAAATCAGAGCTTACTTTGCCAACAGAAGATCTCAGGAAGCAGCTTGGAAAAGAAAAAAATGATTTACCATCACTGAAATGCTCAAAATATTCACACTGTATGCTATCCTATCTTCATAATGTGTTATCTGTTTAAGAATACATTTTATTTTCATTTATCCTAATTTTGTCTTGCATATTCTCTATTACTTTATGATTTTCCTTGATAAGATTTGAGAACACCAAATATTTGGCCTAGATGCATACCCACTTTTTATTTAGCTTTTCCATTTCATACTTTCATTTTGAATTGTTAATATTAGCAAATCCACAGCTCTGAGATTTTTCCCCCTTTATGCATGTTTCTAAGGATCACACTCTGATCTTCATTACTAAAATGAACATAATGCTTAATAATGTTTTTGATAAATGGGGAAACGTCCATATAATTGAAATGGATCTCCCCCTTCTGGTTACACTGCAGTACTTGTGCTAAAAATCATGCCCTCTAAAAATACTACTACTTTTGCTCATTTTTAAAATTTGGGCTAAAGGAGGATCTTTACTCAGAAAATAAGAGATAACTAATGTTAGTATATCTGTGACTAAAAGACATTGGATAGGTATCTCCTAAACAATTTAATGCCTAAGGATATTTTTGGAAAAGTAACTTCAAAATACCTACCCATCAGGTAAATAGATATAAAAAGAAAAAGTCAATAAGAATTTGTTTCACACACCAATGGACTAGTTAATCCTGTAACCCATGAAAAGGAACTTAATGACTATTAATATTGTCCTCTATCAGTCCCAACTAGTCTGGACAAAGATAATGTGGCTTGGCTGAGGCATAGTTACTTCAAGCTATCAGAAAGCAGTCGATACATTTTGGCAAGAATTCCAGAGGAAACCTATTCACAATGGATTACTCCTATGGCAATCAGTAGGAAAAGAGAGCAATGGGAAAAAGAATAAAGAAAGTAATGCTAAGGACTTTAATTTAAATTTAAATTTTAAAGGGGGGAGGGGGAGAAGAACATTTATCTAATAATCGATGTACAATTTTAGTTACTGAAGTGTATGTATAGGTAATGTGAAGATGACATTAACAATGTGAAAATCTGGTCCCATTCCATTTGTACCTTCTCATTCAGAACTCATTCAAGGAGACTATTTGATTGAAGTTATTTGCAAATGTTGGAAAGTTCCAAATAGGCTCAGAATTGTATGCACCTGTTGTTGTTTTTAAAAGAGGTAACGAACACTCCAATGCTGGAGACCTTCAAGAAAAGATTGGACAACCATTTGTTCAGGATGCAATAAGAGCTCCTGCCTTGGGCAAAAAATTGGGCAAGAAGACTTCCAAGGTTTTTTAGCCCTATGATTCTATGAATTAATTGATTGAATTACCAATCAAGAGACAATTCTTGAATATAATAACGGGATGTAATGTTTCCAGATACATATTACATGAAAAAATCAACTTTCAAACATTCCAATGCAGAAATGGAGAGATAATTCTGCCCCTTTGCAATGTATTTGTTCAAATTAATTATTTTTCATCATTTAATCCTGTTATTAACTTATTTTAAACAAGATCAGCTATATGCTGGCAATAGCAGCACAGAATTGGGATGTGAGCATTAAAAATAAATCAAGGACACAATGAAAATGCATTACTGTCTGCCTTGTCTTTTTCGCTGTCCCTTGGATTTCTTTTAAATTCAACAGTAGTAAAAGTGAAAACTGTCCAGATGTTTTAAACATTGGTATAACCTCTTGAGAGAGCCAATTTGGTGTAGTGGCATCAGGATAGGAAACAGAATACAGTCTAGTATACCATAGGCACAAATCCATCTGGGTAACCTTGGGTCAGTCACATTCTCTCTGCCCTAGGAAGGAGGCAATGGCAAAACCACTTCTGAAAAAACTTGCCAAGAAAACCGCAGGGACTTCTCCAGATAGTCTCTTAGATTTGGGCATAATTGAATGGGAAAAAATATAACCTGGAACAGCAGTTCTCAAAATGTGATCTGTGGATCCTTTGGAGTCCCTGAGTACCTTTCAAGGGGTCTACAAAATTCAAATATTTTAAAATTTCTCAGTTTCCATTTCCAATATAGTTAAGATTGATAGATGTAAAGCAAAGTTCTATGAATTTAAAGTAATTTCACTTGTTTTCTGATAAATTTAGTCAATACCACTCCAAGAAAGTAACCATTTGCAATTCACCCATATTACGGTGGCTCAACTATAATCCAGATTAACTCTTCCTATTAAGAATGTTTAGAATACCTTCTTCTAGGACTTGGAAATCCTCAATCATTTTTAAGAAGTCCTGAGATCAAAATGTTTAAGAACTACTGTTCTAGATAATCAATGGCTATTCAACCCAGAGACAAGTGCTATTTTTCAAATATATATATGAGATACTTCTAATAATGTGTTGATTACCTTTGTTTTTCTATTTGCACTTCACCTGTTACAAACAGAAGACCATCATGTACTGTATAACCAGTTAAACATTTAGATGTTGAATTCCTCAGAACATACCCGGAGTGGTATATTTCTCTTTATAATGGGAGCTTCATCATTTATTGGTGTAATTGTTACAAATATGATCTGAGGCAAGCTTTGCTTCCATAGTTGTGTGCAGTTGGCAACCATGGTAAAATTGTCAAGTAGCTGTTCACTGTCATCATGAACATAGAAGACCAAACCATGTTCTACCTAAAACAGGAGAGTCACAAAATTTAAAATGCATCCACTTTAAAAATTAAACAACAAGCATGTAATCACTCCAGTTGTTGAACTAGCGCTACTTAATCTAAGCACATTATTTTTCTTTTTGAATTACCTGCTATATTACTTTAGTTTAGTTTAGTTTACTTTATTGTCATTGCACAATAAAGTAACAATGAAATTAAATGCCATCTTCAGTATACATTATGACTGAAAATAAACATAAACACACGTCCTTCACATTCTATACATTGAATTGGAAACCCCTGATATTGCATTAATATTCACTATACAGTAGAATTCAAAAGAGCTACTGCCTTGGGATAGAAGCTGTTTTTCAGTCTATTTGTCCTTGTTTTTATTATCCTGTACCATCTGCCAGATGGTAGGAATTCAAGAAAAGGATACCCAAGATGAGGTGGGAATGTTTTGAACTTTCTTAAGGCAGTGGGCGCTATAAAGCTCTTCCAAAGAGGGGAGAAAGCAACCAATGATCTTCTGGGCAATGACGTTAACCCTCTGGAGTGCTGTCCTATCTGCCACTGTCCAATTGGCAAAAGTGGGGACTTATATACAATAGTGGGGACTGTACATTCTCTAAAAATAGGGAGGTTCTTGAAGCCTGAAGTCCAAAAATAGGAAAGCTCAAGGTTTAATTGTTCTATGATATATGATTTCAAAATCTAATTATAAAGTTAAAACCAGAAATGTACTTAGAATAACTTTACCTGTTTTCTGGTAAATTTAGTCAATGCCATTCCCCAAAAATGAGAGTTTGCAATTCGTCCATGCTTTGGTGGCTCAACTAGACTGAAGTCACAATTAACTACTGCAAAGTGACTATTAGAAATTTTTAGAATATCTTCTTCAAGGACTTTTGAACCTCCTTCAGCAACTGTGAAGTTTTGTACTTCTAGTGGGATCAGCTTTGGAAGGATGTCCACAGTCACTTCTATTCCACTGACTGTCTGGATGCCATTGGTCACATCTAAGGAAAAGTGGTCTTGGAGTTGGTTGGAGATGGTCTGTATGTACTGAATAATACCATCATTGATGTCTTGTTGAGTAAAAGACAAAATTGGATTTTCTTCTGCTGCAAGGTAGTTTTTGTCTGATATAAACTTCCAAAGATAGCCATAGACTGGAGATGATCTTACTTTGAATTCTATCTCTGAGGGCGAGCTGTTTTCATGCACAGCCTTAAAAATAATAATAAGACCAGATCATTAAGGACATAAAGATGAGTGCTGTTTTTCTAAATATGACTTTTTATATTTAATCATTAATAACAATAGCATTGAACATTCCGAAGGTTTAGCTATGTCCCTTCAGGTATAGATGGTCTCCAAATTCTTTCAATCTCTCTGTCTGTCTACCTATATGTCTTTTTTGCATGTCCCACCTCACATTCTATAACCACTACCAAAAATTGGCAGTATGGTTTGTCATTTTGAGATGGGAAGCATACAAAACCTTTACTATTAAATAAGGGTTTAAAAAGAAATAAGTTTAAAAGATTTCTTGGTGGTCTCTGAGTTTGCTTACAAATATTTCATTACCCAACTAGGTAATATGATCAGTGTTAAGTGAGTGTGGAGTTTGCCATTTATTTCCACGTTAGAAGTTGCTTGATTAAAGCATTGTTTTCTGCCTGATTGTTTGATCACAGATTAATGATTTGAATATTATTAATCACACATATAAATATATTTATATACTTCTCCTTAGATTGAAGAATCTCAAAAATAGCTTTCAATAACATCAGCAATAAAGTAAATAATAAATAATAAATTAAACAATATAATATAATTTCAGTAAAGTAAAACATATTCATTAAAAAAAGTTAAGGAAAAGAAAATACACAGATGCTCTTCCAATATTCAGAGTTGGAAGGCTCAAATGAAGTAATTTACTGAAATATTTTACTGAAATCAAGGAAACACAATATAAAAAATATTTAAAATATTTGCTATAGATTACTACAGTAGATAACTTCCTCTTACCAGCAAGTTTCCATTACTAATTTGAACAGGTTTTCCTTCTTCAACCAAAAGGCTGTGGTTATGTAGGATCACTGGTGGACGCTGATGACTTTCCAAATATATCTGAATCTTCATTTCAGCATCCAAGCGGAAGCCTTTAGCATAAACAGTGAAGTTCAATGTGTCAATCAAATTATTGCTATCATCATGTCTGTAAGTCACGAGCTCCATTTTGAGATCATGCTGAGTAAAAGTGGTCACTGCTAAATTATTAACAAAGATTTGTCCGTAATTTGGGGAGAAAAATATCTCAAATCTAATTTCATAATCACTTCTAATATCTTGATTTGTGGTAGCGCTTAAGTTAGTGGTGGTAATCACTGCTTCTTTTCCTTTCTGGATCAATAATCCTGTATTGTTTGCTAGAAGGACATATGGTTCAGAAGCACTTACTTCTAGCAAAGATGATGTATAATGTTTCCCATCAGTTACAAAAAGCACAAAACGACCATAACTTGCACCTCGATGAACAAAGAGGACTTGCTTTTGTATAAGGTCCTCTTGCTTGAACTGATAGAATCTAGATGATGTTTCATTGACAAGAACCAAGTCTCCATTAGGAATTCCACGCCTGGTGTATAACAACTGATTATCATCAAAATCCGTATCAGGATCGTGATAGCAAAGATCATCCAAAGTCAACAGTTTTCTTCCATTCTGAACAATGTGGAATACCTTATCCACTACTCGTACTGGTTTTTCATCATTCTTCAGGTGGATAGAAATATTAAATTTGATCTCTACTGATAATGGGTACTCTGTTTCCAAATCTTCTTCTCCAAATTTTATGGCAGTTGCAGTGATATGAATTTCATCACACTGTGTCTCTGAGTCATCATGTATATACATAAGACGTTCTCCATATATATCCTGATTAGTGAAACTACTAAGATTGTTGTTACTTTCTGGGGAATCAGAAAAATTAATAAGCATTAATTTCCCATGTTGAGGACTTTTTGTAACCTTATACTCAAAAGTCGTATTACTGAAGGTGTGCACAAACAATTCTGATTTTGTTATCAGTGATCCTTCACCTTCGGTAACAGTAAGACCATTGTTTATCAAAATAATGTTTTGTGGGTTTGTTTTGATCTTGATTTTGAAATCATAAATATTTGATACCACATATTGGGTACTAATGAAGAATCGAAATGAATCGAGACTTTCTTCATGGGATTTCCTGTATAATTGATACTCTACTCTACAATCAGAAATATTCTGTTGGCTGAAGCTGGAATTTATTTGCAGTGGGACATTATCAAGCAGAATTCTTCCTTTCTCAGGTAAGGATTGCAGCTGGTAAAAAAATTCATTTTCTGACAAGTCTATCTGTGGAATCACCACAAGAAGATTATTAGAATTAAGATACTCTCTATCCGATTTATTAATAACTAATGGTGCATATTTTAGTAAATTATAAGTCAACCATTTTACTCTAACAGCAAACAGAAACTCTTGGCTTATATTACTACCGATGATAATTTTAAACTTAAAATGTTCGTGGACATTATCTTGCTGAATTGTTTTGAAGGTAGAAAGATACCTCACACGACCACGTTCAATGGATCGTTGAGAAAAAGAATTTGCTTTTTTCCATTCTCGATTAGTATGCCTCCTTTGAATTTCTCCAAAAAAGGGTTCTTCTGTGATTTCATATCTTATCTCCAGCTCTTGTTGAAAAGCATTTATTTCTGTGGCCAAATGGCTAAGTGTTATCAACACTGGGGTGCCTTGTAACACATCAATTCCCGTGTTGTTGACTAATTTATAATCCAGGGGTACGGCCATGACACGCAACACAACTGTGTTGCTGACTTTCTCCCCATCGCTTGCTCGCAGAACAATCCTGGAATTCTGAACTCCAGTATGGACAAAGAAAATGTTACCATGTTGTAAATCCTCATAGGAAAAGGTAGTAATTGTTTTCCCAGGAGTCTTGGAATTTTCTAGAAAACCCACATCTGCATTTGAATTTCCAAGGGCCGTAATACTAAGATCTGCAGCACTTGTGTCGTTGTCCACAATATTTACCAAATCTATGCTCAGGCATTTCTTGGAGTGTTCTAAGAGAAGAAGTAAGTTTCCATTTGGAAATATGAGTTCTGGAGCATCATTTACTGATCTCACTGTAATAGTAAACATATATTCATCATTTCCTTCGAGATACAGAGGCATCTTCCTTTTACTGCTTGTAAAAACAGAGAAAGTGAAATAATCATAGTTTTCTTCAGAACCATTGTGAATGTATAAAACTTTGCCTTGCCACAAATCTAGCATACTAAATGTGAAGTCTTGCTTTGACACAACATTCAACCTCAACTGGCCGTAAGAAGGGGGTTGTTTAATTCTAAAAAAAATTTGTGACTGACGAATCCCCAGTGCTTTGAAGTCCACACTAACTTTAATGTGCTTAGATCCAAGAAATGTTTGCCCACCTTCTGACACAATCAAGTCGTTGACAAACAAAAAATGGTCATGGCTTTCTTTCCTAAGCAGTTTAGGAGCAACAGTACCAACAACAGAAATGGGAGAGGCTGTTTTCATAGCCTGCTTTTCTGGTGCAAAATTAGGTGTTGTGCATCCTACTGAAATATCCTTAGTCACTAGAACATTTTTCAAGGAATATTTTTGGGGACCAATTACCAAATCTTTCAAGCAGCCTCTGAAAGAGCCGCCTTCTCTGTACCTTCCAGAAACTGAAGCTAACTCTTGCTTTAGCACTTCTGTACGGAATGCATCATTTATTCCACCAACATATAAGGCCCCTTTAAGAACAGGAAGCCTACTATGAGAAGGCAACGGAGCTTTCACAGTTTTCTTTTCTAGAGTGAGTTCAACATATTTTATGGAAAATTTTAGTCTGATAACGTGCCACTGGTTATCATTGATAGGGCTAAGAGAAGAAAGTTCAAGTCTATTTTTACCTATTCTAATGTGAGCTTTAATGAGACCATTTTCAATTTCCATTGCAACAAAGTCTCCTAGGGGACCAGAACTGTAGATCAGCAATCCCCTCTGAGCTGTAGTTTGCACTGAATACTCCAAGATGCCTCCTGCTTGGATGTTCCAAAGAGGAAACGAAACATAGGATTTGGAACTAAAAAAACTTAAGGGTTCTTCTTCCCCTGCAAAAAATTCATTGCTACAGCTCAGTGATACTTCGTGAATGTTTTTATTTCTTGCAGAAGATTTCAGGGAGGTTAAGATATCATGGTTGTTAAAGATCACATCATTAATACATCCTCGGAAATTAATTGGTGTACTGTTAAGATAGTGGACATCAAGGGTACCTCTCCCACCAATATAGAGACCATATTCAATGTTTAGTTCAAACACTAGGAAATCTGGCATTATTGCACTAGTTTGATAAGTTTTATCAATCACTAGAGTAATATTTTCTCTTTCATGATGAATTTCAAGAAGATGCCACTCTAAATCATCAAGTTGTGAGTGCAACTGGGAACAAAGGATCTGTTCATTTGTGCGAAAGTTGATCCTCACCTGTAAAAGAGAACTGAGTTTGAATCTTCCAAAGAAAACAATGAAAATATGTTCAAAACTATTCAAAATAATTGCATACACATTTCTTCAACCAAATTATTGATGAACAAAGAAAATGTAAAATATAACTCTGAATTCAGAATAAACTATTATTTTCCATTTCATCCAAACTCTAAAAAGGTGGTATAATGTTAATTCAAATGTCACCAAACCATGGTTTGTTCAATAAGTCAGATTTTTTTTTATTAATACATAATACTAAACCATTATAGCAAGGCTGATACATCAAAGTAAACCCCAAATAATAAACCAAATAGGCAGTAAGGAAAATGATCAAATCCATAATCACAGGCAATCCAGGTAGGCAATCTGTACAAAAACCACTTAGTTCAGGTGTGATTTTAGTTTGTTAAAAACCAAAATGGAACATGTATCTAACCATTAGTTAGTTAGGCCTAACTAGTGCACGGTAAATTATAATGTGAACATTAAAATTATATTAATGTGATAACATCTAAAATTACAACAAAGTGATATCTATAATTTAAATGAATTACAGTTAAATAGAAAATGTTGTGAAAAACGGACTTATTAGGGTCTGATAGATCTTCTGGGCCTCTGCACAAAACTTAGCTACATGTAAAAAAAAAAGGGCAGTTCGTGAGCAGCACCTGGGCATGGACTGAATCTGGGCAAACAGGATATCTACTAACCAATCTGGCTCAAATGTCTCTATAAAGGCAGCAATGAAGAAGAATATGTTCTGTAGTTTCCTTCTCTCTGGAATCACAAAGCAGACCTTTTCAGGCAATGATATTGTTTATATTTACCATCCAATACTGCAGAGGGCAAAGCATGACATTGGGCAAGAGAGAAAGCTGGGTGTTTCTATGTTGGCACCATTGATACTAGTACAAGAAAACAGAAGCCTTTCCAAGATCTGCTTGCTTCTCCCTATCCTTTATCCTTTGCTTCTAGATTCATTTCATCTGATCATATTCCATCTCCATCCAGAAGGAGAGTAGCCTAGGTTTAAAAAATTAGATTCAACAGCCTCTTGATCCATGTGGCTTGAAAATTATCCTGAAGGAATAATGGTGTTAGTCCTTGAAAACAGAATTTAACCAAAGGGTTATAAGAAGCTAGACACACTCTTCTTGACTCGACTTCTATCATACCTGTCTCCAGTCCTAGATATGAGTTTGAGACACATCTTTAGGGCTGTTCTAGAATTAGATTGTACCCTCTCCAAGTGAAACAAGAAACTGGGGAATCAACCAGAGTCCAACAGAAAAGTTGGGCTAACAGTTTAGTCTGAAAGAACTGAGGCACAGCTTGTACATAATACCTTCCCTTAAATCCAAAAAAGTTGAAGATAGCCTTGGCAGATCTTAGTGGAATGCACGCCTAGTCTCAAATACATGAAATCATTTGTTCTATTCTATGGTCATTGATGTTCCATAAATGGAGCTTCGGGTTTTTTTTGGCAAAAGCCATAATCTGGGTGTTCTGATGATGTTGCAGTATTAGATGAAAGTTCTCAGAGCTCTTTTAAGGCATATTCATGATCTGAAAAGAACTACAGCGTCATCTGCACATAGCAGCAAGGCAATGCTCTCATTCCCTGGTTTATGGGGCTAACATCGCAAAGTTAAACAAAATGAGGCTTGCATGAGCCATAAATATAATTAACTGTTAAAAAGAGAATGAGAGAAGGATCAGATCTAGCATAAATTACCTGTGCAAATTTTATAATCTTACCTGTATATTTCCAGAATTTAATTCCACCAAAAAATAATCTTCCTTTCCAGAAGCAAGAAAAAGCAATCCATCAGGTCTACTTGTCTGAAAACGTAATTTCAGTGATGTTTCAGACAGTGTTTCAGCAACCTTTAATTGTATGTAGCTTTCACCATAAAATGATGCTAAAAAGCAAAGAAAGTTATTGTAAATTCATGATACAAATAGTTTATCAAGTATTTGGTCACAGAGGCAATGACAGAAAACACTATCAACCATCTTGTGTCTCATATGGTGTCTCTTGTGGCCACCTGGATTGGCTCTTATACTACAGTTCAAAGCCTTGTGATTGAGATCCATTGGTTAACTGAAGAGCTCCAGGAGATGAAAAGAATCAGAAGACACACCTGAAGCACCTTTGGATGAAAACTAGAAGTGATCTGATCAATACAGATAAGTAGCAAGGATTACCTTTTAGTAATAAAAAATGGCAAAACATCAATATTTCTATGCCCTTACAGATCTGCCAATAGCCAACAGCCTTGTTTAGGAAATTCTAATCCGTGTTGAACAGGGAGGGCCCTAGGATCTACAGGATCTTTGTGAGGAATCATCTATAGGGACTGTGAGGAATTTATAGGGACTTTGTGAGGAATGTTCAGGCTGTCTGGAAGATAAAGTCACTCAGATCTGCTGAATTGGTTGCTGACTAGAAAAGGTGCCAAGGTGCCTATACCAGGCTTTGTGGTGCGATTATTGGTTTGAACCCATGGCTCCTTAAGAAGTGGACAACCAGACACCCCTGAGTCATTAAAATAGCCAGAAATGTGACTTGAAGTTGAGTCCATTCTGAAGGTTTTTCCTCTTTAAGGAAGAAGGTAGTACTCCTGCTTAATTAGATTATTGTTGGATCTCCTCAAGAGACCTTCCTTGTCCTCGTTTCTTACCTTCCTCTTTAGAGAAGACTTAGAAAAGGTGGTCAGCCTACAATTAATAAGAACCTTGGAGGATATGGATTATGTAAACCCATCTCACTCAGTTTTCAAGCCAAAATGTAGAATGGAGGCAAACGTGCTTATGTTTGTAGATTACCTGTAGCAAAGCTGGCATGGATGTGGTGCTCCTTGACCTCTTGTTAGCTTTTGATACTGCCAACCACAGGATTCTTCAGAGCTAGCTCTGGGCCTTGGAGATAGGTTTTTAAAATGGTTCTCTTCATTTCTACAGGGCCACTTTCAGTCAGGATGCCACAGAAGCCAACACTTTCTCCCTTTTTATTCAATGTCTACCTGAATCTTCTGGATGAGGACTAGCATTTTGGGGTTTAGTATTATCAGTATGGTCTCCAGGATGGGGTAGTGAGGCCATAGAAGTTTGTTTGTTTGTTTGTTTATTTTTGTCAATTGCTTACAAGATAATAGGTATAAGTAAAAACATAGTTATGAATACGTGGATACATATAAGAAAAATAAAAAAATAAAAGAAACAATAGGACAGGGACAGTAGGCACCTTGGTGCACCTATGCACGCCCCCTACAGACCTCTTAGGAAAGGGTTGAGGTCAATAGTAGACAGTCTAAAGTTAAAGTTTTTGGGGTTTGGGGAAGAAACCACAGAGTCAGGTAGAGTATTCCAGACACTGACCACTCTGTTGCTGGAGTCGTATTTCCTGCAATCAAGTTTGGTGCGATTAACCTTGAGTTTGTACCTATTGTTTGCTCTTGTGTTGTTATGGTTTCCTAGTAGTTGCAGGATTTGTAGGTTTGGATGGGAAGAAGTCATCTCTGCCTCAAACCTACAGAGACCATTTGGACATGAATCTTTAACCTTGGATGGGATAGCACATTCCCACTGAAGAGTAGTAAACAACTTGGACTCTTCCTGGATTCACAATTCTTGCTTCTTGAGTAGGAAGCAGTTGTGGTCAGGAATGCATAGCTTCATCTGATGCACTAGTCACAACATTTCT
Source organism: Pseudonaja textilis (assembly GCF_049901715.1). Lineage (NCBI taxonomy): Eukaryota > Metazoa > Chordata > Lepidosauria > Squamata > Elapidae > Pseudonaja > Pseudonaja textilis. Next base: position 232,502,165 of record NC_141991.1, on the reverse strand, counting down.
TAGATCAGGAGATCTTTCAGACTGACATTTATGCCATAACCATCTTATGGTTCAACTGCTACAACATAGTACACATGGGGCTGTCCTTGAAGACCACTCAGAAGCTTCAACTGATCCAGAATGGAACAGTGAACGCAGTGACAGAAATTCCTCAATGTGCCTATGCCACACCTCTGTTTTGTAAGCTGGGTTGCCACTTTGTTTCTGGGTGTGATTCAAAATGCTAACCATGATCTATAAAACCCTGCATAGCCCCCATAAGCAATGCTCCTCTGTCACAGTGCCTGCCTTCTGGAATGAGGTTCCTCCTGAGATCTGGCAGATAGTAAGTATTCCAGAAACCTGAAAGACCTGGCTGGAGAAAGTTAGAGCCACTATGTATGTTGCTGTTGGCCAGATTCGCCATCTTGCTCTATTATTTTTTTATCTGGATTGTACATTGTTTGTTTTTATTCTATGAGCTGCCCAGAGTCAATAGGAATCAGGTGGTGTTCGGGTCAAATAAATATTTCCCCTGCCATTTCATACTTAACTCACGACAATGTTTTCAAGAGCGGAATTTACCTCGTATGTGTGCCCATATCCCAAGTTTTAGTCCTATTCATGAGAAGTCCTATTCATATAAACTGGGCTAAATAATTACAATCATACCTGCCATGAGACCTAAACATGTTTTTCAGACCACCCCTTGAAATGCTGAAAGATAAGGAAAGGCCGCTTTTATTCTCTTTTTATTTGTATTTAACAGACATCAATCTGGCCATTAGAAATAAAAATGAAACATATAATAGAGGGTTTTTTTGTCTGAACATATACAATCAAGGATTTTTGTTCAAGTAAGGACTGTCTTTTGTTCAAGAAAACCACAACATATGGTAAGATAGCTGGTGTGGGACCACTGCAATGCCTTTTTAAATGTGAGGATGGAGACCACTTTAAAGCTTAAGAGATAAAGACAAAGCCTCAAAGTGAGGTTCAAATCCTTGTGATTTTATGGAGATATTCATGTAGCTTTCTTGATAATGTTGAAGTGTCTTGCCTGGGATGCTATTCTGACTTGCCTGTTTACCCTCCCTCCAGTTAGTCTCCATCCAAATTCAACCCTGCTTAGGAGTTTTTGTTTTTGGAGTTCAAAGATAGCTAGTTGCTACTAAACAACCCGGTCACTTTAATACAGTACTAAAAGTGGAGACACAACCTAACCCCCCCAAGACTTCATACATTCTCCTCTTTAGGCTTTTTAGACTGATAAAAATATTTTGTATTCATATGGTTCAACAAAGATTTTTAAACACTATAGATCTAATCCCCACCCCCACCCGCCGAGAAGGCTGCCCATCGCTTGCATTCTGAAATAAAATAATTCTCAACCTTTTTCTGAACTTGAGCAGCAGCTTTCAGATTATGTGAGACTGTAGAAGGAATTGAACAAGAAGTTGCGGAGTTCGGTTGGCGAATCTGAAGACTTATTTATGATAATGCTTTATCTTGAAAATGGAAGAGAAATGTATCAAAACAAGATTTAGGAATGAGAAAACTCTTTGAAGTGAGAACGGAAATATGCTAAGAAAGAAAAAAAAGTATTGATCTTGTTATGAGATTAGTAAAGTATATCTTCCTATACATGTAAAATAGAGGTCATAAGCTAAACATTTCTCAATCTATGTATTGCCATTGCCCAACTACGTTCCAGCACAAGTAAAGGTTTTGTGCATACGGTTTTATCGGTTCTGAATGACATGTATTTGATGATGCCATTTTCTCAAAATGCCAAGTGTTTACTCTGGCCCAGAAGACATTGCTAATAACCCTTTTTGTATTACGTGAAGTTTTCTGAAACAGCCTCTTAAACCTTGCTAAATATAGAAGCTCTCTGGTGCTCTATTACAAAAGCTGTCAATAACGCTAAAAATGCAAAAAGAATATAGATAAATATTTGCAGAATTCAAATGCTTGCTAACCTTTCCAATGCTTGGGAAACAATCAGATGAAGTGATTGAAGTCTCACCAAGCTAAAGATTACAAATCTGAAACCACTTGTGGCTTCCAAATGCCTTTTTGTGGCCACTAAACTCTGATAGTTTGCCAGGATTTTGACGAAAAAGAAAAAACACAATTGTTTTCCAAAAACTAGGGAGAAGAGTGGAAACTCCAGCCCTAGTCATTTGTATGACATATGCCTTGCTTATTTTATTCTACTACCACTGGAGTTTTTAGCTCCTCCAAAGCTGCTAATAGCAGCTTTTGGTCATCAAAATCACAATGTTTGTAACTGTGGCTAACTGGATATACCACAATCAGTTGGGTCCACAAACACACTAAGTTGTAAAGCTTGTTTTGCAAATCACATATTGGCTTGGTGGACATGTTAATTCAACCAGCACAATATGGAGCTGTTCATAACAGACCAGAAAAAAAAAAGCTTGGGCTCATAGAAGATAGCTTGGTGAAGAAAACTTAAATGTGAGCCAACTGTGAAAATAAAGCATGCTCTACATTACGGATCAGTAAGGAATGAAACTGAAAACACTGGAAGGTTCTTACAAAGAAATGGTTGTATTCACATCTGGATTGCCATGCACATTTCTGTTGAAAACATTATTATTTTTTTAAACAAGTTTTATTGATTTTACAAACAAACAAACAAAACAAAACATCATTAAACATTAAAAACATAAAACCTCTTTCCATTGTAGATCCTTACAAGGCAGGTAACATATTGCTTTATATCACGTACTTATAATTTATCCCATTTCCATATAAACATGTAAATTCCCTTTACCAAATTCCACATTGTTTCTCTTTAATCATTATTCAATCATATTTCCTTTCTGATTTATCTGCTATCCAGTCATCAACTTTATATTTTCCTCTGGCTTGTTTATAATTATTCTCATCTAGTCTTCCTCCGAGGTTTTATTATTTAATTCTTAATTAAACACACACACATAAGACATAGACATAAAAACATAAAACTTTCTTCTAGAAAGTAACTTGGCCCCAGATTACCACTTTTTGTATGGACTTCAATTGAATTCATGCTCTTCTTATATACCATTACCCATCTTATTTACCATTCTATATCTATTATATAACTCCTCTCCACTTTTGCCTCCTCTTAATTCTGTTTTATATATTTAATCTTGCTTTAAAGAAAAATATTTTTATATCTTTAGTCCATTTCTCCATTTACATCTGTCTCATTTCCAATTTAAGAAAGAATAGTTTCCCCTGGAATCACTAATCCGAGTATGATGCCTTTCTATCATTCCCCTAAGTTAAAATTTAAAATAACACCTAAATCCCAATCAGATTCTGCTTAGTACATTCTACTATTTCAGAAACCAATACTACAATAATAAATCCATAACAATCAACACATTAATCCATTAAACTCTATATTCAAACTAATATTTTAAACATTCCCTTTAGTATTTTATTAAAACTTATTATCATTCATTATTAAACCTTTTAAAGTTATACCTTGATATTTTAGTCTTTTATTAGATCTTTAAAAGTTCTGATTATCTACTTATAATACAAATACCACTATTACAATACTCATGTGTACTTTGCAGAATCCCCTTTTTTAAAAAAAAAAATCCCATATATTACCCATTATCCCTAAAAAATTTCCTTTTCTCCATCTTGTCTTATACCTTTGTAACTTTTTCCCCCTTTTCCCTTTCCTTCTTAGCCCGCCTAAACTTTTTACCCCCTCCTCTCCAAACCTCTGCCTTCTTAATTTCCCCTTTCTGTTGCATTCCTCTTTCCTTTTGCTTTCTAGCATTCTGTTGTTTTTGCATCTTCTTTTTCTCTTTCATAAACATTTTTTTTTTTCTTAAGTCCTTCCTTTTCACTCCTCTCTTTCTCCTTTCTTTCTTAGTCACACCGTTTAGTTCATTAAAAATGGCTTCTTCTTCCTCGGCTTCTTCCAGCTGTTGTTTAATTTGCTGACACATGACAAGCGCCATATCTAGAAAACAAAGGGCTTCTCCCATAACATCTTTGCCTTCTTTCTTTATTTTTAAATATTGTTTTTTTAATTCATCAAGAGATAGAGCCATTTTGAATTGTTTCTTCTTCTCTTTCTGTATCCTCTTATTATTATTAAGCCAATCAATTATTTCCAAACTTAAAACAGTTCCCAAAAGTCCCAAAATCCCACAGTCATCAAACAGTCCAGGCAGAGTACAAGCTTCTTCTTTTTACAGTTTCTCTTCTAGGAGTGTAGTCAAATTAGGGAAAGCAGAAACGTCCAATCTGTGCTTTAAATCTTTCTTAGAATTAATTTCTATTCTCTTTATCTTCAAGGCATCTCCTCCAGCAAAATCTCAGAGTAAAGATTTGTTTTCCCAAGCCTCTCCCTTCCCACTTATAACAAAGGAGTTTAGGTTTTACCTTCTATCAAAAGGCTGGTTTCCCTTGTCCATTTGTTAATTCCATAAGGGAGGAGAGTAACTTCCCCTTTTCGTCACTTTTCTTCGCAGCTGAAAACATCAATCGGGAACATTATAGCTTCCAAGTCATTACTTTCCCAGGTGTTAAATATGTCCTTAAGGTCCCAGTTCGACCAAGAAAAAACTTTCTTTAAAAAAAAAAAACTCCTTCTCCCTCCTGCGCATTCTTTATCCAATTGCCGGCTTCTTTATGGTGGCCATAAAAGACCACCGCTGCACCGTCTTGAGAGAAGGGGGTTATTGCCAGCTGGGGGGGGGGTTGCGACGCCCCTCACCCCCGTCCGGATCCCCCCTTTCTTCAGCTGCCCCAACAGGGCAGCCTTAGCCTCCAAATCCGTCAGGATCAGAGGCACCAAGGCAGCTAGCACAGCAGGGATTGCAGAGAAGGCGAATCCCTGCTGTCACCGAAGCCGACAAACCGGAAGTCTCTGTTGAAAACATTATTATAGAGCAAGGGAAAGTGCAACAGGAACAATCAAAATGATTTTCAATGTCTTCTCTATGAAAAAAGAAGAGAGCATTTTGGCTTGGGAAAAATTGATGGAAGGAAGTATGACTGAGATATATAACCCATCTATTTAGCGACCATATGAAGTGACAATGACAATGAAAAAAGTGACTTATGACTGGTCTTCACATTTAAGGAAGGGGAACTTACCAAATTTGCAGATTATACTAAGCTGGTAGGAATAGCTAACACCCAAGAAGATAGACTCAAGATCCAGATGGATCTTGACAGACTAAAACCCTGGGCCGTATCTAACAAAATGAAATTCAATGTAGAGAAAAGTAAAGTCCTACACTTAGGCAAGAAAAACCAAAAGTACACATATAGAGTGGGTGAAACCAGGCTCGATAGCAGTAACTCTGAGAGGGATCTTGGAGTCTTAATGGACAACCAGCTAAATATGAGCCAGCAGTGTGCAGCAGCAGCCAAAAAAGCTAATGCAATCCTAAGTTGCATTAACAGAAGGATACAATCAAGATCAAGTGAGGTACTAATACCACTCTATAAACCCTTAGTAGGACCACACCTAGAATACTGCATCCAGTTTTGGTCACCACATATAAAAAGGATGTTGAGACTCTAGAGTCTAGGAAAAGTACAGAGAAGAGCAACCAGGATGATTAAGGGACGGAGACTAAAACATATGAAGAACGATTACAGGAACCGGGCATGGCTAGTCTAGTGAAGAGGACAGGGGAGACATGATAGCAGTCTTCCAATATTTGAGGGGCTGCCACAGAGAGGAAGGGGTCAACCTATTTTCTAAAGCACCTTAGGCCAGATAAGGAATAATGGATGGAAACTGAGCAAGGAGAGATTTAACCTGAAAATAAGGAGAAACTTTCTGACAGTGAGAACAATCATCCAATGGAACAGCTTGCCCTCAGAAGTTGTGGGAGTGTCATCACTTGAGACTTTCAAGAAGAGATTGGACTGCCATTTGTCAAAAATGGTGTAGGGTGCCCCGCTTGGGCAGGAGATTGGACTAGATGACCTGCAAGGTCCCTTCCAACTCTGATTATCTGTTATCTGTTAAAACCATTGCAGCATCCTCACAGTTAAGTGATCAAAATTCAGGTATCTGGCAACCAGCATGAATTTTTGCAGTGTTCTGGGATAATTTTCAACTTTTCCAGCTGGCTTCTTACAGCAAAGTCAATGGGAGAAACTGGATTTGCTTAATGACCATGTGGTTCACTTAACAACTGCAGTGATTTGCTTAACAACCATTGCAAGAAAGGTCATAAAATTGGTCACAACTCACTTAACTGCTTTGCTTAGCAACAGAAATTCTGGCCTCTATTGTGGTCATAATTGGAGGACTACCTCAGACATGAACTGGAAAAAGTAGTTCATGTAATTTTTCTCCTCTTTCTAACTACTAAAACTAGAGATAATCCATTGACACAGATAGTAAGAAATTTAGAAATTTACTCTTCACACCTAAGTACCCAGTGGCATTCATTTCAAGATGTGTGATGGCCACCAAGGTTTTAAAGAAGAGGAGAAATTCATGGAGAGAAAATCTTTCAAGGGCTATTAGTGTTAAGCCACAATGCTACTGCCCAGTTAAGGGCAGCATACCTCCAAATGCCCGTTGAAAGGAGATCCTTCCTTTTTTGTAAGTGCTCCAGAGGCAACTGGTTGGACCGGGTAAGAAACAATATACTGGATAAAGATGGATACAGGCCTGATCAAACAGAGGTCTTTTTATGTAGGCCTAGCCATTCACTCTACAGCCCACTGTTTCTTAATCTTGGCAATTTTAAGATAGGCAGACTTAAACTCCCAGAATTCCCTAGCCAGCAAGCTGGCTGGGAAATTGTAGGACTTGAAAGCCATCTATCTTAAAATTTTAAAAAGCAGATCTGGAATGTATTTAGGGATGGGAGAGAGAAGCGGCTGTCAACAGATATATACAGTGAAAAGATTTTCAGCATATTACAGGCCTGTAGTCATAAATCAGGCACAAGGTGAATAATCCAAATCCCATTAGAGTCAAGTGAAAAAAACAATTATTGATTTCCATGTTCTGGTTTGTTTGTTTCCAGATTCTTCTGATGAATTATGATTCGAAAACATGCATGCATAACATAAACACTAATTTACATTCTGCAGTTTATTTTTAAAAATGGTAATAACTTTTCTATCCTCTGCAGGCCAGTAATTTTGAGTCATGCCTTTAATATTGTAAAGTTTAAAATGGTTTAATTTAGACCAGAAATCTGTCCTTATAATGCAATTTTCCTTGAATGACAAACTCAAGTGGCCTATAAACCAGTTCACACATAGTAAACAAATATCGTATCAAACTTTTCCACAGATCTAGCAACAATCCTCGACAAGTCTTACATACATGTTACTCAGATTATTATTGTTATTGTTATTATTATATAATGCTAAGATCATCAAACAAATCAACCCAGAGTTCTCACTAGAGGCATGAATGACCAGGTTCAAATTATTCTACTTTGGAGACATTATGCAAAATCATAGCTCCCTAGAGAAGGGTCTCATGCTAGGAAATATGAAAGGAAAGAGAAGAATAAACTATCAGCACCAAGCTGGATGGACTCAGTCAAAGCAGCCATGGATGCAACCTTTGGGAGATCTGAAAGACCAAGTTAGGAATAAATTGTCACGGAAAAATTAACCAACTGTTATAAGAAGCACAGAAAAGGAATAAGAAATAGAAGCCAAAGAAATTAATGTTACCAGAAAAGAAAATATAGCTAAAACTAGTTGATATTAACACCACTCACTGTACTTCTCCACTAGAGTCGTACAGTTATTGGATTTGAAGGGGAAAAATATGTTTTTAAGCCAGCACTGGCACTCTCTTTGGGCCTTAAAGGAGTTATGTCTTTTCCTGGGTTTACATGACAGTTGGGTGGGCTCAAAAAAAAAAAATACACATTTTGTAAAGTGTTATATTGTGCTGTCCTGTTGATCTGTCTTGAGTTGCCAAGCTTGGGAAACACAGCAGAACTGAGAAGATAATAATAGCATAATCACAACCAGTTATGCTAATTGAAGCCATTGAAGCATTAAAGGCCAAGGTTTGTGGTTACTGGAAGATGACATATGCAGTAAGCCGACCTAAGCCACAATTTTTGTCTGGTTTTGTTCATCATGTTGTGTGGGTGTTGCCATTCTGATCTTCAAACAGTGATTTAGGCTCAGGAGGCTGTTTCACAGCACACATTTGCCCATAGTTAACTTATCCTGGCTTGCTCAGTTTCTTGGATTCCCACAAGCCATAAGCCAAGAATTCAGCATAGCTCATTAGAGTAAAAAACAGTTATTTTCGGGTTAAGTAAGTGGTGTGAAATGCTCTCTGGTGATTGATCCAATGCTCAGGAATGCATGCTCAGCACAACATGGAAATAAAGAATGGTTGCTGGAATTGGGTATGTCTAGTTTGATGAAAAGAACGACTAAGGGTGACATGATAGCAGTGTTCCAATATCTAGGGGGCTGCCACAAAGAAGAGGGAGTCAAGATAGTCTCCAAAACACCTGAGGGTAAGACAAGAAACAATGGGTGGAAGCTAATCAAGGACAGAAGCAACCTAGAACTAAGGAGAAATTTTCTGATAGTTAGAACAATTAATCAGTGGAACAATTTGCCTCCAGAAGTTGTGAATGCTCCAACACTGGAAGTTAAGAAGATATTGGACAACCATTTGTCTGAAATAGTATAGGGCTTCCTGCCTGAAAGAGGATTGCGCTAGAAGACCTTCAAAATGATTAGATTAGATTAAACTTTATTGTCACTTTGAACGTATACTCATCAGCGTACATTAAAATGAAATTTCGTTGCATACAATTCTCAAAGGGTCACCATCTCCAACATACACTACAAGGTTCCTTCCAACTCTGCTATTTCAGTCTACCCAGATGTGCACTCATCTGGACAGCATAATTTAATGAGTTATGCTGACATTTGTCCAAAACAGGGGTCTTCAAACTTGACAGCTTTAAGACTTGTGGACTTCAACTCCCAGAATTCCTCCTCCAGTCGTGTTAGCTCAGGTATTCTGGGAGTTGAAGTCCCCAAGCCTTAAACTTGCCATGTTTGAAGACCCTTGGTCCAAAAGAACCAGTAGGGGTTCCTTCCCCTTTTAGATTTTGTTTGGTTGAGGAATGAATCCTTGCCTACTCCGGCCCTTCGAAAGGCTTTGTTTCTACCTCTGCCTGCCTGCCTGCCTTCGCCCCTTCTCTCTCCAAGCGCTGCCGCCGGCGCACAGGTGGCGCCGTCCTGAATCCAGCCACTCACAGCCGGGCCTCAGGCGCCAACTCTGGCAGCCTGGCCCATCCTTTGCAGAGGCAGCCGGTCCAGCAAGGAAGGAGGACCGTCTCCCGGGGCCCTTGCGCGCCCAGTACTTTCTTCTTTCTCCTCCGCAGGTATCCGCTGCGCTTCCAAACGCCGCGCGCTCGCTAACCTGCCCGCCCGCAGGCGGAAGTCGAGCCATACCTGCGAGCGCCTCTCGACTCCTGGCGAGCATCAGAAGGAGCAGCAAGAAGGCTCTTGAACACCAGCCGGGGGCCATGCCGTCTTCTCCCGGGGTCGGAGGGCGAGAGCCACCGGCGGCCTAGAGTAGCAGAGGCCGCTTTCAGGGCCTGGATGGCGGGGTTCCGCCTGCCAACAACTGGTGCTCTTTGCTGGCGCGCTTGCAGTTCGGGTCAGGTTACACCGAGGGGCGAGGAAGGGGGGAAGCTAGGAGGAGAGCAGGGCGGGCTCATAGTTGTCTTCTTTCTAGCTGTTGCAGTTGCCTGTCCGAAGGCTCATTCTGACCATCTCCACCTGAGATGACACAGCAATATATTATTGATAACATTTGACAGAATTGCAGTCTGAGGCTACAGGGCAGCATGTCGTCTTCCCGGGCACACCTTCCCCTCTCTCCCAGCTCTGAAGAAGCTTCTTGGATGAGAAGCAAAATGTCTTCAAAGAAAAACCAGAAAGTCCAGTTGCCTTTTGAAAAAGCACCTTTGAGAAAACGAATGGTTGTTAAATTGAGGAGTACCTTTACATTATTCAAGTGTACCTCAAACAGTCCTTGGTCTAGATGACTAGATACTACTGTATGAGATAGGAAGCCCAACATAGCTGGAAGGCATCTAGTATAGTGAGCTGCTTTCTGTACACCTTCAGTTCCTTGAGAATATTATTGTGTATATAGGACCTCTTTAATTGGTGACCACACCCTGCAGATTATATCAGACCGCTTGGCAATGATTGAGCTTACTGGTGAATTCAGAAAATTAAAGCCACAATGCCCAGTCTAAAAAGTGTCCAGGTTGGGGAAACTGCTTAAGAATATAGTAGAGTAAGAAGTTTTATGGGAAAGAGAGATTGACACAAATTATTCCATTCCTGTTTCCTTCCAGTGAATTTCTTTTTATCAGTTCTTATGCAAATGGAAGGAAATTTCTGGGCCACTTATGACAGCATGTTTTGCCAGCTGAAACTTGTAATAAGGTTTTTTACTTAATTACAAAATGTGGAATCCGGTTGATAAAGTGTAGAGTTCTATGGAAACATTTGTTGGTATAATATCACATCTGTTTCCCAAGCTCTGTCAAAGACAGATTTCTAAGGCTTAATAAATAAATTGTACCCAGCCTTCTACTTTTAAACATTTTATGTTCATGGCAATATGATGTTGAGAGGACAGGTGACAAATGTTTCATGTATTTGCAAAATAACTGAAATATGACTTAATATGAAATATGACAAGAGATTATATTTTATCACTTTTATTCAATTGCTAGGAAGATTTTCAAATAGAGTTCCACGTAAAATACTCCCATTTTAAGAAATTTTAAGAAAGAGGGATAATCATTTTACTCATACTATCTCTAAATTACCTGAAAACCATCTATTATTCCACAGGATTTTTCCAGTCATTCAGAGCAAATTTTGCAGAAACAATGCAAAAACTATAGTATATGGAGATTATTTGAAATTGAAATTTAATGTAATTGAACTGAAATTTAATTAAAATTGTCCATTGGAAATCCCAGTGATAAAATTGGGCTTTGGTTAAAGCCCCCAGGCTCCAAGAAAGCTCTTTGGAGAAAGCTTTTTCAAAACGCAACTACCATTTTCCTCTTCCATAGCAAATTACTACTATAGACAGTCTCAACTTATGACCATAATTGAGCCCAAAATTTATGTTGCTAAGTGAGAAGTGAGTTTTGCCCCATTTTACAACTTTTCTTGCCAGATTTGTTAAGTGAATCATCGCAGTTGTTAAATTTGTAACACCATTGTTAAGTGAATCTGGTTTTCCCATTGACTTTCTTGGTCAGAAGGTTGCAAAAAGATGATCACATGATCCCAAGTCACTGCAGCCATCGTAAATGTGAGTCAGTTGTCAAACATCCAATGTATATATCACATGATCATGAGGATGCTTCAATGGTCATAATAGCAATAGCACTTAGACCTATATACTGCTTCACAATGCTTTACAGCCCTCTCTAAGCGGTTTGCCCCCAACAATTTGAGTCCTCATTTTACCCGCTTCAGAAATGGAAGGCTGAGTCAACCTTGAGCCTAGTGAGATTTGAACTGCCAAATTGCAGGCAGCCAGCAGTCAGCAGAAGTAGGCTACAGTGCTGCATTATAACCACTGGGCCACCATTGCTCATAAGTAAAAAATGGTTATAAGTCATTTTTTCAGTGCCATTGTAACTTTGAATGATCACTAAGTGAAATTTATAATCCGAGGACTACCTGTAATTAGTTTTCATAACTCACTTGCTACCTGACACTCTTCTGAGTGTAAAAAATGGTCTTATCAATAGTTGCAGAAATCTTGATATTTAGAAAAACTTCACTATGATATATATTTTCCCCATTGCATCTAGTATGCATCTATATGGATCAAAAGATAAAATACATCCAACAAAAGATGACCACTGGAGGGCAATGTAAGGCTGAGGACAAAGAGGAGATCAACTATAAAAAGCAAAAAATAGTATCTGTTAATTTTTTTGATGTTTTTATCTCTCTTTTATTATTTTTTTTACAAATAACTCAAGGTGGTAAATATATGTAATATTCTTTCATCCTCCTCTTTTCTCCACAACAACAACCCTGTTAGATGGGCTGGGCTGAGAGAAAGTGACTGGTCTAAGGTCACCCATCCTTAGCTTTCATGCCTAAGGTAGGACCAGAACACACAGTCTCTTGGTTTCTAGGCCAACCCCTTAACCATTATATCAGACTGGGTTTATTTATTAGAACAAATCCAAATTAATAGCGTGCTCTTTTAAAATCTACATTCATCCATAACAGTAGGCTTGCAATGATGAAATTTCAGTATACTGCATTGTTTATAAACACACAAACACCAATGAATGCATGTGCCGTTCTGTTCATTCTAATTTGCTGAAAGTGTATTGAAGCCTTTTTTTAAAAAAGAAATTTTAACTGATCAAATACACCAAATAATTAAAATAAAACACAAATGTCTAGTTAAATTATCTTATTATATTTATAGTGATTCACTTAACTGTGGCAAGAAAGGTCTTAAAATGGGACAAAATTTCATTTAACAAATGTTTCACTTAGCAACAGAAATTTTGGGCTCAGTTGTGGTCGTAAGTCAAGGACCACATGTATTCCTCTGTTACAATGTTTAAAGACATTAAACAATTTCCAAAAAGAATTGCAATCCATATATTTCCCCTTAAAATGATACATTTCTAAGATTATTTTCTAAAATTTCCCTATGTTCTTTTAGAGAAAATGTTGTAATATTTTTCATTTTAAATTTCCTTTTACCCTTATTTTATTACTATTATTATGCCATTGAGGTTTTACCAACTATCCACACCAGGGGACAGCAACTGGCCAACTCTGGTGATCTTAAAGGGAAGCAGATTTAACCCTGATCAGAACTGGAAAAAAAGCCAGAAGGAAATCTCAAGAATAGAAGGCAAGAGTGGGAAGTTGGGAAAACATCTTATGAAAGTCCTTTAGCAAGGTATTCCATGTTGCTATCAAGAAAACGGCATAGGCATGTCCATGGTAAACCTGAAATTTTGTCTTGTGCTTTTCCAGTTTTATCCTACAAGTTTTATCTCTGGGCCTTCCTTCTTTCACTTACATGTTCTAATCAGTAGATTTCTGCATGCAGTTCCAGATGCTAGAAGCTACCTCTAAAGCCCAATATAAAGAACTAGTTTGGTCTAATGGTCAAGGCTCCAAGCTAGAAACCAGGAGACCAGGAGCTCTAGTCTCACCTTAGGCATCCAAGCCAGCAGTTGACTTTGGACCAGTTGCTTGCTTTCTCAGCCCGACTCATCTCATAGGATTATTATTGTGGGGAAAGTAGGAAAAGGAGAGAGTATTAAGTAGGTTTTGAGTTGCTTATAAAAAATAATAAAGGTGGTATAATGAATATAGTACAAAGCCTGGTTCTCTTGTGGGCTGCCTTTGCCCAGTAATTTCTATTCAGTGTGCCCAGGGAACTGGGGAGCACCTATTGAGGTCTCCATCTACCTAAAGCAAGGGTCTCCTCCAACCTTGGCAACTTTAAGACTTGTGGGACTTCAACTCCCAGAATTCCTCAGCCAGCTAAGCTAAGCTTGGTGACTAAGCTAAGCAAGGTTGGTGACCCCTGACCTAAAGGATGGTGGGAGGGGGCTCAGTGACAGGGATTCTTTCTAGCAATTCATACACAATGCCTGCTGCCTCCGCCATTTGGCCCCCAGTCCTCATGCCTTCCACTTCACTCCATTCTCAGGGTTTGAGAACTAGGCAGGTGGGCATGAAGACAAATTTGCCATCCTACAAAAAAAGTAAACAAAAGCTGAAGAATGTTTTTTTCCTCTCTCTGTTGAAAGCAGTCGTGGCCCCAGGAAAGAGAAATATATCTTGTTCTGACAAGGACAGCTTGTCCTCAACACAGGAATTACAATGATCTGGTGAAGAGAAATCTTCCCTTTGCATAATTTTAAGGATTATTTAGGAATGGGGAAGGTTTCAACATAGAAAAATCACATCAAAAATTTTACTTAGTAGTCAAAAACAACATATTTCATAAGATATTCTTCTTGTCATTTTTTTCCTTGAGCTTTTTTTTTTCTTGTGCATCCCATTTCTACTTTAAAGTAGATAACATAGGTTAGTCATAACAAACTTTATTATTTGTTTTTTACTAGATCAATTTATATAGCTGCCCATCTTACTATTATATGTCTGAGCAGCGCACATGGGAGTGAAACTGAACAAAAAACAACACAATTTATAATGAAGGAACAGGGTTGTGATTAGTAAGTAGAAATAGAGATCTTGATTTCTAACCTAGTTATCTACAGTGGGCTTTAGTACATTTTCTTAATACAGAAAAAAATATAGATTTGTTTTTCTTCCAAATAAACCATAGAGCCCTTAAGAAGCATATTCTTAGATTAGAGATATTTGTGCCTCATGTTCAACACAATACTGAAGGTTTTATACACATATACAAAGTTCCATGTGGCAAATAGTCATGCGTTTTCTGCTGAGACATTTCTGATAAACTCATAGAAGGTTTTTAAGGCTTATAATACGTGTTCTCTGTAATTTTGCACATAAACGTCACTGTTACTTTTGTTTCACACTTGTCTCTAGTGAAAAATATCAAAGATAATGGCTGTTTTTTCCTGAATCTGATTGGAAGAGATGTCATTATAACATTTTAGCTTTTATTTAATTAAAGTAGGCATTTATGTTTCATCCTATTGAAAATGATTTTTTATTACAATAAGTAAATTGTACTTACCAGAAAATTGCTCAAAGAATAAACAAACTTATTTGGAATGGAAACACGCAGCCTTGTGAATTGGATTATTTGAATAATTTTATTACATTTTCTCTAATTTTGATTCTTGTCACTAAACATTCTTGTATGTAGATTTGATTGATGCAGGGGTGCATCCAAATTAATTTTTAGGAGTGCTTAAAACTAGTTCAAACTCACAGGGAAAAACTATAGATCAGAAGCAATGCACATGGTATACAGATAAAAGATATCAGTTTCATTAACACTTTTGGGCAGGGCGGTATTGCGGTGTAGTTAAGGCGTTAGTTTCTAAACCAACCACAACTATGGATGTTCACTGAATGACTCTGAACTAGTCATTCTCTCCCAAACTACCTTTGGCCACAGCTATCACAGGAACACGAAATCCAGACAGATACCCAGGTTATGAACCAGTTCAGAATGATGGGATACATCATGTGTGTCCAGGACTAAAGATAAAGATATCTCTTCTATTAGATAGTCACTGAACCCACAGCCATCCTGTTGAGACTGAGCATAAATGTGTTCTTCCACATCCAAATTTTCATAACTTCAGGGTGTTGGGACAGCACCTTGACTGCTTCTCTATATTTTAGCTATACACAGTGTACATACTGCATATTATGGCATTTGACTCCGATGTCAACCAATGATTTGCCTCATGTAGTTAGGAGGGGAGAAAGAGTACAACATGGTGCTACTACACAATAGAGGACCTTGGGACTCAACCTTTTGTTTCTCACTGTCTTTGATTGGTAGCTACTTAGGAGGAAGGGTAAGAACCACTCTAAAATAGTGTCCCTTCTCTCCCTCCCTCCATTGGAGATGGTTCAGAATATTACCACATACTGAAGACAGCTGAGAAATCAAGAAGGACAAAGCCAATTCCTTGTAAACTTGCCACAAGTCATCTAGAAAGAGTCATTAATGGGGTCTTAGTATAGTAACCCAACCTGAAGCCTGACCAATGTTTCCTCCAAAATTGTCTGCAGCTGCAGACCCACCATATTTTCCACAGCCATGCTTGATATTTCTTCAAAATAATTTAAACAGTGGTTTCTTGGTTTAAGAATATATCAACCTCTCAATAAGATTTTTACCATTGTTGTAACCCAACTTGCTGTTATTTCTCTGGAGGCTTTTGCAACAAGAAAAGCTAGGGATTTGGCCATAGTCTGTAGAGTAGACCACATCTATAGAGTAGACTACATATAGACTATGGATTATAGAACAGACCACATTTTAAGAACCTAGGCTCATAAAAGAAGTCTAAATCTTCTTTTATTATAACACCTATAATAACACAATCTTGAAAGTCTGAATGTTTTTTTCCTCCCTCACTTTTTCTTTGAGTGGGGCCTGAGATGTTTTCTCAAATTAGTTTCTTGGAATGGATTTAAACTACACTTGTCCGATCATTGCTTTTGTATTGGATCTTTCCACTGTCTTTCTGGCTGTTCCTTATGCCCTCTAGCATGTCTCAAAAACTCCTGTTTGCTTCCTCTGATTTAATCATCTCAGAGTCACCCCAGTTAACATATCAAGATGAGGCCTTTACTGGACTTGCCCAAAACTATCTAACCCTAAAATAATCTAAGTGATTTTACCTTCCAGATGCACTGCAAACACTTCACAACATTTGATCTTCTGGCCCATTGTTCCCCAAAGGTTCTGGGTGACTTGAGAAAAGAACCTTGGTGAGCAATCTAAAGATTTAGAAGAGTGTATGGCTGGGGAAAAATATATGAAGTCACAAACAATATTTATCTGTACACATCAAGTTTCTCTATAGGGAACCTAATAACGTTTTTTTGTTTGTAGCTATCTCTTGAAAAAATAATATGTAGGTACATGCTGGGATCAGACTGAGATCAAGATTATGGGCAGCAGCCAAAGACAGAAGAGCTACAAGCAAGCACTGAGTCAAAAATCAAATAATTAGGTTTCAAAAGATGGAATCAGAAGTTCATCTGTTTGAAATTGCTTTTTGGAGGTGAGACAAGACATGGCTCAGCAGACTTGCTAAAAAATAAAAAAGAAACTAATTGGAAGTATCAACAGTCATGCTAAGACAAAAAATAGGCTGATCTTCTGTCCTTTTCTGTTATGTTCCAGACTGAGCAATCACCCTAGCAAGTTGCAACAGTTTTAATGATGGGACTGCAGTTCAAATGGTCAGGAAAGATCAGATATTGCCTAGTAGTAGGTTGCACTGCCAGCAATTCCAATGTGAGTTGAAGTTGGGAATTCAAGAATCCCAAGGCAGAAGTACATAAAATTCAGTCCAGAGTCATAGCTGTAAGGGGCAAGAAGCAGAGTTAAATGTCAGGTCCAAGAAAGGTGAGTGAGGCAACTGCAGACAAACAAGAGTGGCCTGTGTTGGTCTAGAATTCAAATGCCAGGGAATTCTACAACCATCCAAGTCAGAAATAATGATGATGTAACACCACTAAAATAATCTAATACCATCAGAGTTACTGTTGTTTATTAAACGTCTGCAAGCAAGGAATCTACAAAAAAACTATAGTCTCCTCTTGAGTCAAAGAGCTCCAAGTCTGAGAGAAGAGCAAGGATACCAAAATATAGGTCCAATTCTATAGAAATGTTTCCTGAAGACATTGAGGTCTTTGTGGCTACACCTGAGTAGCTTCAGCTGTAGGTATGGTTTAACGTTTAATTAGGGATTATCCCAACTAGATAAATAGATTACCTTCTGTATTTCCATCCTGGGGTAGATGGCTTGCCAGGGTTTATCTCTTTATTATCTTCGTTTTCCCATATCACTCCTGCTCATTTTCTCCCTAGTCTCCGTTGTCTGCTTCAGGTGATTGATTGACTGAGGCTTATAGCTTGTTGACTCAAGAGGAGGCTATAGGTTTTCCATGGAGTCCTTAGTGCTTGGTTGTTCATTTGAAGCTGTTTAATGAATAGCAATACCTCTGGTGGTATTAAATGACAAAATGAGACCAATCTATTAAAGGAGCCTTCATGACACAGTTGCCCCATATCTCACCCATACATATCATTGCCCCATATCTCACCCTGCACATTCATCTTCTGTTTCAGCAAATAGCACCTCATTTTTCTCATATGTATCTTCTGCCTAAGCAAATGGAAATGTCTAGTTTATTTGGCTGTTCTTAGATGCTAAAAAGGATTGGTCCTCTTTGGTATTTGGAGAGAGGAACCCAGGGCTATTTTCTAGATAGAGAAATAAAAAATAGGAAGGCTGTCAAACTACTTCCATAATACTACTGAGAAAACTGCATAAATGCAGTTCCCAGGAGCTGAACTTGATTTAAGAGCATCTTTACCTTTCAGTCTGAAAGCTGCATTGTGAAGCAAACAGAGCTGCGCAGATATCCAAAGGATGTGAATATACTATAAGGATGAAGAACATGAATGGCAGATTTGATTAACAATTGTGAATTTCCACAAATTGTATCAGAACATCAATTCCATGATCCTTATATTAGCTTGCTCCTCCAGCTGTCTTAGAACTGCAGTTCCAAGAATTTCCAGTTAGCACATAATTTGAGGTCACCAAATTGGGGATTTATTCAAAGTCTTGATGTTAAAGGAAACTTTGTATTAGGACCATACTGAGGGCCTTTTTCGTTTCCTGTCATCTCTGATGAGATACGTTGAAGTTTCCTCTGAAATTTGAACATTTCTATGTTTGTTCTACCAAATCCAGATGTTCATACATAGTCAATGTTCACAGGGCATCTGGAAGCATGATGAAAATTTCAAGGGGCACTCAGCAATATTTTAAACAATGATTCTTTGGAAGCTTAGTATTAGTTTAGATGGGTACAAAAATATAAATATGATTTGAAAAATATTTTGAAATCTTTTCAGAGATTCTTTGTTGTAAGTTTCTCAAAAAAAATGACACTTGGCATTCTTTTCAATAGTGCTTTGGTAGAGATTTAGAAACTTGGGTGATAGAATCCTCTGTGGGTGTCTTAATTATTTATTGTTTGTTTTTTGCAAAACTTTTGCGTTAAACCACTGCCCTGACTTGAACTTAGCTTTAAAATCTAATAAGCCAAAATGAGGATGCCAATTTTTTTTCTTTTGCAAATTATGTTTTTCCCAGACTTCTTTTACAAAGACTGAATTGTTCTAAATGGCTTTTATGTAACTGCTTGCCTGATTATCTCCAAAATATTTTGGGAGAGAAGCTGGATAAAGTGGTGATGCAAGACCCCACAGATATTTTAAAGCATTTTTTGTGTTTTGTGGGAGCAAAACAAAACAGCAAAAATGTTTGAACTTGTCTTTAATTAGTACATTGATTAAAACAAGTTTTCCATGTTCATTGCTGAAGAGCTCCATCAATTTATCTAGGGATTCCCAGCCTTAATATGATCCAGATTCAATATGTTGAACTTGAATTCCATAATATCCAAACCATGATGATATTTCCTGACAATTGTGGAAGCTGAAATCTTACACATCTGGCAGAGAAGGCACCATGAAAAGCTATTTTGAAGGTGAAAATGATCCTTCAAGTTGAACTCAACTCCTGGTGATATGATTATGTCACTTTCTTGACAGGACGTAAAAGGGATTTAATTCTGTCTTCCGTGATGTTTTTTCAATTTCTCATTTTAATTAAGCTCTAATATTCCCTGAAAATCTATCCAAATACCAATCAGGCATAATTATGTCAACTTTCAAAGGTCAGCCAGGATTGGATGGCCATATTTCACACCCAAAGCACAAACATAAAAACTTTAGTGGTGTGAAATAGTAGGCCCAATTGTATTATTTTTTTTTTAAAAAAACTGGCTCTTAGTCTACTCCTACTTGCTGTTTGAAGAAAACCAGTAACTTCCCAGAGTCATGCACATGAGATAGAGAGCCATATCAGCTTATTAAATAAATGTCACTAGAGTTCTACTAATACTTTTGCAATTGAGCTGAATAGTGATATTGATAGACAATCCATTAAAATGGGAAATGTTTAGCATTTTCAGCCATGGAGCCTTTTCAGCTGAAAAGTACACAGTATGTGTTAAGTTTGAGCAATGAGAGGCTGAACCAGAGCATGAGTGCAACAGTACTTTATTTTACAAATAAAGGGCTGACCGTGCTTGCCAAGCCTGGAACTGGCTCGCAGCAATCAGCAACCAGTTGGACCCCGCAGCCTGCTTTTATAGCTGGCTGCTGGGGAGAACCAACCAATGGGAATGGGGGAATAACGCCCACATAAAGTGAGTGGACCTGAGTGAGAACTCCTTGAGTCCTCAGGACATAACACCCCTTCCCCCCAGATGCGAACACGCATAGTCCTTGAGGTAGACGGGGGGTTTGTGCTGGCGCCCGGAGCGGCGCAACTCGGGAACGTTGTCTGTCTGTTCGGTATCAGTCTGTGACGGTTGAGCTGGCATAGTGTCGCCAACACTCTCTCTGGACTGGGCATCCTCGGAAACCACCAGGCTGGTTACTGGGGTCGAGCTCTCGTGGGTTGGATCAGGTTGGTCAACTCTCTGGGCGCTGTTGTCCGAATTTGGGCTGACCGGAACGACCGCTGGTGCAGACTGGTCGCTGGGTGCGGTGTGGCTGGGCGGCGGATGAGACGGTTCCCCTTCGACTGGAGACTCTGGATTCTTGTTTGCGAGGTTGCTGAGGCGCCTTCTGAGTTGGTCTATGTGTCTCCTCCAGACGCGACCATCCTCCAGCCTGACTCTATACGATCTTGGCCCGGTGACGGCGATGACCTCGCCCGGAATCCAAAGTGGGTCCCCAGCGAAATTCCTTGCGAATATCGGCTCCTGTAACATAAAATGTCTAACCCCTGAAGTGGAAGCGAGGGGAGAGTCAGGACAGTATTGTGGGTGCAGTCTATCTAATACAGTCCTCAGGCGCCGGCCCATCAGAAGTTCCGCTGGGGACTTATTGGTGACTGCACAGGGGGTTGAGTGCTGGCTCATCAGGAACCGTGAGAGTTTATGGTGCCAGTCATCTCTGCCAAACCTAGCGAGGGCCTCTTTGGTGGTCCTGACGGCCCTTTCAGCCAACCCATTACTCGCAGGGTGAAATGGGGCTGTAAAAATGTGGCGAATGCCTAGGTTGGCTGCAAAACGGCTGAATTCTACTGATGCGAACTGTGGGCCATTATCGGAGACCAAAGAGTCTGGTAGTCCATGTGTAACGAACAGGCGCGTTAACACGTTGGTGATTGCTAGTGTGGTGGTCGTGGATAGCTGTGCCACGTCTATCCATTTGGAATAAGCGTCCACGACCACTAGGAACATCTTTCCATGCACGGGCCGGCCAGATCGATATGGATTCTAGACCAAGGGCGCTGGCGCTCCCATCTGGTAGGGGTGGCGATGGGGGGAGCAGGACGGGATTCCTGGCAAATGCTGCAGGAACTTACCCAATTGACAATGTCCTCGTCTAGACCCGGCCACCACACGTAGCTGCGTGCTAATGCCTTCATTCTCACAATGCCGGGTGTCCCTCGTGCAACGCCTCCAGGATTCGGGCACGCAGCGAGGTCGGAATGACCACTCGAGTGCCCCACAGTAGACAACCCTGCAAACTGGACAGCTCCTGCATGCGAGTCTTAAAGGGTGCGAATTTGTTATCAACGTTGCCTCCCGGCCACCCCTCCTCACCCAGTCGAGCACCTGGGCGAGCGTTTGGTCTGCCTTGGTTTTGGCGGCGATGTCAAGGGCGGTGATGGGCAGGTCCAACTGGGTAATTTCGAAAATGGCGTTGACAGGAGCTGGGTCTTCAGCCGGAGCGGGTAAGGGACAGCGACTGAGCGCGTCAGCGTGGGATAGAGTTTTGCCCGGGCGGTGGATAAGTTTGTATGAGTAGGCCGCTAGGAAAAGTGTCCACCTTGTCATCCTAGGGGAGAGGACTTGAGGTGTCTGTTTGTCGCCGGCCAGCAGGCCCAGGAGGGGCTTATGGTCGGTGACCAGTTCAAGAAGTGGCCAAAAGGAATTCGTGAAACTTTTTCACGGCTGCAACAGCTGCTAGGGCTTCCTTGTCTATTTGGCTGTAATTTCGCTCCGTGGCCGAGAGCGTCCTGGAGAAAAAGGCGATGGGGGCCTCGGCGCCATTGGCGAGTCGGTGACTAAGGACCGCCCCAATTCCAAAAGGGGATGCGTCTGCTGCCAGTACTAAAGGAAGGTTGGGGTCGAATTGGATGAGCACTGCCTCTGACGTAAGTAGTGATTTGACGGCGTTAAACGCCTGGTCTTCTTTGTGCCCCCAGTGCCACGGTGACTTTTTGTCTAGTAATCTGTGTAGGGGTTCGGCTACTGAGGCTTTATGGGGCAAGAAGGATGCATAAAAGTTTAGGAGCCCCAAGAAAGCTTGTAGCTCCGTTTTGGAGGTCGGTGTGGGAGCTTCATGGATCGCCCTAACCTTGGACTCCAGGGGGTGAATGCCAGAGGCGTCAATTTTATAACCCAAAAAGTCCACCTGTCTAGTGGCAATGGCGCATTTTTCTTTTTTTAACTTGAGGCCATGCTGTCTGAACCTCTCTAACACTGCTCGCACTCTCTGGAAGAGTTGGGGTCTGTCCCTGGCCGAGACCAAGATGTCGTCGAAGTAGGGTACTACACCAGGGAGGCCCTGTAAAATCCGCTCCATGAGGGACTGAAAAATACCCGGGGCAACACTTACGCCAAATTGGAGACGCTTGCATCGAAAGGCACCCCTGTGAGTAACGATGGTCTGAAGTTCCGCTGTTTGGTTATCAACAGGGAACTGTTGATATGCTTGTGACATGTCCAATTTAGCAAAAATACTGCCCGGTTCGAATGTGTGCAATAAATGCTGAATGACGGGCACAGGGTAGGCGCTAACTTGTAAATATTTATTGATTGTTGTCTTGTAGTCCGAGCAAATTCTCAGGCTACCATCTTTTTGAGGGTGTGACAATGGGCGTCTCCCACTTGGCGAAATCTGTTGGCTCAATGACCCCTTGTTTTAGTAGTTTATCCAATTCAGCGTCTAGTTTTGGTTGAATAGCAAATGGAACTCTACGTGGTTTTAATCTGATTGGGACTGCCTGGGGTCAACGGTGAATGAGATGGGGTTCCATTATAACACCCAGCTCCTCGCTGAACACATCTGCGTAGTCAGCGAATAAGGAGTCAGTGTCTGAGGTTGAGACAGCATGGACTCCTGTTAACCCTAGGCCGAGGTGGGGAAACCAATCGAGCCCCAATAAGGTGGGTAGATTGCCGTTAACTACCACTAGAGGTAGGTGGCCTTTAAAAGCTCTAAAACTGACAAAGAACTTGCCTCTGCCGATCACGGGAATGGCCTTCCCTGGTAGTCCTTCAGACCGAACTGGCATCTCTGAAGCCGGGTAGTAGATAGGCTGGGGTGGAGTCTCTTGAGGGTGTTCCACGAGATTATTGAGAGCGCTGACCCTGTGTCAACCTCCATGTGGCACGGTTTACCTTCTAGGGAAACAGAGAGAGAAATTTTACTAACAGTTTGGCAAGTACGCCTGGCAAGGCGGTGCGTGCGACAGTTTAATACTTGCCTCTGTGGTCCCGAGTGCGAGGACGGGGGTCTGTGTGCAGCGCTTTGGGGGCTTGGCAGACTCTCGCAATGTGCCCCTCTTATGGCAGTTGTTGCAAACGGCTCCTTTAAACTTGCAGGTGGCCCTTTGATGTGATCCCCACAGGCTAGGCACAGTGTGATGTGCTTGGGTGGACCGGTGTGTTCTTGTTTGGCCCCTACCTGCGACCGTCTGTCATTGGTGAGGCGATGGACATCGTCTCATCGTTGTGGGCTTCCTCCGCTTCCACCTCTTCGGAATGGACTGGGAACGATGCTAGCTTGGCACTTGGGCCCTGAATTTCGGTGGCTGAGTTCGTTGCTAGCTCGGCTGCTAGGGCCTCCTCTACGCTTGCGCGAGGTTGAGGTCTTTTTAGCTAGCAGTCGCCTCTGTAGGTTGAGATCCTTGACCCCACAAACTAATTGATCGAGGAGCATGTCCTCCAGGTATGTTCCAAACCCGCAGTGCAGGGCTGCTGTTCTGAGGGCGGCCATATATTGATTGATGGTCTCCTTACTTGATTGCTTCCTCATACGGAACGTGAACCTCCTGGCGATTTGTGAAGGCCTGGGAGCGTAGTGGTTAGTGAGGATCTCAAGCAACTCGGACCACGGAACGTTTTTCAATTCTCTCGGCGCTACGAGTGCTGCGGTGGTATCGTAAACAGTGGTTCCGCAGTAGATTAGGAAATAGGATTTTTTCCGATGCTCTCCCGCATCCGCCAGGCCGACCGCATCGATGTAATGATTGAAACGGTTCTTATACGATTCCCACTTCTCTTCGTCTGGTTTAAACGCTGGGAATACTGGGTTGGAACTCATAGTGCTGGAACGGCTGGGCTACCTGCGGAAAAAATCTCTCTGGGACTACGAGCGCTCGTGAGTTACTAGTGATATCAGCTCTGGAGAGGTTTTTTGCTACCCTCTCTTCTCTCTCTGGGTTACCACGTTGGCTGCTAGCCGTTGGAGGTGTCTTGATTCGCGCCAAAAAAAAGTGGGCGTTAGTGACTCTCTACAGCGCTGTGCTGTGATTTCTACTGGCTCGAAATTCAAATGACACCCGCTTGAATTTCGAGCCAAATGCAGAGCGGCTGCAGCTCGCAGCGCTTCATTTCCCCGTAGCGGGGCTAACAAGCGGCTACAGACGCTTCTAACTCTTTGACTCAGACCGCTTTCTCTGGCTGCGGATCTGCGTTTGCTCTTTTTGATCGCTCGTTTTGTTAGCTGACCGCTCTCTCTGGCTGCGGATCAGCGTTTCCCTATCGCCAGCCGATCGCTCTCTCTGGGCTGCGGATCGGTGGCTAGTGACTCAGCGGTTGCAAGGTGCATCTGGTAGCCATCCCATCCTCGTCGCCAGTGTTAAGTTTGAGCAATGAGAGGCTGAACCAGAGCATGAGTGCAACAGTACTTTATTTTACAAATAAAGGGCTGACCGTGCTTGCCAAGCCTGGAACTGGCTCGCAGCAATCAGCAACCAGTTGGACCCCGCAGCCTGCTTTTATAGCTGGCTGCTGGGGAGAACCAACCAATGGGAATGGGAGAATAACGCCCACATAAAGTGAGTGGACCTGAGTGAGAACTCCTTGAGTCCTCAGGACATAACAGTATGATAGTTACAGGTATTTTTCAGCTTATGACTAACATTGAGTGCAGAATTTCCATGGCAGTTGTTAAGTGCTTTGCACCTGATTTTAGGGCCTTTTTGCCATGGTTGTTAAATGAATTACTATAGTTGTAAAGTGAATCATATGGTCGTTAAGTGAATCCAATTCTCCCATTGACTTTGCTTGTCCAAGGTTGTCTGGGAAAGTCACAAATAGCGATCACAGGATCTGGGACACTGCAACCACCATAAATGCATGCTACAACTAGCATCATAAATACATGCTAGTTGCCTAAATTTTGATCATGTGACCCTGGGGATGCTGTGATGGTCATAAGCACAAGGACTAAGTCAATTTTTCAGTGCTGCTGTGACTTGAAATGGTCACTAAACAAATGGGTGTAATCAAGAGTCGTTGAACAAATACATCTGCCCTGTCAGTTTTGAAATCTTCCAATGAACCTATTCCTGAGGTCAAATAGAAGATAAGCTCACAGGGCTTCCAAGTTCAAAGTTTGCCAGTCAAAGCCTCATTCCTAACAATGAATATATAGTAAGTGCCTATCTGATTGCAGACAAAATGGCACCATCTGCATACCAGAGGGAGGCATCCACCAGTTGAATAGAACCACAAGATTTGCAGAAGTCCCAAAATTACTAAGGGGAAAACCAGAAAACCAGCATGTAATGGCATCATTCAGTAACCCCAGATAAAGTCACAGTCGTAAAAGGAAAAGAGAATATGGAATGGGGGCATAATGGAATGCTTTGCTGGAAGAGTGGTTGTCCAGAACCCCCCAAAAGGAGCACTCCTGTTAGGAAACGCAGGGAGACCCACTTGAGAGTTATTTATTCCAAGTTCTTCTCTAGAGGCCATTATAAGCATTTGCTCTTCCTCCTATAGCATTTGCTCTGGCAGCCAAGCCACAAGATTCCCACATTGCAACGCACAAAACACAAGCAAAGAAAAAGTACAAGATGCTTCTTTTTTATGTGTGTAAATTCCCAACAAAGACAATAAACATCTTGAGAGAAATGTTGCAATCTCATTCTGAACTGTTTGTGCTTTCTGCAGAAGGAAAAAATGCAAATGAGAAGTTGATTGGCTTTTATTTTCCAGTTTATTCTCTTCTGAAGGTTTGGGCTTTGTACGACCGATCTTTCTCTTCGGGTGCATGTCCTGCTATCTAGTCAATACACTGATGGGTTACAACCTGTTTTCAGCAGCTGACCCAGACATAACATCAGTGTTTCCTGATTAGATTGATACGGGTTTCTGTTATTTGCTTTTTTTGCACCCTGAGAAACAATTCTTTTTTGTTGTTGTACGGTAAACAGCATTGCAAGGCCCATATTAAATCATAATTATTTACTGGGCTGTTCGTGCACCTTTGTCCCTGAGGAGCGCGGTGACGTGAATTTACAGGAAGATCAGGGTATTTCTCACCAACAGCTTCCTGTTATTGATATGCCTTTGTTTAGTTGTGATCTTACTTTTAGCCTTTCAGATTCTCAAGGGAAAAATAAAACAGCACATTCCATAACACTGGAGACCATAGTTGGGTGTCTAAGAAAATACTTTAAATTCTGGGCAATGGATTCCATACTATATTATGTCAAGGTTTAAAAATAAACTAGCAATTTTTTTTAAAAAAAGAATATTATTAGTTCAAATTACATTGCTTGGAGTAGCTGCAGTAAAGCCACTGGAAGTGCTTTGGTTGTAAACATTGCTGCACTGACCCTAAAAATATGTTCTTTGGAAGTATATGGCACAGCCAGATGAATATTTCGGTCAACCAAAATCCGAATCAATAGCAGAGCAATGGCTCTACAAATAAATTCCTTTGTGTGACTCTAAAACTACTCTTGCCAGCCGAGCAAATGTTATGCACTGAGAAGGCTACCACACTGGCCATGAAGGGAAGACACCAATCAGTGCATTAGAATGTCTGAATTATTTGTGACCATACCAAACCTCTGCACACATATCAGCTGTGAGCAATGCACACCCTGAAAAGACATTGCAGTTCCCTGCACAAATACAGAGGAAATTCTACATAAAAGTTTGATTCTAGCTAGGAAAAGAATATCTTTACCTGGAAAACCTGTTTAATACTGAGTCCTCTGCATATTCACCAATTTTGTTAATGAAATGTTTTTTAAACAGATTAAGAGAGTTGGAAGGGACCTTGTAGGTCATCTAGTCTAACCACCCAAGCAGACCCTATACCATTTTTGACAGATGGCAATCCAGTGTCTCCTTGAAAGCTTCCACTGATGAAGCTCCCACAACTTTGGGAGGCAAGTTGTTCCATTAGTTGATTGCTCTCACTGTCAAAAAATATCTCCTCATTTCCAGGTTGAATTTCTCCTTGTTCAGTTTCCATCCATTATTTCTTGTCTGGCCTAAGGTGCTTTAGAAAATAGCTCTCTGTGGCAGCCCCTCAAATATTGGAACACTATATCATGTCTCCCCTGGTCCTTCTCTTCACTAGACTAGCCATGCCCAGTTCCTGGAACCATTCATCGTATGTTTTAGCCTCCAGTTCCCTAATCATCTTGGTTGCTCTTCTCCACACTCTTTTTAGAGTCTCAACATCTTTTTTATAATGTGGTGACCAAAACTGGATGCAGTACTCTAGGTGTGGTCTTACTGAGGCTTTATAGAGTGGAATTAGTACCCCGTTGATCTTGATTGTATCCCTCTGTTAATGCAACTTAGGCTTGTAATGGCTTTTTTGGCTACCGGCACACACTGTTGGCTCATATTTAATTAGTTTAAAAGAGAAATTGATGAGGCATACTTGAAGTTATTGTCTGAAGAATAGTCTCTCCATCTTTTTGCTGCCTGACCCATGTCACTTTCTGATGTCCTACCCTAATTATACCATGGTTATCAGGGAGAGAGATAAAGCCCAACTAGGACAAGTTCCTACTGGTATAAACAGTGAATTGTATTCTCATTGGAGAAGGAACAATAGAGAACACTAATGTGGGGGTGCATTGTTCTCCCCAGTAGGAAGGCATTATATTTATCATCTTAAGGAGTTTATTAACGACAATCCCATCTCACCACCTGAGTTTGTATTCCAAGGGCAGAAACATATTGATACTGTGCAATCCTCCCTATCTGCCTGTTCAATCTAAATAGTTCACTCAGATTTACTGTACTTTCAGACAATTGGTAATAGCAACTGCTCTTCAGACTGGCAAGAATTATAAAAGCTGGGTTGGTTTGGACATTTTTCTACCTTAAAGTTAATTACCCCTGCTTTTTGGACAGGATCACATGTTCTCTGAGATGTTTCTGTAAAATAATTTGAGGAACCAAGATTAGGCAGTCTGGGCTCTCAAACACAAACCATGATGGAAAAAAAAATCAGTTCACTGATATCTATTATCTACACATGGAACATATGTACATGCTATAGTCATACTGCCTTGGTAAACTTAGATACACAATATTTTATTCTTTCCCCCCTCCCCCAGCTGGAGGGACACTGCCCTGTTACTTAAAAAGGGTATCTTTGGATATCACTCTGCTGCTTTTGAGGAGCGTCCTCCTTATTTTGCTAGATCAGGAATGTCCAACCTTAGCAACTTTAAGACTTGCAGACTTCAACTTCCAGAAATCCTAGTATTTCCCAGCCAGCCATGGTTGTTGCGTGGCTGGCTGGGGAATTCTGGGCGTTGAAGTTGACAAGTCTTAAAGTTGCCAATGTTGGACACCTTTGTGCTAGATGGAGCTTTTGACCTCTACCCCAAAATGTTATCCCAATAGGCTCTTTGAGTATGACTGATCTTTCATGACCCCCCAGCATCTTGCTCATTGTAATGGATTAGGGAATGAACAAGGCGGTGTCCATAATAGGGCAGTGCCTATAAATACTTGAAAATTCTTTATCAGAGTTACAGCCTTAGGTCACAATGTTCACGTCTATCAACTGTTACATTGCTTATCTCCTTCACTGGGAAAGCTATTCACTGGTCCTTTGGCACCATTCTGTCTGAAAGTTGCATTGTTTCCATCAACTGAGGATAAGATGCAATTTTCCTGAAAAAAGTAGTTTCCTTTTTTATATAGAAAAGGTTTCACCCAGCCTTCTATTAATCCAAAAAGCTTAACAGAAAAGACTTCACTCACCATGCTCTTAAAAAATTGCAAATAATATGAAAAGACACAACAAAATCCATAGCTTCATAAGGATTGAAAAACACTCTAATTTATCCTCTCTGTTTCTTAATCTTTCCCTGTCCCTCTATTTCTCCCTTTCTTTCTCTCTCTCTTCTTATGAGGAGAAGTAATGCTGGTATCACTGAAAATGGTAATATAAAAGTAATAAGTAATTCTTTCCATATATTTTACAAATAATTGGCAGTCTGTAGAGATTCCTCATCATCCAGGTCATGGTTGTCCCAAAGGTGCTTTTTCAGAGGCAACTGGACTTTCTGGTTTTCATTTGAAGACTTTTTGCTTGTAGTCCAAGAAGCTTCTTCAGCTGTGACGGGATAGTGGGGAGTGGAAGGATTTATATTCCTTGCAGACAGCTGGTCATTTGCATCCTTTTAGACGATTGTTGAAGCACTTGGAAGTTTATCTGTGTCCTTGGGGTCACCTGAGTAGTGCTCCTGGTTCCCGTAGACTGCAATTTTTCTCTGGAAATCTATTCCTATTCCCACGCCATTCAAAGGGTGTCCATCCCAAATTCTATAGCTAAAAGTCTGTGGCGATTCTCAGTCATTCAGGTCATGGCTGTCCCAAAGGTGCTTTTTCAAGAAGCAACTGGACTTTCTTGTTTTTTTCTTTGAAGACATTTCGCTTCTCATCTATGATTCACAAGAATGTCCATTTTTTTTGTTGCACATCCTATAAAGTACAAATAAATTTTAGTGCCTAAAGGGCACTAAAAAACATTTATCTTGGTTAATAGTTTAATGGAGTTGGAATGGAGGATTAGGCTGACCCCAACAAAATGAGCTAACAATTACTTTCTAGTTTGAATATTCCCCTTTAGGGAAATAAAGGTCAACTCAGAAAAAAAAATTGTGCTTCCAAATCTCCTAATCACTGCATCAGGCAGAATGTTATAAAAAGCATAGTAATTGAAACAATAAGACGATTTGAGCTTAAATTTATAACTTTTTCATGGTCTAATTCAAAATAGTGGGACAATAAAGGCCCCAGATCAGAATGGTTTGTTTTTTTAATTCAGTGTTTCTTAACCTTGGCGAGTTTAAAATGGTGGACTTCAACTCCCAAAATTCTGGGCTGGTTGGAGAATTCTAGGAGTTCAAGTCCACCCATCTTAAATTTGCCAAAGTTGAAAAATACTGCTTTAGTTGATTAAAATAGTAAACAAAAGAATAACAAAAGGACCAGTATGGGACAATGAGACAACAAAGTAATACATTAAGCCCTATATTAGTGCTGTAGTCCCAAAAGCCATGAAGCAACCTAGGAGCAAATTCTGTAAAATAGACTAGCAGCCCTTCAAATAAAGGAAAATGTCAAACATAGCACCTACTATTAAAAAGCCTTTAGAATAAAATAGAATAGAATAGAATAGAATAGAATAGAATAGAATAGAATAGAATAGAATAGAATAGAATAGAATTCCTTTATTGGGCAAGTGTGATTGGACACACAAGGAATTTGTCTTGGTGCAAATGCTCTCAATGTACATAAAAGAAAAGATACATTAATCAAGAGTCAAGAATCATCAGGTACAACACTTAATAATAGTCATAGGGTACAATCAGCATACTACAAAACAGTCAATATATATCATAAGGATACAAGCAACAAAGTTACAGTCATACAGTTACAAGTGGGAGGGGATGGGCAATAAGGAATGATGAGAAGATTAATAGTAATAGTAATGCAGACTTTGTAAATAGTTGGACAGTGTTGAATGGATTATTTGTTTAGCAGAGTAATGGCATTGGGGGAAAAACTGTCCTTGTGTCTAGTTGTTTGGTGTGCAGTGCTCTATACCTTTGTTTTGAGGGTAGGAGTTTAAACAGTTTATGTCCGGGATGTGAAGGGTCTGTAAATATTTTCACAGCCCTCTTTTTGACTCATGAAGTATACAGGTTCTCGATGGAAGGCAGGTTGGTAGTAACTGTTTTTTCTGCAGACATCTATGTCTGTCTTGTTGGGTTGCAGAACCAAACTAGACAGTTATAGAGATGCAGATGACAGACTCAATAATTCCTCTGTAGAACTGTATCAGCAGCTCCTTGGGCAGTTTGAGCTTTTTGAGTTTACATGAAAGGATGTCCTTGCTACACTGGGATATATGGTCATGCTAAATCTCTCTTGGTCACAATTTCAGTGATATTTTTCTAAATCTCTATTTCCATTTGAAAAATCCAAATGTTCTATTAATTCTAAATTTTGCTTCCAAATTATTCTGCTAATGGAATAGGGCTGGATCTGTGTATAATGTTAGACCTGAAATGTCAATAATCTAATATAAGGAAGACAAAGAGTTTGATATGTAAATAAAATAAAACTTCATAACTTCATTCAAAGGAGATCTAGAAAATCATAAATACTAAGATGCAAAAGAAAGAGGGGGGGAAACCAACAGAAAAGTTTTCGCAAATGGCATTGACCAAGAAAGCTAATTTTGCCAAGATAAACACATATCTCTAAAGCTGGCTAGGAGTGCTTGGGTTTCCTCTGAAGGAAAGAAAAGAATGTTTGAAATGCATTCTATAAGGAAGAGCTATAAAAGAGTTAGGGAAGTATTATAGGAGGCCAAACAAATCCAAAATAAAAATCAGGAATAGCATGCTAAAAATAGCAAGTAGGAAAATGTGTCACAGCTGCAAGGACTCTCTTGCGTTCTCCTCTTCCATTGTATTCCATTCTTTGGGTCTTGCTAATATTGTTTTTGGATTTCAATAGCTTTCCAGTTTTGTGTTTTGGCCTTGTTCTTCAAAAATAGACCTAGGAAGAGAAGGAATGCTTTGATCTTCATTTCTGCACAGAAAATCAATTTCTCATCATGTTGACAAGCACAGAATTCTCCAAATAGTACATTTTGAAATTAAAAAGACAAGCAATATTATTTTCCTAAGATTTTGTTATCAATTTGTGGTTGACACAAAGATTTTTAGAATTATTCTGTTTCTTTTGTTCTGATTATTTGTTTAAGAATACTCTACTTTTCCTCAGAATCTGCAGAGTGATTTACAAGATTTGAACAGTATGAATAAAACCAGTGACAAATAAATAGGATCACAGTATAATAAAAAGGAAATGGGTAATATAGGCCAGCAAACCCAACTCACTCTGTGCAACTATTCAAATAAAAATATCCATAATTGTTACCAACATTTAGCTAAAAATTTCCACCCAACCAATCTTCTTAGATAATAATGGTTAACTAGGTACCATCAAGTCAATTTTGACACCTAATGGTTGTGTGTGGATGAACATTCACCATCTTGACCTGTCTGTAATAATAAATAAGAATGCCATAAAAATATTAGAGAACATATTCTCTAACTGGAGTCAGCAAGAAGGAAATAAAGAGTAATGTGCCAGTGTGGGTAATCTAACACGAGATTGTTCTGTAATAGGCAAGTGACTGATATATAAATAAGAAGTGAAAATGGACAAATCTATCCAAAGATATTTTGGTACCCTTGGTTAAGGACAAGATAGACTTATACATGGATTTAAGCATAGAAACCATATCATGTTCCAGTCTGAAAAGTTTATAGTGGTTGATCTCTATCTTCCTGTAGTTATCAGTGGCCTTGGAAAACTAAGTTGATTTAACTGTGATTTAGAAGCCATTAAGTGGAGACTTCTGTGAAGCTAAAGTGCTTTAGTTCAAAGTTTTTTGAGAATTTGAATATTAAAATAGCATTCATTATGTTCTGTCCCTTTTTTTCTTCTTCATTCAACTGTATCCAGTTCTCAGAAATAGCCTGAACATGTCCCTGCAGTATTCTTGGCAAAAAAATTTCAGAAGTGGTTTATCATTGCCTCTTTCCTAGGGCTAAGAGTGACTGGCCCAAGGTCCCCTATTGGTTTTGTGAGTAAGCAGTACTATAACTTAAAGGTAAAGTTAAAGGTTCCCCTCGCACATACATGCTAGACATTTCTGGCTTTAGGGGGCAGTGCTCATCTCCGTTACAAAGCCGAAGAACCAGCGCTGTCCGAAGATGTCTACATGGTCATGTGACTGGCATGACTAAATGCCAAAAGGGCACGGAATGCTCTTATCTTCCCACCAAAGTGATCCCTATTTTTCTACTTGAATTTTTACATGCTTTCAAACTGCTAGATTGGCAGAAGCTCACTCTGTTACATGGTGCTAGGGATTCGAACTGCCAAACTGCCAACCTTTCTGATCGACTAACTCAGCGTCTTAGCCACTGAGCCACCGTGTCCCCCTATATACTATAACTTACTGTCTCCCATTTTCTAGTTTGATGCTTTAATCACTATATCAAACTGATCTCTTGTTATCTCTAGCCTCCTGATACCAGTAGTTGTTGTCTGTATTTTGTGGCCAACTTGGGATGATTGGCCTAAATATTTTAAAATAAAGAATTAAACAAATATTTTCTTTTAAATGGACAAAGCTATCCAACAACATTTTGCTGCCCTTGGTTTTGAGCACCAAGGTGAACTAAAGGATGGATGGGCATAGAACTGAAATACGAAACTGTGAATGTAGTGTATCAGGGATTTTTTTTTAGGAATGAAGTTTGTCAGAGGTTATCTGCTATCTGTCATCAGTTTATGAGAGTTAGAGAGTGTTCCTGTACATATTTTCGGCATTTGCTGGGTGGATGGATAGGAGGATTACACCATTATCTCTTCTACTTTGTCCCATAGGCTTACTCCTTTGTAATTGTGTTTAGATTGCAATCACTCAGAATGAAAAAAAGAAGCAAGTATGAACGATGGCTAATAACTATTATGAATCACATGTTAAAAAATAATGTTATACTCACCACTTGTAAAATATTTTAGTTATTTTAAAAGGATAAAATAATATCACAGTCAGCATTCAACTAGCTTTGAATCCCAACAGTCAATTTTGTCTTTTCCAAAATAAAATGAGTTCATATTGACATCTAGTAAGGAAAAAGATAAATAAATACCCATTTGCAGGTCATCCAAGTGACTGTCAAGGAGTCAGATTCAACTTGGAAAATTCCTGTCTTCTCCAGACACAATAAAAACAGGAAATATTTACCAAATTTCCAGGTGTCAGGAAATACTTTCAAAACTTTGCAGTGATCAAAACAGCTATTTAAAGAGATACGGTGCTATAGACAGGTGTTAATTATGATTCCTAACTTTTAAAATATATGCTTTGGTACCCATGGGATAACTTAATCACTGTTCTTTAGCACCCTATAAAAGGGCTATGCAGGCTGACTTTTGAAAGATAGCATGAAAGCTATTTTCCTTATTAACATTCATAAACACTAAGGACTAAGGTTTTATAAATGCTACACTTTTGTAAACTAAAATTTCCTATATTTCTCATTTCTCATTTTCTCTTTTCAAGAACTTCTGGGCATAAACAATATTCTTCACATCCTGAAACACAGACTAACCACACAAAAAGGTCAGCAGTGGGATTCAAATTTTTTAACAACCAGTTCTATGGGCATGGCTTAGGTGGTGATCATGGCTTGGTGGTCATGTGACTGGGTGGACTTGGCTTGGTGGTCATATTATTGGCTGGGTGTGTCCAACCCAATATCACTCACATCGAGGCAGCCTGATGAAATTCTAGTTTAGAAAGAATCACAATCATGTTATTTGTTTAGAAGTTAAAAAAAGAGGCAAAGATAGGAACAGGAGAGGTTAAATCACTATTAGAGTTGCCTGTAATTTGCATTGTATGTTTTGATATAACAAAATTATCAACCTGCGAAGATGACAATCAATGGATTCTAGTTTCCTCCCTAGTCTCTCATGAGGAATAGAGGAATAGAGTCAAAAGCTGCCCTTAAGTTAATATAAGCAACATAAGGACTGCCATGAATAAGTGTAGAATACTTTTCAGCTAGTCCTCAATTTATGACCATAATTGGGACTAGAACTTCTGTTGCTAAGCAATATGGCCATTAAGTGAGTTGTGCCCAACATTATAACCTTTTGTGCTGTGGTCATTAAGTGAATTACTTCATTTGTCAATCACATCACTGAAGTCATTATATAAATCCAGCTTCCTCCATTGACTTTGCTTGACACCCCCTAAGATCATAAGTGGCATTTAGGATGCCAGGATGCCACAATCATTGTAAATGCATGCTGGCTGCCAAGCACCCAAATTTTCATCACATGACTTCAGGGACACGGTAACATTTATAATGTAATGACTGATCATAGGTCATTTTTTCAGCACTGTTGTAACTTTAATCATTAAACAAATGGTTATAAATCAAGGACTAACTGTAAATGGTAGGAAATTACATATTAATCCATTGTAGAATATCCTGATCTAAAACCCACTTGTACAGGAGCCAAGATTTTCCCTCAGCACATCCAATCTAAAAGTTTTCAGTATAAAAACCAAGCATAGAGTTTGCTAATTCCTAACATTAGCTAATTGTGCAATACACAGCTGAATTTTGCCTATTGTCTTTCTTGTATATTGGGAGAGTGTTAGAATTAAGCCATCCTTTGGTGAGCAAAAAAGGATGATTATTAAATTTCTAACCCTGAGGGAAAAAATGTAAATGGAAACCTTACTAGCAGAACATGTATGTTCATAAAGCTTGGGTTATCTAGGATTACCAGTACTTTTTATTCTCTAGGCTTAGTCATTACATTTTCTGGATTTCTTTTTAAAGTCAAAGTGTTCATTGTGAT
This sequence comes from Pseudonaja textilis, assembly GCF_049901715.1. NCBI lineage: Eukaryota > Metazoa > Chordata > Lepidosauria > Squamata > Elapidae > Pseudonaja > Pseudonaja textilis. The sequence goes on along the minus strand of NC_141991.1, from coordinate 232,466,396 downwards.
ATAAATTGAATTACACTTACGTATACTTTTAACATTTTTTGGCTTTTCTTCTTTTTTTTTATACTCTGTTCTTATGTCTTCTTGCCTGACATAAAATTCTGGATACCATGTTCAATGTTTCAAGTTACAACAGAGTGAATAGTATAAACCTCCAAATCTGGTAGAGGTAGGTGTAGGGAACATTTCTGAAAAGTGTGATCAAGTACAATGTATATGTGATGCTTCATTAACATAGATGGGCTTTATGTGTAAGCATATTCCAAATGATTGAATGATTATAAAATAAAACATCTGTTCGACTGAAAGGCTAAGTTTTGTATTACTTGTTATTGCAACCTCAATGTTAGTAGATCTTCCAAGGAATTTCTGACACAATTAATTAACATGCTGATGTTTCCACAATCCAATTGTTAGCTCAACAGTTTCATATCAGAAATAGGCTGAGTTCAAAGAACACACTGTGCTTTGATTTGAGTAACAATGATTGTTTTGGTTAATCATAATTAGCTGAGCTAATTATGAATCATGATTACAAAACACAGTGACTGAATTCATACTTCATGTTATGTCAAAATTGATCAAATGGATGAAGCCAGCTTTGTTCTCTCTGTCTCTCTCTGTCTCTGTCTCTGTCTCTCTCCCTCCCTCCTAGTGCAAAGTAGAAAATAGCTTCATGGAACCTGTAACTATACTTAGATGTTTATTTTAGTCCAGTGTACATGTTTTGACCTGTACTGAATTCAAGAGAGTTTTCAGAAATTTAACTATGCCACAAACAAAGTTTCTAAAATTATTGAGTAGATATAACAATTTGCTTCAGCCCTTCCCAATCTACCACACTATCGAGGTTTAGGACTTCGAATTCCCAAATTGCCATCCTGTTTGGTTAAATGCTTTCAAAACAATGAGATTGCCTGTAATGCGAAATTGGAAAGGAGGTCAATGAGAGAAGGGAGGAAAAATACAAAACAAAAATGGGGAATTAGGCCCACATGTACAGTATATGAAAGTGCCTTCTCCAGCTTCAGAAAGGCTGGAAATATTTTTCCAACAATATTTATTTTCAAGGACATGTGCTAGCAATAATATAGAATGGACAACAATGTACTTTTCAAAATTCACCAAAGAAACATGTAAGTCTAGAGACTATACTGGTTGTAAATTTGAAGGGGCTGGATTAAAGCTGATTGCTGGGATCAGGGAATAAATAATGTAAATCTAGGCTTTCGAGTTTGTGGAAGGACAAAAGAAAAAAAGAAGCAGACAATTTACAAGATCCTAATACTTGTAAGTGTGAATGACTGTTGTTGTGAAAATAGTCCAAGCCCACCCCACACTATACAGAAGACACAGTGTTTGACTTTAAGGCTATGCCTGCTGGACAGAAGGACAAAAAGGAAAATATGCCTTCCTTTTGCTGGACGCCTGATAGCCCCGCCTGAACTATATATTTGCCTTTGGTGCAAAAAATATCAGAATGAAGGAAAAAGTTTGCATACCCAAGGTTAAACTGTATGTATGTTGAATGAAACTAATTTAAAAGAATTAAACTAAACCTGGACAGAACTCAGAATGTGGAAGCAGTAGACTTTATCCATTTTATTAAAGATTAATTACATTGACAGTAACAACTATAGAAATGCAATCTTATATTGTAATAACAGTAAGTTAGTTACACAACATTGAAGGATTCAGCATATTTGGCAAAGCAAAAAATGAAAGAGTTATACTCATGCAAATATTCACAACACTATTTAAATAAACTCTTTCATCCTGCCCACCAAACCACACAAGCAACTTTTTCCTCTTTATGCAACTCAGAATTCCTGAAGGAGCCTCAAATCGTATTTGCCTTCAAATGATCCATTAACTTAGAGAGCAAGTGTTTGCACTTCTGTAATGTTGATTGTATTGGCACTCTTATTATGAGCTGCAACTTTCAGATACACAGTTTAGCTTTACAATTCAAGCCAGCACAATTCAAGCCAGACTAAATTTTCTGCAAAAGGGAATAATGAATTTAACCCCAATAAATACATTCTAAGATACTGAGCTTTCACCATTTAATGTTCACAAATAAGTTACCCATAACGAAGGTAATTGTTAAGACCAGTCATCCCTAAAGATTTTACCATCTTTTTGATTTCAACAGAAGAAAACTAATCTTTGAGGTTAGCAGTGCTAAAGTAGTAACCCAGAGATGAACGGGAGACCTATTTGTATCTGAGTCAGAAAAACTGAATGTGGGTAAAGCTAATTGGTAACAGTAAAAAAGTTGTTTAGCTCTGAATAAGACTGTGGCCATAAAGTAAATTCTCTCAATGCTTAATAGAAAAGAAAATCCTACTGTATTTATTGGACTTGCTGGCAAATAACATATATAGGATTCAGAATTAAGGCTGGTTCCATATTCAACAGCTATTACCTATTGTTACTCTACTGCTGGAATTAGGATTTCAGTCTAGACAATACATATACTAATTTTTATCCCCTATACATTTTCAGTTCTTTGATGAATAAAAATTTTGTGCAGGACATATAGAATTGAGAATGTTAAAAAATAAGATATATACATGTGTTTCAATAAAAATGTAAGCTCCAGCAATATGCAAGTTCCAACTATATTTTACATTCAAGGATTCATGATACATTTAGTATTCAGAAGATATTCTAAAAATCATGTACACTGTACACAGTTTTTACTGAAATTCAATCTTTCCCAAAGATACATAAACTGGATCTTCTTTTTTAAAAAATTACCATTTCCTCTGCAAGAGATCTACTGTTTTAAAGTGGTTTGTGGAACATTCACTATTAGAAGAAAGCATGGGTTAGAAATCTAACCCACATAGGCTAATATCAGCGAGGATTTAGCCATTTCATGATTGGAGAGTGGATGTCTTTTTCCTTCACAAAATCCTCTTCTACAGAATTACCATTGCCAGATCCCATGTCATTCTCTGAAAGTTTAAATGAGAAAAAAAATGGGGATTAGTTTTTTTAAAAAATCAAGACGTGGATTTTTAACTAACTTTTTGTCTGAATCAAGAACTTTAAATATCATGTCCATTCTCAACACATTATGATAATCTTTCATGCTGGCCACATGATGAATGGAAGCGTCTCTCACAAATATCGACTCCCTAGGCTAATAATTAGAGATGAGCACCATACCCTTGAATCAGTCTCAACCACACAGGGAAATCTTTTAATAAGTGGCCCCCAACCTTTTCAGCAACAGAGACTGGTTCCATGGAGAAAGGGTTTTTTTGTGGACCGCAGGGGCATGGTTTTGCATGTTGCCTGCATCCTGTGGATGGGCTTTGCTTTTTTGTGCAGCCTGGTTGCGGGCATGCCACGGCCCGGTGCTGGTCAACAGACCATGGTTTGGGATCCCTGCTTTAAACCCTTTACTGATGATCTTATGAACTGAATCACAAGAATTTGATTTTACACATGCTCGTGTAATTTCAGGGATAACGTTCAAGAGAAATGGGAATATTTTTATAGAACAAATTTGTACCAATATAAATCTCAAAAGTTTTCCATGAGAATCAAAATATTAATATTCAAACACAATGCTCAGTGCTTCAATAAAGCCTTTAATTAAGATAATCAAACATTTTTAATCGATTATGTGCCATCAAATCATTGTTGACTCTTAAGAATTTCTATCTATATGTTTATCTTGGTGAAAATATAGAACTGATTTACTTATGCCTCCTCCCACAGAGTATGATTTGATGCCTTTGTCTCCATCATCTTCTTAAATCACTGCTGCCAATATAGATTTAGCAGGGCAAATATGACAGCCTTAGCATCTTGGGTGACCCTGCTGGGTACATATGCTTTTGGCATATGCTCCAGCATTCTTTGCTCATCCTCCTAGAAATATCCTGCTGCCACAATGAGGCAGCACAACAGGAGTTGGGAGGTCAGGAGAATGATAAGGGAAGTAATAATCATTCTTTGATTACAACAGCAGAATTACTAAAGTACCATGCCTCAACAGTCTTCTCTGTGTGCATTTATTGAATTCTGAGCCAATAAATAATTACTGGGGTCAAATATTTCTTGAAGCAAAGCATCAGGGGTTTGTTATCTTCCAGGAGGTTCTCTGGAGTACATATAATACAACTGTGATACACAACTCAATTAATTCAATACAATTTGCGAATGAGAATACTCTTGGCATGGAAAAATCTTCTAATGCTTTATACCAGGGTGTCAAACTCAATTTCATTGAGGGCCACAGCAGGGTTGTGGTTGACCTTGGGGGGGATGGGCGTGGCTGACTGGGTGGGCATGGCCAGTTTGCTGCCATTTCCCAAAGTCCTGGCATGATTCCTCTTCCCATTGGGTAGACCAGGCTGAAGCCATGCTGGCCTGATCTTTCCTCTTCACACTGGGTAGACCAGGACAGCCCTGCGGGCCGGATCCGACTACATTGTGAACCGGATCTGGACTGCAGGCCTTGAGTTTGACACCCCTGTTTTATACCCTTAAGAAATGTATGCAATTAGGTTTACCTGCAGGTGGCAGTAATTTACGTTGGTGGGGGGGTTTTGATGCGGCCAATTGGAAAAAAGAAAACTTTATACACTTCCCAGTTACTCTGTCACATATGCCAGTTGGACAGCTGCAGGTTCTTAGACAATCCAACCCATAAGTACCATAAGGACACTCTGCAAGATAAAATATTAGAAAACAATAGACATATTATTGTGATTTAACCTTTTGTTATATTGCAGAAGCATTTTGTTTGACATCAGTATTTTGCAAGCCACTATGAGTCTGAAAGATTCATCAGCATGCAAATTTGATAATTAAACAATTAAGTAGAATGTTATGAATGCAACTCTAAATATACTTTGCCTCTGCTGTCTTTGAATTTTACTGAATAGACATGTATGCCATGGAATTAAATCACAAAGAGTTTCCTTTATTTCCTTTAACAAATATGCAGAAGATTCACAATCCCAAACGTACACAATTTTTACAAAGTAATCTATTATTTCACAATTATTTTTATTTTCAGTTTATTTTGTAAACCGCAGTAGATTCAACAGCATCCTTGGATAGTACTATAAAATGTCACCTCTTCATTTAAAATCTCTTTCCCTTAAAAGAGTGTTTTGTAAGAAATACTGGATTGCAATTCCTGGAATTCCTAGGGACCAGTCTTCCTAGGAATTATGAGAGTTGTGTTCCAACACAAGCGGAGAATGCCAAATGAGGAAGGCTTGTTTAAGGTTTTCATCATATCATAACATGAAAATTCATTATAGCAATGCTTATATATTTATCTTCCTACATTTCCAAGATTGCAAATAAATTATCTTTGTTTCTTGAAAAATTCTATGAATATGTTCTTTCCAACTGTATATTATTTTTCATATCCAGGAGGTTAATCCCATATTTCAGCCGTTTAAAATACAAATTTAGGAGGAGTAGATAAAGTTGGCTAGGTATAAAAATGGCTCACATTAATCAGTACAAAGACTAGTGTTATTACCCACATTATTTCTCTATATTTTCTTTTCATTTGAAGGTTTGTTTGCACAGAGTGATGTTAGAACAATCCCACTGGACTTGGGACTGTATTAATATTGAAATAGCAGGGAAAAATAAATGAAGTTTGAGACAATAAACATATTCCTTGTTTTCATATGGCATGTGTATGTGTATATCATCTTCAAAAAAGATACATCGTTTCCTACAATGAGCTGGAAGGGGTTGAGTGTCATTTAATCCAATTTTTCCATGATGCCAAAATCTGTGGCTATAGCAATCTTTCCTCATCTCTAAGCAGCCTCTTCCTTAAAACCTCTACAAGGGAGTATCTATCACCCTTGAGTTTAAAAGGGCAGATTTTTTCATGGTTTTAAACTGTTGATACCACCAAGGGAGTTTCTATAATGTTTAGCTAACACAAAAATAAGGGGTAGTGTCTCTTTAACAATGATACTTGCTATAGGGGCATCTGTGTCATGACACACATTAAAAGAGGGGAGAGGCTCATGGTTGCCATGTTGGCATTCTCTCCCCACCCTCATGGGTCCAGTGGATGCCTGTGCTATTCATTTTTAAATGTTTAAAACAAAAAATATTGCAATAATTTTGGGAGCAATTTTAAAAAATCAGCCAAATAAATATGATTCAGACTAAGGGAGTTGGGAAAGTCTTGACAACTTATTCCTTATCTCTTGTATTATTATGACCCTTGACAAATTAATTCAGCTAAATTTGACTATGCTGCATCTTGACTTTGGAATGTAAGACAGAACTTTCTGCCCTATCTCATGATCCAAAGTGTACATATTACAAAAATGGCTGTCATCCCCATTTAGTTGATTCTAGAAGTTTGATATGGCCTTCTAGAACTTCACCTTTTCTTCTAACAGATTAACATTATTGTAGGAGTGTGAGGTGTTTTTTCTTCTCAAGGCTAGAGAGCATGCCTGAAAAGTAATGATTAACCCTGGCCTTTCCTTCTTACCTTCAATGGTTATCTCGAATGCAGAAATAAATACAGCCACTGGAGGTAACAAGTAGTTTATTTTCTAGGTCTCTTTGCTCCCATCTAGTGATCACATGACTTTTTGCAGCTCAAACCTGACAATCCTATTGTTACTACTAGCCATGGTTTTGTTGATTTTGTTCTAGTAAAATTAAGTTATCCTAGACTTTGCTCAATACTGTATCTTTTTAAAAAACCAGTTATTTGGTTTTAATATTATTATTCATTGTTCATTTATTCATTATTATTTTTATTAGCCTTCAGAAATCATGGGCACTCCATCATTGGAAGTTAAGAAGAAACTAGGAAGGCATTTATCTGAGATAGTATAGGTTCTCCTGCTTGAGCAGGAGGCTGGACTAGATCATCTCCAAGGTCTCTTCCAGCTCTATTCTATTCTAACATTCTAACTATTTTAACAGCCTTGTCAGATATTTAGGCTGACTCTCAAAAGCATTCTTCTTGAATTGATATTTGAATCAACATCTAAAATTGACATTTGAATCAAGATGGAGCAAAAGTTTAATGGCTCCAACATGTATGGGCCTTTTCCAACATGCAAATTCAATCTAGTTGTAGAGAAGTGTTAATTGCTTTAATACACAGCAGTACATGACATATTAACCAGCTTTTAGGTTATAATATAAGCAGCAAAGCAAGATATACTATCACCATCATCAACAGTGGTATTTTGAAGTTGGAAACTTGTAAAAAAATATACAAAACCTGTTATACTTTAAAGCATATTTATATGTGTATCTGTTTACAATGCAAGCTTACATCTTATATGACCAAAATGATTATTTGAATAACAGAAATCTTTTTTTTCTTTGTTACTAATACAAGAAGGACATATGGAGTCCCATATTTGCAAGACTTAATAACCTATTTACAGGTTATGTAAATAAATAAATTAATTAAGACTGAACTGGATTTATCAGTTTAGACAGTAGATAGAAAATTATATTCTGTCAGAGGAAAGAGGGGAGAGAAAGAATGTTCAGAATGTTTATTTTGGATAACAGAAGCATCTCATTCTCTTACTTCCTATTGGCAGTGACCTGATAGTTACATAAATTCTTCTTAACAGTCAAGAAAATCTCTGTAAAGACATTCAAATGACTACAGTATATTTTAGAAGACTTTAGAACCTTGAATCTGAAGGATCCTCATTATCTCCCAGCATATTTTAAAGGAGAAGGGGAGTTTATCAACACTATTAATCTTCTAGTGGGAGTTTAAAATCTTGGTAGCCTTGTTTATTTATTGAAGAACAAATGTGGGTTCAGAGGTTGCTGTTCAGAGTTAGAAACCTCTGAGATTCAGTACCCAGTGGGCACCTGCCATGCTCTATCTGTATTTAGTTTGCTTTTATAAGAAGGGGTCCCCTGTGTGTGTGTTTGTGTGTATGTGTGTGCATGTGTACATGTGTGCATGTTTTAGAGTCTACTCTTAAAGCTACATTCTTAATTTACCTTCTATGTAAGTATCAAAATATTCCATCCATCCATCTTCCTTCCTTTCTTTCTTTCTTTCTTTCTTTCTTTCTTTCTTTCTTTCTTTCTTTCTTTCTTTCTTTCTTTCTTTCTTTCTTCTTTCTTTCTTTTTTTCCCAAGTTAAAATAGACCAGCAATCTAAGGTGTTTCTTGTTTCTTTTACCACAGATGCTTTGAACACTTTAAAAGAAAAGTGTTCAAAGTCACCAAAATAGATTGATGATCAAACTAATTACTGAAGAAAATAATTCTTCAATAACTGTGTTTGGACTTCAGTGTTGAAAGTCGGCAGATACTTACCTGGGAGTAAACTGCATTGAACGCAGTAGGACACACTCAAATGAACATCAGAAAAAGTAAGAACAGTGTGCAGTGTAGAGTTTTATTGCTATTTGTAACTAAATGATGTCACTGAAGTTATATCTGGAATAATTTGAAACTATTTATTTTGTCAGAATATTTAGCTTATCTTCTCCTTTCTTAAAAGCCACAAAAATCACTTCACTCACAGTACACCACTTCAACATGTAAATATGTAATCTATTCACTCAAGTAGCCTGTTTGCAGAAATGTGCTTTCTATAAAACTACCAAGAAGTTTACTCCAAAGTAATAATTGCAAATTTGAAGGAAAATTGAACATAATCACCTAGAAGATATTCTCCAACAACCGTTTGCAAGATTATAGCCTCAAGTAATCCAAAAGAGGCTATATTCACGTATTAACAGATTCCTACAGCTATATAGACACTTAATTTATACTAACAAAAAAAGAAATGACCTGACTCCTTCTGACTTCTGTACAGGTTTCTTTGCTAGTTTGTTAGCCTTGCTCCAAATTAACTGGACCATTTCGATCTCACTGAAACTCAGCAGAAACTTCTTAATCAGATGGTCTTCAGCTATGTTGAGGTCCCATATATCTGGACCTACACTTGTCTTTTAAAGGGTTCGAAGCTATTTGTGGTATGTCACCAAAGACACCTTAGATTGCAGCCTATTTTAACTTGGAAAAGAAAGAAAGAAAGAAAGAAAGAAAGAAAGAAAGAAAGAAAGAAAGAAAGAAAGAAAGAAAGAAAGAAAGAAAGAAAGAAAGAAAGAAAGAAAGAAAGAAGAGACTGTATACAAAATTATTTCAGTAGAAAGAAGAAAGTACAGAGTTGACTACATGGCATACTTGTGTACAATGTGCAGGATGCCTTTTTTAACATGGCAGCATCAAAAAAATGGAATCCTCCTTCTGCAGCTTAACTCTAGAATTCTTCTTCTGCTTTTTACATAATATGTAAGTGAAAGATTTATACAATCTGAAGAGAAACCAGAGTGTATCACCATATCTATGCTTTCCTTCTAAAGCTTATATCCATCTTATAAAATGCAGGTGTTATTCTCTTCATTGCAGCACATATAAAAATACATTATATTTCTCTGGGAAAGAATATTGACCTAAGCACTTTTGAAATACTTTTATAAGTTTTTCAAATAATATCTGCTTATTGTTTCCCCATGGGTAATAGCGTGCCAGTAGAATTAGGATTAAATGCTCAACTTCTTGGGTACTTTAGGCAATTATTTTCCAGTCTGCTAAGTAGAGAAATTCTGAACCATTTTATAGCCTCTGGTAAAATGAAGATACCTCTGCTAGGTATATGAATACCATCAATAACTATCTTTTTCAATCACAGGTTAATTATCCTACAAAATATATTTTACACACACACACACACACACACACATACACATGATCAACAGATATATTTTGGAGCAATTTCCAATAGCTATACATTGACCATTAATTGTCATGATAGATAATGTTATCCAATGACCATTCTTTACCTTTGCAGATACCAAACTCATCTCCAAAATCATCTTCCTCAGAAAAGAATTGGCACTTCAGTCCAGGCCCACATTTGACACCATCCATTCCTGCAACTGTCCGGTAGCAAGTTTCTCCCAGAGCTGCAGCACAAACCCTACAACAGCCACAGTCATCCAACACAGTCCGCTTACAATGCTGTGGATTTTTACATTCACTGCTGTCGCAGGACTCTGGGCAATCTACTGCATACTTGGCGCTCCAGGTAGCTCTGACATTCATGGGTACCAGAAGTAGAGTGAGCACCAGAAAACTAGCCATGGCTCCTGGTGTGATGAAAGCCCAATTACACTGTCCGCAATGACAGGTTGCAAAAATTCAGTCAGATGTCTTCTGTTCAGGGATACAGGAGCGAAGAACCCAATATCAAAATTCTGAAGATCAGCTTACAAATTTTGGAGCTTTATACAGCCTCTTGCCCACAAGGCCGGCCGTCGTCAGTTTCCTCAATCTGTGCTCTTGCCAGCCTCCCTTGTTTTACTTTGCGAAATCCAGGATGAAGTTTGGATTAGCACACTGCTACCATCCAGGAATTGAAAAGCCTGAGCTGATGTAATCTGTTATGTTTAGTTGGCTTGTTTTCCAGTGAGGACTGAAATTCTCTCACATCCGTCTCAAATGCTCAAGGATGTCTGCCAGAAAAGTGCATAGGAGTAAAAGAGGGTGGGGAAAAAGTGAGTAGGTTACATACCTTCTCTTAGGACAAGTTTGTTCTCACATTGGTTCTGTATCTCTGCAAATCTTTACAAACTTTTTGCACAAAAGGAACACCAAGCATCAGGAAGAGAGATCATATATCTAACCCTATAGCTTCTGTCTCTATCCTTTTTTGCAACTGCAGCAATAAGACAATAGATTGTTACTTTAAAGTAGTCCTACCTCAACCTGGTACCTCCAAATATGTTGAAATCCCACTTTCATAATCCCTCAGCCAGCTAACAAGAGCAGCAGGATAGAGAAAACTGCTTTAAAGTTTGGCAGCATGACTTTAAAAGCCAGAGAAAAGTATGTTTTGAAACAAAAAAGAATGACCCTGTCAATATTTAGATAGGTAGATTGCACTCAGAGACCAATGCCAAAGACAACAAAGAGAGGAGAGATGTCAGGGACCTGTGGTTTCATCTTTCCATAGTTCAGATAGTTATCATTGTAGAATCGCTTAAATGATTAGCACTTTTCGTACAATCTATGGATATTTATTTTGATTAGGCTGGAAAAAATCTAAATGGCCCTTCCTTCAATAAATTTCCTGCCTTCCAACTTCATGGTAGCAGATTTTCATGGGAGGAGGTACCCGAGATTCCATTTAAGCTGTCAAAGACAATTCAAGAAAGGGCTTCAATAAAATGCATGCTATTCTCAAAAAGAAATTGCTCAAGCAGTGAGTCCTCAGTGATTTCCAACCAGCAGTTTACATATTTTCAAGTTGTTAATTGCAAGGTATTTCAAGGAGCTGTAAGCATAATCATGATATGGACAAAGCAGGAGATACAGATGAGGAATAGGGTGATGTATCTAGAGGAATCAAAAGCAAATCACAATAAGAGCACATGCATCCTAACAGCACAGCAGAAACAATATGAATTATGTGATCTACATAATTAAAATAATAGCATTTAACATTATTCAACCTCTTGCCCATGTCATGGACGCCCCAGCAAGTATCCTATTTTCAGAAAAGAATCTGTCAGATGAAGGCCTCGTCTATTTGAAGGGCTGCCAACTCCGAAGTTCACTTAGGGACAATGTATCAGTAGTCAGCAGGCAAATTAAGTAAATGTATTCATTATTAGGCTGAAAGGTTCTATTTAAGATAACCATAATCACATTTATCTCGTGTGTATATATAAATTAGCACAGGCAAATCTTAGACAGACTTGTCCCTGTTCACTATTTGTAGTCTATGTTCTCTATTTGTAGTCTATGTTCTCTATTTGTAGTCTAACTGAACCCAAAAGTGTTTTTTGCAAGTAGTCAACTTTGTAAGACAAAATCACCATTCCCTCTCATCTGCCAATGTGGACTGTTAGAAGTCCTCCTTGCCATGACCACAATTTCATCTCTTGCTCTTCTTGTGTCCAAAATTGCCAGCTAAGATTAACAGGATGGCACTCTTCCCAGGCTAGTTTGTAATCAAGGACAACTTTTAAAGTAAGCACCCAGGGGAAGAAAAACATCTGACTCATTAAACTCAGAGTTGTAGACTTGATTTGATGAAAATATTTGTTTTAATATAATTTTTTATGTCTGTATAAAAGTCAGTCAGGTAGATATTAGTATTATGCATACATAAGCATTTCCTGATTGATGAACCTTTTATGTTGCATGTGTAGGGGGTTTACCTTACCAATATCCACATCAATATGTACACATCAAAGCAATTATTTTATAGGACTTCTGTTTTCCATTAAATACCACCTTTGACATGCTTGTGAAGCATAAGATAGAGCCGAGGTGACGCAGTGGTTAGAGTGCAGTACTGCAGGCTATTTCAGCTGACTGCTAGCTGAAGTTTGGCAGTTCAAATCTCACTGGCTCAAGGTTGACTCAGTCTTCCATCCTTCCAAGATGGATAAAATGAGGACTCAGATTGTTGGGGGCAATATGCTGACTCTGTAAACTGCTTAGAGTGGGCTGTAAAACACTATGAAGCAGTATATAAGTCAAAGTGCTATTGCTATAATGTAGACATGCTTAACATCAAGAACTAATTCTGCTTTTCCGTGAGGGATTTAGGATATTTAAGAACTAGACAGTGGAAATGAAGCTGGTCCTCTCTAAATTATTTTTAGGAGACATTTCAGATTAATAGAATATATAGTTTGGAAGGAATCTTGGAATCTAACTCTACTAGATGGCCCTCAATCTTCCTTGTAAACTCCTTCAGTGAAGGACATTCCACCCCCTCCTATTCCATACTGAACAACAACTTTAATCTTGAGGAATTTTTTTCATAAAACATTTCTTTTTATTCAGGGTATTTATAGTTTTCAAATTAGGTGTTAGGTGGATTAAATGATTAGATAGTTGTTTATGAACATTTTAACCCCCCTTGAGACCCCAAATGAAAATAGGCAGATGTATATTTTTTTAATCAAATACATTTGAAAAATTATCAGTCTTAAGAGTTGTACATACACATGGCTGACATGTTAATAATTTATTATGTATCATAAACTAATGAGATTTTGAGGAAATGACAACTTTTATTAAGAAAAACTTCAACACTAAAAATTCTCGATATTTACATTTTTCACAGGGTTCAAGGATTTACAGGAAGATTTAAGAGTTCCTGGTATATTGATAGCTCATCTTCTTTGAAGCTTCCACCAAAATGATGAAAAAAAATTTTTTTTTTAATGTGGAATGCTAGATACCAACATTTCACACTGTTTATGAAAAAATGTGATCAGGCTTCAGATATTTAAATCTTTTTAGGCAAGGGCAAAAATTATTCCAAAATGAATTAATCTGGAATGGAACTTCCAACTTTCATTTAAACATATGTACATATACATAGGTAAATGTGTTTCTGTGAAGTGTAATCATATTACTCAGACTTCTTCTGTAAATATATTTAGGAAGTACTTACTTGGCAAATCTCTAAACAATATCAGGTGAGATGAAAGAGATCTTGGGCATTCTTGAATTTCCCAAAGGAACAAAATAATCTAACAAAGTAATACAAACAGAAGTGTTAACACAAGTAAGATTGAGAGGGAGATCTCCTTGAAAAGAAAACATTTTGTAGCAAATGCCTCCAGAGCTGTCCAATACTATTGAAAATATTGTAGATGGAAGGCAAAACAGCATGAAACAGTTGGTCACAAGTTATGTCAAAGAACAATGTGATTAAATAACTCATGGTTTATAAAGCTAGATGGAATACAGGTACTTCTCAATTTATGACCACAATTGGGGCAGAATTTCTTCAACCAGGCAATCAAAGCCCTGTTCCATTCTGCATGAATCAGAGTGCATGCAGAGCTTCCATTTATATTCATAACTACCCCTTTGACTTTCTTATCTTTCATCACACCCCAACAAAGAACAGACAACACTTCTAGACACCAATGCTCAATAATAAGATATAAATGAGGTTTAGGGTTGTGAACCAGCTGTTTAAACTTGCCTTATTGCAGTGGAGGCCTGAAGCTCATGACTGTGTGCCGCTATCAATCCTCTGAGATCACACCACCAAATATCTATGCGAAGATGTGGATGAGGAGAAGTGTGCAAGTTAGTTTGTTTTTCTTTCCTTTCATTATGAGAGTGCCACATTTTCTGATGCAGACCTTCATGGGGAAAGGAAATTTCCCTCCTCATTCTCAATATTTCTAAATTGGGCAAGAATGAAGACAAAAGCACATGGTCTTCAAATTCCTTCTGAGTTTTAGGGAATAAAATCTTGGCTTAGGGAGAACTGTATCTGAGAGGAATCCAAGGCAAAAACTGGCAATGAGGTATTGTACTACCTTCTTCTACATTCATGTGATAAATAGATTCCCAAATATGTTCAAAGTAAGGTTTGGATAACATCTTGTATGTAAACTTAACTTGGTCAATAGTGTAGGGTATAAGATTGCCCCTTAAGAACATTTTTCAAAAATAATATCTATGGAATTCAATACATCAAGGAAATATACTTAAGGTTGCAACAATTTTCATCTCAGTGAACAGGTTATTTTTGATTACATACATCATATTATTAAAGCAATAATTGCATTTTATAATACAACACACACATACACCATAATGTTTATATGCTATATGTTTATATAAATGACTGAAAGTTTCATTCCTTACATTGCATAACTAACCAACTTTTCCTGTGGTTTCCTTTACACACAGCTGTAAGCATAGTACTCTTAAAAACAGAACTCTGTGGGGTGCTACAATAGGAAGCCAAGCTATGAATTCCAAATATGATACCAGAAATAGAAAACTGGAGGGGGGAGGGAGGGCTTTAAAAAAAGGAAATTCCAACAACATTCCTTACCCTTTTGCATGATTTCTCTTTGTATGTCTTTTCAATGAGTTCTTAACAGGTTTTTTTTAATGTAACAATTTAATTAAAATAGATGATAAAAATAGATGAAAGCTAAGCCAAAAGAAATTTATTTCCTTTATAGATGTTAGAGGTCAAAGATCACTGTGTTATTTCCAGATTTCAATAAAACAAAGAGATCTTAAAGTGGAGGAAGACAACATTCTCAACAAATGAATCTTTGAGAGTATCGTTGGAAAACTCAACATTAAAATGGAATCAACTGAATGTTAACCACACGTGGAACCAGGTCTATGGTGTAATCTGTTTGTAACATCCCTGGGTATGTTAACAGCAAATCCATTTCCCTCTAATTCAGAAATGGACAATTAATTTTCCCAAGAGGCCACATGAGAAACTGGAATTGTTGAAAAGAATCAATAGGGCTGTGAAAGTACATAGGAATGCATACGTAATTTTTTTTTTTTTAAAGCAGTTGTCTTTGAAGCAAAAGCAATCCACACAGGCTGGTCAGGGACAGCCAAAGGGGCCAAATGTGGTCTAAGGGTATAAAATACCAAGGTCTGCTCTATTCCAGGCAATCCAAACTCCATAACTTAGGAATCCTCTGGAGACTCGGTGTATATTGTGATTATCAATATACAGATATTGAATTGAAGCAGATATCAAAAATTGCTTAGATGAAGATGCAAATGCAGCAAGTGAATCAAAGCTTGGCCTTCCAATCTTTTGTAAGGAGGTATAATGGGACTTGTAATTTCTGCCAGAAAATGCTTATTTCTTAAGAAAATCTGATGCTTTTCATAGAATGCTATATTTCTGCATGCAAAAATGTTCTGGATTGTTTTGAACAAGGACATTGTAGAACATTTAAAGGTGGGATGCTACAGGGCCTTTTTTTGAAACAAGCTTAGATAACTTGCAGAACATCATCAAGCACTGTAAAAACCTTGTGTTGAGGTAATTCCCCATTAGGAGAATGAGCGCATACAGGGGGACGTATTTGAGAGAAGTGTTTGAATAATACACACACAGTACACAGATACACTGTACAGTAAATGTAGTTTTTACTTCCAGAAAGGTTTAAGCGAAGTCCAAAATAAGCAGTCCAAAGTCATTCACAGGTAAATCAGTCAGTTTTCAATCCAGGGATAATCCAAATATCAAAGTCCAGTGTCAAAAACAGTTCAGTATCAGACTTACATTAAATCCAGTAATATCAGTCAATTAAAAGAAATGGAGCAACAGCAATACTTTGCAACAGAAGGAAATAGAGATACTCACTCAGACACACTCTCTTCTGAGACTAAGACTATGACAAACCAGGTTTCTGGCTCCATCTTATGGCCGTTTGAGAAACCACACCTAATTGCAGGTTTTAGCATTCTCTTAAAGAGACAGTATTAAAATGTCTATCCTGGTTTATATATTTCTAACCCAAATACCTGTTAGGTGACTTATATTCCTAACACCTTGTCTGCCTGGGATTGCAAAAATAAGACAGGCCTGAGATTTTTTTAATAGGCTCTAATGTATTGTTTCTCAACTTTGGCAACTTTAAGGCCTGTTGACTTCAAATCCCAGAATTTCCCAGTCAGCATGGCTGGCTGGGGAATTCTGGAACTTGACGTCCACAGGTCTTAAAGTTGCCAAAGTTGAGAAATACTGCTCCAGTATATAGCTGAGAAGGTTCATCAGCAGTGGTCTGTGCAATTTTACATCTATTTCCTGAATGTGTAATTTTGCAATGGGTGCTGGTGGTGAGGAGGCTTTCTTTTCCCCAAGAGAAACGTGAAGGACTGATTTTATTCTACTTTAAGTAAATAAAGCAAAAATGTTAAAAATGTTGCTTGACATAAGATTGCAAGAAGGTAAGTAAACAGGCATTGATAGGGGTGAAGGGGATGAGGTGAAGTAGGTTTGCTTTCCCAACACTTTCTCAATTGATTCAATGGCATCTGCACTATCTTAAATGTTTTATTGTTTATTTAATTTAAAACCCAGGTACCAAACAGCTGCTTACTTTGACTTAATTAAGAAATTTCCAAGTCTTTGTATAAAAAGTTGCAGAGGCCAATGGGAAGAACCTTGGAGATCTTCTAGTCCAATCTCCTAGTCAAGGTAGGAGACCTTAAACCATCCAATTATTTCCTGAAAACCTCCAGTAATGAAGCATCACAACTCCAGGAGGCAAGCTGTTCCATTGGTTAATTATTTCTTACGGTCAGGAAATTCCTTCCTATTCCAATTCAGAGGTGATCTGGTTAAGCTCTGAAGAGTTGCTTAACATCACTCATATCCTACTTTCTAATACAAAGCCTAGCATGTTTTCTTGACCTCTTTAAGTCATGAAGAGACATTTGGAAGACAAAGAAGAAAGAGAAACTTTTCTAAGAAACTTCAATGTCCATTTGAAAAGCCTGTACTGTAATAATAATAATAATAAGCCACATATTTTTAAAAAGTCCTGCTCTGGGCATATTTATTGGAGGTCCCACAGTGCTGAATGGAGTTACTGCAAGGCAGATTTGCATACAATTATGCTTTAAATCTTCTCAGTGCCTGGGGCTACATTATAAGACAAGAAAGTCCCTCTGGAGTGGACAATGTCATGCTAGGGAACAAAGCTGTAGATTTCTACTTCTTTCCCGATTTTTGGTTGCAGTTTAGAAAGCAGTTTTAAAAACTTATTAGACTAGTCTAAGGCTTAAAATGGCCCAAGGCTGCATCTCTAAATGTTGCAGACACATTTGAAAGCAAAAAAGGAATGTTGGGGTTTCAAGTGGCTTTGAAACTACAACAGACACTCAGATACAGTGCCAAGTCTCAAAATTACTCTGGTATAATTCCACTGAGAGACAGGTGTGAATGAATCAAGTATAAACATTCCTCTTTCTTCCCAAATCCCTGAAAAAGTTTTGGATACAGAGCTACCCTGAACATCCAGGGTGTATTTTGAGGATAGGCATCTGCTGAAGAGAGAAACGGTAGATTGCTCATATTACATTGGATTCCCTATTACTGGAGAAGTGTTCCATTCTTGCTCATTTGCCCCAGTCCCAAAATGAACATACCTCACTAACCACTTCTCCTCCCATGTCCTTATAACTTTGCCTTCATCTTTTCCAAGTTGATACTTGAGCAATTTAAAGCCAATGTTAGATGTCAGGGTTTTCCCTCTTCTCCCAAACCAATTTTTGCATGGAAGTAACCTGGCTTGCTTCCCTGGTCATGCAGTTGCCAATTCAAGTCAGGGGTTGGGAGTCTGCTTAACTTCTCTCAGCCAGTTATGGGTGCAGCAGGCAAGCAAGCCTTGCCTCACCTCACCTCCAATCAATCATTGGGCATTGTTCTCCATGGCCATTGAGTTTGGGCTGCTGGACAGATCAGGCACCTCCTTAGGAGACATCTGCCCTCTAACGTCTCCAAACTTGGCAACTTTAAGACATGTGGACTTTCAATTCTCAGAATTCCTATGCTGGCTGGGGAAATCAGTGAGTTTGAAGTCCACAAGTCTTAAAATTTCCAAGTTTGGAGACCCCTGCCTTCATGTCTGATCAGTGCTTTCCATAGCATTTTCTTATATAGATTTGGCACTCTTTTGAAAGAGGAATGGTCCTTTTTTTAAATGCAGGTACAATATTCTGTTCATAAGAATGCTATTCCTATGCATCCCAGAATATCAATTAAGATCGGGAAAGAAGCAGGTTCTGCCTACTGCACATGGTTTGTCACCATTATGTGTGTTGCAGTTTTCAACAGCTTCTACCAGCCAGAGTTTTCATGTTTTTTAATTATCTTATTATTGCTAAGTCTTTGTCAGAAGTGGTGCAATTATCTCCCTGACTGAGCAACACCCCCTAGTCTTGTATATTTTCAACACTAATTATTCCCAGGGCAGGAAAGGGGTATAGACACCAATTTGAGCACTTCATTCAGGCTTTCTTAGCTTAAGACACCAGATGATGATTCTAAAAGTTCTATGAACTATCAATACATTGTAGTGTATGTATTCTCCATGGTCATCTAGTGGCACCTTCCAAGTGCTACCAATCATGAGAGATCAGAACATGGTCACTGAACTACCAACATGCACTACTGAGGAGCATAGCTCACTCAATAACAATTATTCTTTGCTCTTCCTCTGTATTTCCCATTCAGGGTCTTCTATCTGCCAACCAGGCTATTTTCAAAAGAGCACTATATCCATGATCACAAATCATCCAGGTACAGATAACAGATGCAGAAGAGAGGCTCTGGGGAACATTAGATATGCCATTAAAAAAGTTAAAAACAAATCTGACCATTGCAAAAATAAAGAATAGATGGAAACAAGCCAGCCTTTGAATCTTTTTTTTTTATAATAAGGTTATACTTTTTGAAAAATTGCAGTCACTGGAATTCTTTTGGTTATGGATACTTACCATTGTTCTTCAGTAAATAGTGCTTATTTCAGTGGTGGGATTCAAATAATTTAACAGGCGGTTCTCTGCCCTAATGATTTCTTCCAACTACCAGTTCACCAAATTGTTCAGAAAGTTAACAATTGGTTCTCCTGAACTTGTGCAAATTGGCTGAATCCCACCACTGACTTATTTTCAGTTCTTGGATTTCCTTATGAATTTGTCAAAGTGGTTCCAGTCTGATTTGTAGCTGAAAACTGACACAAGATCTGACACAAGAGCCCTCCTCTTTCCCACAACTCTTCTTGCGCTTGTGACATCTAGTTGTGCATCTTGATAGGTTACTAAGCATCCCTCTTAACTCATCCCACTCAGTTCCACTCTGTATTACAGGAGTGTCATACTCGATTTCATTGAGGGACGCATCAAGGTTGTGTTTGACCTCAATGGCCTGGGGTGGGGATGGCCAGAGTGGCGGTGGCCTGCTCAATGTCATTCACATTGGGGGTGCCTGTGGTGGCCTGAGTGCTCTGTCAGCAAAAACGGGCTCCCGAGCTCTGTTTTTGACAGCGAAGACCTCCTGCAACCTTCTGCCAGTGAAAACGGAGCTCAGGAGGGCCTCACTGGCAGAGGGTTGCAGGAGGTTATTGCAGCCAGAAACAGAGCTCAGGAGCCCATTTTTGCTGGCAGAGGCACAGCGGGCCAGACCCTCACTGTTTCTAGGCTGGCCCCGTGGGCCAGATCTAAGCACCCTATGGACTGAATCTGACCCATGGGCCTTGAGTTTGACACCCCTGCTGTATTAGGATGAATTATTGGTAGCTGTTTTTCTGTTGCTGACTCTAGATGGGAGATGAAAGTCAGCCACCAATCTGCTTTCAGTAGTGAAAAAAAGGACAGCACCTCTCATCAACCATATTATAGAATAAGATCAAGGCAGAATGTTTTATCTCAGTATCCTTCTCTGTTGACTCAGGAACTGATAGCTAACACTAATTCGGCCATAAGCACAAGCCATTTAGGAAGATGCAAGTGGCAGGATCTGTACTTATCCTCCTATTTACAAACTAGAAAGAATGTCATTTTAATTTGGGGGGTTTGTTTTGTTTTTGGCAAATAAATATACATGCTTATGATGCATTTAACCTGCTTCTTCTATATTTACCTGATTGCATATAGTTAAATAACTTTTCTGTTGTGCTATTTGCATTTATTTCCAATCTCCTCCATTCTTTACCAATCTACCTTTTGGTCCTTCCATCATAAAATATAGTTTTGAAGTTTATTCTTTTTAAAGTAAAAAAATGAACTAAAGCAGTACAAATGCAGCTGTGGGTAAAGGCAACAGGAAGGCAAAAGGAAGCAAGAACAGAATTGCTTTCTTATTTATAGCAGCACAGAGCCCAAAGGTGTTTTGTAGACCTTTCTTGGACATAGGTATAACTGAATGCCAATCACAGAAGGGCCAAAACAAGAAGAAACATTGCTCCTTGACTAGCAAAGATAATTTGTAGGTTGGAGGCATTGTTGGAAACTGGGAATCCCAGCTCTGTAAACATTTTTTTCCTTACTCTCAGATCACATTACCAAGAGGAAGTTTTCTCTGATAGCACAGCCATGTGAATAAATGAACCTATTTGGAAAATAAACCAATGATTTATCTTAGCCACAGAGAACAGGATCCATTCTCAAAACATTCCTTTTTGCCAAAAAAGCCTCCTTTTTGTATTCATCTCAGCATTGTTCATTGATAGCAAAAAATTATTCTAACAACAAAAAGAAGGTAGGATGAAACTTGCATGGAATATGGAGAACCCCGTATAAACTCAAAGACATTGTGGGAACATGCCATTATAATATAAGCATATTTGATATCATAGTTCCTGCATCCTTATTCTCAAATTCCTCATTAGATTATTTTAAAGGACAGCAATTCTAACTATAATTAGGCCACTTAAACCTCACTGGAATTAATGGCATTTATTTAGCCTTATGTAGGATTTTAACCAAAGCAAAAAAGAAGATTAAATAGGTCAGTTTATTTGGTCATGACGAGCCTTTTTTATGAATGCCCTCAAAAGGTAATAAGTAGACCACTAATATGCCATACAGTTGTGGAAATTAACCAGTAGAATGCAAAAATAAAGGTGTTTGTAAGAAA
This sequence comes from Pseudonaja textilis, assembly GCF_049901715.1. Classification (NCBI taxonomy): domain Eukaryota; kingdom Metazoa; phylum Chordata; class Lepidosauria; order Squamata; family Elapidae; genus Pseudonaja; species Pseudonaja textilis. The sequence continues at coordinate 232,444,933 of NC_141991.1, read as the reverse complement.
TAATCTATAAATAGGGCTGCCAAATCTGGTAAAAAAACAACCTGGACAAGAACTAGATGGCAACAAAAGAAGAGCATTTTCTAATGGTCATTTGGTTTTTTTGGAGCCCAGCTATGATAACCTAATAAAAAATACAATTTAAGATGTTAAAATAATATTTTGATAACTTGTACCAGCATTGTTCAACATAATGCCTCCAGATTTATCAAGATTACAATGCCTAGAGGTCTGTGCTGGCTGGCCATTCTGAACAGCACCACGTACAGAAGAGTGCATACAGTTACATCCTGGCTTATTTTGGTACTACATGGGTGAATTAAGAATTTGGGCTTAAGAGTAGGCTTGAACTTGAAAAGAGAAAGAAAGAAAGAAAGAAAGAAAGAAAGAAAGAAAGAAAGAAAGAAAGAAAGAAAGAAAGAAAGAAAGAAAGAAAGAAGTTTACAAATGCTCAACATTCCTTTCACTCAGTTTTATTACGTTATCTGTCATCCTCACCAAGAAAAACGAAACAGGTATCACAACCAGATAACCTAATCCCACTTTTTTATAAGGCTAAATTGACAGAATCATGCAAGTCTAGAAGTTCAATTCTCCCCCATCTCCTTTGAGCACAAGAAACTAGGGAGGGTCTCTTTTGAGTCTCTTCCTCTGCCTATCATGTAGCTGTGAGATTTTCTGACTCTTATCTGACCATATCTGACCAGTGTCTCTTTGCCTGGTCTCCCAGATCTTTCCACCTACCTACCATTACATCACCAGAATGCCCTATATTTTTACACTTATAGGGCAAAAGTTTAGTCTTCAGCACAAGGACATTTGCCCCCAGAAATGACTATTAGGTAGACTGCAACCTTCCTTCTAAAAGAGTACCTTTATAGTATCTTCTGCAACTTGATAGCAATAAGGCAGGTAAACTTGGATAGAGTATAACTTGTGTAATCTGATAATATAAGAACTCTTTGGAAACTGAGTTTATTGGAAAGATGGTAAAATGTCCCATCTAACTAGAAACGGATAAGTGAACAATGTAAACCAGCAACATGACTAAATATACAAGATATATATGTATTTGTGAGCCCTCTAGTGGGCAGAAAAATATGTGGTGTTAACTCAGTGTTACTCTGAGATAATTTCTATACTTTCTCTATTTTTTATTTACTTTGATTTGTCAATCGCTTACAAGATAATAGGTATAAGTATATACATAGTTATGAATACATGAAATGGGTACATATAAGAAAAATAAAAGAAACAATAGGACAAGGACGGTAGGCACATTGGTGCGCTTATGCATGGCCCCTACAGACCTCTTAGGAAAGGGGTGAGGTCAATAGTAGACCGTCTAAGGTTAAAGTTTTTGGAGTTTGGGGAAGAAACCACAGAGTCAGGTAGAGTATTCCAGACATTGACCACTCTGTTGCTGAAGTGGTATTTCCTGCAATCAAGTTTGGTTCAATTAACCTTGACTTTGTATCTATTGTGTGCTCTTGTGCTGTTATGGTTGAAGCTGAAGTATTCATTGACAGGTAAGTCATTGCAATGTATGATTTTATATACCATACTTAGATCAGACCGAAAATGGTGTAATTCAAGGTTTTCTAGGTCTAAAATTTCAAGTCTGGTGGCATAAGGTGTTCTACAACGAGTAGAGGAGTGGAGAACTCTTCTTGTGAAATATTTCTGGACTTTCTCAACTATGCTAATATCAGATACATAATGGGGTTCCAGACTGATGATCTCTATTCGAGTATTGGTCTAGCAAATGTTTTGTATGCTCTAGTTAGTAGTATGATATTACCAGAGAAAAAGCTACGTAGGATTAGGTTAACAACTCTTAATGCCTTTTTAGCTATGTAGTTACAGTGGGCTCTAGCACTTAGATCATTAGAGATGAGTATTCCAAGGTCCTTTACAGAGTTTGGATCATCAACAAGGTCTTGACTGTTCAGCTTGTATTTTATTTTCTGATTTTTTTTTTGCCAATATGTAAGACAGAGCATTTATTTGTTGAGATTTGAAGTTGCCATTTGTTTGACCATTCTGACACATAGTCGAGGTATTTTTGAAGGGTAGCAGTATTGTCTGTGGTGTTGAATAGCTTTACATCAGCAGCGAAAAGAATGCAGTTGCTCTTAATATGATCACAGAGGTCATTTATGTAGAGTATGAAGAGAGTTGGTCCTAGAACACTGCCTTGGGAGACACCACTATTGACAGGTTCAGAATTTGATAGGACACTCCAAATTTTGACCATTTGTTTTCCGTTTGACAGGAATGCTTCTAGCCAGTTATGCAGTTTTCCGGAGATACCATAGGATTTTCGTTTTAGGAGTAGTTTGTCATGTACCACTGAATCAAAGGTTTTACAGAAGTCTATGTAGATTGCGTCTATTGTTTTGCCCTGATCGAGTTGTGTAGTCCATATGTTTTTGCAGTGTAAGAGTTGCAGATTATATGATAGTTTTTTTCTGAAACCAAATCGTTTATTAGAGAGTAGGTTGTTTGTCTTTAAGTGGAGGATAATGGATTGGTTAATAATTGATTCCATGACTTTACAGGTGATGCAGCATAAGGAGATTGGTCTGTAATTTTCAACTAGACTGGGGTCTCCCTTTTTGAAGATGGGGATGAATGTGGCTTGTGACCATAGGTTAGGCAAGGAGCTGGTCCTGAAAGATTTTTCAAAGATTATGCTTAGAGGTTTGGCTATGGCAGTGGATAGCCTTTTTAAGAAGTGGGCACATATTCCATCCGGTCCAACAGATAGAGATGGTTTTAGATTGCGTAGTGCTTTTTCAACAATGTCTTCTGTAAGATTGATATGTATTAGATCATTGTAGTTTTCTGTGGTTTGGCTAGGAAATACTGGGCATGATCCATTGCTGTTTACAAATACTGAGCCAAAGAATGTGTTAAAGTGGTTGGCTTTAATGGTGTATCATTGCAGTCTTTACCATTAGGTCCTTTCAGGGATGGGATGGACTTTGAGTCTTTTAGTTTGTTGTTTACAAAATTGTAAAAAGTGTGGGTGGAATTGGTGAGTAGAAGGTTTTTCTCTTGTTTAATGTGATAATTGGTGCACTCAGTCTTTATCTGGTGGCATAAATTTTTGTATCAGCTTTTGAAGTTGGCAACGTGACCAGATTTGGTTTTCTGCCAGAGTGATTTCTTTTTGGATTTCCTTATTGTTATGGGCAATCTGGGTTTTTTTTTGTTTTTGTTTTGGGAGTTGTTGTTGGTACGTATAGTTTGATGACTCTTTTGACTTCAAGTAAAAATATGTTGTAATGATCTTCAACAGTATTGCATCCAGTGAATAGAGATTGCCAATCAAGAGATGAGAGATTGTTGTCTATAAGATCATAGCTGCCTTTTTTTGAAGTTATCATTGGGGATTACGTCATTGTGATGATTTTTGTGTGGGCGTATGTTGAGACAAAAGTCAATCATATTGTGGTCACTGTTGGAAAAGGGTTCTTTAGTTTGTATTCCATAAATTAAATTCAAACTATTGCAGGAGATGAGATTGAGGTAGTTGTTAAGTCTAGTATTGTTGGTTACTAGTTGTTCCAGTCCCAGATTTGTAACAGCATTGTAGAAGGTTGCATGTATGAGTAAATGTTAGAACAACTTACTATGCTAGTATAAGAATTTTCTAGTCCTTAGCAAATTTTAACTAGGCTCTAAGTTCATATTTGTCTTAAGCATGGCTAGATAAGCATTCAACCCAATTTTAGGAAGAAGCCACTGAAATAATTGGTTGCTCTTTCTTAAAGGTGCAATTTCCTCTTTAAACCCATTGCAGTTTCATTATGCTGCTTCTTTCATCTCTCTGATGATTTAAGACATTGTTCTGTATTTTTTTATCTTTTTATTGGCTGACATCTTTGTTCCAACATTCTGCCCGACAAACTATGGTTCTCACTTTTTGACTATCCTATGGACAGCAGACTAAGATGCTATTTCAACTGATAATATGGAAGGAGAAATGGCTATGACCCCTGGGGGATCCATATAGGAGGAGGACTTTAAGAAAATCAAGGTGGTGATTGTGTCTCAATGATCAAGCCACCTTCTCTTTTTTATGTGCCTTTTAGTGCGACACATGTAAAAACATGTGGAGCTTCAACCGTGCATTCACAGTCACCATCTTGCCTTTTTTAACCCCCTCTGCAGATTCCCCTAGACCCACGGGTAACTAAATTAACCAAATCGCTAAGATCTCTCCATCCCAGTTTATTGAACATGAAGCCAATGCAATAGGAAGCCTAGAAGGAGCTTGCCACGTTATATTCATGAGGTAGAGAAGAAAGACGCCATTATCTCTCAAACAAATTTGCCCATTTTTCACTCAGCTGCCCACCCAATTAAACTGGCATAATTCCTTATCTGCAAATGGAGACACTAATTGCATGGGAAAGCATTTTACAGCTTGCAAGATAAATAGATGTAGCAGCATGGCACATGATGGCTATGATGTTAAATCTGGTCTTCAAATGACCAGCATGAAACTTTCTGTATGGTTACAAGCATTCATACGTATATGCTCCAAATTGATAACAGGCTTGGCAGTATAGTTGTGCTTGCTTTACTGAAACCTTTCTGAGCTGCAGTAAATAGCATATCGACAGCATTGCAATTCCATGAATATAACGAAAGACACTGACTTTTTCTAGGATGAGATAGAGAGGAGACTTTATAAAGATGATACAATGCCTGGTTTTCTAATGGATATGAAATGCTTGAGCAAAGAGGAGTAATGAAAAATCCTTCCAAAAACAGACCAACTCCATGGATGGCAGAAACACTAGAGAGCTTAGGGTAGTCGCCCAATAACAATTGGACTATGACTTTGAAATTTTAAGCATTTCAAAAGCAAAAACGGGATTGTCTTTGTTAATGGAAATGATGGGAGAGGAAGACACACAAAACAAGTTATATTTAGAATGACTTTTGTTTCATCAGAATTGTCCATGCAGAATTGTCACTCAACAAATTAATAAGAGTTGTCTAGAGAATCTCTTCATTGTATATGATGATATTCTCAAAATGGAGCTGGAGGAGCAGCCGCACATCAAACATTTTATTTTCACTTATGTAGACTGAATATTTTCAGGAAACTCATATTTCTTTTATTAATGCAACCTTTTCTCTGAGTAAAGAGGAAACCTACATATGATGTTTTACTTGGTTCAATAGCCTTGCCCTACATTTTTTACTCAGCAACCCAAACCACACATTTCTCTCACGCACAGTTAAATGCAAACCTGAAAACCTAACAAGTATTCTCTCATATCTTTTGTTTTCCACCTCATTAACCATGTTAGTTAAGTATGACAAAGTCTTCATACTAGAAATGAAAGAGAAAATAATTTTGAACATCTTAGTGATGTTCCAGTTTCACAATGTGTAAAAGAACACCCTTTATAGGATGAAACCAACAACCACTTCCTTACCATCCTCAGTGTGTATATATATTCTGTACTTTGATGTACTATCCTCAAAGTACACATTCTGTACTTTGATGTGGAGAAACACAAAAAAGCAAAGATGGTTCTTCTAATGGGCTTGTGGTTTACTGTTGTGATTTTTCTCCTCGGCATTCCCAGAGGTAAGTGCTAAATTATATTACTTTTTTTGTTCTTTTTATCGCTGATAATGTCACTTCAGAACAATCAATGAAAGGGTGAGCAGATAAGCTGCATAGTTTGTTTCAAAGGTATGGATGTCTCCTTGAATTTGGGCAGTGATGAAGAGAAAATAGCTCAGGTCTCCTTCAGGCAGAACTGATACTGGCAGTAGAAGGCCCACAGGAGAGATTCAAAGCTACAGTTGTTAAGAAGATACTTTATTACAGATACTAGAAAAGCCATGAGTAATGAAAAAAATCAACTATTGTAAGATTCAGGAGATACATACTGCATATAGTTTTATATACATGCACAAACACACACATACATATACACAGAAGAGGTCCAAAGTCCAAATCTGACATATTTTCACCTGTTCATGCAACCTCACGGGCTGAGAATCATGCATTAAATGGCAGGTGTGATTAACATTAATACATTGTTGTACCAGACCAATGAGAGTTTTGCTTATGACCATATCACATTTAACCCACATAATGCCAGAGTTTAGAATTGTATCAGGAAAAGATAACTTCAGTAAAATGCCAGGTTTATCCATGCATACAAATTGCAATATTTAATTATTAAGGGTTTATATTGTTGCATCAGAAACCCATTGTTTCTAAGTACAAGGGCAATGTGAATAGTCCTTATCAGTAATGAATAAGTTCACTCCCTTTGTATTTCTTTCTCCCTTTGAGTCTCGCTGCAGCGGAGCTGTCCTGTCAGTTCTGTTGATTAACTGGAGATGTGACTACTAAATTGGTTATTGGGAAAGTGTTGGCAGAGAATACAAACCCAGATGAGAACAGGAAAAAAGAAGTGTCAATCTTCTTTAGCAAAGGCCTAGATGTGGGGGGGAGAGAGAGAGAGAGAGAGAGACAAAGAATTTTTGTTGTTATTTTCTTACCTTTTCTCTGTTCCTTCCTCTTTCATTCTTGTTCTCTCAATTCTATTTCTTTCAATATAGCACAAAATAAATAAAACAATTATTAGATAATTTTGCATTGTATCCATCAATAAAGATTTTTGATTTAAATCAAATGTCTTTATTGATGGATACAATGCAAATAATAAACTTAGTTTATTAAGTTTAATTTAAACTTTAATTTAAAATTAATTGGTACTTAATTTTAGGAGAATCACACTTGCTTAATATTGTCTAGAAAGCATCCAGAACATTTAGTTTTTTAGAATAGGATTGTCAGGCTATCCAGTAACATTGTGCAGTAATGCTCTTGTAGAGGCATATCACAATTCATTGAGATATTCAGTATACATGTCATACAAAAATTACACTTTTTACAGAAGCCTGAAAATTAATCATTACATTTAGCTATTACCAAGCACAATAGAAGGACCCAGCAATCTCCACATTTCTATATGCTTCAGGGTATGTAACCGTACTTCTTCAATCTGGTGTCCTCCAGGTATAATCCCTGAAAGTCCAAGATAACCGTGCCAAAACTGGAAGTGCTACAATCCAAAGGTGTGAAATGTGTTAATAAGTGCAAAAAAGCAAGATTGCTTTGGTTGGTTGGTGATACTCCACCATAACCCAAACTGTGGAGCACTTTGTATGATGAAACATTCACATGTTGTGTTGGCTTCTTTTTCCTCTTTAGCTAATGGGTATATCTTAAAGTTATATTTTGTAACTGGTGATTAGCTTGGCTTCTTCCTTCTATTCAGATCACTGTGTCCAGATCATTGGTGGAAAAGAATCAGTTCCACATTCAAGACCTTTTATGGCCAAGATCAAAGGCTCGAGTATTTGTGGGGGAACCCTGATCAAATCAAACTGGGTATTAACAGCAGCTCACTGCAACATGTAAGTTTGGAAGTGTTGCTAGGTTTTTATTTATTTATTTTTAAAATCTTGTTTTATTTATATATATTTTTTCAAGCATAACATAGCCCTGCAATTTAGGGATGAGCAAAACCTAAAGTTTAGATCCAAGCAAATTTGTCATCTCTCAGGTAAATTGTTCATTATTTCAACTTCTTGGCATAAATTCTAGGGTGACAATGAAACAAAGAAAACCAATCTATGTTTGTGTATATGTGTATGTGCCTATGTGCATGGTACTAGAATTTTTCAATACAATAAATATGTACAAAAAGAGATTGAAAATAAGAAAAGGGGGAAAAACAGAAAAGGAATTAAAAGAGAGGAAAATACACATTCTTTCCATCAATTATCACTTTATTATTTTCACCATTCTCTTTGACCCAAATGAAGAAATCATCAATTTTATATTTTCTTCTTTCAACAAAAACTCCATGTGAGGTTTCCAGTTTTTCAAAAGAAATTATTATTATTATTTTATTATTTTCCTATACCCAGACTAGAAGGGCTTTGCTATTTTTGCAAATTCAGTTAATGTTATAATCCATCTTCCATCGTAGGTACTTCATTACTTTCCCAACCTTTGACATGCATTAATCTTGCCAGAGTTACCATATGCAATATTGATTTCTCATACTTCTTTTCTAATTCCATGATCATAAAACCCAATAGGAATAATTCTGATCTCATCCCCACCACCACTACCCCAAAAAATCTTGTTTAGGTGATCAGGGTCTGACCAGATGGAACAGCTTGCCCTCGGAAGTTGTGGGAGCACCATCACTTGAGACTTTCAAGAAGAGATTGGACTGCCATTTGTCAGAAATGGTGTAGGGTGCCCCACTTGGGCGGGGGATTGGACTAGATGAACTACAAGGTCCCTTCCAACTCTGATTAACTGTATCAGATGATGGGCCAGAAGTCACAGTAGGAAAAAACTGGGATAAACCAAAAACCTGGGTAAAATAGCAGACAAGATTGTGCTGGCATACTTATTAGTCAGAAATTGGAATCAACTTTCATAGATGATATTAGAGAATATCTGTTCTCTCAAAAGCCCTCTTACAAATACTTCTTTTTCATGTAGAGCAAAACATGACATTAATAGTGCATGATGCTTTGCCCATTACTGGTGTTATTGTTCTTGTGAAAATTGCATATAATTTGATCTCCCTTTGATTTTCAACCTCCATGTATGTATGAATGTTCCTGTATTGTAATTTATTATTGAACATAACCAGAAATAGGCCATTGAAAGTATTTTACATCTTGTATCAAAAATATATTTACTTTCACTGTTGAAATAATACTCCAATATACTGTACCTAAACCTGCTGTCTCTAAATCTTAAATTTATGTGCCAGGAAATAAACAATGTTAAATACAGTAGAATTTACTTCTGAAGAAACACAGGGATTGAACTGCCAAATGATAAAACGTAATATTCTTCAGCTGAGATTATAATGTATTAGTCTTGCTCGAAATGAACTTTACTCAGTACTTATTTATCCTCTGCTTTTTAGAACAAAAAACACTGAAGTTATTCTTGGAATTCATTCAGAAAAAGACACAACAAAACAAGTTTTCAAAATTAATAAGCACATTCCTCATCCATGCTATGATTCCGGCACAAGGGAGAATGACATTATGCTTCTTCAGGTATATTCTAAAGGATATATATAATTAATATACATGTGAATGACAGCAAGAATAGTTTCTCCTTTTCTTTATGGGTACAGGGAATCCTTGGTTTACAGCCACATTTGGGACTGGAACTGCCATTGATAAGTAAAGTAGTTGCTAAATAAATCATGCTAAATTTTATGACCTTTTTTGCTATGGTTATTAAGCAAATCATTGCAGGTATTAAGTGAAGCATTCAAATCCAGCTTCCCCCCAGACTCTACTTGTCAGAAGACATCTAGGAAGTCTGCAAATGGCAATCATATGACCTTAGGCTGCTGCAACTGTCATAAATCCATGCCATTTGCCAAGGGCCCAAATTTTGATCACGTGACCACAGGAAGAGCTGGTCATAAGTCACTTTTCTGAGTGCCATCATAATCTCAAATACCAGTTAAACAAATGATTGTAAATTGAGGACTACCTGGATTGGAGATTGTTGAGATTGTTGAGATCATTGTTGAGATGTGTTGTTTGTTTTACTTGTATATGTATGGCTAAAGCCTCTATTACTGGGGGCTGAATGTCAGCTAGCCTGCTGCTAGCTGCCATGGGGGTAGAGTCAGTGGTGAATATTTCATTTCAGCTTTGCAACTACGGTCTGGGCTTTGGTTATCTCTCCAAGATCATTCCATCTAGTTTTGGTATGCAGCAGAAAGATTTGCCTAGCTACAAGGGGGTTGGGCTCTACAGTTTGTTTCAATTTGCTGCTTCACACACTTTTGCCTTACATCTTGCCTGAAACTTATTGCATTCAGTTCCCTCCTAGTAAAAGTACCATTTCTCTGAATCTATGGAGCTAAGGTTTTTTTCTTTCCTAGGGAATAGACAGTGATTGCCTTGACATAGATGTATGTACTCATGCAGAAAGCAGTGTACAAGGGATTTATCTCTAGCCTTGAGAAGGGAGGGGGAGAAAAAGAAAAATTATTTACCCATTTTGTTGATCTGGCCTACTTCAAAGGGCTGACAAGCAACCCATAAGAGGAGCCTGAGAGTTGAGGACCAGTTGATAGGAACCACCACTGACAATGGTATCAGTGGAATAAAGAATATTCTCACACTTATGTGTTGGAAACATTCTTTTCCCTTTCATTTCAGAGAAGGAGAGCAGGAGGAAGGAATTCATATTTCTATATAAATGATCAGCAGGTTAAAATTACACATATTGAAGAAGTTCAAAGTATTAATGTTGTTACTATTCCTATTACCATTTGTTTTTATTGCAAGGGGCTCCGATGGTATAAATTCTCAGGCTCATTGCATCGGCACAATATTGTAATGTAAGTCAGGCTGAGATGCGGTGACTCTCCAAGGTACAAGTCTAACATACAATGCATTAGACTCCATATTGACTGTTAATGTAAGGACTAATCTCTTATGCCTTCTCTCTTGTTCCATTTAAGCTTAATAAACAAGCAAAACTTGACAAGAATGTCGCTATCGTCAAGCTTCCTCGGGTGTCTAGTGACCTCAAGGCAGGAACACAGTGTCTGGTAGCTGGTTGGGGGATTACTAAGAGTGGAAGCAAAACACCATCAGATGTCCTCCGTGAAGTTAATGTTACTGTCATTGCAAGAAGCATCTGCAATGATCAAAAGCACTATAATTCTCGGCTTTTAGTGACAAAGAATATGGTCTGTGCTGGTGACAAGAAAGGAGGCAAGGATGCATGTTATGTAAGTATATCTATCTACGTGCTGTGAATTTTTGAAACTCAAAAATAGTATATGGAAAGCAGAATTTGTGCATTTTTCAGAACACTAGTCTGAAGTGCAGCTGGCACGTTGTCTGCCTAAATGTGGCTACATTCTCCACCTATTTAGGATCCACACTTGTAGAATAGATTGTATCTTTATACAGCTAAAAGCATTTGGTCATTTCCTCATCAAAAAAGGGTATGGCTGGCAGTGATGGGAGTAAGCTAAAGCACAAACACGCAAAGAGATACATGCATACAGGTACACCCTTCTCCTCTCCTCCCCTCTTCTCTCCCCTTCACTCTCCCCTCCCCTTCCGTCTCTCCTCCCATCTCCCCTCTCTTCCCCTCTCCCCTCTCCTCCCCTCCCATCTCCTTTCCTCTCCACGTTTCCTTCAAAAGTGTTGGGAAAAAATACATTTTGGCTTTAACTCATATTCTGAAATAGTGAAATACGCAGGGGGGACAAGTATATATGTAACATCAGAAATACAGTGCCATTTTAGATTTAGGTTTATTTGTCTGTTCTGTAGATTTCCATCTACCTCTCTTTCAGATCAAGGATTCCCCTCTTCCCATCTTTTCCTCACCCCATTAACTCTGCAAAATAGGTTTAACTGAGAGAGATCAACAGAACAGAGACCGAGAGACACTCAGTCGGGTGGAGGGGGATGGCTGCAGAGGGTGAAAAAAAGTCAAGATGGAAGCCAAAACCAGACAATCAAAGTCCTGCCCCCTTTTTTTTACATGCTTCAGGGCAGAAGTTTGATTCTCTAACCAGGATGAGCATAGTTCTCCACTTCCGGCCAAGCTATTCCAAAGTGAGGGAATGCCTACTGAGAAATCCTCCTCTGCCCCCCCCTCCTTCCAGTCCCCTGAATGAGACACTTGCAGGGCCCCCTCCCAGCCAGCCAAAATTGGAAGGATACAGTCCCAGAGATAACGAAGGCCCACGCTACTCAGAGCTTTATACATAAAAACAAGTCTCTTGAATTTGAACAGGACCTGCCAGCAACCAGAGTATCTCCCACTGAGATGTTACCATGTTTGGCTAAGCTGGTTAGCAAAAGTCAGAGGGAAAGCTAGTGCGCTTTGTGTGAATTGCCGCTTCTGAATCATCTTTGGGGCAGCGCCTTGTAAAATGAACTATAGTAGTCTAACCAGGAGGCAGCAATGGCATGAATCCTTCATTATTGTGTATTATAATTGTCCCTTAAAAAGAGAAAAGCATACAGAGTCGCTGTATCAGTCAGAAGGGCAGCATGGAGATTTAATGAATGAATGAATGAATAAATGAATGAATGAATGAATGAATGAATGAATGAATGAATGAAAATACAACTACTGCAAATAATGCAAAAGTTCTCTTCTCCCACCCTTTTTTCTCCCTTGCGCAGGGTGATTCTGGTGGGCCTTTGATATGCAAAGGGGAACAAAGAGGCATTGTGTCCTGTGGTATAAAATGTGGAATGCCTCAGTATCCTGGTATCTACACCCTTCTGACAAATAAATATTCTCATTGGATAAAGAGTGTTATACAAGGCAGCTTATAGAATTATCATTTGATGTTGACATTCTTTTTTATTATACCCATTCATTATGATTTCTTGGAGACAATCTTTTCCAGCTTTTTCCCTCCAGATATATTTGACTAGTCACACCACACTCAGCTAGCACAACCATTGAGCCTGCTGGCTAAAAATAATAGTGACTTTCGATGAATTCATCTGGAGGGTAACTGATCAGTTTGGGTATTTAGGTTTTCTATTTAAATGCAACTTCATCACAAAGTTTTCTTTTCCTTTATAAAAGTTAAGCACGAGTTTCTATAAATTCTTTCTCTTTATTTTTCTCTCTCTGTGTGTGTGCGCGCACTTACTCTACTAGATAAAGTTATTCCCATGTTTATCACAAATAAAATGGTAGTATATTTCCAGAAAGCAGAAGAAAATAAATCCTTGTTGAAAACCATCTTGTTATTGATTTTTTGTTGTCATTGTTCATCTGTGCTATGTATCCAATATTTGCTTGTGGCAAACTTCACACTTTTTCTGTATTTGGAAGAATGACTTTCTGTGCTGGGAATAGCTTCTAAATGCCCTTCTATGGGATGGCATATGATAATTGGACTTCTCTTAGAATTAGAGGTTCTTTGGAATTGCAAAATTCCCAGATTGCACACTTTATGCCCTTATCATTTGAGACTTCTTATGAATCTATACACCACTTTTATGAGTGGCGATGTGAGAGAACTGAAATCATTGGAACCATTTGTCTCCTGCAGTTAGAAGTCTTCATCACGCAATGTTTTCAAACTGAGATAATATGAGGCAGGGGATTGACTACAAGAGTAATTTATCTATAAGGCATGACATGTATGATAAACATACTGTGAAGGAAGTGAGAGGACACCAAGCCAACAAGCTCAATTTTTTTCATGCATTGCTCAGAAGAAAGAAGTCAAGGAGCGATTTTGACTTTTGTTAAGGATTTGGGGAGAAATTAGAACAGAAAACTGTATACACTTGCTCCAGAATATGTACAGAGAAAGCCAAATGCTTACGATAAACTTAATGGGACTTGCACTCCAGTCACAAATAGGATGAGAAGGAAGGGTTAACAATTTTGGTTCATCTAGTGAGGGGCTGGATCTTGAATAAGCTGACAGAAATCAGATTATATTACCAAAATCATGTGAATATAGACTGTAAGTTACTGCTAACTTCAGAGCAGACTTGACTAGAACATTTCATAATGTATCTATTGGCTTGCAAGATTCTCTGTGGAACATTTCAAATAATAACACCTAGCACTGATAAAGGTGATGGTAAATTTACCTACTTCAGTTTTTATCATTTTCCAAAGTTGGCAGTCCTCAATAGAGTAGAACAGAGTAGAGATCCAATTATCCCACAATGAGACTAGAACTACAGAACTTTTCCTTCTTTCCTTTGAAACTCAGCTCAAACCTGGTCTGCTTGCATCTTAAGATTAGCATTAGGCCAAGCTTATCACCAGCAGAGAATACATTTTAATATCCATTTATTGTACCTATCAACATTATAATTCAGTTAGAACCTCTAAGGTTATAACAGAAAATATGCGAGTAGGACTTTTCTGTCCTTAGACAATATTTATTTGCAGTATGTGTAATCATCTTCAGAGCAATTTTATTTTGAATTGAAACCACAAAGGAAACCCAGGTTGTGTTCTAGGAATCATTATGACACCTTCGAATAACAGTATAACCTCTAATGCACATTCATTTAATTCATAAATTCTCCAAAGCATCCACTGTTGATGAAAGGAAAATTACACATAAAAAAATGTATGTAGAGGATGGGGTAATATTTGGAAATAGGCCGTTTATGTAGGGGAATGTACATCCAGGAAGATCCCAGCTCATCAAAAGCTTTTGATGAACTCGACCAACACTTAAAGAAGCCATTTAAAAGAAGTTTAACAGTGGCTGATGGGAATCAAATATATAAGCCCATGGATGATTTACCTTATTCTTGTGTTTGGGAACAGTGGCTTATGACACACGCACTTATCACTCTATATAGCAAGAGCAGCTTGAAATCATGAAGCCTTTCATATATTTCTGTTCATAAACTGAGGCAAAAAAGAATTTATTTTCTTTTTCACTCAATTCCACATCTGAATAGCTTGCTCTGTAGCCATGTTTGAAACAAGAATGAATAGAGGTGTGTGTGTGTGTGTGTGTGTGTGTGTGTGTGTGCGTGCATGCAGTGCAATGTTTGAACCCTGCCAATACAATTGCAAGAACACAAGAACATACCGTACAATGCAAAGATATTTTATGCAAGGATAGGATGGACACCTGTTTTTTTTTCTCCAGGCTTGATTCAAGATGCTGGTATCTATCTATCTATCTATCTATCTATCTATCTATCTATCTATCTATCTATCAATTTCTTTCCAGAATTTGCAATGTGAGGCCAGTCCCATGACCTGTGTTCTAGATAAGTGAAATTGGAGAATACTTTGCTTTTTTATAGCACTTCCCAACCAAGGAATCCTACCTTGATTAACTTTTAAATGGCTGGTGAAAATAACATTGTTTGGTGAAACTTTTAATAATCAATCCTTCTGTATGGGTTTTTAATTACTCTTTATTTCCAAGGCATCAAACATTGTTCAGCATTTTCATCTGATATCCTTTTCGTTGATTATGGCTCAGCTTTTAATACCATCATTCCAGATATACTGATTAAGAAGTTGCTAGAAATGGGCCTCTCCTCTCACATCTGCTGTTGGATAAAGGACTTTCTTACTAACAGACCACAAACTGTTAGGATTGGCAGCTATTTTTCCTCCATTCTTGTTCTCAGCACTGGTTCTCCACAGGGTTGTGTGCTGAGCCCCCTTTTGTATTCACTCTACACCTACGACTGCACTCCCTCTTGTCCCACTAACTCTATAATAAAATTTGCAGGTGACACCACCTTGATGAGACTTATATCAGGAGAAGATGAGACGGCCTATAGGTCAGAGGTTCTCAGACTGGTCTTGTGGTGCAAGAGTCATAACCACACCCTGAACATCAAAAACTCCAAAGAATTGATTATAGACTTCAGAAGATGCAAAGCAGAGCCTCTCCCACTATATATCAATGGAGACTGTGTGGAAAGAGTTCATAGTTTTAAATTTCTAAGAACTCATATTTCCGACAACCTTACTTGGTCAGTCCACATGATGGCCATTGCAAAGAAGGCCCAAAAGCACCTGCGCTTTTTGACGCTGCTGAAAAAGAATGATCTGGGTGAGAAGTTGCTGGTTACTTTTTACCATTCTACCATCGAGAGCATTTTGGCATACTGTGTAACGTTGTGGTATGCTGGATGCTCTGCAGTGGATAAGAAGATGCTCCAGAGAGTTATAAACACAACACAAAATATCTTTGGTTGCTCTCTTTCTTCTTTGGAAGAGATTACGAAGACCAGACTCCTCTCTAGAGCACTAAAAATCTCCACAGACCGTTCTCATTCTGGACATTCATATTTTGAACTGTTACCATCAGGGAGGCATTATAGGTGTCTTAAAATGAGGACTAATAGACTAAGAAACAGTTTCTTTTCCAAGGCAATAATTGTCTTGAATCAAACAATGCATATGTGATTTAGCCCTATGTATGTAGTGGCATTTTTAAATTATCTAACTTACTATATGTTTTAGATAGGTTTTAGACTAGGTTTTTAATTATTATTTTAATTATTTTAATTTTTAAATACTCTGTAGTGTGTTTGTGATGTGGTATTTGGGACACTGTGCTGGAGTAGCTTTCAAATTTCATTGTATTTGTAGAATGCAATGACAATAAAGGTATTCTATTCTAGTCTAGTCTAGTCTATTTTTTTACTTATTTATGTTGGTTCACATGATTCTATACTGATTACATAAATAAAATGGCTAATTAGGAGTATTTTTGAATGTTGACAATTTGACCCTTCCCCTAAATTGTGCTCAACAGCAAATTTCTAAGAATTTTCGTTCATTTTTTGATGGTGGTTCTTACTTTAATTAACTCTGCAATAACCTGAAATAAAATTTTCTGTGCAAATGTTTTATGCTTATCTTGTTTGCCAACCTCATCTCCTTCTCACTAATTGTCAAGAAGCAATAAACAATGAGGTTTCACAATGACAAGAAAATAGGAGAACAGAATACAAACCTCTTTATTAATAAAGATTCTTAATAAAGAATCTTTATTTGTATTTCTCCTGTACACAAATCTACCTACTTTAGCTTGTTCTTGCTACAAAATCACCAGTTGTTAGAATACACTGGAATGTCTAAATTAAGATGTCTATTAATGGGGTTCAAATATACAATTCTCACAAAAACAGAATCACTGCTTATCCCTTTTATGTATTATTACATGGTAAGCTTCTACAGAAAGTTCTTCTTTGAAAGAAGTCTGTCACCAGTTGACCCACTGTGGCATGCACCATATAAGCCCTTCCTCCAGAGCTTTTACTGATGTCGTCTTCCAAAGATCTGTCCCAAAGAATGATGAACATTCATCCCATCACACAATTCCAGAAGTTGCTGGAAGAATAGAATGTTGATGTCATAATCACGTGGGCCTCTAGTAGACTTTTGTTCAGTCTTTCTCCAGGATTAGTGTTCTGCCTACAGTATTGCAACCTACCCTTTTGTGTGTGAGAGACAACTCTAATAGCTACAGCTAATTTCTCTCTCTTTCTCTTTCTCCATTGTACACCTTGCTAAACTCTGCTGCCTAGAAATGACATCTCCTTCTCCAAAGACTTTTTATTATCAGTGAATATTTCTGAACTTGCCAAGAATGCATTTAGCAAATGAATTCTGGGTTTTTTTATGTGTTCAGTATATTTTGAATATCTTGTTGTTGATGAACTCAAAGTAGCACCTATGGAGCTTTTGTTTGTTTTGTGCTTTTCTATTATCCTTTTGTTCCTCAGAAACCAGAGGGGTAAGTGTTATTTTTTTAATATATCTTCCTCACTTTACTTACTGCACAAAAGCAATTGTTCAAAGGCGAATGGGAGGTTTGCCATAATGGGAACAAGGGGATTTAAATAAACAGAAACCTGAAATGGTATAGGGTCTCCTGCTTGACCAGGGGTTAGACTAGTACAGTGGTCACCAACTAGTGGGCTGGGGACTGCTGATGGTCCGCAAGAAAATTTTGGTGGTCCGCAGAGAAATGCCACCCCCAAAGCAATTAATCCAGGCTGCACGGGAAAACAAGGCTGTGCCTCCCACATGGCCCACGGGAACACAAGGCTTGCGTTGAGAACAACACAAGGTAGTGAGAGGAGGGGGGGAAAGGGCGAACTTGGCCCACTCGCCCCATGATCCTGGCCTGGCCATCAGGCTGCTTCTTTCCATTTTTTTCTTCTGCCTTTGGCTTCATACAAGGAATGCAGAAGAAGCAGCAGAAATCTTTCTTTCTCTTCCCCAAACTCTGCCAGAAACGAGTCTTTGGGACCCTGAAAGGGATCCTGCTCCAAGAGGCTGCGCCGGCACAACAAGTCTCACAAAGACTCATTTCTGGCGTAGTTTGGGGAAGAGAAAGAAAGACTTCTGCTGCTTTTGCTGCTTTCCTTGCATGAAGCCAAAGTCTTTCTCTCTCTCTCTCTCTCTCTCCCTGAGAATGGAGCTGAAGATGGTACTCTGTGATCCCAAATAAATAATGATCGATCGGTAGGAAAATGGGGTGGGAAATTTTCCTGCAGACTTTTTTGATGATTTTCCTAGGGTCTCTGGTCCATGGGATTTAAAATTATGAGTTTGGTGGTCCCTGAGGTCCAAAAGGTTGGCGACCCCTGAACTAGTAGACCTCCAAGGTCCCTTCCAGCTCTATTCTGACTTATTGATCATTTTGGTAAAAGCATGGGATCCTGCTGATACCTCGAGCAAAGGGATTACTTTCTCTCCAAAGTAGAAAAGTATTTCAATGAAGCTTCAAAGAATTTCCACTCATTTTGCACTTGAGGTTGCTATTCATACATGTGAATTTTGCGTATCCAAATGCAAAATACTTTCATTGCATTTCTCTCTGATAATATTCTTTCATAGTGGCTTAAAGATTATAACTATCACATGTTTGAAACATGTAGATTTTGTTTCAAAACAGGTTTGCTCCACTGTCTTGCAAAGAATGATGTCCCACTATTACACAGGGACATGAAGCCTTTTATGACAGGAAGCAACCTCACTTGTTTCCTTCTGTAAAATGGCTGGTTTGCAACTGGCTGCCATTTTGTATATGAACAAGCCTCCCCAACATTCATTTTGTTAGATCTCCCATGACACAATCTCTGTGAAATGAAATCTAAAATTACAATACTCCCCTCAATTATAACTGAAAAATATCCCAAATATAAGGATCGAAGAAATAAGTGCTCTAATGTTAACCTCTTCTGTCACCCTTTGCACATATAGAGTAATTTGTGCATCCAAAAGACTTCTCTATTGTGCTTGCTATATGATTTAAAATTTTGATTGGCAGGGTTCTAAACTGTGCAGATGAATTCTAGTAACCAAAACTTCACCATAAACATGAAAACAGAATAAGCAGAACTAGTGTGATCATCTTCATTTACTTTCTTCCTTGCATGTGATTACAATCAGTGAATGGAACTCTTCAATAGTTAGGTGATCATTGATCCATAGTATGATATGCTTATTCAACCTGATCCAACTGGCTTTTCTCATAGGTCAATCTACTCATATATTTGATGAGGAAGAACATTCAATACCATACATGGTTGGTATCATCAAACACAAACATTTATTATGTGCAGGAACATTCATCAAACATAATTGGGTGTTAACAGCAGCCCATTGCTTTCCGTGAGTATCAAAAAAAAATTGTTTAAAAATATTCTTGCAATTGCATCTATTCAAGCATACTTTAGCCAAGCCTGTTAGACATTTTCCAGCCAGATATCTAGAGTTGATTTCTAATATAAATTGCTAGAAAGAGTTACCTCCCATAGGACTTAAGTTAACTCAGAGAAACACAATTGCTAAACACCTATCTATCAATCAATCAGTCAGACAGTCAGTCAATAAATCACAAGGTGTAGAAATCCCAATGTAAGTGAGAAATGTGAAATGGAAGATACTCTAAGAAGAAAGGAAAGTGACATTAATTTTCTGACATTTTTGGAAGAATAGTGTTCCAATGTCATTCGCCATGGCGAATAGCCGGCAATACAAATCTAATAATAAATTTAAAATTGTATTAAAAAATTTATGTAGCTTCATCATAGTTAAATTGCTAAATGTATTTCACTCCAAGGCTTTTTTCTGGCCCATAGTTAATCTTGAGTGCTACAAAAAAACCCAATGTTAGCTATGCAAACAGACAATTATTCTTGTTAATGTTGCTGTATTAAGGTTTATTGTGCAGTCAGCCAGGCTGGATTTGATATTTCTGCCACCTATCGAATCCTTCCCAAGGATTTGGGATAGGCAGAAATTGTTCTTTGATAGTGACTACATATTCCAGATGCTTGGAGTTGTAGTCCCCCAGACATGTGGTTGGTATTATGCTGTGTAAAGTGGAATTTCAAACATTGAGAGATATTTGGGGGGAAATGCCCGAACAAAACCTTCGTATGAAAGTAGGAGGAAGGACAGATATAAGAAGACAAATATTACTGTATTGAATTACTACATACTCTAACTTATCTTTTTAGGGATGAAGAAACATATATAGGTGTTGGAAGTCAAGCCATAATTAAAGATGAAGGAAAAGGTTTTATAAACATTACTAAAGTCTTTTTTTACCCAGGATTTAATCCAAAAACATTTGAAAATAATATTATGCTTCTGAAGGTAAATCTGTAAATTGATTTTGAACATTCTGAGAAAAAACTATAGCTTTCTGCTTATTGATATGACATGATCCTTGAACAGTGTGTAATTAAAATTTATACTTATTTATTTCCTGGCTCTTGACTAAACAAAATGAACCAAAACCAATTAGTTTACAATTCTATAAAACAATAACGCAATAAAATAATCAAACCAATTAGGTTTAACAAATCAGGAATGATCATTGCTGTAAAATGATAGGATGAAAAACCTAAAAACTTCAAAATTACTAGAGCCAAGAAGCCAAAATGCATAATTAAAATAAGAACCAAAGAGTGAAGAATGAAAAAGAAAAAATGGAAGTGAAAAAAACTTTAACTTCTACAAGACCTCAAAATTGGAACTTCCACAGTCGGGATGATACAGGCCTGCTTATCACTCAAGAGAGTTCTTGCTTGTTCAGATTGCAGAGTAATTTCCTGAGAATACATCAAAAACTATAATACCAGGGCAATTTGTAAGAGCAATTGGTAGGCCTGCTAAAACTCCATTATCAAAAATGTATTGTATGTTGTTTCATATGACTACTCAACTTCTATCTCCTTCACTTAGCAGGCATTCGAAAGTAATTATTTATAGCTATAATATGGTGAGCATTCTGGGGATATTAGAGCATTTATCTGAAGAAGTACTTACTCTTTTCTAGAGAAATACCAATGTGCTATCTGGAACCAGCGTTGACTTCCATCAGTTACTTCTGGGTGTGCTATAAGCAAGGCAAGGGAATTCATGGGCTGTAGGCCAAATACAATTTTCAGGATTTCCATTTTACATACTTCTTTCCCCAGCTCCATTGGTTTCCCATATTTTCTCATTTCACCTGTCCCAGCATTAAGGAAGAGGAAAGATTTATCTCTGATCTATAGCAGAAAAGAGTTACCTATCTCAGCACTGGAATATGAGATTTACCTCTCATCTGCAGACCCCAAATAAGCTCTTTTATTCAAATGGGAAAGTGCACCAACTGGTAAGAAAAGAAGATTAATTTCCCACAAATCTCAGATAGATTAGAGAGTGATATAATCAGCAGCCTTTTTCAAAACCTATTCATTCAAGTGAACTTTTTTTTTTTTTACCAGCTCCATATTATGGCAACAAAGCTTAAAATAAACGTCCTCCCACTTCCTAACTCTACCCATGATCTCAAACCAGGAACTATGTGCACAGTAAAAGGATGGGGAACTACTAGTAAAAGAAGGAGATTTAAGAAATTCCGTGCAATTAACGTTACCATCATTGACAGAAATATCTGCAATGACAAGAAACATTATAATTCTCATCCTTTTGTGACAATGAAGATGGTGTGTGCTGGAGACAAGAACAGCCGGAAGGATTTATGTGTGGTAAGATAACTCTGTGCTGATTAAGGCTGCTTGCCAGATCACTTCTATAGACCCCATGTGGTTCTGGGAGAGTAAGGGGTCAGGAAACCCACTTTTTTTAGCTGTGGCCCTGTTGTATGATTACTATCTCTAGAGACAAGGATGGCCCCCTAGTCTACAAGTACATTGGAACCTTTGGTCACAAATGCTTCTGATCGTGACCAAATTGGGTTCTGACCAAAAATTCCACGTTTTTGAATTGGGTCATGATTCAAAAATCGGGTGGCAGATTCCATTTCTGCACTGATTTTTCCTTCCACGCCATTTTTTTTAGGCACATGAACAGTTAGTTTTGCTTTGGGTTGTGACCGAAGTTACAGAACGATTTACAGTTGTGACTGGAGGTTCCACTGTATTTTTCATACAAGCTAAAACAGCATTGTTCCAACAGATATGTGGCCCTTAGGCTAAATGAATGGTGCCATCGTGTAAAAGGATTGTTTATTGTTATTGTTCATATCCTTTTCAAATGTTTGTTTTTCTTTGCCCAGAATCCACCAGAATTGGAGGAGGCTACAAATATGGTTACATATATAAAGAGTAGGAAATATCTTTTTCAAAAATTAGAATGAAAGAGTTGATACAAATGTTAATCAAACGAATTGCATATTTTTTTATGTAGAAAGGTATATCCTCACAATAATATTGTGAATTTAAGAAGAAAGAATTATTATACTGTTGATTTCACCCCTACATGAGAGTAGGTAACCATGGGACCTTTGTGGTCATTGCAGTGTCTGCTGTTAAAGTGCAAACAATTGAAACAATCGAACAATTGTCAGGTTCCCACTATCTCTTCTTATAGGCTCTTTTAAAAAACATTGGCCTGGATCTGAGACCCTGTCAGATACAAGACTGTCCTCTTTGAAACAGAGGAGACAAGCTTTTTCTTTGCTGATCAACTGAAGGAGGCTTAGTCATCTGTAGGGACCAGTGGTGGGATTCAAATTTTTTTACTTCCGGTTCTGTGGGCATGGCTTGGTGGGCATGACATGGCTTGGTGGGCATCGCAGGGGAAGGTTACTGCAAAATCCTATTCCCTCCCATGCCACTAACCTGCTTTCCAGTTCTGTTCTCCTGTGCGGGGCAGCAAAAGAAGACCCAGCCAATCAGCTGGGACTCAGGAGGCAGAGAATAGATGGGGTACAGGCCAGTCAGAGGTTGTATTTGCCAGTTCTCCGAACTACTCAAAATTTCCGCTACCGGTTCTCCAGAACCTGTCAGAACCTGCTGAATACCACCTTTGGTAGGGACACATAGGGATGGCCTTGCAGAAACTGTTTAAAATGATTAACACCACGTGAGGAAAGACATGGTTTGAGTCCACCATCTGGCTCTTTGGCTAATGAATCATCAGGATAATTCACAGCAGCAGTCCATTGCTTCAAAACAGTGGATCCAATGAGGAACTTGAAGTCCCATCCCCCTGTCTCTAGTATGTGTGAGATGTTGCCTATTAAAAATGGGTGAGGCTTTGATCACGTGACCATGCCTGCCATTTTGAAGCCAGTGTTGCAGACTGCTCAGAATCCATTAAATTAAGAACATGATACATTACATCCCCATTTAGGGTGTGATATGTCTTAGGCACAGGAAACTTTTTTCTTCCACTAGTTATTATTTTCTCCAAGGACCCCAGAATTGGTGCAGAGATACCATGGGTATGGGAGAAGCAACATTTTCTGCCCCTTTCTATTTTATGGGAGAAATAAGATTTGTGCAAAATAACTCTACTAAGCTTCTTTGAAAGTGAATACATTTAAATTGTTACACGTAAATAAAAATTTTACTAGCCAGAGTTGTTATTTTGCTATTGAATTTCAATTGTGTGACCCTAGGAAAACCAAAAAATATATTTATTTTATTTATTTATTTTATTAATTAATTAATTAATTTGTCAAGCAAGTATAAGATAACAGGTATAAGTACAAACATGATTATGAATACATGAAATGGATACAAATAAAAAGAAACATTAGGACGGTAGGCATGTTGGTGGGCTTATGCATGCCCCCTACAGACTTCTTAGGAAAGGGATGAGATCAATAGTAGACAGTCTGAGGTTAAAGTTTTTGGGCTTTAGGGAAGAAACCAGAGAGTCAGGTAGTGTATTCCAGACATTGACCACTCTGTTGCTGAAGTCGTATTTCATGCAATCAAGTTTGGTGCGGTTAACCTTGAGTTTGTATCTATTGTGTCCTCTTGTATTGTGATTGAAGCTGAAGTAGTCATTGACGGGTAGGACATTGCAATAGATAATTTTATGTAGTACACTTAGGTCGGACCGAAGGCGGCATAGTTCTAGGTTGTCTAGGCCTAAAATTTCAAGTCTGGTATCTTTAGGGTTATCTAACTGCTGATTTCTGCTTTTTCTGTATACATCAGCAGAACTGTATTAGCTTTTGTGAATGGTAACACACCCCCTGTGTCTTTTTTCTCAGGGTGATAGCGGTGGGCCTTTGATATGCAGTGGAAAGCAAAGAGGCATTGTCTCCTTTGTTAAAAGATGTGACCAACCCGAAAATCCTGGCATCTATACTCAGCTCACAGACACCTATATCTCCTGGATAAAGACCATGATAGATGAAAATTCACATTGACTGAATAATATTTGAGAAAGCTTTTTTGTTAGCTTGTGACTGCTTAATTATCCATTTTCCCATCTCGGTCCCTGCCTTACAGCTTCCCTTTTACATATGGAGAAGAGAATGATGGCAGCTCATTCAATGCTAGCTATACCGGCTACAGAGTCTATACTATAAAGGTTTGAGATTGGTCCTGAAACTCGGCCTCTCCAGACCAGTTTTAATTTTCGGTCCATTGGTACTAAAGTAGGTTTCTAGAAATTTCTGCTTAGAAAGTTTATCGGCCTCCAGTGTTTGCATTACCTGCTTGCTGAAAAATCTCCTCTGCAAGAAGAAAATTATGAATGCTAAGATAGTTTTCCAACTGTTGGCAGCCAATTTGTTGATATCAATAAATTGTCTCTTAAGTGTCATTTGCAGAACCAAAAAAATATGAAATCTATGGCATGATAATCTTGAATAAGTTGACTTCCTGGTCCTGGGATACAGCTTTTTCAACAACAAAAAGAATCACTGCCTTGACAGCCTCAGGGAATGTGGCATTTTCTTTTGTGACTCCATTGAATCTTGACCAGTTAACAGATGTTTCTGTGCACAATTAGGTGCTACATAGTCCACTGAAATGAGGAGATTTAGGGGGATGTTCCTGAGAAGGATGAGCAAAGAACATTGGCAGTGTACACCAAGTGTATATTCCCAGCAGGGTCATCCCATACATGAAGATCATCCCATTGGTTCAGCTAAAGCAAGCAAGCACCTATATTGGACAGCAGTGATACAGGTTGAAGCTCGAGGTAGATAATTAGCACAATGGCAATAGAAAAAGTATCTTTTCATACCACGAGAGAAGGCAATGATAAATCATTCCTGCATTTTACCAATGAACCACATGGACGGACAAGATAAAGTGACTGACAATATAGTGTTACAGGATGGGCCCCTCGATTCAGGTGGCCCTACTTTTGTCCATAGCCTGACAGCTAGTCAGTTTGTGGGGGGTGCTTAGAAATGGCACCTGCTTTTGGATTGCATCGGGTACAACTCTGATGGGAAGGACTGCAATCCATAGTCAATATCAAGAAGAGTTTGCAACCAATCCATAGTCAATGCGCGCAAAAAGAGTTTGCAACCAAAGAAAACCAAAACAGCTCTGGACTTAGATGATCACCTTTAGATGATCACCAAAAAGAATTTTAATGGTTCTTTTTGATAGCTGAATCTTCCTCCCTCCACCACTTGGTTCCACGTCTGTTTAATTAAATGTTGAAGTAAAAATAGCACATTGTCCCTTCCAAAGTGGATTGGGTATAAGAAGAGCAAGATCTAATGGTTAAACAATAAATTTTATACACTCTGCACGCCACGTCTAAGAAGCCCTCCCACTCCCCTTATTATCTCTAAGTCATCTGCAACTATCCAGCATGTTTTGTTTAACTGAACATACTTTGTGGTTAGAATACAGTAACAAAGACAACACAGCTTAATAATGCATTTAATATTTCTAATTCTATTATAAAAAAGTAATGTAATATTTATTTCCTTCAAGGTCATGGTTGTCCCAAAGGGGCTTTTTCAGGAGTCAGCTGGACTTTCTTGTCTTTGAAGATATTTTGCTTCTCATCCAAGAAGCTTCTTCAGCTTTGATAGGATAGTGAGAAATGGAAGGATTTATATTCCTTGCAGACAGCTGGTCATTTGCATTCTTTTTGAGGGTTGGTGAAACACTTGGAGGTCATGGTTGTCCCAAAGGTGCTTTTTCAGGAGGCATGAAATGGATGAGAAGCGAGACATCTTCTAAAGAAAAAATAAAGAAGTTCAGTTGCCTCCTGAAAAAGCACCTTTGGGACAACCATGACCTGGATGACTGAGAATCGCCACAGACTTTTTAGCTATACAATTTGGGATGAACACCCTTGAATGGTGCGAGAGTAGGAATGGATTTCCAGGGGGAAAAGATTGCAGACTACAGGAAGCAGGAGCACTACTCAGGCGACCCTGTGGACACAGATACACCTCCAAGTGCTTCAACGACCCTCTAAAAGGATGCAAATGACCAGCTGTCTGCAAGGAATATAAATCCTTCCATTCCCCACCATCCAGTCAGAGCTGAAGAAGCTTCTTGGATGAGAAGTGAAACATCTTCAAAGAAAAAAACAAGGAAGTGCAGTTGCCTCCTGAAAAAGCACCTTTGGGACTGCCATCTTGCAGATTTTGATTTGCTGCAGGATTCACTGGCCTGCACATCATTTAAACCAGAATAAAATAATGCACTTTCAGCAAGTTTATGGCATTGTCCAAAGATATCAGATAGAAAAGGCTTATTGTATGAATGAAGTGTGTGCTTCATAGCATGCATAGCTTTCTATTTTCTGCTACAATCCTTTGCAGCACTCTGTGCTACCTCCTTACAAAAACCAACACAGAGATAATGGATCTTTATTAAAAGAAGCAGTCACACTTCAAAAGGTGTCAGTTGCTAACACATTGCCGTATTTCCTGACACCAACTGTACCATCAGCTGCATCAGCAAACATTGTGCTCCTTTCTGGGCCCAGTGCCATCTGCAAAATTCTTCCATTCTGATCCACAATTGGAGAAGAAAAGGAAACAGAAGATACAGTCCGCATTTAACACCTGTTCATTCAGCAACCCTCACAATTTTCAATTGCATTGAACCGGTGGTACTTATAATTGGTCTTTCTGGCCACTGCAGTGCCCCCAAATCATGTGATTGTGATCCCGGTGCTAGAAAACTGGCCCACTTAGGTATCTGCCTTGCAGGTATGTATTTGTCACTTCTATTTTGGTATATTTGAATGGTTAAAGAACTTGTTGTATATGAATTTGTTTTTAAGTTTTAGCTGAGCATTCTATAAATAGAAAGTTACACTTTAAAGGTACTTAATAGTTTAAATGGTATTGAAATCAAAGGCCAGCTAGGCAGCAAATGTATTTTGCTTTTCTTGTACATTTGTTATGTTCATAGGTTACATTTAATGAAGCTATTACAGGTACACTCTCTCAGATAACTAGTGCAAAACTCAATGCAAGTTCTCTGTTCAGACTCAAAACTGTGGAAGGAAAGCAATATCAAAATACATGTCATAATTGTCTGCTAAATTGGAAAGCACAGGAAACTTCTCTGTATTCATCTTATTTCAAGAACAGCCTTGCCCTGTCATTATTTCATTGAAGTTTGGTAGCCCAGCAGCATATCTGTCTTTTTTTTTTTTCAAAAGTCCTTTCATTTTTATAGAATAATATATATAGGCTTTCAGGTTTTCCTAAGATCTCCATTTAATAGTCCAATAACTGCTCATTCATCTCTTTCTCCTAATGGAAGACAGGCCATCTCTTTCTTCCCAAATTCTGACTTAGAGGCCAGGAGTATCACACTCAAAGCCTGTGGGCCAAATCCGACCAGTGGAGTGCTTAAATCTGGCCTGCGAAGCTAGCCTGGAAATATTAAAGGACTGGCCAGCAAGGTCTCTGTGCAGCCCATTTTGGGCCAGGAGGTTCCTCCATGGCAGCAGGAAGCTCCTCCATGGCTCCAGAGGCTATAAAAAAGGTGCCCACACCCTGTTTTGGCTGGCAAAGTGCTGCAGGAAGCTGTCCAGGCCAAAAACAGGGAGCCAGGGGACCGCATGTGGCTGCCCCGTGGCCCATTTTGGCCAACAGGGTGTTATAGGAGGTGTCTATCCCATCTTCCCTCCCTCTCTCTGCCCCCCACAGCCCATGGAGGAGAACTACAATGCTGATCCAGCCCTTAAAGAAATCCAGTTTGACACCCCTGTTATAGGCAAACCAAGGGAGAAGATCATAGGCATAAGCAGTTCTGTTGGCCTACGCTGGGGGAGCAGCTGTCATGCCCAACAAGGAAAGGCAACCAACGAAACCCTGACAAGTGATCAGCTCCATGTGGTGTTCCTTCTTAACATCCTACCTCTAACACTTGTGCTTCATGGTAGATATTAGTTTTAATCAGTAAGAACTTTGGATACAATTATTCCACATGGCATAGGCATATAATAACCCAGATTCACAATGTTTGATTAAGGAACCATTTCAATTAAGAAATAATAAAGAGAAAATCTGCTTAATTCTTTCTCACCTTTTTTGTTATCATTTTCCCCCCCTCCCCCCAAATTTCTCCCTGGGGGTTCCCAATTCCAGACCTATAAATATTTGAACTTTGTGCAGAAGGGGAAAGCCAATAAAAATATAAATTGGAGCAGGGAAATTGCAGATGTGGAAACAAATTACTCTGACTTTCCTCAATGTATTTCATCCTCCCCCAGGACTTCAGGACTAATTATGTGCCATCAAGTCAACATCGAGTCCTAGCAACCAGATAAATAGATTTTCTCCAAGACAATAACAGATAATCAGAGTTGGAAGGGACCTTATAGGTCATCTAGTCCAACCCCCTGCCCAAGTGGGAGATCGTACATCATTTCTGACAAATGGCAGTCCAATCTCTTCTTGAAAGTCTCAGGAGATGACGGCTCCCACAACTTCTGTGGGCAAGTTGTTCCACTGGTTGATTGTTCTCACTGTCAGAAAGTTTAGAATGAGATACCAAATTTTGGAAAGAACTGGAAAACATTGTTAATAGGATGAGTAACTGGAAAATTCATCATATTGGATTGGGTTCTTTTAAATTTCCATATATTAATGCATGGTAACATTTAGCTGCCTTTGAATTTGCAATGAGAAGTCTAAAACCCTGCTGGAAAATGAAACTAGAGTTCAGAGTTATTTTATGAATTAGTGGTATATGACTCATCTAAAAACAAGTCAAAAAATGGTATCATTTTAACGAAGTTAACCTTAAATGCTGATATTTGATGCTGATCTTCTTTCCAGGCACTCTAATAGCAGAAGTGCCATTTAACTATGAATTGCCCAGATTCTACATTAACATTACTTTAACTTTAAGTAACTAGCTCAAGATTGAAACCTTTGTTGTATAACAAATACTTTCATATAATCCGCAGCAATTTATTTTTTGATGTTACATTCAAATTAGGATTTAAAAAATCAAATTATTTTATGTTCGTAATATTGACATTCATTCCATGAGGTTAAATTAAATAAAATATATTTCTTTATTTCCAAAATTCGATGTTATCTAAAGTATAGAACGGCAATAATTTTAATAAATATTGTATAAATATAATAGTATCAAAACAATGTTACGTATTAAGATTTGCAACAATATAAGAAAAAAAGGGAAGAAGTATTGCTTGGTGCTGTGGCATCTCTCCTCCAATATCTACTGAGATTCATTAGGCTGGTTTTGTTTGGGTCAACATCTTCCCAATCAAAGGCTTTCCAGACTCTTTAAGAGGCATGTCAGGGACTGCATCAGAAGAAAGACCTGTCAGGGCTGGATAAAACTAAATTGAAGTTCTTTTCATTTATATTGTCTTGTATAAAAATGATTATGTATTCATATGATCATGAGTCAATTCCTCAGTGCTATGGCACCGTTGTCCTACTCCACCTCTTCCAACCTGGCATGAGACTCCCTTGCTCTATCTGGATACAGCAATCCAGCAGCTCTTCAAATAAGAACAAATGTCCGTTTCAGCTACATCCTACCAAAAAACTCCACAAAGAAGTGAGATCCCTTTTGTGGGAGGCTGCTGTGAAGAAAGAATCTCTGCAAATCAAGTAAAGCTTCCATGAATTCCGGCAATTTTATAGTCCTGTTCTTCTATTCCCTTAAAAAAGAAAAAAAGGGAAAGAAAGTCTCTGAAATAGAAATACCCAGTTCAATCATAAACTCAAAATAAAATATGCATCTGAAATAGCTCTGAGAATGTCTATAATTTGCAAGATTAATTACGGTCCCAGAATGTGAAATTTCCAGGTCCCTCGTCTGAGTTACTAAATGGTTTGGTGTTTTTTTGAGATCCCCTATAAATCTATGGCTATTACATATATTTTACCATTCCTCTCTTAAGAGAGAAGATGTAAACATCTCATTCTTCACAAACTATTATGT
Organism: Pseudonaja textilis; assembly: GCF_049901715.1. NCBI lineage: Eukaryota > Metazoa > Chordata > Lepidosauria > Squamata > Elapidae > Pseudonaja > Pseudonaja textilis. Next base: position 232,414,702 of record NC_141991.1, on the reverse strand, counting down.
TTTGGGATATTTTATACAAATTTACAATAGTTCATGCTTAAATCAGCAATGTCTTGTATCCTCCTTCATCCTAAAATATAAGTACTGGTTCCTTTTAGTTAATTGACAGGAAATCAATTTCTAACTGGAATCTTGTTGCTACATTTGTTAAGCTAATTTTCAGTATAGCTTGGAAGCAGGAATAAAGACTAGTGTCTCTCTTCCCAACTGAAATTAAATAAAATACTTTGATTTTCCTGACACTTCCCAATTTTTAGAAATGCTTATGCAACATTTGTGGATCTCTAGATGCTTCTTGGAAATTCAGGAATAAGAATTTAAGGCAAGTATTATTTTCACAATCTGCTAAATGAACTCTTCTTACAGGTTGCATTAAAAATGTAGCAAACAAGAAAAATAAATGTTAGCTGCAGCAAATGATAGTTCTCTATTCATAGTTAAGACAAATATTTATTTAATTTGGATAATTAAACCTTTGTTTTTGAAATGTAATAAAGTTTGAGCTTTAGTAAACTTTCCATTTTTCATTCTATTCATGGGTTCCATTTTTGCAATGTCATTTTTCTTTTCTTACAGAAAATGCTTTTCTTATTTGTCAAACCAATTAATGGTTTTCAACTTGTAACCACAGACCCAAGAAGACATAAACTTCTTTACTGACGAGATGCTGAAGCTGGTTTTACTTCCCACACACCATTTCAGGAAATGACTCCCCACATCACACCACCTTTTGTGTCTTTGAACAAGGCAACAGACAGAATATATGACTCTCTGGAAAAAAATATATAAGAAACAACTGTGGACAAACTGTCATGCAATAGTATTTGGTTCTTACTGAAACAACATGACTAATATTCTAAGAATAAATACTTAAGGAGCTATTAGATTATATTTCCTCAACCTGCCATTGACTTAAGTCCTAGTACTGATTGCTAGCATAGCCAATATCAAAGGGATTTTTTTTTTATTGTGAACTGACATAGTATAAATGCTCTCTTCCAATCTGAATGCCTTTCTGTTTCTATGACCCAACTCCCCAAATCATCATCAGTGGCCATGCTGGCTTGGAAGATCTGGGAGCCGTAGCCCATTCAAATTGGACAAAGCATATTCACTGCCAAATGTGTGCTCATCATTAACATTCATAAGGATGTGCTCCATGCCTTTCCAAAGACTCTTGTCTTTCTTATAGATCTACCTTGTTTTGTTGAATGGCAACCCCTAGTTTAGTCAAGGATCAATATTTGTAAGACATGGGAAAGAAAGAATGTGGGTATGAACTTGTCACCCTAAAAGAACCTATCCAAGCATATAGTGGAAAGCTTTCCACCATGTGATTTTGTTGCACACGTTTTGATAAAAAAGGCCCCACAATCAATTATTGATTTCTCTACATAAAAAAGTTAGATAACTAGAGGCAAGAAAGGCAATGGCTTAAAAACATTCTCTTTCAAATATTGTGATATGCTAGCTCATAGATTACATGAACTGAAGTCTTACTCTTTAGGAAGGCAGTTTCAGATATTTTGCAGCTGTTCCTCCCTAAAGCCACATCTAGGAGTTCCTTAGTGGACTTTTACTTCCTATGCTATATTTTTTTAAAAAGAGTTTAAGAGTCTGTGCTTATGAAAATTAATATTAAACCTAACATTATCAGAACTATTCATCTGCATACCTGGTTCCTTGTTTTATTTCTTTCATACAAGTGATTGGTATTTATAAATCCTTAAGAGGTCAGTGAAAGAAGCTTCAAGATGTACAGTATCTTAGAACAGTGGTCCCCAATCCATTCTGGCTCTGTGGACTGCTGGCAGTGGTGGCAATGGCAGCAGCGGGGAGGAGGGGATTATTCTGCACAAATGGTGGGCAAGCGTGCTTTTGCGCATGCCCATACCTGCCCCCCCTTGCACAAATGGAGTTTCACCCATTCACCCACCACTTGCACAGGCCGGTTCCAACAGCCCATGGCCAGGTAGTTGAGGACCTCTTAGAAGACATTGAAAGACAATGTATTTTTTTTTTAAAGTAAAATCTCCACCTGTTTAAATAAAAGTAAGGTAGTCACAACCCATGGCTGAAAAGGTGGCAATGATACACATTTAAATTGCAGGGCTGTATTAACTAGTGTCACAATACCCCCTTTAGCTTTCCCACCCACCTTACTTGAGACAGCCAGGATAGAGTTGGTCTAATAACTATCTAACTATATCTCTGTGGGGCCCAGGTTTCCTGTAAGAAGAGGGTGTCAAATTATGATATGTAGTCAAAAAAGAGTTGGTCCTTTTTTTAAAAAAAAAAGTTTTATTCATTTTTAACATCTCATTTTAGAGAACAGCATGATTACAAGTTTCACATATACATACAAATATGACCATAGTTACATATTCAATTTTTGTATTCAATTTCTTATCTTAACAATGATACAGCTCTTCTCCTAAATCATTCCATTTATCTCAATATATTTCAATATATTTAATTAACATATTCTATTATTTGTTACCATTATCTCTATACATAAAGGAAAAGAGCATTAACAAAAAATAACAGTTCTATTTTCTATCTTATCAATCTACATGTCCCCCATTTCACAATTACAAATTTATTTATATTACTCCCCAGAACCTTGCAGAATCCCCTCCCCAAATATCATTTAGCCATTATCTCTGTGTCTAATTTTAAAAAATCCCCATTTTTTTTAGAATTCCCATGTTTCTTCATTCCCAAGTCCAGTTTCTTTTCCCTTCCTTCCCCTAATATTTTCTCCTTTATTCTTTCACTCCAGTTTTTAACCCCCTCTCTCTTTATAACTCCCTTCCGCCCTTCAAATTTCTGCTGATTCTTTTTCCCTTTTTAAATTTTCTGGATATTTCCCTCTTTATTCAATTTCCCAAATCTCCGATATTTATTCCCAACTCTTTTCCTCTTTCTTTCCAGAGTTCTTTGTTCTCGATGGTAGTTAAAGATGGCTCCTTTCTCCTCGTCCCCATCTGTCCTCCGTCTTTGTTGTTCATACTCTGCAATCGCCTCTTCAAAAAAATTTAAAAACAAAGCCTAAAGTTTCACCTCGTTCTTGTAATGTTTCTTTCGTGTTTCTAAGTTCCATCTTTAATGCCTGAAGAGATATTGCCATTTTACAGCTTTCTAATTAGTCCAAATAATGTCTTTAAAATTAGTTTCCAATAGTCCACTTTTAGCCCTCAGCTAATCCAATGCCAAATCCATATCAGAATCAGCAATTAACCCTTTCTTTGTTTCAATGTTTCAAAGTTCTTGTTTTATTGTAGCAATTTTCCTTGTATTTTTAAGAAACAGAGTCTTTTATATAAAAAAAAAAACAGATTAAAGTTAACTCCGATGGCACGCTTTGTTCTGACAAATCCACACCTCCTCTTTCCTTTTCCCTTCACAATTATTCAGAGGTTTTTTTTTAAGCCACAATCTTCCAAACAGTTCAGATCCGTTAGTGCCTGTATAAAGTCAAAATAGTTGTAGGGTTGTTGCGATGGACTGAGCTGTCGTGATGCACGAAATTGGCCTTCTCTAAAAGGAGGGGAGCCCCATCTAAATCTGTATAGACTCCTGAGAAAATTGTTCAGAGTAAGAGGTTTTAGCACCACCTAAGAGAGCTTGCCATCCCTGTGCCTCTTCTCTAGTGTAGGGCAAGGGGTTATCAGGTCATGCTTCATTTGACTTTGAGATGACGGTACTGTCATGGGTCCTTTCTCAATCTCTTGATGTGGTGCGGAAGGTGTCATAGGATATTCACTTAAGGATGATAGCATCTCCATCTCTACTGGGGCCTTTAATGGTCCCTGTGTATCTTGGCTTCTGTTTTCCATGATCTCATACTCATGCAATCCCTTGCCCTTTGCGGGAGAAGTAAGAGGCTCAATTATTGGGGAGACTACATCTATAAGTGGCTCAGCTGTGTCCATTGTGACCAACAAGGATTTCTTTAAATTTTCTAACTTGAATAGTATGTTGTCTTGTTCTTTCCTTGGGAGAGTGCCAAAAGCATTAATGAGGCCACTTTCTGTGCTGTTAAGTACATATTCACTGATCAAGGCTGGCTGACTCCCACTTTCTTTCTCTCTCTTTCCCAAGGTTGAGAATGCGGAAGAGACAACAGCTGTGGGAGCTTACAATTAAGGATTTAACCTTTTCCTCACAGAAAATTCTGTTGGGAAAGATTTGAAGGGAGGCTAAATATGCCTTCATCTTAAATAGCATTAGCAGTATGGTGGGCTGCTTGAAAGTCAGGAGTATCTGCTTTCAGTTTGGGACCTCAGGAAGCCACGTCACAGCACAGAGATCAATCTGCCCCCGATGGCAGTGAAGAAGCTGGCTTAGGAAATTTAGTATAGCACTCTTGGTATTCCAGCATCCATAATTAAGTCTGATCATATGGATTCTAAGAGCAGTGTGTTGTGTTTGCAGTGAGCGATGTGATGGATGTAATTGTCGGGGAGATGCTTTCCTGGCTTCCAATGAAACTTCTCTATTAATACCTCCTCCTCTTGTTGCCTTGTCTGGAGAAGGGCTGTTTTTCTGAGAGGGCTGCCACTTTTTAGCAGGTTCTTTAACTGTTTCCCTGAGTCTTTACTTTTTTTCTTCTTCCTTATTCTAAGTATGGGATTTACCCAAGTCTGCTGTAAGGACTTTGGTGGGGGTGTCTGTAGCCCAATGTTACGCTTGCAGAAAGACAGCTATCTTTTCTCAGTGCCTCTACATCGTGTTGGACGGTTAATAGTTGTTCAAATATTGTAACAATGCCCATGAGAAGGCATTGCTTTGCCATAAACTCCGTTGTATTCTCCCACTGTAAGCTCTCCACACTCTGAGTTAGTTTGTTGTTAAACTTTTTAGTCTTTATCACGATCTCCATATCAGCTGTAGCTGGACTAGTTGTTTGTGAAAACAGCTGGCTGTCATTTGCTCCCCCCCCGCCCCCCCCAGTCTGGTATCTGCTGTTTTGTCAGATCTCTTTGCAAGTCCCATTCTAACCTCTCAAGATTGTTGGAAATGGAGGTGGGTTAGTTTTACTTACAGATCTCTTGCCAGCAAAGTGCTCCTCAATTCTTGGTTGTTTTGCAGTTTTCACTGGTGGGAGAGATCTTGGGTTGGTGCCATAGCACTTCTTTCTTTTTCCCATGCCTTATTAGTCCCCAGCAGAACAAAAACTTTTGTCTATGTTGTGGTCTACGCCAGCGGTTGCCAACCGGTGGGCTGCAGCCCACTGGTGGGCTGTGAGAAAATTTTGGTGGGCTGCAGAGAAATCTCACGCCCAGAGCACCACCACCAAGCAATTAAACCTGGCTGCGCAGAAATATAAGGTTGCGTGGCCCACATGGCTTGCAGGAACCCTCCCCGCCCACTCACTCCTTACCTGGTAAACTTGCCTGTTAAATTGCTATTTTTCCTTTTTCCAACCATCATCTGTTCTGCTGTGCCGGGAGATTTAGATTAGGTAGGAAGCAGGAAATGGTTGGATTTCTTGCTTTCTAGCTGGTCCTTAGATCTTCGGCTCAGCACTGTTGAACCTCCCTTAGGACTGAAGGTTTGCTTGCAAGCAAATTCAGTGCAGACTCACGGCAAGCAAATTTGAGAGAGTGAGCTAGCCGATGGCAGATAGATAGATCACTGAATGATTCTGTGAGCAACTCAAAAGAATTTCAAGGCATGAGGTCTATTCAAAGAACATTTTATTAGAGCATGTCATATTGGCAATGCAGGTCTAAAGTTCCTGCTGGTTTTCCCCCTAATTAAAAGTTTGTAACTTCCGCAAAGGCATCAGTCACATGGTCCAATCAGCACACAGTCAAGATGTGGAATGACCTTATTCTCCACCTCCCAACCACCTGCACACATGACCGTGGTTCCCAGGGGAAAGGATGTTGTTTTGGTTATAGCACCCCAGTTATTTCTATACCCCCTCCCATCCCTCAACTCCAGCCTGTGTCAGAATTGAAGCTTTGAAGAAAGAAAAATCTCAGTAGAATAGTAAAATGGCCACCATCTAGCCAGCTTCAGGGTTGACAAATATAATAAAAAGAGGGGATATTTTATCATGTTTGGTGTACATGTACAAAAGCCATTTAATAGTACAGGGATATTTTAAAGATTCATATACAACTGAAACCAGGTATTTTTATTTTGGAATGATGGGTAAGCAGCTGGGGAAAAATCATGGATTATTTTTTTTTACATATACTGTAGGACAACTGCAATAAGACTATTATAGGTACTTCTTGATTACAGAAATAAGAGGGCTACCTAGCATTGATTAAATTGGAAGGTCCAATCTGTAGCTGGATAAGAAAAGTCAATGTTTGACTAAACTGGATAGAAGTTAGTCTATGGGATCTGCAGGTTCTTGTTGCTTTAATTACAATAATGCAACTTTCTATACAGTAGATAGGAAAGCGGTGTTTCATGAATCTGCCCCACACAGAGAACCAACATCATTGCTTAATGCAACTGACCTAGAACAGTGCTTTTCAATCTTGGCAGTTTTAAGCTGTGTGGACTTCAACTCCCAGAATTCTTCAGTCAGCATTACAGCATGATGTCTGGGATTCCCAGAGTTGATTGGGAAGCTGCTGGTTGAGAAACACTAACATACTATTACATGCCCAATTTCAGTCGCTCAACCCATTTCTTCCAACATCCACTGAGATTCAACAGGCTGGTTATCCTGCTACAGGAGTGGTCAACATCTTCCCAATCAAATTACTGTCCGTGCTCTTTAAGAAGCATGTCAGGGACTGCATCAGAAGAAAGACCTGTGGGGCTGGACAAAAATAAATGCAAGTTCTTTTCATTTATATTTACACTGAATAAAAAGCAACCAGTATTCATATATTATGAGGCAACTGTTTAATTGTCTTCCGCTCTTGTTACATTAAACATTATCATTTAGCAACAACTTTTGAAAGCAGCCAAATCTTTCTTACGTCTTCATTTTGGCAGCATATCAGTGTGTCTCATACTCGGATCTCGAATGGTTACAGTCTTCCCAAGCAGTCAGGCCCATCTTCTGAGATGGAAAAGAGACAATCCAGAAATGTTTGATTTCTGTTGCGCATTTGCTGCCATCCTGTGGAAACTGGGTGACTAACAACTAGCATTTGGAAAGCCAGTTTCTTTCCTCTGCAGCTTTTAAACTATAGTACGGATAGGAGTTCTTGATTGGAAGCTGTTCTCAACAAAATAACAACAAATTTATAATCTGTTTTCCACAATCCAATAAACTAATTATTATTATGAGAACGTTTAAAAGTTTATTGTAAACAGATGCAGTTTCAAAGAATGAAAATAGTACTTTATTTGTAGATAAAATTATTATACATGGCAGACTGTTCCTATCCAGCATTGCTTTGTTAGTACAGCAATCTCAGTGTAAATACAAAGACTGCAAGAGGGCTTCATGTGATTTAATGCAACTTGGTGCAATAAAGAAAATAATAATAATGTGTATTGCACCTCGAAAACACTCAGGAAGGAAGTTATTATTTTGTTTTATTTACAGCATTTATTTGCTAGTAAAAATGATCAAGTTGATGAATAATAAAAAGTGATGAAACACAACATACAAAAATAAAATAAGAGCATTAAAACCAGAAGAGAATGGTATAAGAAAACTAACCCAGAAGTCATCTTCAATTTTTATGTTTCACATTTTCCCCATTACAAATTTGCTCTATCTTGTTTTCTTACTAGTTTATATTTTTTGTAAAAAGTACTGAGAAAAATTCATACCCATTCGTTTATAACAGATAACAGATAATCAGAGTTGGTAGGGATCTTATAGGTCATCTAGTCCAACCCCCCATCTAAGCGGGAGACCCTACACCATTTCTGAAAAATGGCAGTCCAATCTCTTCTTGAAAGTCTCAAGTGATGGCGCTCCCACAACTTCTGAGGGCAAGCTGTTCCATTGGTTGAGTGTTCTCACTGTCAGAAAGTTTCTCTTTGTTTCCAAGTTAAATCTCTCCTTGTTCAGTTTCCATCCATTATTCCTTGTCTGGCCTACAGCCGCTTTAGAAAATAGTTTGACTCCTTCCTCTCTCTGGCAGCCCCTCAAATATTGGAAGACCGCTATCATGTCTCCCCTGGTCCTTCTCTTTACTAGACTAGCCAAGCCCAGTTCCTGTAACCGTTCTTCATATGGTTTAGTCTCCAGTCCCCTAATCATCCTGGTTGCTCTGTACTTTTTCTAAAGTCTCAACATCTTTTTTATAATGTGGTGACCAAAACTGAATGCAGTACTCTAGGTGTGGTCTTACCAAGTCTTTATAGAGTGGCATTAGTACCTCACTTGATCTTGATTGTATCCCTCTGTTAATGCAATTTAGGATTGCATTAGCTTTTTTGGCTGCTGCTGCACAATGCTGGCTCATATTAGGCTGATTGTCTACTAAAATTCTAAGATGTACATAGCTTTTTAAAAAATATGCTTTCTGAAAGTGATTTTTATCTAGAAGTAAAATTACTTTAAATGCAAAAGAACAACTGTCCATTGCATAGCATACAAAAAACTGCAAATGTTGGCATTCTAACACTTGTATAAATCAATTTATAATGAACTATATAACAGGATATAGATGATACCAATTTATTCTTTACCATCCAGGCCAAGCTGGAGATAACTTAAATCTCCAGTAGGAATGGAAACTCTGGAATGTTATTCCTAGAGCAATTGGGTACATATAACTCTCAGGAAACTTCAAAGATTTAATGCTTCTACCTTAACAGAGGAAAGGAAAAAGAATTGAGCCAGTTGCCAGGGTGTCTGAATCACAGTCACATGACTGCAAGGATGCTGCTACAGTCATAAGTCCAAGTAACATTCGTACTTTTGTCAGGATCCTTCTAAGTTTGAATGTTTGATAAACAAATGATTGTAAATCAAGGACTACCTATGCCACTGAAGGATATTAGTGGAACTATCACCAACAACAGACAACTAATCTACAATGTATTGTAACCTTTCCCAGCCCATGGCATGTGTAGCACATCAACTCCCATTATGCTCCAGTTAGCTGAGATGATTGGGAGTTTATGAGAACTTCAAAACACTTTGTCTGGGCAGCTCCAGACTGGGGAAAGCTGATGCACCATCTCAGGGTTTTTAGTGGCGTTAGGGCAATGGGCCCAAAGGGACATCTGTTAAAATGTCCTAATATGATTGTGTGGTTCAGTGTTTCTCGACCTTGGCAACTTTAAGATGGACCAAGTTCCAAAATTCCCCAGCCAGCCACGTCTGGGAGTTGAAGTCCACTCCACCCATCTTAAAGTTGCCAAGATTGAGAAACACTGGTGTAGATATTTTACAAATAGCATCCCATCCTTAAGAGCCTCTTATACAATCAGATCTGAACAGCAAAATGAAATGAAAAATTCAGTCAGACAATACAGTCTGCTCCCTCTCCCTCCCTCAGTTTTCTTCCAATCCCAGCTTTCTCTGGCTGGGCTTCAGCTCCTCCTCACATTCCAGGCCTGCTGAAACTTCCCCTAAAAAATTCTCCAAAATGGAGCCGTCTCTGCCCCTAGCAACGCATACATTAAAAAGCTCAAAGCTGAAAAACAAGGTTTTCATTATTTTCATTTCTATGGTGTTATGCACAGCCTTGCTAGGCCTGCTGCAGCTCAAGTTCTTAAAACCCAGATACAGAGACTTTTATTCTTTTGACGTGAAGGATTGGAGAGGAAGAACCGTGTCTTTGGAGAAATACCGAGGCAAAGTAAGTAATTTCAATTTCTTTAGATGGTTAGAAAGTGGAAATCCAGGATCTGAAGTTAAAATGTAATACTTGCTGAGATAAACTGAGAAGTTTCAGTGGTTCATTCTCTCCACTATCTGATTTTAGGGACCAGGAATATCTCCTGCAGAAATGGACACCTACTAACCATGCTTAACACTTGCAGTTTTTATAATAACATAAAAAATGATGTAAGAATTGGCTTATCAAACCAGACTCTGTTAGTAAATATCAGATGCCTCTGCAAAGTTTAAAAACTGGACCTGGTTGAATCAGCTCCAATTTTTAAACTTTGCAGAGGCATCTGATAATGACCAACAGTCTCTGGTTTGATTGGCCAGTTCTCATATTGTTCTTTATTTTATTATAAAGACTGCAAGTGTAAGCACAGTTAATAGGTGGCTGTTTTTGCTAGTGAACCACTGTTGACTAAAATTCTTGAATTTGGTAACTAAATGCATACATTCATTTGAACAATTGAAGGTAGATTGTTCTTAATGCTTGCAATGCTAGGGAAACTTTTATTTCCGTGGGAGAAAGTAGGCTTATGTTTCATAAATTCACATAAACTAAAGTGACCTAAAAAGTACTTTGCTTTGTCTGAATTGTATGCTTTTGCTTCTACTCAATACCTATGATTTAAATGCTGTCTTTTTTTATATATAGTGAAACTGATCTGAACACTAGACTTTTCTGCGTTGAGATAGCCAAGATAAATGAGATAGGAAGATATTTCTCAGCAGCGATCTGATCAGCGTTCTTTTTTAATTTTTCTAATTTTCTATCTGTCTCAAGGCAACTCTGGTTGTAAACGTGGCTAGTTACTGCCAGCACACAGAAAAAAATTACATCATGCTGCAGGAACTCCAGCGAGAGTTTGGATCATCCCATTTCACTGTGTTGGCCTTTCCTTGCAATCAGTTTGGGGAAATGGAGCCAGGTCTGAATGACGAGATCATTTATTTTGCTGAATCAAATTATGGAGTGACATTCCCCATCTTCAGTAAAATAAAAATTCTAGGTTCTGAAGCATCACCAGCATTTAAATTTCTGATAGGTAAGGTTGTGTCTCTCTTAAGCTGCATGTTGTGTCTTTTAGTGCAATGTTATTTTAGGCAGAAACATGTACAGATTAAGATTTGCTGGATTTGCAATTCCTATTTAAAAAATTGCTTCTACTACCTAAATCTCTTCAAATATTCTTGAAAAGTACAACAGGACACCAGTAAAAATCCAGAAAAAGGACTATGAAATAGAATATATTTATTTACATTGTGCAGTTCTTTACCTTCTCCAATGACAATCCCTATCAGCCAGTTTGGTTTAGTAGTGGTTTAAGGCAGGGGTCACCAACCTTTTGGACCTCAGGGACCACCAAACTCATAATTTTAGATCCCAGGGACCACTAACCGATTCTGTGGGCATGGCCTAATTTGTGGGTGTGGCTTGGTGGTCATGTGACTGGCTGGGTATGGCTTGTATGTAAATATTATAAATATTTATATAAACATTGAATTTTTTTATAAAAAAAGAACTTTTACCCAAAATCAGGCAAAGCAGGCAGATTGAGTTGCTCACAGAATCACAGATTCACTCAGAGATCTATCTATCTGCCATTGGCTAGCGCAGTCTGTCACATAAAATTTGCTTGCAAGCAAACTCATATAATTTGCTAGCAAGCAAACTCACAAAATTAATTCACAACATACCATGCATGTAAATATTGAATTTTTTAATTAAAAAAAGAACAACTTTTACCAAAAATCAGGCAAAGCAGGCAGATTAAGTTGCTCACAGAATCATTCAATGATCTAACTATCCGCCATCGGCTAGCTCAGTCTCTCAAATTTACTTGCCGTGAGTCTGCACTGAATTTGCTTGCAAGCAAACCTTCAGTCCTAAGGGAGGTTCAACAGTGCTGAGCCGAAGATCTAAAGACTAGTTAGAAAGCAAGAAATCCAACCATTTCCTGCTTCCAGCTCATCTAAATCTCCGGCACAGCAGAACAGATGATGGTCAGAAAAAGGAAAAATAGCAATTTAGCAGGCAAGTTTACCAGGTAAGGAGTGAGTGGGCGGGGAGAGTTCCCGCAGGCCATGTGGGTGGCGCAGCCTTGTATTTCTGCGCAGCCAGGATTAATTGCTTTGTGGTGGTGCTCTGGGGGTGAGATTTCTCTGCGGCCCACCAAAATTTTCTCACAGCCCAACAGTGGGCCACGGCCCACCAGTTGGCGACCGCTGGTTTAAGGCATCAGGCTAGAAACTGGGAAACTGTCAGTTCTCATCCTCCCTAAGGCATGTTGAATAGCCTTGGGCCAGTCACTTTTGCTCAATCCTAGAAAAGACAATGGCAAATTGGTCTTGAAACTGCAGAGACTGTTCTAGGAAGTCTCCAGGAGTCAAAAACTGCCTTGAAGGGACATACATATCACTAACTAACACATTGCAAAATAGTCGTTCTTGTCTGTCTAAATAAAAAGATTGATTTGCCTAATTTAACTACCTTACAGAAGTCCGCTTTGTTATTATTATTCCTAAATGAAGCTTTTGCATTTAAAATTTGATATCAAGAAAAACAACAAGGATCTGCATATGGATAACAGGAAGTGTCTGTGTGCTTATTCTTGTGCACTGTCTCTAAGAATCTTTTTAGAATTCTTTCATTTTTTTATAAAGAAACCAAACTGCTTGCAGTCACTAATGAAGAGAATCTATGGCTGGCACTGCCACGTAAACTGGAATTGTTCTGACATGTATAGGTGTAACAGGATCAAACTGCAAATCAATTATGAAGGTAGAGTGAATCAGTCAAGAGGAAGAAAAAGATGGAGAAAGTCACCATTGAATGGAGTTGATGAGATTCTCCCAAAAAAAAAAAAAAAAGACATAAGTTCTAGTTTGGCCTAAGCCATGAAGCTGAACAGGTGACTTTGGGCCAGTCACTTCCACCTCTAGAAATAAATCAAGGCAAACCTCTTTCAAAAAAATTCACACTACAATTGCTTGGACAGCACAGGCCCCCCTCCCTACCCCTAAGTCTGATTAGATCTTCTATTGTCTTCTGCTAGTAATTTCACGGCTCACCAATTCTGGCTCCATTCTACACATTGAATAACATTGGTTATTAACCATAAACACTTGATAGGTGTTTATGGTCATGTGATCAAAATTTGGCTACTTGCCTATTGACATGTATTTATGATAGTTGCAGTGTCCCAGGGTCATATAATCCCATTTTGTGACCTTCTGACCAGCAGTCAATGGGGAAACCAGATTCACTTCACAGCCATGTTACTAATTTAAAAACTGCAGTGATTCATTTAACAATGGTAGCAAAAAAAATCGTAAAATGGGGTGGGGCGCAGGGGGGATCACAAATGTTTCCTTAGCAACAGAAATCTTGGGCTCAATGGTGGGCATATGTCTGCCCATAGCCCTCACAAGCTCTGTTTTTGGCTGCGATGGCCTCCTGCAACTCTCTGCCAGCAAAAACAGAGTTCATGAGGGTCACCCATGGCCCTCACAAGCTCGTTTTCACTGGCAGAGGCACTGTGGGGCCGGTCCTTCACTGTTTCCAGTGAAGTTCCTGCGGGCCAGATCTAAGCACCCTGTGGGCCGAATCTGGCTCCGGGGCCTTGAGTTTGACACCCCTGGATTAAAGCATGATCCCAACTTAGTGCCTACATTTTCCAAATCACATCCCTGCTGCCTGTGACCTAAAAGTGCCTCATCTTATGTTATTCCTGCAGATTCTTCGAAAAAGGAACCTAAGTGGAATTTCTGGAAGTATCTCATTAGCCCTGAAGGTAAAGTTGTGAAATACTTGAAGCCTGAAGAACCCATAGAAAACATCAAGCAGGATATAGCCGCTCTGATTAGGGAGATAATTATAAAAAAGAAGGAAGATCTTTGAGGAAGTCACTGTGCCTTGTGGATCCATTGGGCAACTTCACCATCCAGCCTTAGTACTTTCCTGCTCAAATATGGTAAATGCTGAGCTATCAATGATATTTCTTGACATTTAATGACATGATAAACTGACAAACAGAAGTTTCTTTTCTGTTTAGAACTATGAAAGATGCTGAGAGCAAACCAAATCAAGATTTTAATAGTCCCCTAAGCACTTTACCCAAATGAGCCTTGGACTCTACAAACATGGTTTACTGGGATATCTGGCTAGGAAATCTGATTATGACCAATGTAAGAGACTTTTCGAGAGGGAAAGAAGACAAAATAAATATTGCTTTCCTAAACCATTTCCTGCTATGATTTTACATACACACACAATTATGTTATTGTGACTTTATAGAGAGAAACGGTAAGACTGTGAGTTCTAGTCCTACCTTGGACATGAAGGCAGCTGGGTGCCCTTGGTCTAGTCATTCTCTCTCAGCCCTAGGAAGGATGCAAGAGTGAACTGTTTCTGTAGCAGCTACCAGGAGCCCAACCTGACATAAAGGGCCACCCCCCCCACAAAAAAAGTTAGGGTTTTAAAGTTGCAAGGAGAAACACTGGCTTAAGCACTGCTGACTTTGTTCTGACCATTCTATGATAGTAAAGTTTTAAATCAAGGATCTTCAAACTTGGCAAGTTTAAAACTTGTGAAGTACAACTCCCAGAATTCCTAAGCTAACATGACTGGAGGACGAATGCTGGGAGTTGGAAGTCCACAAGTCTTAAAGCTGTGAAGTTTGAAGACCCCTGTTTTAAATAAAAGGAAACGTTTAGCAACAATCCAAATATTAATACTGAATCTCTAGGTAATCCTTATCCTTAAGCAGCCCAAATAATAAAAACATTATATACAGGCAATCCTCAACTTGCAACCACAATTGAGCCCAAAATTTATGTTGCTAATTGAGACAGTTAAGTGAGTTTTGCCCATTTCTTGGCACAAGTATTAAGTTAATCACTGCAACTAAGTTAATAACCCAGTTGTAAAGTGAAGCTGGATTCCCCATTTACTTTGTTTGTCAGAAGGTTGCAAAAGGTGATCACATGACCCCGGGGCACTCCAGCTGTCATAAATATGAGTCAGTTACTAAGCAACTGAAATTTAATCATGTGACCATGGAGATGTTGCAATGGTCGTGAGAAAAATTGTCAAGTCACTTTTCATTGCCATTGTAACTTCAGTCACTAAATGAACTGTTGTAAGTCGAGGACTACCTATAGTAAGAAGAATTGCAAATCAATTTAATACATATGAGCTGAGATTCATTTTCATACTGGAAATGAAAATAAAATACATACTATCTATCATTAATTTTGGCAATAGATAAGCTAGTTTGGAAAATACCAAGCCAATCTGAAACAAAATAAATTAAAATCTTAATCCACTTTTTCACAGCACTGCATACCTTAAAAGTGTTTAATTACAATGAGGGCTATTGCTCTTCTCTCCCTACAAGCAAATTTGATATATTAGCTTCAAAATGATGTTAAATTGTGCAATAATATGGAAGTGTACTTAGTTGCTGGAATACATACAACAGCTAACTAAGAGGTACACTGCCAAACCATCCCACACAGAGACAGAACACACATAGTACTATAAACTCAGATGATTATATCAGAATGAAGAACATCAGAGAAACTTCAGTTGAACAATTAGTGCACAGAAAACTATTTTCAGTTTTGCCTTTGTGAGTTAGCCTAATAAGAGAAATATTCCAACATGAGTCATTTGCAGATAGCAATAGCACTTAGACTTATATATCGCTTCACCATGCTTTATATAGCCCTCTCTAAGTGATTTATCGAGTCAGCATATTGCCCCCAACAATCTGGGTCCTCATTTTACCGACCTCAGAAGGATGGAAGGCTGAGTCAACCTAGAGTAAAGGAATATATATTCTATTTCAAATTGCATGATCGAAGAAATCAAACTCCTGCCAGTGAGTGCAGTTAGCTTGCAATACTGCATTCTAACCACTGTGACATCACCCACAGTGTTAGAATGTTAAACAATAATAAATCTTCTTGATGACAGTTTTTGGACATTTTGCTGCCCCAAGTCACCTGATGACCAAAATATGTGCCGTAGGCTGGCAGATGAATGTCAGCTGGTGCCATCTGGATATCCATCCAGCTAACAATACACTGCCATTCCACTACACACACAACTTTATGTTATTCTCTTTCTCTGACAACCAACAGTTCCTGCAACAGGTAACAGTGTGGTAGTGACTGCTAGAATTAAACAAAGCAGCCAGCTAATTCTACACTGCCTATCGGTCACAGGTTGCATCATGCCAGAGGATAGGTTTTTGAGACACAAATTTGCCTTAGATCAGTGCTGCAGCCATCAAAATAGGTAAAAATAATACTATAATCTAATATTTATTTCTAAATGGAGAGTTCATAATAATTAATCATGAAGGTTAGGAAAATTGCAACTAAATACTGTGTGAAAATACTATTGCCTCCCTCCATTCATTCATTCTCTGAAATGTTTTATAAATTTTAATGATTACCTAGGTTCTAATATAAAATGTAAAGTTGTTATCTTGTACTGTGCTAAAAAGAGTCAGAAATCAATGCCTCTTTCTTTCTTTCCTTGAACCTCGTATTTTCTTTCCCCCTTTCTTTTGCCTTCCCTTAATTTCCTATTTTTATTTGTATTTGTATTTTATACATCGATAAAACAATAAAACTTATATATACATATATATACACATACACACACACACACACACACACACACACATATTAAAAAGGGTAAATTGCATATATTTTATCCAGAAAGTCAGAGCATATAGTGCAAACAATTAATAGACTTTAGAGATGTGATTCAAAGATCTTCAAAACTTCAAAGTTGATTTGATTTGAAATTGAAGGCACAAATCCTGAAATCCTGATCCTGAAATCCAAATTAACCAAATTGAACTATTATTTTACCTCAATCAAATCAGATTTCTGAATCCATTCAAATCAGATTTATTTTCCAACCTGAAAGAGGTTGAAACAACTGGGTTTCTTAAATAGACCAGAGGTGTTAATTAATCCAATGGATGGATTCACAAGGACACACTTCCATGATTTCTGCAGCATATTGGAATGCAGCCCTCTGGAGTGCAACCAGCTGCTGTAACACAAAAGGTATTCAAACAGCCAGCTAGTACTGCACTGCCAAAGTGACACATATCTCTTCTCATGTTCAAAGTTTCCTTCTCATTATATTATTCTATTCAATTTATTTCACCATATTTCTTGCACCAGTGACTCTAGGACTATCAATGTAATTAAAAGTAATTCAGACCCAGAATAAAAAAAAATAAACATCAACAATAATAATAATAATAAACTACAGGTTCATTTTCCAAAAAAACTAGCAAGATTGAGACCAACCTTCCCCATTTAAAATTACTAATATTTCTAAGGCAGGACTGTCAAACTCATAGCCTGCGGCGCAGGTCAGATGCATCACATGCTAGTCACACCCACACCCGATTTAGCGAAGGGGAAAAAAGTCCCAATACGTCACCTGACACCACCGTAATGCCACAAGTCTGACACCCCTGTTCTAAGACTTTCCCAATAATAAATTGTTATTATCAGCCTGTCAATAATGATAACTTATGCCATTAGATAAAGTGTGTTCAGAGAGAGAGGGGGGAGGTGTCAAAACAGCCAAGATGGCAGGCACAACTTGCAGTCAGCTTAGAATGCAACACAGATTAGATGCCTGAGTGGGAAATGGAAAAAGTTTATGACAATATATTTGCCCATTCTCTTTGTGAGCTTTTTGATAAAATACTGATATAGACCTTTGATCTTACCCAAAAGGCTCTTCTGTTCATCCCTCTGCGATCTTCAGTGTTTTGAGATCAGCGCTCTTGTATTTGTAATAGCTGCATAAAATGGTGAATTTCAGCAAACACATATTTTTGCCTTCATTGCATATTGTATTATACCATAGTTGTCTTACTTATGGTCTGCTGTACATACAGGTGAAACTCAAAAAATTAGAATATTGTGCAAAAATTCATTTAGTTCAGAAATGCAACTTAAAAGGTGAACCTAAGATATGAGATAGACTCATTACATGCAAAGCAAGATAGGTCAAGCCGTGGTTTGTCATACTTGTGATGATTATGATTTCAGCTCATGAAAACCCCAAATCCACAATCTCAGAAAATTAGAATATTGCGAAAAGGTTCAATATTCTAGGCTCAAGTGTCCCACTCTAATCAGCTAATTAAGCCATAACACCTGCAAAGGGTTCCTGAGCCTTTAAATGGTCTCTCGGTCTGGTTCAGTAGGAATCACAATCATGGGAAAGACTGCTGACCTGACAATTGTGCAGAAAACCATCACTGACACCCTCCATAAGGAGGGTAAGCCTCAAAATGTAATTGCAAAAGAGGTTGGATGTTCCCAAAGTGCTGTATCAAAGCACGTTAATAGAAAGTTATGTGGAAGGGAAAAGTGTGGAAGAAAAAGGTGCACAAGCAGCAGGGATGACCGCAGCCTGGAGAGGATTGTCAGGAAAAGGCCATTCAAAAGTGTTGGGGACTTTCACAAGGAGTGGACTGAGGCTGCAGTCAGTGCATCAAGAGCCACCATACACAGATGGATCCTGGACATGGGCTTCAGATGCCGTATTCCTCTTGTCAAGCCGCTCCTGAACAACAAACATCAGAAGCATCTTACCTGGGCTAAAGAAAAACAGAACTGGTCTGTTCCTCAGTGGTCCAAAGTCCTCTTTTCTGATGAGAGCAACTTTTGCATCTCATTTGGAAACCAAGGACTCAGAGTCTGGAGGAAGAATGGAGAGGCACACACTGCAAGATGCTTGAAGTTCAGTGTGAAGTCTCCACAGTCTGTGTTGATTTGGGGAGCCATGTCATCTGCTGGTGTTGGTCCACTGTACTTCATTAAGTCCAGGGTCAATGCACCGTCTACCAGGAGATCCTTCCACAGGCGAGCTTCATGGGGATGCTGACTTCATTTTCCAGCAGGACTTGGCACCTGCTCACACTGCCAAAAGCACCAAAACCTGGTTCAATGACCGTGGGATTGCTGTGCTTGATTGGCCAGCAAACTCGCCTGACCGGAACCCCATAGAGAATCTATGGGGCATTGCCAAGAAAAAGATGAGAGACATGAGACCTAACAATGCAGAAGAGCTGAAGGCCGCTATTGAAGCATCCTGGTCTTCCATAATACCTCAGCAGAGTCACAAGCTGATAGCTTCCATGCCACACCGCATTGAGGCAGTACTTGCTGCAAAAGGGGCCCAAACCAAGTACTGGGTACATATGCATGCTTATATTTTTCAGAGGTCTGATATTGTTCTATGTGCAATCCTTGTTTTATTGATTGCATGTAATATTCTAATTTTCTGAGATTGTGGATTTGGGGTTTTCATCAGCTGAAAGCCATCATCATCACAATTATGACAAATCACGGCTTGAACTATCTTGCTTTGCATGTAATGAGTCTATTAGTTTCACCTTTTAAGTTGCATTACTGAAATAAATGAACTTTTGCATGATATTCTAATTTTTCGAGTTTCACCTGTATATACAATTTAGTAAATGTATGCCAGGTATACAAAATATGTTAAACCAAAATTAGTGAATAATTATGATATAGCACAATTGTGGACCTGGTTTATGTACAGGTAATCCTTGACTAACAATTATCCATTTAGTGACCATTCAAAGTTGCAATGACACTGAAAAAAGAGACTTATGATGGGTTTCACACTTACAACTATTATAGCATCCTCATGGTAATGGGATCAAAATTTGGATGCTTGGCAACTGGCCCGTATTTATGACAGCTGCACTCTCCCAGAATTAAGGGATCACCATTTGTAACCTTCCCAGCCAGTTTCCATCAAGCAAAGATAATGGGGGAAGCCAGATTAATTTAACAGGATTTACTTAACAACTACACTGATTCGCTTGACAACTATGGTAAAAGGTCGTAAAATGGGGCAAAACTCACTTAACAACTGTCTTGCTTAGCAATGGAAATTTTGGGCTCATTTGTGGTCGTAAATCAAGGACCTGTACGTACATACAAGATTGTGGATTCCTTTCAATAAATATAGCATATTACAGGACAAAAATCTGTTATTCCCTCCCTCACAAACTTCTCTCCGTCTCACACACACATTGCTGTTACCATCATTTCTGTTGCTGTTGAAAATGCACACATCATACATTAGTACAGTGTCAAAATACACCATTTGTAACAAGAGCCACCACCACCCCCGCCAAAAAAAAGCAAGTAGTTGGGGAAGCAAAAAAACCTCTGCCAGGGAAATTAAGCAAGCACTTGCCAGTCTGGGTAAACAAAACTGGAACTGAAAAGACATTAATATCTCACACCTCGACTCCTTTGGGCCTTTTGCACCTCCAGCAAGGATAAAAGCAATGCTATTTCTATTTTCCATCATTCATTTTATTTCATAGAACGTACAGTGTTATGAAGAATACACACTGCAGAGTTCAGTGCAACTCTGCAAAGTCTTACCTTAGTAAATTTTTGCAAACTTTGTTTTCTGGTCTGTCTGAGATTGGTCCCGAGTGCTCTCATGATTTTTTTCCTTTAAAATAAGCATACAATACATACATACAACTTTATGTATTTTATTCAAACTATAGAAATCTCAGTCCTTATTTTTAAAGACTTGCTTTCATATTTGTTCAGCTATTTCTAAACTTATCATTTTCTCCAGTTCACATACATACATATATGCGCTGCACATTTTATTATGCTTTGTGCATAAATGTTCTATTTAGCTACCTTGTAAGTTTGACTAGACCAGGAAAAAGAAATGATTTCATGTTATAACATAACCTGGAACCTGCTGAGTATGTTTCATATTCACCAGGATGTGTCTTATATTAAGGACTTTAAGCAGACAGGATCCTATGTATATTCCATCTTTATTGTCTTTTGTCCACCAAGGCAACATGCCCTAGCCAATCATAACTGATCCCAAACATATAAGCAGAATTAGACCTTATTTGTACTTGGAAAGGAAACCACTAAGAAATCCCAAAGCTTTAGGCTAAATTGGGGGATTTAAAAATATCTAGAAGACATCTGGGTTGTGGTAAACCAGTTTTATATTGCTGCAGGTATCCATGAAACCACTGATAGCCAAAACAGAAAGGAAACCTCACCCTTAATCGTTCTCTCACTATTTCTCCCAGCTTTATAATGTGATCAATGCCGCTTTCCTAAAACCATTAAAATATATTAAAGATCCACAGGCCATTTAATTATATCCCTGTGTCTTGTTATACACCAACCAGGAGAAATGTCATTGCCTTTTTAAATTTTTAATCCAAATTGTAACCAACCACCATAGATACTAACAGATTACTTCTATGTAAATAGGTGTAAAATCTAAGTAGTGGGCAGCGATGGTTCCCGTATACTGTCACTCCAGCCAGTAGCTAGCAACTGTTCTTAAAAAGCGGCTGCTGAGCGGACAGGACTGAGATTTACCCACAACTCGTCTTCATCCGTCTTGACCCTCTGAGATGCGCATCTTTCTAACTTCCTCTCCTCTTCTGAAGAGAGTTACTTAGCTTTGCTGACGCTGAACAAAAGCATTGCTTTTCAGAAATCCTCCCCCCACCCCCACTCCCCCGAGCCTTCCCTTCTGCGGCGAAGAATTAACTTTCCCAACATCGGCGAGCACCTAATTTTGCCTACTGCTCCTCTTAGGTGCAACTCATTAGGAAATCGTGTTCTTCCATCTGCTTCCTGGAGCTTTTCAGAAATGGGGAGGGGGGCGCTTTGGGTATCAAGACCCCGTAGGGAGCCGCCCGCTGCCTTACTACTCTCTTCCCAGACCCCAATGAAGCCCCATTTCGACGGAATCGTTTTAAAGAGACCGAACAAGCGGCAAGCGAAGCGGGAATGCCTCGCTCTGGCTCCCGATTGGCTGCCTAGTTTCCTCTGACGACAGAAAGTTCCCTTCCGTGGGAACGTCGCGGCGCGTTACGTTGGGTGGCGGCGGGCTCTTTTTTGCGCCTTTGGTGCGGGTAGGCCGCGATATCCCGGGCAAAGACCCGCTTCGGCTGCGCAACGTGGAGATGCCTCTATTGTCCGTCACGGGAACAGCGCGGGGAGCGTTTGCCTAACCGCGCCAAAGAGCGCGGCGGCGGGCGAAGAAGCGGGGAAGGGAGTGGAAAATCCTTTGTTGTGCTCCGTATAAGGATGGCGGAGTTTTGAAAGGGGAAACACAGCCCGAAATATCAGTTTTGGGGTGCATCCCATTTTAAAAAATATTTGTTGTTGTTGTTGTGGTTTTGGTGGTCCAATGATGATGCCAAGGCCCAGAATTGGCAAATCGGACTATTGGAAAAGATTGCAGCCGAGGATGCCCGGCCAAGGCTCTTTAGCCATTCATGCTCTCCCAGGGGACTTCATTTCAGTTACTCTTTTCTTCCGTTATTAATTTCGTTCATTTATTGGGGCGGGGAGGGGGGAGGCAGCTGAGGGCGCTCAGGCTCATCAGGCTTTCTCCCTCTGTATTTGAATTGTAAAATTAGTTATTTTTCTAAAATTGTTTTACCCAAAGGTGGTGCTCCTCAGAGCTTCAGCTTGCAACTTCTTGTGTGTAAATCGGTGTTTCTGAAACCTCAGCAGCTTTAAGATGGGCAAGTTTCAAATCCCAGAAGTCCACGCATATGGCATGTGGTAATTTGTCCACACAGATGGTACACAGATGGCATACAGTAGTTTTGATAGGTGTGGCTCCACAGAGAACAAATCCACCGTGAAGATAGATGTAAGATCATTTGATGAACCACATTTGGCTTAGGCCAGTCTAGAAGATTATGGAAAAAAGTAAAATTCCTAAAACATAATAGCTTTCTTTAAAAAAAAACAGAAGCAAAATCACTTTCATCTCCCTAGACTTACTTTGTGTACTTGGAACTCAGAACCAGTCTATTTCAGCTCGCTTTAAACATCGGTAAATAAAAGCATACAGGTGAAACTCGAAAATAAATTTCATTTATTTCAGTAATGCAACTTAAAAGGTGAAACTAATAGATAGACTCATTACAGGCAAAGCAAGATAGTTCAAGCAGTGATTTGTCATACTTGTGATGATTATGGCTTATAGCTCATGAAAACCCCAAATCCACAATCTCAGAAAATTAGAATATTACATGCAATCAATAAAACAAGGATTGTACATAGAACAATATCGGACCTCTGAAAAATATAAGCATGCATATGTACCCAGTACTTGGTTTGGGCCCCTTTTGCAGCAATTACTGCTTCAATGCGGCGTGGCATGGAAGCTATCAGCCTATGGCACTGCTGAGATGTTATGGAAGACCAGGATGCTTCAGTAGCAGCCTGCATTGTTAGGTCTCATGTCTCTCATCTTTCTCTTGGCAATGCCCCATAGATTCTCTATGGGGTTCTGGTCAGGCGAGTTTGCTGGCCAATCAAGCACAGCAATCCCACGGTCATTGAACCAGGTTTTGGTGCTTTTGGCAGTGTGGGCAGGTGCCAAGTCCTGCTGGAAAATGAAGTCAGCATCCCCATAAAGGTCCACAGAAGGAAGCATGAAGTGCTCCAAAATCTGGTAGATGGCTGTGTTGACCCTGGACTTAATGAAGCACAGTGGACCAACACCAGCAGATGACATGGCTCCCCAAATCAACACAGACTGTGGAAACTTCACACTGGACTTCAAGCATCTTGCAGTGTGTGCCTCTCCATTCTTCCTCCAGACTCTGGGTCCTTGGTTTCCAAATGAGATGCAAAAGTTGCTCTCATCAGAAAAGAGGACTTTGGATCACTGAGCAACAGACCAGTTCTGGGTTTTTTTAGCCCAGGTAAGACGCTTCTGATGTTTGTTGTTCAGGAGCGACTTGACAAGAGGAATATGACATCTGAAGCCCAAGTCCAGGATCCATCTGTGTGTGGTGGCTCCTGATGCACTGACTGCAGCCTCAGTCCACTTCTTGTGAAAGTCCCCAACACTTTGAATGGCCTTTTCCTGACAATCCTTTCCAGGCTGCAGTCATCCCTGCTGCTTGTGCACGTTTTTCCTCCACACTTTTCCCTTCCACATAACTTTCTATTTACGTGCTTTGATACAGCACTTTGGGAACATCCAACTTCTTTTGCAATTACCTTTTGAGGCTTTCCCACCTTGTGGAGGGTGTCAGTGATGGTCTTCTGCACTACTGTCAGGTCAGCAGTCTTTCCCATGATTGTGATTACTACTGAACCAGGCTGAGGGACCATTTAAAGCAGGCTTGTCCAACCCGCGGCCCATGGGCCGCATGCGGCCCAGGTCGCCTCGTAATGCGGCCCAGTGCCCACCCCAACCTTCATGCCAGAGCCAGTGAGGAGGAGGAGGAGGAGAGGCAGGTGCAAGGCGGGGCGAGGCAAGCACCAAGCCAAGCAGCAAGAGAAAAGGCAGGCGCCGTCAGAGCACCACCTCCTGCTGTTGCCCCGGTCGCCGCCGCTGCCCCCGCCTCTGCTTCTGCCCCCTCGCCGCCGCCGTTTCTGCCCCTGCTGCCGCTTCTGCTTCTGCCCCCACCGCCGCTTCTGCCCCGCCGCTGCCGCTTCTGCCCCCACCGCTGCAGCCCCGCTGTCGCTTCTGCCCTGCCGCTGTCGCTTCTGCCCCCGCCGCCCCACCGCCACTGCCCCCACCTCTGCTTCTGCCCCGCGCTTCTGCCCCGCTGCCGCTTCTGCCCCACCGCCTTCTGCCCCCACCGCCTGCCCCGCCGCCACTTCTGCTCCTGCCGCCGCTTCTGCCCCTGCCGCCGTCGTTTCTGCCCCCACCGCCACTGCCCCGCCTCTGCTTCTGCCCCCGCCGCCGCCGCTTCTGCCCCGCTGCCCTTCTGCCCCGCTGCCGCTTGCCCGCTGCCTCCCCGCCGCCGCTTTGCCCTGCCGCCGCTTCTGCCCCTGCCGCCGTCGTTCTGCCCCCACCGCCCCACCGCCACTGCCCCCGCCTCTGCTTCTGCCCCCGCCGCCGCTTCTCTGCCCCGCTGCTGCTTCTGCCCCTGCCACTGCCGCTTCTGCCCCCACCCCGCTGCTGCCCTCGCTGCCTCCCCCTGCTGCTTCTGCGCTGCTTCCGCCACCGCCTGCTTGCTGCCCCGCCACGCTTCTGCCCCGCCTCCCCGCCGCGCTTCTTCCCCGCCACCGCTGCTGCTTCTGCCCTGCTGCCCCGCAGCGGGGCAGTAGTGGTGGCGGTGGCGGGGAAGAAGCGGTGGCGAGGGTGGCGCGGGCAGCAGCAGTGGCGGGGAAGAAGCGGCGGTGGGGTGGGGGTGGGGGCGGGGCAGCAGCGGTGGCGGGGAAGAAGCGGCGGTGGAGGTGGCGGCGGGCAGCAGCGGTGGCAGGGGAAGAAGCGGTGGCGGGGAAGAAGCGCGATGGGGGTGGCGGTGGGGGCAGCAGCGGGGGTGGGGAAGAAGCGGCGGCGGCGGGGGCAGAAGCAGCAGCAGTGGCGGGGGAAGGCTTCTGCCCTCACCGCTGCTGCTGCTTCTGCCTTCCAGTCCTGCCTCATCCAGCCGGGCCATTTGCAGGAGGAGAGGTAGGCGCAAGAGCTTTCTCCCTGCCCCCCCAAAATAAATTTGGCCGGAAAATAAACCATGATAAAAAAACTGTGATAAAAAAACCATGATAAAAAATAAATAATTTTTAATAAATTATTAATAATAAATAATAAAAACATCTCACTAACTTCATTTTGAAATAAATTTAATATGTTAACTATGTTTTCTATGGTTTTTTTGGATGATCAGGTATCGTTACTATTATTTTATTTTATGTGCGGCCCAAACCAAATTTTCATCTTCTAATGTGGCCCAGGGAAGGTGAAAGGTTGGACACCCCTGATTTAAAGGCTCAGGAACCCTTTGCAGGTGTTATGGCTTAATTAGCTGATTAGAGTGGGACACTTTGAGCCTAGAATATTGAACCTTTTTACAATATTCTAATTTTCTGAGATTGTGGATTTGGGGTTTTCATGAGCTGAAAGCCATCATCATCACAAGTATGACAAACCACGGCTTGACCTATCTTGCTTTGCATGTAATGAGTCTATCTCATATCTTAGGTTCACCTTTTAAGTTGCATTACTGAACTAAATGAACTTTTGCACAATATTCTAATTTTTTGAGTTTCACCTGTACTTCCAAGTAGGAATTAAATGTATTTTGCCTGAGGACACACATATTAATTTTATTACTTTTTTGCATAAATCAAACTATATTACTGCATAGGCTCAAGTGATACATAAAAAAATGTAAGTGCAGAATCTGAGCAAAGGAGACACTATGCTGCCTGAAGCAAGTAAGCAATACTCTTGTCCCTCATTCAAGGCAGTAAAGCCAGGTTCCTGAAGCGAAGCATCCCACAGGTGTTTCACATGCTTCTATATATTACGTAATCCTCAGCTTATGACTGATCACTTAGCAACCATTTGAAGTTATGACAACCCTCCCCAAAAGGTACTTATGATGCGATTCTGATGGCCAGAGGCCTCCTTGCAGTCACGTGACTGCATTCCAAGTAGTTGGCAACGTCTCCACATTTACAGCTGTCCATAACATGCTGTGGTCATATGACTTATTTATTTATTTATTTTGCTGAAAACCAGCATTCCAGTTTCTGAAAAAAATGCTCCATAACAAACAATGAGTTTGATTAATGACTGCAAAAAAAGCTAATAAAATTGGGTTGGTCACGTTTACCATCATGACTTACAACCACAATTGGCAGGCTTCATTACCATCATAACTTGAGAACTACCCATATGTATGTATAAAAGTCAACCAGTTTGCTGCCTTTAAAGAAATTGAAAACCCTGAGAAGTAATAGGAAATTCAGCCCTAGCTCATTCTGTCCTGATGCACTTCACACAAAGATTCTCCAGAAGCATATCTTCCATCTAGACTACCTCTGGGTAAAATCAAACTCACTGGCAGATTAAATACAAAATGGCAAAGGTGATCATATCTATTTTAAAGCTTTTTTCCACAGGTATATATAAGATTCAGATTATGCAGAACTATTATAAGGTACTAAATCTAATGGTAAATAAAAATGAATAATAAAAAAATAAAGATAGTGGTTTTTTAGCTGGAAACCAGGCCTTCTTGGGTGTATTCCTTGAAATGTAAGTGGGCAGTACAGAAAGGACTTTCCAGATGTTCTGAAGCATTTTTATTAAAAAAAATGTTTAGATGCTGTATTAAGATTCATTTCACCAGGCTAATATTTCATTCATATATGTATGTGTGTGTGTGTGTGTGTGTGTGTGTGTATCACTGCTTAACTCTATAAGAGACCATTAAAACTAAATCTAAGGAACATATATGAGCCTTCACACTCCAAACTGTAGATATTAGCTAAGATTGCTCAACTTTGAGGCAATGTTCTAGCTCACATATTTAAGAAACTAAGAAAAGAAAATCATGAATAGAATTTCATGAAGCAATCGGTTTAAATTGCAGCATTCTGGTTGAACTAGTTATAGTTTGGATTTATCCCAAAATAGTTAGGGTTGATTGGAGATTTGAGAATTTACAAAAATAACAAAAGGAGTAAACAAATCAAGTGTTCCTATAGGTGAGGTCTATGTTAAAAAAAATTAATCCCCCACGTAGAAAATTAAATGTATTTTCTATACAGAGATAACCTTTTTGTGTACAGAAACATTCTATCATGAGATTGCCTCCCATTGCATTGTGAATAACATTTGGGAACAGGGAAGGGGGTGGCAATTCAGCAGAACAACAACTGATTTGGCCCAAATTCAAACCTCCAAGATGGACTGGAATAAACTCTGCCTGAAACCCTGAAGAATTTTGCTACCATTTGGTGTCCACCATACAGAGTATTTTAAGATGTGTGAATTTGGAAGTCCCAGAAGGGTGATAGAGATAGCAATGCATGCTGGTTTTCTATTGACTCCAGGACAGATGGATAGTGCTTTTAATTAATAAGGGGACAGGGAGAACTTGAAATTAGTAAGAAAATGTGAATACTGCTATTAAATAAATTTAAATGGGGGTAACTGCCGGAAACCTGACACATTACTAGTGTTAAATTTTAGAAATAGATTACAGGTAGTCCTCAACTTATGACCACAATTAAGCCCAAAATTTCTGTTGTTAAATGAGAAATGTGTTAAGTGAGTTTTGCCTCATTTTATGACCTTGTTTGCCAATTAGTTAAATGAATTCCTGCAGTTTTTAAATTAGTGATGGTTGTTAATTGAAATTGGTTTCCCCATTGACTTTGCTTGTCAGAAGATCACAAAAGGGGATTACATGGCTTTGGGATAGTGCAACCATCATAAATATGAGTCAGTTGCCAAATGTCTGAATTTTGATCACGTGACCACAGGGATGCCGCAACAGTCGTAAATGTAAAACATGATCATAAGTTACATTTTTCAGTGCCATTGTAACTTTAAACGGTCACTAAACAAAATGTTGTAAGTGGAAGATTATCTGTATCATCCATGCCAAGCATGTCCACTATGCAGGGGGAAAGCCCAAATGATGGGCATAAACATGAATCAAAGATGTTTGTGCCCTCATTGCTGACACCTCTGACCATCACTATCAGCTACTACATGGGACTGTTAGCAGTCTCCCATGCTCCATTCAGTCCCAAAGAAGACATGACTGAAAGAAATTGGAAGGAAAGGACTACATAACCTATATCTATGAAATCAACCTTCCTAACATTTCTAATTAAGGCTTTGGGGTTTTCAAGCTAGAAAGATTCTATCTATAAAATTCAAGTAAAATCAGTTTAGTTTTCCCAAGGATTATGTTTGATCCAAGGCCAGTTTGAATGAAATATAGTTTGGTATATGCAGTTCTTTCCCACTTTTATTTCTATCCATAGACGTGTCAACATAATCCATAAACTTTTTTTTGTGGGAGAGAGATTCAATTGGGCCCAAGCCAAATAAATCCCAGCAAAATTGTCAAGGGTGACTGTAATAATAACTCTCTTTTTCGTCTAACCATGTTAATGTAGATGTTTTCCTTCATATTTTGAGGAGCTCTTACTGTTCTTCAAAGTAATCCATGATAAATGACTCACCACTGTTGCCAAATAATGAGAATGATCTGGGGGTTTGCCCCTATAATGAACTGTGTGTTTCTTTGTGCATAATAGAATGAAGATTGTTTATCATGTGGGCAGTGTACAGTTGATTACACCTTTTGGTTCTTATTTCCGTGTTTGAAGTGTTTGGCTTTTTGTAAACTATGATACCTAATTATGGTCTTGTCACCTAGGAACCTTAACCGGTTTTTTGAAACAAAGTAGTGACAGTTGAAGGCTTTGGGGAACTGTGAATACAGTTAAACAATGACAAGTAACAGGCCGTAATTTCATTCAAACAAATAAACGCTAAACTTTTACTAATACACATAGAAACATGGGTTTATTCATTTTGTTGTCATTTTTTGACTAAAATTCTCCACAGGCCTCTTCTTTTCCACCCTCCAAACTCATGTTTATTGTTACAGGTGAGTCATTCTAATTCTGCCTAGATCTTCCTGGTTGCCCAAGTGACAAAGCTCTGATTGGACAATTATTATTTGGATTTATCCATCAAAAATTAAAAAACAAATATTATATTTATATCTTCTTGCTTTCTGCATTCTATATAGCAAACTAATATATCTGAACACATTAAATTCAAACCAAGGCTGACCAATTGTGTTAAGTTACAAACCCCACCGTCCACAGCCAGAATAACTAATGATTAGGGTGGCAACCCTGAAGCCTCAAAATGGCCTCAGTCGGGCCAGCTCCAGAGTTGAAAGGTGAGAAATCTAATAAAGGCTGGGGAAAGGCAAAAATAAATCCTTTTATTCTACACCAGGGGTGTCAAACTCAATTTCATTGAGGGCCGCCTCAGGAGGGCCGAGCTATGTTTTTGCTGGGAGAGGCATCACGGGCCAGTCCTTTGCTGTTTCCAGGGCAGCCACATGGGTCAGATCTAAGCATCCGACGGGCCAAATCCAGCCCACAGGCCTTAAGTTTGACACCCCTGTTCTACACTATTCATTATTACCAATTATTCAGGGCAGGATTTGTATAGTATTGATCCTAATAAAATTGATCCTATTTGTTATTTAGTGTTAATGGGTTTAGTCACATTAGAGACCTTTCCTCCTCTCACTGGAGCAGCGGAAAAGTGCATCAGCAAATTTGGCACAACCTTATACTACTCTCCTTACAAATTTATTGAGGAAAGCAATCGGTGGGTTCCCTGGTTTCTTTGCTCTTTCCAGTAAATATTATCAGCCAACAATAAAGAAAAGCACTAATCACCGTCCTTAAGGTTTCTTTGCAAATGTGATTTGATCCTTGGTTACATGTGGGCAATTCCACCATGCAATAAGAGAAAATTGAGGCCCCAAATAGAAGACACAATACATGGTTTCTTTGAGTGCCAATTATATGCTTCAGCCAGGACCCAGTTTTTAGACTCTTCACGAAACAACCTACTAAGATCTCAACAACAGATTATCTTCCTTCCTTCATTACACTACTAAATATCTAGCCAGCAGAATGTATAGTCTTAACTATTCAGCTGAGAGCTTGCTACTTATAGAAGAGATCAGGGTCACATAAAATATGATATATTTATTGAAATACAGGTATTCCTTGACTTACAATGGTAAGAAAGCCTGTCCATTACCTTTGTAAATTGTGAGGGTTATAATGTGGGTCACCCATATAACCAACTCTATTTTACAAACTTTTTTGCAGCTGTCATTTAATGAACTCATTGCTTGCCATAGGGCTTGCCAAAATTCAGAAATAAACACTAGCTTTTGGCAAAAACATTGAAAATTGTCATGTGATGAGGGTGAGCTGCAAAACGGTTGTAAATGTGGCCCAGTTGCTGAGCATTCAAAATGCAAGTCATGTGACTGCAGCAGGGACCCAGCCATTGGAATTTCAGAACCGGGTCATAAGTACCTTGGGAGGGAATGTAACTTTGCTTGCTAAAATCAAGGAGTATCTACATTTAGTGCTATACCTTGGCATATTTGTACCTTTTTTACCATGTTGTCAGTTCATGTTACACTGTGTCTTGATATAGCCAATTGATGAACCACTTAATTAACAAGTTCCTGTATCTGCTCTTTACAAATGTCATTTATTTTACCTACATTTGCGGCAAACAAAAGAGATTCTTGGAAATTGACAATAAAGATCTGCTATATAAATAAGTGTTTCCAATCCTGAGTAAATTACCCAAAATTGGGCAAGATGTTATTTTGGGGGGTAACTGCACACAAACCTATTAACGGTTTTGCAAGTGATCAAGCATTAGGTCAAGTATTCAGTATTTGGAGTCTTTCTAGTTAGCAATTCACAATGAAGTGTGTGGTAGCTGAGGAGGTTGTAATGCAATTATTGCTGTTTTCAAACACCTACTGTACATGTGTGAAGTAGGATTTTCCATTCTTGCCTTCATAAAGAACACAAATCAAAACTCTGAACACAGAACAAAATTCTGAAAAAAGTTTTGGGTAATGAAGGAAAAAAGGTTGTGAAGAACTGCTATAATTACAACAATAATAACCAACCTCCGTTTACAGATAAACCCATCAATAACCAGTGGCATCAGATATCTCTAAATAATTTGGTTTATTTAAATATTTTAACTCAAATATCATTGTCATTCTATAACTCTTTGTGTAAAAAGTATATTTATTCTCATTGAACAATTGTTTAACACAATTTGTGACAGCAAGTTTTTGCTTTCTTGCCCACGCAATAAACAGCATTGTTTTGGAACTGCGCTAGAGGGTGCTGATTCTTTGTGTTTGATGTCTGTAAAACAAACACTTGAGGAAAAGTAAACCAAGCGTAAAATTTATTCTTATTTTCTGATTCATCAAATTACAGTGGAAAATAATTACTTTCTTTAAAAAGTGCAGCAAATGAAGAAGGCATGGACTTTGTACCGTGATTTCCTCCCATATATAAGCATCAACTCCGTTTTTGGATCAGTTAATAGACTATCCTGCTATTTGAATTAAGGCTTCTTTTGCAATACTGGGATAGTAGTACCAGGCTTGGAAATAACAGAATAATGTCATCTGAAAACAAAATCAATTTGTGTTCAAATAAGTTATATACTACTCCGTAGATATCCCGATGAAATCTAATGGCACAAACCAGGGATTCCAGATAGATATTAAAAAGCAAAATGGACATCATTTAATGTGGTAAATTAATTTTTATTTTTAAAAGCCCCTGCATCTTTCTTTTATATGTTCTCTGCTTTACTATATAATTCTGAATAAAATTTGTAAAATTGACATCTCTTTCACCTCTAATACTTGGAATCATTTCCTTACCTTTCTTTTGCTTTAAGCAATAAGCAGGATCTTGTCAGATATTTTGCCATTCATTCAGTATCTCTGTTGTAAGCATATTAGTATAAATGGGGTTAAGGGGTAAGGTGAGGTTTGGCCGCCAAACCAACGTTGCATCAACTTAGAGTGCTTCTTTATGCTGAAGCAACCGGCTTGCTTTCCAGGTGCTCCCCCACCCATCCCCGCCAAGAGACCCTAGGAACAATGCATGGGAAAACTTCATTGAAAAATGAAGTCATCTCGGGTTAGAATTAGTTAGTTTACTTTATTGTCATTGCACCTCATACAACGAAATCAAATACCATCTTCAGTGCACATCATGACCATGAAAATAAACACAACACACATCCTTCACACTCCACACATTGAACCGAAAACCCCCAACACCGCACCAACACTGCACTATACAGTAGAATTCAAAAGAGCTATTGCCCTGGGATATAAGCTGTTTTTCAGCATATTTGTCCTTGTTTTTATTGTCCTGTACCATCTACCAGATGGTAATAGTTCAAAAAAAGGGTGCCCAGGATGAGATAGGTCTTTGAGGATGTTTTGAACTTTCTTAAGGCAGGGGGAGCTATAAAACTCTTCCAAAGAGGGGAGAGGGCAACCAATGATCTTCTGGGCAATGACGTTAACCCTCTGGACTCCTTTCCTATCTTCCACTGTGCAATTGGCAAACCATACAGAGGTGCAGTAAGTTAAGATACTCTCTATGGTGCAGCGGTAGAAGGTCACCAGCACTAGAGTTAGAGTTAAGGCTAACCCACAGAAAAGTTAGAAAAACCCAAGCTCCAAATCTCTGCCACCCCATGTAAGAGGGGCCTGTCCTCACCTAACACTAACAGGAACCAGCCCCAGAAGAGAGAATCATTATATAGATAGACCATGACTTATGACCCTAATTGAATCTATTATTACAATTGTAAGTCATTTTAGTCGTTAAGTAAGTCATCATGTGACCAGACCCAATTTTACAACATTTTTGCAGTGGTTGTTAGGTGAATACCTCGGACATTATATGAAGTTATGCCTTGGTTTGTAAGCAATCCATTTTACTCCATGAGCATTTTCTGCCAGAAACCAGACATGATTCCAGAAACCAGTCGAAAATGTTGAAAATTAAAGTCACATGATTGCAGGAATCTGCCATGAAGATGAGCCAATTGCTACATACCTAAAATGCAATTACTTCACCACGAGGGGTAGCTTGAAACTTGATTGTAAATAGCTTTTGGGTGTCCCATCATAACTGTGAATGGTTGCTAAGTGACCTGTTATAAGTCAAGGACTACCTATAAAAAGGGACCAACCCCCAACCCACAGAGTCAGCTCAGGCGGATACTGTGGTTGATTGTATCAAAAGTCACTGAGGTATCAAAGAGTTCTTTTTCATATCACAAGTTGTGTCCTCAAAATAGTTTTGTTAACTAGAAATTGGTGTCCTATTTTTGATTTTAGCGGAGTTAGCTATTATTAAATTATGGTTGAAATTATACATTTTTAGAAATTTCTACTAGCTTACTGGCACTACTTTCTTAGAACACAAGCTCTGACAAATAGGTATTGATTTGACAAAGCTGGCAAGTTTAAATCATTCTAAACTTTGCAAATGCTCAAATTGAAGAGAGGTATCACTGAGCAGAATTTAGAAACAACACCTGAAATATTTTGGAATAAGAAGTAAGGATCATGTAAGAACTCAAAAGATTTCCCGTAATAACCAGGATATAGAGTCCATGGAACATAGATTCCTCTATTGTAACTTGATTGATTTATTGTAAATTGAGGAGTTGCCACAGAGAGGAAGGGGTCAAGCTATTTTCTAAACCAGCTGTAGGCCAGACAAGGAATAATTGTTCTATATTAACATACTTGTAATCCTGCATTCTGATTGGTCCACGGATACAGCTTACTGATTGGCCTGTTCACCCTAATCTGATTGGACCGTATTACTACCTTGTGATTGGTCCGTCTGGGCGGCGGGAGATTCAAGGAGCTGTCATTGGCCATGAGCCGCGAGCAGCCTCTATAAAAGAGGCTGCCGCGGCTCCACAGTTTGATCAGATTTTAAGAACTAAATAAAGAGCTGAAAGTCACACTGGTCTCGAGTCTCTTTTCCTGTGATCCAACAATAATGGATGGAAACTGAACAAGGAGAGATTTTACCTGGAAATAAGGAGAAACTTTCTGACAGTGAGAGCAATTAACCAATGGAACAGCTTGCCCTCGGAAGTTGTGGGAGCGTCATCACTTGAGACTTTAAGAAGAGATTGGACTGCCATGTGTCAGAAATGGTGTAGGGTCTCCTACTTGGGTGGGGTGGGGTTGGACTAGATGATCTACAAGGTCCCTTCCAACTCTGTTAATCTGTATTAATCTGTAGCTTTTCATTTTAGGATGTATGATTAATCCTGTTTTGAACATCTTTTTCCTAGATGTTCAAATGAAAGTTATGTTACTGGGTTCTCTGTGATCAAATTCCTAAAATGACTTCAAGCAATGACAAAATTCCTAACTAGTGCTACTAGGATAAGGAAGCAAATTGAGGGCATTGAGGGTTAATGCCTTAAGAATAGTATAGTATATAATAGCATATAATTTTGGATTGTAAAAAAATTGTTGCATTTTGCTAAAGTCTGTAGACTTTAAATAGATTTAGTCACTCCACAGTCAATTAAATCATGGATAATCAATTGGATAAATGCAACAGGGCTTGTTATATTCTTCTTGCTGTTGTTTTTATTTCCAAGGGAAAGGACATAAAGTCCGATGCTCACTGCTAAGCAAAAGTCTCAGAACTATCTGTAGACCACTTCAAAATTCGACCCTGTTGTGCACATGGATCTTTGTCTTGTACTTTTCCATCACTATCACACGTTTCTTCCAAGGCAATTCCACTAATAAGACTAGTCACTAGCTTAACAAAAATGCATCTGGAATAAAGGCATGGGAAAATGAAGGTATATGAAAAGCGAAGTTAAGAATAGCTTCTGTGGTGATACTGCCAACTGCAGCCAATATTATTTCCAGTCCTTCATGAGGTATTTTGTGTACAGCAATGACCACAGACTCATTGTTCTCCACAGAAGCTTTTGAGCATTATCGAAGAATATTTCACATTGCATATCAAACTTTTTGTGTTTTTCTACTTGAATGCCTTTTGTCATGCCACTGGGAGTGTGCTGTTCTTCACCAACTCTGTCAATATGCAAACAGAAACTTGCTTTACAGTTAACCAATTTTGAACTTTTATGACAAGCTTACCTCATATTTCTTTTTATTGTGTTCCAAGTTTCAACTTCTTATGAATTCGCCTTTTCCTGTATTCTCTTATTGATCAGCCAAACTGCTGCTATTATCAACATACTCAATTGCGGTCAGCATGGGGTTTTATTACATTTTTGTGTTATATATTACTGCAAAAATCACTATTTCTGCACACGTACGCAATATATTTTTACTGCAGCTATCCTGCAAGCTCATCAAATCTGACAAAATCCATATTCCTGTACTACAGGCCTTTGTTTTAAAACTCAAACACATATTTGAACATCATATTCAAAATCTCACTTTCTTTTAACATGAATCAGAGTTCCGTCTAGATTTTTTTAGAAAACTATATACAACTTTGCATTCTTATTCAAAGCAACTTTTAATTGTCTAAAACTTTCACTTCTGGAATATTAAAATATTTAGATAATGAATATGTGAGGTTTCAATTGTGTGGGTGGAAAATCTACAATGTCTAAATGTCATTCAGTCAGAAGTGAAGAAACTTCTTAGAGGAGAAGCGAAATGTTTTCAAGGAAAAAAACCCAAGAAAGTCCAGTTGCCTTTTGAAAAGCACCTTTGAAAGATAGTTTTTGATACCGCTGAACTATAATTACGAACTAGTTGTAAAACCAGAGTTCAAATCCTCATTTAACAATAGAATTGACTTGAAATTCTTTGAGACAATTATGTCTTTACAACCAAACTCATCTCATAGAACTATTGGGGGATAAATGAGCAACCTGACTAAATAAACAAACTAAATCCAGAAAATAAAATGGCACAAAATTCAAATATTTTGGTGCAAAATAGTCTCAAATTTTTTAAAGAACCAAGGTAAATAAATCTGTGTTCAAACAATTATTACAATACCAAATTCTTAAATGACAGAATTGTTGAAGGATTAACTCTTGAAAATAAACAGATTATGAAAAAGATACCCCGTTGCCAAACATCTCATTAAAAATAGTTAAATGCTCTTATTACAGTAGTCTTGGGTACAAAATGTGGGTTTAACCCAGCTGTATGTGAATGGTGACAATGATATTTGAAGTAAAAGCTAAGGTTATTAAGAGGCCCATGACAATAGAAAGAGCACACTGCTTTTTAAACCTCATCTTGCTAAGGGAAAGAAAGGTGAAGTTCAATTTTATCTCTTAAGCAAAAAAGACTCATTGAACTAAGAATAAGCCACATGAGAATCAAATTCAGGGAGTTTGTCACAGCCCGTTCTGTCATCTGGTTCTCAGCATTATTTGTCAAATTAGCTCACCCCTATAACACAGGGTAAAGTTGAATTGAGTAGTTGCAGCTGCAATCCTGACTTTTTTTTAACCTCCCTCTGCAGATACGCCTGCTCCAAAGATTGGATGTTTGCATCTCTTGACACTTTATAGTATATAATATATTATTAGGTGACAGCTGAAGGAAGCACTACTCAGAAGCATATGTGGTTCTTGTGACGCAATGGGTGTATCAGAAATGATCTTTAAGTTCCTCTTGCATCAGGCACCTGTTCAAACTCTTAGCTACTATGTCTTATTTTCAATATTTACTTCATGCTCTCAAACAATATTTGGGGAAATTAAGTTTTGTCATTGACCTCAAGTTTATTCACATAGCTATTTAAAGAAACAATCAGGACCAATCTGTTCAGCAAAATGGGTATTAAATTAGAAATAGTTGGCCTTTAATCATGAGTTCTCCAAACGGAACAAGATTTGGCAAACTTTGACCTGATTTCTTCAAGTGCTGCTTTATTTCATCTACTTCTGCAGCTTTTGTTACTCACATTGTTGAATGTCTTTACATACATATATATGGCATTCAGCTTTGTTCGGGTATTTTCCCACATCATTGTAGTTGTGCTTTTAAAGTTGTAGCAACGTTTCGGCAGAACCTCATCTGCCATCATCATCAGGCTTCTGTTGTGCTTTTAAAGTTGTAGCAACGTTTCGGCAGAACCTCATCTGCCATCATCATCAGGCTTCTGTATACAGAAGCCTGATGATGGCAGATGAGATTCTGCCGAAACGTTGCTACAACTTTAAAAGCACAACTACAATGACGTGGGAGAATACCCGAACAAAGCTGAATACCATACATGTAAGTACCCGCGAAAACTTAAGAAAACAAACACATATGTGTGTGTGTGTGTGTGTGTGTGTGTGTGTGTGTGTGTGTATGTGTATTCTGGCACAGCAGTAGGCTTGCCCCAGATTTAAAACTGAAACAACTGTAAAAGTCTGGCTCACAGACAAACCCAATACAGAAGCCTGATGATGGCAGATGAGATTCTGCCGAAACATTGCTACAACTTTAAAAGCACAACTACAATGACCCGGGAGAATACCCAAACAAAGCTGAATACCATACATGTAAGTACCCGAAAACTTAAGAAAACACAAACACACACATATATGTGTGTGTGTGTGTGTGTGTGTGTGTGTGTATGTGTATTCTGGCACAGCAGTAGGCTTGCCCCAGATTTAAAACTGAAACAACTGTAAAAGTCTGGCTCACAGACAAACCCAATACAGAAGCCTGATGATGGCAGATGAGATTCTGCCGAAACGTTGCTACAACTTTAAAAGCACAACTACAATGACGTGGGAAAATACCCGAACAAAGCTGAATACCATACATGTAAGTACCCGCGAAAACTTAAGAAAACAAACACACACATATATATGTGTGTGTGTGTGTGTGTGTGTGTGTGTGTGTGTGTATTCTGGCACAGCAGTAGGCTTGCCCCAGATTTAAAACTGAAACAACTGTAAAAGTCTGGCTCACAGACAAACCCAATACAGAAGCCTGATGATGGCAGATGAGATTCTGCCGAAACGTTGCTACAACTTTAAAAGCACAACTACAACGACGTGGGAAAATACCCGAACAAAGCTGAATACCATACATATATATAAACTGGATTTACTCAAAGAACAATGACATGAATATAGAAAAAAAAATCATAGAAAGATGAGACTATAAGCATCAAGAAAACAGTTTGGAAGAGGAGTAAGTGTTGAGGAAAGAATAAACAATTAAAATAGCTTAAATCTTATTTTTAAATAATATATTACTTTTCTTTTGATGTCTCAGCAGGTGACTTTAAGCACAAAATAAGGTAAGTTACAACTTGGATGCCCCAAACGAAGGCAATGGGAAATCATTTTTGTATAATTTATTTATTTGTTTGTTTATTTATTTATTTATTTGATTTGTCAATCGCTTACAAGATAATAGGTATAAGTATATACATAGTTATGAATACATGAAATGGGTACGTATAAGAAAAATAAAAGAAACAATAGGACAAGGACGGTAGGCACATTGGTGCGCTTATGCATGCCCCCTACAGACCTCTTAGGAAAGGGGTGAGGTCAATAGTAGACCATCTAAGGTTAAAGTTTTTGGAGTTTGGGGAAGAAACCACAGAGTCAGGTAGAGTATTCCAGACATTGACCACTCTGTTGCTGTACTGGTATTTCCTGCAATCAAGTTTGGTGCGGTTAACCTTGAGATTGTATTTATTGTGTGCTCTTGTGTTGTTATGGTTGAAGCTGAAGTATTCATTGACCAATAGGACATTGCAATGTATGATTTTATATACCATACTTAGATCAGACTGAAGCCAGCATAATTCAAGGTTTTCTCAGTCTAGAATTTCAAGTCTGGTGGCATAAGGTATTCTACGAGTAGAGGAGTGGAGAACTCTTCTTGTGAAGTATTTCTGGACTTTCTCAACTGTGTTAATATCAGATATGCAATGTGGGTTCCACACTGATGAGCTGTATTTGAGTATTGGTCTAGCAAATGTTTTGTATGCTCTAGTTAGTAGTGTGATATTACCAGAGAAAAAGCTACGTACGATTAGGTTAACAACTCTTAATGCCTTTTTGGCTATGTAGTTACAGTGAGCTCTAGCACTTAGATCATTAGAGATGAGTATTCCAAGGTCCTTTACAGAGCTTGGATCATCAACAAGATCTTGACTATTCAGCTTGTATTTTATTTTTTGATTTTTTTTGCCAATATGTAAGACAGAGCATTTATTTGTTGAGATTTGAAGTTGCCATTTGTTTGACCATTCTGATACACAGTCAAGATCTTTCTGAAGGGTAGCAGTATTGTCTGTGGTATTGAACAGCTTTACATCATCAGCGAAAAGAACAAAGTTGCTCTTAATATGATCACTGAGGTCATTTATGTAGAGTATGAAGAGAGTTGGTCCTAGAACACTGCCTTGGGGGACACCACTATTGACAGGTACAGAATTTGATAGGACACTCCCAATTTTGACCATTTGTTGTCTATTTGACAGGAATGCTTCTATCCAGTTATGCAGTTGTCCAGAGATACCATAAGATTTTAGTTTTAGGAGTAGTTTGTCATGTACCACTGAATCAAAGGCTTTACAGATGTCTATGTAGATTGCGTCTATTGCTTTTCCCTGATCGAGTTGTGTAGTCCATATGTTTTTGCCGTGTAAGAGTTGCAGATTACAGGATAGTTTTTTCCTGAAACCAAATTGTTTATTGGAGAGTAGGTTGTTTGTCTCTAAGTGGAGGATAATGGATTGGTTAATAATTGATTCCATGACTTTACAGGTGACGCAGAATAAGGAGATTGGTCTGTAATTTTCAACTCGGCTGGGGTCTCCCTTTTTGAAGATGGGGATGACCGTAGCTTGTGACCATAGGTTAGTCAAGGAGCTGGTCCTGAAAGATTTTTCAAAGATTATGCTTAGAGGTTTGGCTATGGCAGTGGATAGCTTTTTTAAGAAGTAGGCACATATTCCATCCGGTCCAATAGATAGAGATGGTTTTAGATTGCGTAGTGCTTTTTCAACAATGTCTTCTGTAAAATCAATATGTATTAGATCATTGTAGTTGTCTGTGGTTCAGCTAGGCATTGCCAAGAAAACTTTATTGGAATTGAGCTTCATAGAAAGGAGATGTTATCTTTTTAAGCATTCTTCTTAAAAGAACTCAGAACAGATATCAAGAAGAAATAAATTGATAAATTAGTTGAAATGTTGTTTCCCTTAGTCTGTTACTCCTGATTGTAAACCACCTTGAGTTCTTGTTGAAGTGGATGGCCTTTGTATGTATGTATGCTGTATATGTGTATGGAAATGTAAATAAGCAAGCTAGTTCTTTCTAAAAGGATAGTTGTGTTAGTTATTTGTATGAAAAATAGCAAATAATTTTATGGCACTGTAACACAGGTGGTATTCAGCAGGTTCTGACCAGTTCTGGAGAACTGGCAGCAGAAATTTTGAGTAGTTCAGAGAACCAGCAAATATCATCTCTGACTGGAGATTTTACAGTATCCTTCCTCTGATATGCCCATCAAGCCACACCCACAGAACCGGTAGTAAAAAAATTGGAATCCCACCACTGCACTGTAAATACTAAAAAAAATCACTGAAGATGTCATGAATCACAATATATTTCAGATGCATGTAATAGGATGTACAAACCAAGATGACAGATGAATCTGTAATAATGGTTTGATATGGAATGACTGTGATCTGGCCTTAACATTTGTTTTGTTTTATTTTGTATTGGTTTGAATCCTACTTTAGTTGCCCAGGGTCTTGATCTGCAAGTTGAACACTGTGTAAATAGATTAATTAACCTTAATGAAGTAATTAAAGGAAACTGATTTTTAGCATCAATGTGGAGATGATTTGCTATTGTCTTTTTCTGTGTTGTTTTCTCAATTTCACAAAATTGCTTACATTTTCTATTGAAATCAATAGGATATCAACTGTACAGAATAAGGAAAATGACCTTGATGGAGATGTGAAAGATCCATTATGGAAGTGACAAGGTGTGAATGGTATTTTAGGTCAACAAGAGACAAAGCACATGCCAAAGAGGCTCAGATGGGTAGCTCCTTAATTCACTAAACTATGAAGAAAAGAAAAAAAGTACAGCCCAAACAGACTTGCAAGATTGTTTTGTTATTATAGCCACTCTCAAAACTATTGTAGTTTTAGCTTTCCTTTGGAACTGATTTCTTAGTCTAGTGTTCCTGATGGAGTTGACATTAACTGTGATATGCATGGATGGATCTATCTTTTTATAAAGAAGAATGTAAAAGAAATGGTAAAATATTTAAGGTATTATATTTGCTCTTTTTTTGAAATAGAGAAGAGATCAATTATACATTTATAATGAATGTTCCAGCTCTTACACAATCCTCCAGAATACAGTTTGACATAATAGTATATAAACATTTACTTACTAGTCCACTGGCAAGACAAAGAACAGAACACATATAAGGTATAATAGGTCAGAAGGGCAAAATAGTTGATTTCCTCCTCCAGTTTGTTAGTAGCATGTCAGATTAGTTGTGCCATCAATTAAAGCGAGTGCATTGAGCAGAAAATAGAAATGAGTGGGAGAAAATGACTTTTCATCTCCATCAAAGATAGGTGATTCCTGAGAGCCACAGGATATTTTTTAGAGAGGGCATATGGAGAAAGGGTAACTCCCTCTTTCCAAGTGATGAGTGATATATTCTCCCCAACTCTTTTTTTTTTTTTTAGCCTCTGCTAATTCTGAAATATAACCTCTCCCCTTCCCACTTCCCAACAGAAGTTTATAAAATAAATTGCATTTTTTTCAGAAATCTGAATTGATGGTTTTAGAAGAAATTGGAAATAGTATTGAAGACTACAACTTGATTATCCCACAGAAATTCAAATATTGCCTTTACAGTCAGCTGCAGATACCACCACCCCAAATATATCTCTATGTTTTTTATAATTTTCCTTTCCTTCCTGGCACAGTTTGGAAATGACAATCTTCAGAATGGAACAGAACCCAACAAACACTGAAAGTCAGACTTGGTTTTCTCCTTCTAGTTATGAAACCAGTGTAAATTCATTATATAATTCCCTACTTGTTGCTATTTCCAAGCATTAATAGGAGCTTCACATCTCTCAAGTATTGGATTACATTCTGTTGTGTATAGACTTCCTCCATTATGGATCCACTCATAACTTTTCTTTGCACTCCAAAGTAAACCATGCTGTGGAAAGGCTTAATGTCTGCCCTTATTATTGTATGAATCTTTGCCTCCACTCCAATATGTCTGCTATCACCTTTGAAGAAGGAGAAATTATTATTGATTTACTTCTTTCAATTCAATTTCACTCAGTGACGTAGTGGCAAAAACAACAGAAGATAAGGTGGGAGCAGAAGGAAGACAGTATGGTGAATAATCAATGAAGCCATTGACATGGTGGGTGATGACATCATTAGCTGCATGGCATGCTGTCACTCATGTCACTGGAATTCTAGCTAGCACATTCAATGCCATGGTTCTGTTCACTGATTTGATTACTGGTCTAAACTTTATTCATCTAATACCCTACAAATATTGCTGAAGAATTCTGAGAGATATAGCTCCAACATACTAAGAGAGTGCTGGATTGAATTGTATATCTAAAATAAAAAGTGGGCTGAATATTGTTAATTAAATAATCACTTTGGTTTGAGTTGGGGTATGTGTGTATCTATCTTAAAATATTCATTCCCAATTCTATGCTTTGTTTTATATGGTGATAACAATGCACAAACGTCTAAAATATCCAATAAAAATCCTAGGTTTTGAATTCTGAAGTACTTTGGTTTCTTCTGCCAAAACTGAATAAAACATAATTTTGAAGATTTTCATATAACACACGTAACACTATTTTAAAGTTATAAATATATCACATAGCAGGTGGGTTCTTGAGATCAAGACCAGTAGCTGAATATTTGTTTTTCATTAAGTATTTGCTAAAAAAAGTAATTCTTCATATAAACAGGAGAGCTAAAGTTCTTTTAAAGTACAACATCTAACATATCTCATTCTCCTATTCTGGGGTTTAGCCAAAGTAAACCTAATTGACAAGAATAGAGAAGGTGAAGAAGTTCTTTTAACTCTTATGAGGACATGTCAGAACTGCATCCCAAAACCTTTCAACCTGTGGCCTTCCAGATAATTACAGATACGGGTACTCTTTTCCAGTATGGCCTTTAACCATGATGGATAAAAATTTGGGGAGCCATTAAGGGTGATAGGTTAGGTAAAGTCTCTTTAAATAAAAGAAGATGGAAGTTTGCAATTATCTAGTCTTCAAGCCTGTTAACTGGTGGCCCACAGGCCAGATACATCATGTGCAGGCCATGCCCACTCCAGCTCCGCCAAGGCAAAAAACATTGCTATATATCACGATATGTCCTGTGACACAATCATGTTTGACACCCATATTAGATATATTATTGATTTCAATAAGAGTCTTAAGCATAACTGAGATCTCTTCAGAGGGAATAAATAGAATTTTAATACTCTTTCCTGGGGCTGGGTCATGTTCTTCTTTTCTAAACAGTTTTGCTATTGTTATTTGAATTTACAATCTAATGCTAAACCTATTAACTAGGATATTTGATATCTATTCAAAATTAAGTCCCATTATGTTCAATGGAAAGTACCCTCAGGAAACTGTTCTCAGATCAATGTCTACAGTCTGTTATGAATTGATGTTATGAACATTTTGAATTGTAAGAATATTTTATACTACTTATTGTATTCTTAACATATTTATTATGTTCTTATTCCATTTTTTGTCCTCTCCAAGTCAGTTTTGATTCGCAATGAGTGCCTGGACAAGTCTCTGCGGTTTCCTTGGGAAGATTTCAGAAGTGATTTGCCATTGCCTTGTTCCTAGGGCTAAGACAGTGTGACTGGCC
The DNA here is from genome assembly GCF_049901715.1 of Pseudonaja textilis. Lineage (NCBI taxonomy): Eukaryota > Metazoa > Chordata > Lepidosauria > Squamata > Elapidae > Pseudonaja > Pseudonaja textilis. The sequence goes on along the minus strand of NC_141991.1, from coordinate 232,370,552 downwards.
CAAGGTCACCTTGATAACTTGATAGCTTAACTACAAAAACTCATAGTCTCCCAGTTTCTAACCTGATGCCTTAACCACTACACCAAACTGGCACTCTTTCTATCATAGGTGGTTCTATTTATTTATTTGCTTACTATGTATTTATCCATTCAATCAATATACCATATTTTTCACACTATAAGACACACTTCCCCCCCCCCAAAAAAAAAGTGGGTGGAAATGTCTTGTAGAACGAATGTAGTCAAAGCCCCGTCCACCCCCCAGCTCCCACCCTTCGGCCGTTTTTGGCCTCCACGCACCCCGTTTATCAATGCATCATGCATTGATAATTTGACAGACTTAAAATGTTCTAATCATTTCAATGGTTACATAAATTATACTGCTAATTGTAGATATGGCCAAAAATAGAAAGTGTTTCTACAAAAATACATAGACTTTTTTTTCAATTTGTTGAACAACACACAGCTGTTTAAATACAGAATTAAAAATAACTTGGTAATACTCTAAAGAGAAGATTCAGCCAAAATGAATTTATTTGCTGTACTTCACACTCAGCTACAGTAGTTTGTTAGTAACCACACAAGTACAGAAGATTTTCAGTGGTTACACATGTAATCAAAGCACTGAAATTTAAACCACAATCGTTGATATGCATGCTGGTACTAAATTAAACGTGAGTTTGTTTCATTTTTTAAATTGATTTTTCTTTCTGGATGTAGAGGGGAAATATATATAAAAACACAGTAAGATAGAACAGGAATTTAATAGTAAAACAGCTATATTTTTGAATGCCTCTGTGAAACTATTATTCTGCTTGTAGAAGCAGTGGTGGGAATCAAAATTTTTTACCACCAGTACTGTGGGCTTGGCTTGGTGGGCATGGTAGGGGAAGAATAATGTAAAATCTCCAGTCAGAGGTGGTATTTGCCGGTTCTCTAAACTACTTAAAATTTCCACTACTGGTTCTCCAGAACTGGTCAGAACCTGCTAAATACCACCTCTGAGTAGGAGGTTCAAATTATTTCAGGGCTGGAAAATAAAGTCCAGAAATATTTCACATGAAGAGTTCTCCACTGCTCTACTTGTAGCAGAATACCTTATGCCATCAGACCTGAAATTTTAGACCTAGGTAACCTAGAACTATGACGCCTTCAGTCCGATCTAAGTATAGTACATAAAATTGTCCATTGCAATGTCCTACCTGTCAATGAATACTTCAGCTTCAACAACAATACAAGAGCACACAATAGATACAAAATCAAGGTAAACTGCACCAAACTTGATTGCAGGAAATATGACTTCAGCAACAGTGGTCAGTGTCTAGAATACTCTACCTGACTCTGTGGTTTCTTCCCCAAACCCCAAAAACTTTAACCTTAGACTGTCTACTATTGACCTCACCCCTTTCCTAAGAGGTCTGTAGGGGGCATGCATAAGTGCACCAACGTGCCTACCATCCCTGTCCTATTGTTTCTTTTTCTTCTTATTAGTATCCACTTCATGTATTCATAACCATGTTTATAGTTATACCTGTTATCTAATAATTGCTTGACAAATAAATAAATAAATGAAAAATAAATGAAAAATATGGAGAACATATCCATACAAAGTGACTGATGGATGGATTAAATTTATATGCCACTCTTTCAAGTGACTCTGGACAGCTTCAATTTATAAGTAGATCCTAAGCAAAAGTGTGTAGAATTGTAGTCCAATAAAACATAAAACATTGAAAGGTAGCATTTTGTGCCTGTCCACAAGGTTGGCTAATGTCAGGAGTCAGATGACACAGTTACTGTAGATTTAGCTCAAGTCACTTCCTTTCCAGTATTAAATATGTTTCATCATGATTTTCCATTTTTAAAAGTCTTCACATAAGGTGTTATTGTGTGCGTTTCTAGTGATCTACACATGTTTATATTTTATTTCTCTATTATAGGTAGTGATACAAATTAATAAACTATATTACTGTGTGGAACTTAAAGTTAAATTTCTCTTAGCGCCAAGGACAGGCATTCTGATTATGAAATATCTCATACTTTGTGTGCAACCAGAGGAGAAATCAAACAAAGGAACACAACATATACTTGGAAATCCCCTTTGCTGTTGGGTTTTTGTCTATATTCCATACAATTCCCACCAACTGGATATTTGATTCGTATTTATTGTTGAAATTTATTGTAATTTTTCAGAGATTTCTGATACAGTTTCAATGTATCTTGTTTTAAAATAATAGATCTTTTAATGCCAAAATGAGGTGTGAACTTCTCAGCTGAACTGACTTCAAATGACCTTGACTGTGAGATTTTATGAATAATTCTCAAGAGCTGCTCACCAGTACCAAATCATATGTTTTCATATTTAATTAATTTGTGTGAACACAAACATATCACCAAATTAGTTTTGGAGAAAAGAGTTTGGTAGTTTAAGCAGGAACTTGAACAGTTTCAAACCACAGCAGAAATTTTAGTAACCGTAATTAAGAATGCATTCCTACTGATGCTTACTCCTTGTTAACTAGAAGACTAATCCCAATATTTTACAAGCAATTTTCAATTATTGCACTGAACTAAATTGTGACACAAAGCTTAAACATTTTGTTTTGCAAACTATGGTTTATCGCCTTTATAAGCAGGTTTACTCAACATTCTAGCCCTAGACTTTTAAACCCAATTTAGTGCTCAAGAATACAAGATGATATTGTTGTATTGGGTGGATTTACATATTGTGCCAAACCATATTGTTGTTTGGCTTTGGTTTAAAAGGCATGTAAAACCAATCATTGTGTTTTACATAAGAAACAGCTGAAAGGAGATGTTTTTTTTAAAAAATAGGATGTAACTATGATTGTGGGATTGAAGCCTGATTGCTTTTCACATGCAACATATAAAAAATCGGCAAGACTTTGAGCATATGGTCACGACTGTCATTTGACATTTTCTGATCCCACTCCTGTGGTTTATATATTTGTAATTGCAAGCAAAAGTCAAGCAAACCTTAACTCCAACCTTGGTAAGAAAAAATACATATCAGACTGGAGTGTGCACATAAAAATACATACCCTATTTGCATTTTTGTGGAAATTAAACATTAAATGTTATTTTACTCTTTGGCTACTTGATAAATCATTCCTTATCCTGTGCCTTTATTCCTTCATCTTGCATTGAAGTTTGTGATTGTAGAGGTGATCTGAACTTACAGGTAGTATTTGTTTAGTGACTGCCTTATTTGGTGACCATTCATCATTGCTATGGTGATAAAAAAAATAACTATGTGATCAGTCCTCATTTGTATGACCTTCTGTAAAGCAAAGGAAAGCTAAAGTAAGATCATAGGCATAGTCACAGTTTCACTTAGTAACTTCTTCACTTAATGATTAAAATGTGGGTCCCAGTTGTGATAAATGATTAATGAAGACTACCTGTATCTCAAACCACTTAAGTTGGGGTATTTACCTACACAATCTGGCATCAGTTGTACCATCCTTCATGGTAAACATTAGGGGGAAATACAACAACACAGAATTGACATCTTTGACATTTGTTATGAGTTTTATTTATTTATTTATTTATTTTATTTAGCACTTTATACATTATTTTGGAAAGTGTCAAAAGCTTTAAAGGATAGAGGTAGCACTGTAAGGGAGGAGAATGGGACAGAGATGTAAGCTATTGACCTTTTTTATGTTAAGATACACTAGCTGCCCATGCTTTTCAGGAATGACAACTGCATGTTTTCAAGAACCCACCAAGTTGCCAGGAGAAGGAGGCATCAATAAAAAATTTCCATGGAGCCATTTCTCCCAACTGAGTGGAACTCATATTAAGTATGAATCTGTATCTGATGCCCTTGATGCCTTATGCCAGTTAAGCTACTGCTCCGTCTGTTGATTAGATGCTCTGCCACGCTAACCAAAACTGGAATTAAAGAACTTTCTGGTTGCCTATTTGGACGTTTCATCACTAGTGGATTCATTGTGGTCATAAAACAAACTATAAGGCATCTCCGGTAGAATTTATTTCTTGTAGAAAAAGCTAGTAGAATGGATGAATTAAATTTTCAAAATGTTACCAAGTGGACCTATGTATTTTTCATCTTTGAAAGTTTAATATTGACAGGACTACTGAATACAAGGCGTCTCCTTGTATTTCCAGTAAGATCCACCATGGCGCAGTGGTTAGAATGCAGTATTGCAGGCAGACTCTGCTCACTGCCAGGAGTTCGATCCTGAGCGGCTGAAGGTTGATTAAGCCTTTCATCCTTCCGAGGTCGGTTAAAATGAGGACCCAGGGGCAATACACCGACTCTGTAGAGAGTGCTGTAAAGCACTATGAAGCAGTATATAAGTCTAAGTGCTATTGCTACTTCCTTGAGGTAAGAACAGAACATTGTGCAACCACAAGGCTCTCTAAGAAAGCATAGAGGAAAGAGGCCTGACTTTCCACAAAGCCCAGGATATTTTAAATATCAAGATGTTTAAAAGGGGGGGGGGGTTAAGAGATTTCTTGATCAGCTTCTGAAATTTCAAAAGTAAGTGCCATCACTGTATCTGATCTAGTCAATATTTCTATGTTTTTTTTAAATGTGAAAAATTGCTGGATTCTTATAGTGGATATGCTCTTATAACAAAATATAAATGCATACTTCACTTGAAGCCACTTGACCGCACGTGAGTAACTCTATCAAAACAAGAACAATTTTTTTAAAAAGGAATACTCCTTTCAAAGTGAAGGATTAATGTTAATACTGTTAATCTTTAATAAACTATGTTGACCTCTCTCTGTCTCTTACCACTAACTTAACAATTTCCTAGATGTGGATCATGATAGACTACAGAAACAGTTGTTGCATATTTATTTCATTTATTTATTAAATTTGTTTGCTGCCCATCTCATCATAAGGCAACTCTGGGTGGCTTACAACGTTAAAACAAGTATTTGAATGTGCTGATTATTTACACACGCCTCAGCAATTTTTAAACTTTAATTGCTTAGTTTTGTGTCAGGTTTAAATATTTCTAAACATTTCTCTAACCTTATTGCTTTTCGAATTAAAACTCCCAGATTCTCCTATTTGTATGACCAAGGATCACAAAGCTGCAGACAAATGAAATGAAATTTGATTTTTCTGACTATGGTTATCAGGATAAAAGCAAAGTTGAACTTTTCCCTACATTTAAAGATGAATGATAATGATAATTTAACTATAATTTTATTAGAGCCGTGGATGAGATGATCATTATTACAGGTGGTCCTAAGTTAATAATCACATTGGAAACAGCAATTCAATCATTAAGTAAAGCAGTCACTAAGTGAAACTACAACTGTGCTGATTATCTTACTTCAGCTTTTTTTTTACAGACCTGTCAATGTCATAGATGGGAGGATTAGTAGCAAAGTGACTTTTTCATCACCATCATGACTGTAAATAATCACTCTATGAAGCAGTCACTATAAAAGAGAACTACTTATCAAAACCATTTTTCTGAATTAATTTTAGCCTTCGTCCCATAAATTAATCCTGTTTTCACACAATACACTAAGCCATTATTGGGTTAACCATAGTTTATTAAATAAAGAATTAACTGGGTTCATGTCACATAAATCAAAACTATACCAGATACAACATAGTCCAGTGCATGGGTGAGTAATATGTAAGAGGACTGGCCTATGGCTTGTATCTCTGAGAGAGCCATAAAATACTATCTGATGATATTACCGCATTATTAGAAGGAGCCAGAATTGAGGGGAAACAAAATTATTTTATTAGGAGTTATAGTTGAGAATTGGAATAGGTAGTATCAAATCACATCCATTCCAATTTTTTTTAAAAAAAGTATTGCGACTATGTGAGCAATATATTGCCTATATTTCTGGAACCAAAATAAACACATAAACAGAATAATAGTCAAAGAAATAAAGAGAATGACAGCTATTTTCTTTTATATAAAGAAGATTTTAAGGAACAGAGCTCATCTTGTTATGATTAAAGGGAGAAAAACCCAAGACATATTGTTGATAACATTACAAATTAATATAAAATATCAACCAAATATCAGCCATTTTGTCATTTTCATAGGAGAACTAATTTGCATAAATCCATTATCATACATAAAGATTTTACAGGGGGTATGGAAGAGACAGGATAATACCCAATTATGTTCATGTCTTAAGTCCTTTATTTTTGAAAATGCTGGCTTTCAGCCTTCATGGGTATAAGTAATACATTACTAGCTATAAGATCAAAACAAGAAGTTATTCCATTCTTTAATAATTCTTCATAGCCCTCTTCCTTTTACCACGTATCAATTAAACACATTTATGGCTTGATTTATTTCATATGGTATGTTATAATGTGATTTCTTGAGCTTTGATGTGTTACATTCAGTCAATTATGCCATATTCTGTCAACCCTATCCTAAAAATCCAGAGTTTAGCCCAATTTATGAAATAGGCCAAGGATCATTAGGTTCCAAAAGCACATCTGCAGACTTTTACTTAATAAAATGTATTTTGTGTATAGATGTAGCATGGTTTTGTAACTTTTAGGAATTCAATTTAAGAGCAGAATCTTAGCCTGGAAAAGTTCTATTCTTGAGCAATATTTTTGTAACGGTAAATATTCCATTAAACAAGTGTTATTTAAGCACATAGCAAATAATGATGACAGTAATTATGATAATGTAAATCTAGATTGTTTGAGTCTATAAACCTACCTAGAACTTCTGGTGGAGTCTACAACAACTGCAAAGATTTCTATTTTTTCCTATACATAATGTCACACTTCTCTCACTATCAGTTGAAAATTTCATTTATACTGACTTTCATATGTAATTTTCCTGAAGATCCCTCTCTCCCTAGTCAAACCTATGAACATTATAACCTTTCTAAACAAAGAGATGATTACTTGAAAAAAGATATTCTCCCTATCAGGAGAAAATGTTGGGTCCATTCAAGTAGCCTTTGAAGAAAACCAGGCTGTGTACATCAGTATATCAAATCTTTCTATAATGTGGGATTGAAAAATATTCCATGGAATGGATTATCATACACTTTATGGAATTATGTGAGAAAGTGTTGTTTTGCTCTGCAAATCTACATTGATGCCAATCACTATCAAGGAAGGCATTCAAATCTTGAGGTGGACTATGCCCAGCTACTTCTTACACTTATGCACACTTATGCACTTATACACTTATGCACACAGTTTTTGTGCACACAAACACATGTGTGCAGAGAAGACCATCAAAAATCAGCAAGCCACTACTGCTTTTCTTTTCTGAGTCACAACAAATTTTATTGGACTTGTGAAGCCACCTAATCATCAAATGATGGAAGGATGCTTCACTTGAATACCCCTTTGAAACTTATCACAGGTATACCATGTATTTGGCAGGTAACTCTACAAATTAGCCTTAAGGGTATTTCAGTCAATAAGCCTAAATATACCTATCTGTGCTGTGAGACACTTGTGCAAAATCAGGAACCCTTTCCAGAAAGGAAATCTCTTTCACTGGCATTGGTAGATTACTTTAGGGACACAGTCTGCTGAAGCAGTATGAGGAAGAAACCTCCAGGCATCTGTAAGGTAAAGGAGAAAAAAACAGAATGGGGAGCAGTGAGAAGAGAAGAGCTACTGTAGCTAGAAGTCAAGAGGACAGGTGCAGCTTTAGAAGAAGAAGTTGCTCTTTTGAGGTGCTTGAAGAAAAGAACAATGATAATCGTATGGAGGTAGAGGGAGTAATCCAACATCATCAAACAAAACCATGCTACCGAAGCCAACTTAGGACTGGCATTGCAAGTCAGCAATAAAAAGAAAACCAAACAGCCATTGCTAAAGTATATCTAATCGGTTTTGACCTTGGATTATTTAAGTAATTCAAGTATTGAAACCAGGTAGTTGGTAGTCTAGCACCATAAATATCCTTGCAGTGGGAGAGGGGGTAAGATGTCTCCATACAATTGACATGCCACCCCTTTTTAGTTCATAAAATAAAGCAGAGTTTCAGTCATACCATCAAGGCCACCTTTTTTTGATCCTCCTGCATAGACAGCCCTAACAGGATTTGATTTTTCCCATGAAGAAGAAGCTTAGTTTAAATACTAGGAACTTTTCTTTACTTCTGTTAGCCGTACCACTTTATATGGTATGTATCACTTTATATGTGAGCATGAGTAGGATTTTGGCAAGTGTAGTTAGCTGATTGCTTCCTTCTTCAATCAGCTGGGGACCCATCTAAATTTGTAGCCCCCAGTGGCTGTCCTAACAGTAAAAGCATTGCCTTGTGGAAAGGCCAGTGTCTTAATGTTACAATGCTCTTTGATGGACGTCTTGAAGGACACCCCTTCCTCAAATTCACTTCCACTCAAGTCCAGGGAACTGTGACTGCTGCACGTCTGCAGCCCATGGAAAGCTCCATACATGTGGACAGCTTCATTCTCTCCACGAGGACGTTTCGGGCCTCTGTCGTCATCGATGGATTGCAGGGCTGCATTGCATTTTTCCGATATTTCCCTTAAGATTTCATTCACTTCCATGTCCTCCTCATGCTCAGGAACTGACATCTGCTCAAGGCTTCTCTTGCCAGGGCCACAGCTCAGGGAAAGGTCAGCACTGTCTTTGCTCTGAGGAAGCATCAATTTCTGCCACAATCAAAAGCACAAATTTTGGAAGACATCAGTTGCACGTCATGCTTGTTATTTTACTCCCCAACAGACTATATTGCTAAAATCGCTCATACACTAAAAACAAGCAGAAAATAATTAATTTGAGTACATACTCCTATTTGAATTTGGGGAGGGGGATCTCATAAAATGGCTGCTATGGGTGAGGCTGCTTGTCATTCACAAAATCAGCACATCAAGACAGAAAACACCCATGATCCATTCTGTGCCTTCCCTATCCAATTAATCTTGTTTATTAGCCACAATACAATACAATACAAACCAAGCAGTGGGCCATTATCATCCACCATTTGGTTTCTTTAAGAATATTTATAGAGAAAATCAAAATAATGCTGGAGTTTGGTGCCTTTGAAATAGACCAGATTAGGAAACAGAGTCCTCTCTTATAGGGGTGATATTTTATTGTTATAGGATATAATACATAATCATGAAAGCCTACAATAGTTTCTCATTCATTCATTCGTTCATTTTCTATTTATATAGCTGCCTTTTGCTGCCCATTTATATGACCCTTTGCTCATTTTATTCCAAATAGAATCAAGACAGACTTGATTTGAATTTCTTTCTCAGGATTTCCCCTTTCCCAGTACTAAGTTATTGTTTTTCCTCCCTTAGTGCCCCTCTATGTATTTCTGAAGTATGTATGTATGTATGTATGTATGTATGTATGTATGTATTTTATTTATTTGTTTGTTTGTTTGTTTATTTATTTATTTATTTTCATTTCATTTCTATAGCTGCCCATTTCAGGTAAGCGACTCTGGGCATTGTATAGTCATTAACACAGTTTTAAATATAGTATAGTATAAAAATAAAGACATATGGCGGTCAAGCTAAACCATCATCATAGGTGTCCATATAGTCAGGAAACAGAACCCTTCAGACAGTCAGGGGCCCAGACCTGAGCAGATAACCAGGTCTTCAAGGCCTTATGAAAAGCCACTAAGATCAGGGTCATCCTAACCTCTGAAGAGAGGATATTCCAGAAGGCAGGGCCTGTGGCAGAGAAAGCATATCTCCTAATTCCTGCCAGATAACAGTCTCCAGAGTTGCTTTGTTTTGTAGCATGTCAGTTTCTAATTTTTTCTTAATTAAAAGAGACTAAACAAAAACAAACTCTAATTGATCAGGAAGCCAGGGAGACATAAAATAAATTTAACTTTAGTGTAATATGTCAGAATTAATCTCTGATTTTATGCTTGGAGAATATACCAGGGTGAAGCCATTTTGACCATAAAAATAACTTTGCTTTATGATGGTATGACCACCTAAAAGTGGTATAGAAGTGACCTACTGGGAGAGACACTTTAGCACTTACATCTAGCACAGAAGCAAGCTGTTTGGCTTGGCTGGCTAATTCTTTTAGCTGGACATTTCTCTCCTTAAGAGAAGCAATTTCTTCTTGCTTTTGGGTCAATGTCTCTTGAAGCTGTTGGGAATGAATATGGTCAGTAGGAATCACGAGCACAGAATATCTTGTCAAACAAATGTTGCCAGCAACCAAACTTTGTGATCTATCCCTTCCCTTCTCTCCCCTTCTCCCAAAAACTTTATCTTGCTAAAGTGCTTAATTTTAATGAATGGCAGTGAAATTCAAGTTTTTCAACCTACATTTTTAAATTGCACATTAAAAGAAATTTATTTTCAGTAGAAAATCATTTTAAAAGCCACAGGTTTTTTTTTTTAAAAAAATGCTATAGACAGATGCAGCTAAAACCAATGCATTTTATTGTTTGTTTTATTTTTAGTATCTTTGAGTCAGTGTTTGACTCCTGGCAATTGCCTGGACTAGTCTCCGCAATTTTTTGTGAGTGCAAGATTTCAAAGTGATTTGCCATTGCCTCCTTCCAAGGACTGAAAGAGAATGACTGGCCCAAGGCAGGTCACCCAACTGGCTTTATGCCTAAGGTGATACTAGGTCTCTCAGCTGATGCTTAACCCCTACATCAGAGTAGCTCTCTTCCTATTAATTATAGTACAGCTTCCATATTTGAGGTACAAAAACATGCACACCATTAGACAGCAGTAACGAGATAGGGAAAATACTTTGCTTCCATCTAGGAGTTGCCTGAATTTTTTTTCATCTCAGTATTATTCATCTTGCTGCAGTGCTCAATGCATTATTGTTCAAGTGGCTTGCTGCTAAGTAAATGCCTACCTTACTTTTCATAACCGTTCGCTCTTCGTACCTGATTATTTTCCACAAGTGCATCCCCCAGCGCCTTTTGGTTTTGATCTGCCAATTCTTTCCAGTACTGCTCAGTGGATGAGACACTCTCTAGATTCAGATCGATTTCTATAGGTTTCTGGAGGCAGGGACTGGGGGGGCTTCCACTATCCACGGGGAAAGGAAAATCCAGCAGAGGAGCCATCAGAGGAGAAGGATCTGGAGAAGAATAGGAATAAAATTATATAGTTGGTTGACTCCATTTATCTTGCTGGCATGTGTACAATGTAGCCGGGGAGCAATTAAAGCTAAATTAAGCGCAGAACAACTAACTCATAAAAAATGTCAGTGAATCCCCAAAAAGCAGCATCAGGTTGCAGACAGTTCTTTCCAAAGATTTGAACTGTTTTTCTTTCAGATGAGCATTGAACTTAAGCTAAAGGCTACAGGTTATTCAGCTATAGTATGATTAAGCAGCTATTATCCCATTTGGCTTTTTATAATATTTTATAATATTTTCAGAACAGCATTCCTCAAAAAGGTCTTCTGCAGTCACGACATAAGCCTAAGATTGAAAATCAGGCTTGTCGAATGCTACATCTTTTCCATCCTGCTCTACAGAGTAGAATGTTGGTCTCTTGACAGAAAGCCACTTGAAGAGACTAGAAGCACTTGAAATGTGGATTTATAGACGGCTGTTACATATAAGCTGGGCTGACAAAATCAGAAATGCGGAGGTGATAAGCCACCTAGGAAAGCCAAAGAAAATCATCAAAACCATAAACAAGCAAAAGTTGGAATATTTTGGAGATGTGACGTGACACCCGGAAAAATACAGCATACTTCACTTCATCCTCCAGGGAAAAATTGAAAGCAAATGAGATCCAGGAATCCATCATGGCTTCAAAATCTAAGGGGCTGTTTTGGACAAAGCTCAACAGCTTTCATGCAGTTGATAAAAAGAGGATCACCAACATGATCGCCAACATCTGATGAGGGATATGGCAGAAGAAGAAGAATATTTTTTTCAGTTTAAATTCCTTCACTCAAAAAGAACTGTTACCAATGCAGATAGTCCTTAACTTTCTACTATGTACAATTGAGTGAAAAATATCCGTTGCTAAGTAAGATAGGTTGTTAAGGGAGTTTTGTCCCCATTTTATGACTGTTCTTGCCACAGTTGTTAAGTGAATCACTGCAGTTATTAAGTTAGTAACACAGTTGTTAACTGAATTTGGCTTCTCCATTGACTTTGCTTGTCAGAAGGTGTGATGGCCCAGGGTGGGATACAAAATAAACACAGTCACAAAAACAGGTGAAGCCCCGTTTATTCCTTCCCTTTGCTTCAAACCTCCAAATATCCTTGACTGGAGACAAAAAACTCCCCCACAAGCAGCTACGACAAGGAGGAAATGCCATTTAAACTAAAAATGTCTATACATTATAAAGAGTAAAAACAACACAAACCACACTGAAGCAATTAAGGGAACCAGGCAAGATAGGGGCTTGAAGACATCCACAGATATTGGAACACACACTGGGAAGGACGCCAAACTCAGAGAGGGACAACAGACTAGAGATATTTCCACGCTTTGTTTCCAGCACTGACCCATACGCATGTCCATCCTTTTAACCAGTTCTCACAGCTGCAGCCCATGAAGAGGATCAAGGCCCTTTCCTCCCCCGCAGACCATGCCATTCACACCTCTCCCTTATCCTCTCCTCCCTGTGTGCCCTAGGATGGAGAGGGGATGGGCCTGGGTCCTCCTCTGACTGCCCTTCCCCAGCCTCCTCCACAACCTCCGGAGCCACACTTCCACTCCCTGTTGGCTGTTCCTCCTCTCCCTTCGAGTCAGTCTCCAACAGGGGCATGACAGAAGGTCACAAAAGGTGATTCCATGACCCTTGGACCCTGCAACTGTCATAAATACATGCCCGTTGCCAAGCATCTAATTTTTGATCACATGACCATGGGGATTCTGCAATGGTGATAAATATGAACAACCATCATAAATCACATTTTTCAGTGCCATTGTAACTGTGAACTGCCACTAAAAGAAAGATTGTAAGTTGAGGATTACCTGTAGACATGAGTGTCTGCTGAAGGGGTAACAAACAAAACAAGCAAGCAAAAGATTGCCAGCCACAACTGTGTGTCCAACCCACAACGCTTCCCCTTTTATAGATGCTGCACATGAAACTCACCTAAAAATGACAGGGCTTTGATCACATGGCTGCAGCCACCATATATTTTTTTCCTCACACCCCTGCCAGTAGAACTTGATTTTCACCCACTAAAAACAAATAGATTATAGGGGGAAAGATTATTCTAAACATTTCAGGGGTTTGCCACTAGAGGGCATCAGATTAGGAAAATTTAATTGAAAGGAGTTTCCCTAAATTTAAAAGGATTTTCTTACAGATTAACAGAGTTGGAAGGGACCTTGTAGATCATCTAGTCCAACTCCCCCACCCAAGCAGGAGACCATACACCATTTCTGACAGATGGCAGTCCGGTCTCTTCTTGAAAGCCTCCAGTGATGAAGCTTCCACAACTTCTAAAGGCAAGCTGTTTCATTGGTTGATTGCTCTCACTGTCAGAAAATTTCTCCTTATTTCTATGTTGAATCTCTCCTTGTTCAGTTTCCATCCATTATTCCTTGTCTGGCTTTCATTTTTGCCCATTGTTAAATGGATCATGGGCAATTTCCACTGTGCCAATACAGCCTACTCTAAATTATGCATGCATAGCTTTAAAATGGAAGCAAATGCTAAGGAACATCTAATTTATTTTATTTATTCAAATCCCACCTTTATTATTTTTTTTACAAATAATTCAAGACAGCAAACATATCCAGCACGGCTTCCTCCTCCTATTTTCCCCATAACATCCTGCAATATAAATTAAATAACAACCATACACAGAAGGAATTTGATTGGAACCACAGAAATACTGAAAGTGGGATGAAAGATTGTCATCAGTACAAAAATTATAATACCTTGCCCTGAAACAGGCAAAAGCTGTAGGTAGCCACCCATTCACAGGCCTCTAGTTTCTTTACTAAAGAAGTAATTAGAATAGAGTAATTTTAATAGAAAAAAGGACCTATTGTAATATAAAGTAAAGCTGTAGTACTTGGTTAATAAGAATTTGGAAGCAATTTAGATAATTTAATTAAATGCTCCTCCCTATTTTGGCACAATGGTTTTTGTATGTAAAGAAGATGAGCTCAAAAATATCAGTGCAAATGAAGGTTAATATGGCAGGTATTATTTTTCAAAATATAAATATTTTTTCCTTCATTTCAAGGAAATGGGATTTAATGAGATGGCCCCATTATTTGTAATATCTGTTCTTTCTCCTAGCCTTTTAATAATAATATCAAAGATATAATCATGGGATGTTCCTTTTAATATGGTCATTTTGTTTTTTAGTGTTGCCATCCAGAATCATATTTTGTAAATGGACAGCCACATAAATATGGCAAATAAAAATAAATAAGCAAGGCCAAATGGAATGTAAGTTGGCTTTACACCCAAGTAGACATACATGACATCTGCATGCATGGTCAATGACTGAAATAAATTATTTAATCGAGCGGTAGGCAGCCCACTGAAGAAATTCATAGAAAGATTTTATTACCTACAAGAAATGTCAATTAAGCTCTCTCTGCATACTTGCCAGATAAGAAGTTATCCACGGCATCTCGAAACTCCTGGAAATCAAAGTCATTCTCGGGTTGCAAGGAAGGGCTCTGAAAAGTATAAAGGAAACGAGCCGATTAGGGAAACTTTTCTCCCGAAACACCTTCTGACGTTTTCTTCCCACGCGTAATAAACATTTCCACGCGCACCTGCAAATCCACCGGCCACCCCAGGCAGCGAAGGGAGCAAACTCTCACTAACATGACGCCAAAGGCAGAAAAAAGGACGGCTGATGTTGGATTGTCACGGCCGTTCAGGGCAAGGGAATACCTACTGAGGAATTCGCTGCGATACGCTGGTTTTCTTTCGGGAGAAAGTTGGATCCATCGCCCTTGCGGATTTCACGCTGAGGCGCTACCATCACAGGCGATGCTTCTCCCTCCGTGCCACATCGTGATCTAATTGGCTAGATTGCGCGAGCCAATCACATTCTTCCAAACTGGGCATTTCTCTGGTGCTGAAAGCAAGCGAATCTGCGCGTGGTTCCCTTTCCAGTGGCCGTGGTTGGCTGACTAGGTTGTGCCCGGTGTGGGTCAGTGAACACCGCCCTTGGTACGTATTGCACCAGGCTAAGCTGCCACTTTATAAAATCGCATCTTACAAAATAAGTAAAATGGAAAATCAGCAAACTTGCGACTTAACCTCCGCACTACGGATCTTCCCTATCCTCTTATTATCTAATCTCATTGATTCTGGTTGTGGAGAAGGTGCAAAGTGCCCATTTCTTCTTGGATATCATCATTGACCTAAGAATTCCATTTATTCTCGTCTAAAACTGCAATCCAATCCATACACTTCTTTTCCCATAGAATGAATCCTGAGGATTCTATTTTATGCCTCTCAGAAGTTAATGGAGTGAATCCTGAGGACTGACTTCCATTAACTTCTGAAAGGCATAAAATTTTATGGCAGATCATTTGTAAAGTTCAACAATACACTTCAGGATGCAGCCATTTCAAAGGAAACTCAGTACAGTGGATCTAAATCTCAGGAAGTGTGTATAGAATTGCAGTCCAAATTAATTGCCACAGCTTCACCCAGACGTACACAAACTGACCTATGATTTATTGAATAATCCATGTTTATTTAGTTTGTACCCCAAGTGCTTAAGCTATAGTTGGTTAGTATAATATCTGAAGCCATAAATTCTAGTTTTTAAACCATGATGGCTGTGTTCACATGACATACAAAGCTAAAATCAAGCAAACTACATTACCATTTAGTCTGTTATGAACCCATGTAATAAGATGATAGTAATTTATCTTCAACACCATTTTCTAAAATCATCCCTACACTCCCAGGGTGTGCATGCTGATCCTTTAAATCAGGCACTATACATCTTTTATGAGAAAACACCAACAAGCAATGGAAGCTTTCTACAGTATCCCTTCATCATAACTACCAAAAAATTCTTTGCAAGTGCACTGAAGCATCCACACTTCTCATTTTTAGAAATTACTATCTGAAATTGCAATATTTATGTGACATCCTAAATCCCTAAAGTAGAATTTGTTCTACTTTCCATTTTTAACAATTGTCTGGAAAATAAGGCTGTTTTGTGCTTCAGCAGCAAGAATAAGATTTTTTTTTAAAAAAAAATCTAAGGTCTCCTTTGACCCAATCTCAACTCCATGCTTCTTGGGTAGGTGCACTGCTTTCCCAGTAATACCATGGAAATGGTTTCCCAGCACCTTTTTCTGGTATGTCCCAGGAGGTTCTGGTTTTTCTTTGAAGATGTTCCACTTCTCCTCCAAGAAGCTTCTTCAGCTTTTTGGACCAGTTTCTTGGATGAGAAGCAAAAGGTCTTCAAAGAAAAACCAGAAAGTACCAGTTGCCTCTTGAAAAAGCACCTTTGGGACAACCATGACATGGATGACTGACAATCTCCATAGGCTTTTTCTGGTATGTTTCTCAACTTCTAAAGATGATCCATGGCTCTGGAATCTTCTAATGGTCTCCCTCCCAAATATTATCTAGATCAAACTTTGCAAGTTTCAGACTTGTGGACTTCAACTCCCAGAATTCCTGAGCTAACATGACTGGAGGAGGAATTCTGGGAGTTGAAGTCCACAAGTCTTAAAGCTGTTAAGTTTGAAGACCCCTGACCTAGATGGACCTCATCACCAACCAGATCAAACACCGCTTAGTTTCGGAAACAGCAAATGTCTGCTATCTACTGCCACCTGGAGGATCCCTAGGGATGAGGTCCAGGTTTCTAAATAAATCCGTGCAGATTAATGGGAGGTCGCTTTCCTCAATGGGAATGAATCCCAAGCGCTTGAGCGTTTGACTTTCCGCAAGGCACCGAGGCCACTTCTGTCCCAATGCAAAGCGCAACGAGGGAAGCATCCTCACTCTAATGTAGCTAAAACAGCCGGCCTAAATGCACGATTCAAGTCATGCCTGTCTAAAATCGCCGGTGGGCGAGGACTGTCGATTTACCTGATGAAGAGCGGCGTCTATAGAAGCTTCCCGCTGAAAGGCTGAGGTGCAGTCAGCTAAATCTTGCCAATCGATGGTAGCAAAGGCTAAAAGGGAAACCACAAGCCAATCATTGGAAACCAACTTCAAAGGCTGACAGACGTGTACGAGAGGCAATGTGCAAAGAAAGCTAGACTTGCGTTTGGCCAATTGCGGTTGTTGGTTTGTTTGCTTTTTGCCATCGGCGCAGACGATTAAATTAAGGAAGCGTCTGTCTTCCGCTTCATTTATTCCTGAATAATTATCAGCTTCAAAAGCTGGGTTAAAAAGAAAAAAAGATACAGGGGGCGAAAGGGGCAACTGTGAGCAATGTGTTAATAAAAAGATGACTAGAAGGATCATTGGTGTGTATGTGGGTGGATGTAGGTGTGTGGGTGAGCGTACAGTGCCTGAACGTATCTTCAAGCTGGAAAGGAAGATTGCAAACCGAACTCACCAGTCTCTATTGAGTCCGGCGATGGGTCGTTATGAATAATTATGGGGCAGCTTCTGGGATGCAGGATCTTCCGTGGCACCTGCGGGCAAAACAGTTGCAAACAAAAACGTTAAAAACTTTTTTTTAGGTATCCTGGACACATGTCTCAGCCTCAGGGAACTCCGGGTCTCTTACTTTTGGGGCTGGGCTGCCTGGTTCTCTGCGCAACAAAGCTTTTCTTTTGATGGAGTTTGTATTGTGCAAGGACATCTTTATCCTCTTTTTAAACTACAAGCGCGCGCACACATGGACACACACACACATCCTGTGCTTTCTGTTATTTTGCTTACATCATATAGATATAGGCATATAGATAATATAGATATAGATGATATAGATATATATGTGTGTAAAATATCAGAAGGCACAGGAGCTTGAATTTCTCCCTTTGACATTTTCCTCCAATATCAGATGACCGAAGAAGGCAAGTAACTCTCTGCACATGCCCAGAGATGCTCGCTCCCTTATCAGTTCCCATCTTCGAGTGCTCGAATGAGAAATGCTCGGGTTTTTTCCTGCCCTTGGTTTAACCACTGGGCGACGCTGTCTCCCGTCCTTCAACGAGCGAGCGAGCGAGCGACGTTTCTGCTGTTCGCAAGGTCCGTCGGTCTCCAGCCACGCACCTTTCTCTCTACTTTGCACGGCTTTTTGCCCAACCTGCCGGCCAAATCTTGCACCCTGTTGGGACAGAGGCTGCCACAGGCTTGCCTGACGCCACCACCGGCTCCGCTGTCGCGCTTTTGCATCGCGACTCGCCGCCCGACTCGCCACCCAGAACGCGTCGCCTGCTCGGTTGGCTGGAGCGATCTGGCCGCGGTTGGGGAGCCCGGCTTTGCTTTCTCTCTTGGGAAGAGAGAGCCGAGGGGAGGCGGGCCGGCTGCGGTTTGAGCGCCAGAGGTGGCGCCTTTACCTTGGCACACACCAGCATGGCAACAAGGGAGCCCAGCCTCATCCCGCCGTCCCTCCTCTTCCAGCCTTTTCCCCGCTCCGCCCGGAGATTAGGCTCGATCGCCGCCGCTGCTGCTGGTGCGGCTCGGAGCAGACGAACGAAATTGCGCCCTTTTTCTGCCTCTTGGCGCCCCGGCCAACCGACCAGCGCGGCTGGAGTCCTTTGTCTTCACTCACCGCAGCCCCATGGATGATGAAGGGCAATCCAAACCAAGGCTCTCGATGTATTCGTGTCCCTGAACATAGGCAGAGAGCATTTGTTTTCTTATTTTGGGGGGGCTCCCTGGCCAACAGCCCCGCCCTACTTCCTATTTATTCCCTTGGAAAGCGATCTCAAGGATCTAATTAGATGCCCGTGTTAAGTGTTCAGATTATACGAATTTTAAAGGCAAGTTAGAAGTTACTAAACTTTATTGTTAGAAGGTAAAAGCCTCCGTGACACACCACACACGATTTGTTTGTTTATCCATTTATTTATTTATTTACTTATTTATTTATTCATTTATTTACTTACTTACTTATTTATCCCTCCCTCCGTCCCTCCCTCCATCTATCCATCCATCCATCCATCCATCCATCTATCTATCTGATTTATGTGCAGCTGATTTTGCCTAATCTTGGTCATGCTTGACTCCAGGAATTGTGATAGGGTAAGGATCCTGTAGTGGTACTGTGGAAAATCATTATATTTCAAGGAGTTTAGTGACAGATATTGATTTCTCTTTTGATTTCTCCTATTAAGAAAACTCCAAAAGTTCAGAATTCATTCAGAGCTATGTTTAATGTGCTTGTTTTTTTCACTCTTGCTTGAGGAATTAAGGAAGGGGGCAGGAATCTTCATACAACTGGCTTATCTGTATACAAATAGTCTTTGATTTGCAAGTCCTTGAAATTACTACGGACCTACCTCAGGGTACTTGCAATCTGGATTGGAAGTTCTGACAGACAGGCAGGCCCACCTTGTGGTTATGAGACTGCATGCTGGACACTCAGCAACTGGCCCACATTTAAAGTATTTGTGTGCCCCTCAGTCACATGACCGTTTTTAATGGCAATTTTATTGCAAACCAGCATTTACTTCTGATTTTCAGCAAAAGAGAACCATTTACCAACTGCGGTGTTTGCTTTATGACTTCTTCAGGGGTGGGATTCTACCAGCTCGCACCTATTCGCTAGAACCGGTTGTTAACATTCTGAGCAGTTCAGAGAACTAGTTGTTAGAAGAAATTACTGGGCTAATCCTGTAAGGAAGGCAGGAAGTAAACGTTCTGGTGTTGCTTACAGAAATTGCCTCTCCATTAACCTTTATTACATGCTTGGCAAGACTAGACTTCCTGTCTCAGGAACGTCTCTGGAGTTTTTTTCCCCTCCTTTGCTGGTCCTTTGCTTGTGTGGAGTGACCATTCAAAGTTACAATGGCACTGAAAAAAGTGACTTATGACCATTTTTCACACTTACGACTGTTGCAGCATCCGGTCATGAGAGGCCAAGCAAGGAGATGCGTTTCTTGATGTGAGTGATATTGAGTTGACCATGCCCACCCAATAACATGACCACAAAGCCACGTTCACCCAGTCACATGACCACCAAGCTACGCCACCAACTAAGACACGCCCACAGAACCAGTTGTTAAAAAATTTGAATCCCACCCCTGGTCATAAGTCAAGGAATGTTGTCAGAACTTTTGTTTTCTATCCCAGAGTTAAGCACCATTCATCGAAATCAGATCCTGAAGTCTTGTTATCCGAAGCAAGGACCAAATTTCAATTTTAAAAAAATCACCCTATAGGTAGTCCTCTGCTTACAACAGTTCATTTAGTGATCGTTTGATGTTAAAACAGCACTGAAAAAAGTGACCTTCATGCAATGTTTTTCACATTCACATTCATTCTGCAATCCAACAGGACAGACACAGACTTCAGAGGATAATTAGGACTACAGAAGAAAACAATTATTACCAACCTGCCTTCAGTCGAGGACCTGTATACTGCACGAGTCAAAAATGGGCTGTGAAAATATTTACAGACCCCTCACATCCCGGACATAAACTGTTTCAACTCCTAGCCTCAAAACGACTCTATAGAGCACTGCACACCAGAACAACTAGACAAAAGAACAGTTTTTTCCTGAAAGCCATCACTCTGCTAAACAAATAATTCCCTCAACATTGTTCAACTATTACAAAGTCTGCAATACTATTACTGCTAATCTTCTCATCACTCCTTATCACCCATCCCCTCCCACTTGTGATTGTAGGACTGTAACTTTGTTGTTTGTATACTTATGATTTATATTGACTGTTTCCTAGTATGATTTGCTTGTTGTACCCTATGACTATCATTAAGTGTTGTACCTTATGACTCTTGACTCTTGATGAATGTATCTTTTCTTTTACGTACACTGAGAGCATTTGCACCAAGACAAATTCCTTATGTGTGCAATCACACTTGACCAAGAAGGAATTCTATTCTATTCTCTATTCTATTCACAATCATTGCAGCATCCCCACAGTCATGTGATCAAAATCCAGATGGTTGGCAACTGGTTCATCTTTATGACGGTCGCAGGGTCCCAAGGTCATGTGATCTCACCTTTTGCAATCTTCTGACGAGTGAAGTCAATGGGGAAGCCAGATTCACTTAACAACCGTGTTACTAATTTAATCACTACGGTGATTCCCTTAACCAATGTGGCATATTAAAAGTTGTAAAATGGGGCAAAATTCACTTAACAAGTGTCTCACTTTGCAACATACATTCTGTGCTCAATTGTGATCATAGGTCGAGGACTACCTGTATTGGCCTTTGAGCTTTGGTACAAGTGTGCCTCCTGGCCTTTTCGGGATCACTCTACTGTTGTTATTGAGACTCCCAATGGTTGAAGGGAGCATCTTACTTGGTATGTTTTGCTTTTATGTTTCTGTCTACCGATGTGCTCATTGTCCCGGATCCTCATGCACGGAATGCTGTTACATCCCGCTGAAGTGGCAGCAATAGCAATAAGCACTTAGACTTATATACCATTTTACAGTGCTTTCCACTCCTCTCTAGGCGGTTCACAGTCAGCATATTTCGCCCAACAATTTGAGTCCTCATTTTACCCACCTTGGAAGGATGGAAGGCTGAGTCAACCTTGAGCCTGGTGAGATTTGAACTCCAAATTGCAGGCAGCCAGCAGGCAGCAGGAGTAGCCTGCCATACTGCACTTTAACCACTGCCCCACCGTGGCTCATAAGTGGTACCTATTTATCAACTCGCATTTGCATGCTTTTGAACTGTTGGGTGAGCAGCAGCTGGAGCAAGTAACGAGAGCTCATCCCATTGTGCAGAGCTCGGGTCTCTAACCTGGGCTGTCACTTTTCCAGCCAACAAGCCCACTGTCTTAACTGCTGAGCCATCATGGTCCTTCATAAGTTATAGTTAGATCATGAAGCTGCAGTTTCAAATATTATTGATTAAAGGGGAATCAACTTAAGACGTATATATCTGGGACTGTGGACTATATTATGAAATGGCTTCTTGTCTAAGTGCTTTTTGGATAAATTCATATTTTTCATAAGAGGAGACAGAAAACAATATAACAAATCACAATTAATGATAAAAGCTTTATTAGATAAACATCTTTACAATTTGGTTCTCCTTCCTATGGCTTCAAACTGAACTATCACTTTAATAAATAAAGTACCAGGCATAATATACATTGTTTACAACTCTAGACTATTAGTCAAAATGAAGTCAGTGCAATATAAGTCTAGTGTGCAAAATAGAATCCGAAATTATCTGTAAAATATTAAAGAAGCTGCTCTTTGATTTTATTCTAAATCAATACCACAGCTTCTATTAATAAATATAAATACAGCATTAGAGATTATTGAGTAAATATACAATGTGAATACTGTTATTTCAGAGGTATTGCAACTATCAGTGATCCTTCTATTTTAGGAATTGGAACAAAACAGAAAACAGAAACTTCCCAATGCATGGTCACCAATTTTAAATAGTTTTTGTTTGGTTAACTTATTTTTCTAAGTGCAAACACTGATCTGAAATCTCGGGAGGTAGTACCAAAGGCAAAGAGTCCTCATTTAAAGAGACCAGTAAATGTAACTTGTCCAAGCAGTCTTTTAAAACTCCCTCTGGATAGTCACTTAAGTGCAAGTCCAGTGGTTTCTGGTGCTGCAACATCCGATCAGCCAGCCCCAAGCAACAGACAGCCATCAAGGAAGGCATGTATTTGTTAAAGGCATAGTCGGCCAGGCTAAGTTCAGCCACACCTTTTGCTAGAGCTTTGGCATTGTTGGCTTCCCAAACATCAGTTTCACATGCTTCCATTCGTATATGGGTGAAGTGTTCGAGAAAAAAATTGATGGTAGGAGCTGACAGATTGAAGTGAAGCTTGTTGAGAATGATGCACTCCAGGTTGCAGAGCTGCTGGCGAGAGAAAGTATCACAGCAAAGGGCCAGGAGCTGTTTCACCTTTGGTGGGTGCACTTCTACCTGTAAAGCACACAAGCATAGAAAGCAATACATAGGCACTTAGGCAAAAGACAATTTTGGGATGCTTCCAGTACTGTTGCAATACACCACTGAATGTTTTTTTTTCCCAATGATAAAGCTCTCTGTGTTCGTATTTATTTTTTGTCGCTCTTAATGTCACTAGTATCAGATTTTTTTTTTGCAAAATTAAATTAATAAACTGGAAGATTAAAAGACACAATTAACTTGTCCAGTTTAATATACAGTAGATTTAAATGGCTTAATCTTGGCTGCAATGTTTTTTTTTTAAAGTATTGATTTCTGAAGCTGCAACACACATCTCCAGAGAGAGGGAGATTTGATTAGGAAATTATAAACATGGTAGTCTGGATACTAAGATGTTAATATGGTAAGAAAGCTCTTGGTATCTTCCTTATCCATTTCCTATGACCCATCAGAAGCTTTCTGAAAGAATCTAAATGATTATTTCCCCATTTCTAGACACTCTCTATGCTCAATCTTACTTCTTTAGAAAAAAAAATTGGACAGATTTTTTTTTTAAAGAAAAGAGCACCTGTCTTTGGAGAGGTTTCTGAAGGATGGACTATAGATGATTTCAAGGCCAAAGAAAAGACAGGAAATTTCTGTAATGAACTTTCACAATTCATGTCAGGCTCCAAAGCCAGTATATTTATTCTCTGAAGTATGATATCCTGCAACAAGGCAGATGGAGGTGTTATGTTCTTTAACAATAGGCTGAGGCCAAGTAGAACAACACTTGTTTGGCTGTTGTTTTTTAAATGAATGTAGGAAATTGAACACAGTGACTGATGATTCAGGAGGGAATAGAACAGTTTGTGATACAGTCCAACATAAAATTGCTTTTTGTGAACATAATTTCAATCATAGATGAACAAAAGAAAATCTACTGATCAGCTATATTGAGACTTCAATAGCATTTTTGAACTTCCAATCACATATTTCAGACATTTCTCCTATTATAACTTAAATAAAGTTTGCTCATGTGCTCTTTATTAACAGCAAGTACCAATTGCAAGAAGAAGAGGAAGGAGAAGAAGAAATTTTCTAGACCCTAGTACCTGTTTGCAAGAGATGAAAAGTGAGGTGACCCCAAGGAGTTGAAAGCAGTCAGCAGCCACTGGGGTGGTTGTGAGAAAACGGTCTAGAGTGTTTACTGTCAGACATAAGGATTCAAAAGAAAAGCCAAAATGTTTATGCACTGGAATAAGCCAACTAATCAGTTTGCAACGGGCATCTGTAGTTATCTGGAAAGACAAGAAAAGAAGGTGTTAGGATGCAAAAGAGGTATCACTGAAATCTACATGCAGCATAGAATACAATGGATTAAAATGGAAGTATTTCAGAGACAAGGGACTTTACTGCTTACTTCTGTATGATTTAAAGTGCTCTGAGTGTGAATAAATATGAATAATTGAAATAAGGAATGCATTTGCATCTTGAAAACAGTTATTTGTATGTTTACAAAGTGGCAAGCATACAAAGGAATTATATTATCCAAACTAGTTGGTTGCAGGTTAGATTTTTTTTCCTATTTTGCTTTTTTTTTAAAAAAATAAAGATTTTATAATATTGTGCTATTACAAGGCCATGCAGGAGATATATCAATATGGTCAAATTGGAATAATAAATATAGGATTTTATATATATATTATAAGTGTGTAAACAGATAGGAGTCTATGTACAAAAGAACAAACATGACAACAAGAAGAAAAAAGCAGCAATGCAGTCATGCTTCTAAACACAGTAATTGCTACTAATTTACTAAAAATACTAATTGCAATTGTATTTGATATTGTATTTATCAATTACGTTTTTCAAACACGTTTGCAATTTATTGGGCTTCAGTACCATTTGACTGTCATCCACATACATCATATATGACTGGTCAGCTTCTGCTATGCTCAACTCTCCCCCTCCATTGAAAAACAACCAAGATATGTCCCAAAGGTGTTTTTTTCAAGACACAATTGGACTTTCTGTTTTTTCTTTGAAGACGTTTCGCTTCTCATCCAAGAAGCTTCTTCAGCTCTGACTGGATGGTGGGGAATGGAAAGATTTCTATTCCTTGCAGTCTCAGCTGAAGAAGCTTCTTGGATGAGAAGCGAAATGTCTTTAAAGAAAAACAAAAAAGTCCAGTTGCCTCTTGAAAAAGTACCTTTGGGACAACCATGACTTAAGTGACTGAGAATCTCCATAAATAACCAAGATATGTACATACAACAAAACAAACACATATTTACTCCCTTATTTAAACAATTTTATTTCTTTTAGTGAAAAAAGTGTTTCTTTTTCCATCCCTACTGAAAAAACCATGTACGAAAGGTATAAAGAAAACCCAACAAAGAATGGCAAATGGCATGGCGAAAAAAATATTTAAAGTGCTTTGGGGGCATGAAACCACAATGTCAGTCATTTCCTACTGTTCAGTAAAATCCTCCACTATCTTCATTAGGATGAATCACCAAGAAATGTCTGAGAATTTAGAAACAAAGGCAACAGATATCTAGTTTTATTAACATCTGATATGCATATGTATGTCAAAGAAATGTGCCCGTTGTAAAACATAACTGCAGTATATCCGAAAACTATGTACAGGCTATAATGCAAATGCAAACTGTAGTCAAAATTCCAAGAATACAAAAGACATAGCAGTGTGTATATAACAATGGAAGCAATTCATAAAGGATATATTTGAGCCAAAATATGATGCACATCTGGGATTCCTCCTCGTATCACATCTAGGATAAAGATCCCTTCAAACGCAGTTCCTGCCCTACCTTGTTGATTAGCTCTAGCCACGCAGCCTCTAATCCAAATTTTCAAATGTCCCAGAAGCAGCTCTTTTATGAATGCGTGCATCAACATTCGTGTTTGGATTCCTATTTTGGTGCAGGTGATGCACATCAAGTTTTCTCCCTAAACAAAATTGCATTCTGTGGAGGAAAAGGGAGGAGCAGATGGAGCACCCCGAACAAAATCTAGCGTTTTTCCTCCCAGAACTGCCTTGTGTCAAAAGTGTAAGAGTGTGTGTGTTTGTGTGTATGCATCTTTTGACTTATTTCAATGCGAGACTTTGAATCCTCCACCATAGAATAAACTTAATGTTGGAAAGGTCCTTTCAGGATAGAGCAGAAAGGAGGAAGACTTTGGCCCGGGGGAAACTCTGCCCAGGCTTATCGTGGGCACATGGAAAAGAAGAACCGCGATCTTCTTCTGGGCCGAAGGGCGGACCAGGCTGGACAGCGACCTGATTTCTCTTCCTCAGACCGCCCTTCTCTCCTTACTTGTGGCTGCTGTGCCAGCGGGTCAAACGGCTGGAACTTGCCCTCTAGCTCCTTTCGGAAGCGGTACCAGCTCTGCCCGTAGTCGCGGAAGATCTGCCGCTCCAGAGGGCGCATGGGTTCGCCGCCGCTGCGAAGCCGACCCACTGGAGGCGGCTTACTTTTCTTGACCGGCGCGCGGAGCTGGCGGCCGACCACGGCAGCGCCGCCCGGGGGCTCAGGCCGATCCTCGGGGGTCACGTCCTCGTTCCGCCGCTTCTTGAGTGGAGGTTTTGGCCGCCCGCCGGGAGCCGCAGCCGCCACGCGCTCCTGGCTAATCCGTGTGATGACCATCCTGCGGCTCCGCGCTCCTGGCTGCCTTCTCGGGCAGCGCCGAGGCGAGAGGCGCGGGGTCGGCTATATGTTCGGCAGCGCTGCCCCGCCCCTGCGCCCGCCCGCTCGCCGGGGAGGCATTCTCCCGACGCCTCGGCGGCTTTCCCGGCTAAAGAACCGCTCTCGCAAGGCGCCCTGGGGTTTCCGAGCTGTAGCAGCAGGTCCCTCGGCCTCGGCGCGCGGGTGCCGGCTCCCGACCTCACGCCCTGGGAGGCGACTCTTGCCCTTCTGAGGAGGCGCCTGCCATTTTATTTGCCGTCGAGACAGTCCAAGGACCGAGAGACGAGCGCTCCGGTCTCATGAAAACTTTTAAGGGTGTTTTTTGTTTTGTGTTTTGAAGGCCTTCTTTTCCTTTAGATTCCCTTACCTTTACGTCTGGCCTGATTTAAAAGCCCTTGTTTTCTGGAAGAAGGCAGGCAGAATATGCCCCTCCGGCGCGAAAGGAGAGCCGAGAGGCGCCATCTTCCTCTTTCGCCAATCTAACTGCCGGGCCTAAATCGGGCCTAATGCTCTTGAATGGCTTAGTTAGAGTGATTATTAAATCCAGATTGACAACCGCCTATATATACATACATACACCTTGTGTGAATTACTAATAAACCTGTTAAGCATATTCACAGTTAAGCATATTCACCCTTTACACTAAGCCATGGCCTTTTGTGCCCTGCTTTCTTGAACTAATAGCTGCTGGAATGTATACTGAATACAAAATGGCCAAACTTTTTATATTTTATATTCAAAGCTTGGATTTACCCATTGCTAGGCCAAACCTAAAACCACAGTAGTTTAGCAGAAGGAGTGAAGCTAGAGCAATTCTGTTGGAGGGCTTATTTTTGGTTTCTGTTATCAAGCTGGATTCGCTGGTTGTGCAAAATAGAAATAAGCCAAAAATCCACATCTAGAGGACATCAAGTTAGGAAGAATAGATTTATTATTGGAAGTTTGTGTCTTGAAAAGAGTATTTCTTGAAATGTGAAATGGTTAGATTACTGAAATAGCTTAAGACTGCCTAAAAGAACAAAATCAGAAGGGCTGCTAAAGTTTTTTTTTTTTAATACAAGGAACTTAAAACTATAAATGGCAGTCAGAAAAATATCCTTTTTTGTAAAACAGTCCATGTTACAACACATACAGTACTGGCAACTTCCTGAAACAAAGTATGTTTTGAAGACACAAATGCTCATGTTAAGAACATAAAAGAAAGGTACTTCAGACCTTTAACACTGAGACCAACTACTACAGCCATCCTCTCCACAGTAACCAATCACCAGAGGCCTTTGGGGAAGTTGGCAATAAGACATCAGCACCACATAGCAGCTGACCCTGAGAAAGAAGCATCCTAGAGGTAACATATAGTTAAAAGCCCAGCCTTATCCTCCACCAGTTCCTGGATTTCTGCATTACATAATTTCCAAAGCCCCTTCAAACCTTGTTTAATTTTTCTTTAAAGCCATATACGTGGGCCGTCGCCTTCAGTTTCACAATGTGCTTTATAAATGCATGAAGAAATACCTTTCATAAATCCTGAATCTCATCACTGACCTTTGTGGAATGATTTTATTAATTTATCAATCACATTTATAAAGGTCACCCACTCATACAAAGCAACTGTGGATGATTGAATCCTCATTCTTTTCATTTTTCCTGACTGTATTATATTTATTTCATGTATCTGTTTCTTATATTTGTATCCACGATGTAAAAAAAATGTCGAGACTCTTGATGATTAGGGGACTGGAGATTAAAACATATAAAAAACGGTTGCTGGAATTGGGTGTGTCTAATTTAATGAGAAGAAGGACTAGGGGAGACATGATAGCAGTGTTCCAATTTCTCAGGCATTGCCACAAAGAAGAGCGAGTCAAGCTATTCTCCAAAGCACCTGAGGGCAGGGCAAGAAGCAATGGGTGGAAACTAATCAAGGACAGAAGCAACCTAGAACTAAGGAGAAATTTCCTGACAGAACAATTAATCAGTGGAACAACTTGCCTCCAGAAGTTGTAAATGCTCTAACACTGGAAGTTTTAAAGAATAGATTGGATAACCATTTGTCTGAAAAGGTATAGAGTTTCCTGCCTAAGCAGCGGGTTGGACTAGAAGACCTCTAAGGTCCCTTCCAACTCTGTTATTCTATTCTATATATAGTTTTCCCAAGGAAAAGCACTCAGAAATTTTTATGGGGAATATGTAGTAGTCACTTAAGTGTTTTGGATTCCCTTTTCATATTTTTGACACAGGACAATTAATCTGAAACATTGTAGTTTTTGCCAATGGTGTGTTTAAGGCATTGCTTTTGCTGCAAAAATCAAGTTTACATAACTCAAGCTTTTCCCAGCTGTATTACATATGAGATTATTTTGGGAGAAGTTGCTTGTGGTTGTGAGATTAAAACCAGAAAATGTGATTTTTTAAAATTATAGTGCCTATGCTCAAACGTGATAAAGACTATACACTTCTGGACAGTTTTGGGGAAACAACTATGTACCCTATGGAACTATCGTAGATGCATTGGGGTGGGTGTTGTATTTTATCATTTATAGCAGTGGTAGTCAACCTGGTTCCTGCCGCCCGGTAGTGGGCGTTCCAGCTTTCATGGTGGGTGGTAGGGGTTTTGTCCCCTACATTATAAATAACCATTACTCTGGAACCGGTGGGCGGTTAGAGAAAATGTTACTACTAACAGAGATACAAAAGTGAGTGGTAGGTATAAAAAGGTTGACTACCCCTGATTTATAGCATGTTGGAATTGATACAGTTTTGGATATAGAAAATACAGCACAGCTTTAGTCCCCTATAGGAAATGTTTGTCGGAGAAAATGGGTCTGAAAGGGAGATAGCAAAGGCAGCAAGGTGTGTCAAAGATGAAAAGTTGATATGGGGAATGGGGATAAAAGGAATGAAGCAAAGAATGTTTGCTGGTGCTTGCTGGGCAATGAAGGATGCTTGCTGGTTTGCTTCCTGAAGTAGGCTGGGGACCCACATGAAGTGGCGAGAGCAGGCATTTTGGCAAATACTCATTAGTCAAGCTCTGAAGGCATGGCAAGCAGCTGGAGAGCTGCAAGATTCTGGGCTTGTTGCTGTCCTACAAGATAAGGTGCAGGGTAGTCGAAAAGGCAGAGTGGGGGAGTGGGCTGCCAAGCATCCAAATTTTCATTATGTGATTGTGGAGGTGCTACAATGGATTCACTGTAATTTTGGGCATGGGTCATAACTCCATTTTTCAGGGTGATTGTAATTTCAAGTGGCTAAATGAATGGTTATATGTCAAGGACTACATGCATTTCTCCTTGATTTATACACTGCCTTGCATATTATTTTTCTGTAGATATTTTATTGTTTTTATGTTGTATTAAAACCCCATGAATCTAATGTATGTGGTGGCATGGCCATTTAAATAATAATTATAGAAAACTAAGCAAGGCTCTGGCAGCTGGATTTTTATTGATAGATGTAATAAGGGTAGAGAAATATTGACATTTCATCACCCTTACCACTATGAGCTAAGCTTTAGTTTAGTAAATGCTCTGACGTGTTTGATCAGGTTCATTCCTCATCACCTTCCAGCAGCATTCTAGATGTCTCTTTATCCATTTTATTCCCCATTTCATAAATCAAGGAGAGTAACAGAGTCCATATTAGGAAAGGTCACATGGTGTGACCTGACCAAAGACCCTGTTGCCCTCTCACAAAGCGGTAACCAGGGCCTTGGTCGGACTGTATAGCAAACTGTCAGGAACAACCCCACCATCTCTCTGAAGCCCAACTTGGTCCACTCTAAGATTAATGTGGATTTTAAAAATCATTATAAGTGCCATATTAAGAAATATTAAAGCCAGGTTGTACCAGAAAATGCCTCATGGGACTCAGTACAAGAAACATTTTATAGAAGACAAATAGTGGGCAAAGAGAGAAGATTAACATATCGGGAGCAGTTAGAACAAGAGCATGGAGAATGCAAGATGAATTGATCAGTTGACTGCAGAAGGACTTAGCTTTAAATGGTTTTCACATATGGTTTTAAGGTCAATGACAAGGCATTTGGAATCGAACAGCACAAGGCAGAATCTGAAATTGAACTCTGTTCAAATGATGGACATGTAATTGCTAATCTATATAAACTTGTTGAAATGTGGAAGAAGAACAAGTGAAAGAGTGTATGCTAAAATGGGTAAAGAACTTTAACATAATGTACTGATGGAACAGTGGAAAAATATTTGGCTAAAGGGACTGAAATTATAGCCTAAAAAAGAAATTTTATAAAGTGATGTACTATTGATATCTGACTCCATAAACATTATTTATAATGTATTAAGAACTTCAGATCTGTGTTACACCTGTAAAAAAAGCCAGAAAATTTTGGGTTCAAATACAGTGATACAAAGAATTTTAAAAATTAATACTCAATTGAATCCACAACTTTTCTTCTGTGACTAATGGATGAACAATTAGAAAAGAATAATGGGAGGTATGATAATTGCTGCAAAACTATTATATAGACAAAAATGAAAAGATTACCACAATGGAGGAAAGGCTGGTGAAAATTATAATAAAGCTGTCTAGAGTTGCTTTGGATAACAGTATGGGCAGCATGTAAATTAATTACATAAATAAAATTAGCAGAGATGGCAATATTGACTTGTCTGATACAGAAAGGACAATAATCAGGATGGGCTGCTGGGGGTTTGCAGGGGTTTGGGAGATCCTGTAGCTAAGATTCTGCACAGTTCGGAGAACCCCCAAATCCTACTCCTGGCTGGCCCCGCCCACTCCACCCCTCCCAGGAGTCCCCACACGGCCCACTTTGGATGCAGGTAAGTGCAAGATGTGCGTGGAAGCTCAGGGAGGGCAAAAAATGGGTCTTCCGGAAGTTTGGGAAGGCCGGAAGTGGGTCTGTTGCCAGCTTCCAGAGTGCCTCTGGAGCTGAGGGCAAAAATGCCCCTCTGCCATGGTGCAGGAGGCTGACTAGGCCATGCCCACCATGGCCACACCCACCCAGCAACCAGGCAGAGAACCCTAACATTTTTGAAGCCCACCCAACAATAACCATATATCTAGTTAATTTATGAAGATGTTGAAGAACACTGGCCCCAATACAGAACCTTGAGGCAGCCTATGCTTCTCTCCATGTAGATCAGTGGTTCCCAAACTTTTTCAGTCCAGTGCCCCCTTGGTGCTACAAACTCATCCTCGGTGCCCCTCACCCAGGGGTGGGATTCAAATTTCTGTGGGTGTGGCCTAAATTGAGGGTATGGTTTGCTGGTCACATGACTGGGTGGGCGTGGCTTGCTGGCCATGTGACTGGGTGGGCGTGGCCAGGTGACTGGCAAACCAAATACAAGTGGTCCTCACTTAATGATCGGTTGTTAGCAAGTGTTCTAATTTATGACTGGCCTCCCCAGAGCTACTTGACCAGTTTTTGGAGTTTTGAAAGCTTTAGATCAGGGGTCTAAATCCCACCCCTGCCTCTGTGTGTGTGAGACAGGGAGAGAGAGAGGTTGGATCAGATCTCTCTCTCTCTCTCTCCCACCGTCAGAAAGCCACCGTCAGTTAAAATTCATATTAGTGGTCTTTGTGATTTAAAATTATGAGTTTGGTGGTCCCCGAGGTCCAAAAGTTTGGCGAACCCTGATCCAAAGGGATGAGCCTGAGAAAGGGAGAGAGAGAAAAGGGAAAGAAAGAAAAAGGGACAAAGAAAGAGGGGTGTGTGTGTGAAAGGAAGGGACAGAAAGAAAAAGAAATAAAGGAGGAGGGAGGGAGGAGAAAGATGAGATATTTATTCTAGTCCAATCACCTGCTCCAGCAGGGTTAGGTGTGTGTGTGTGTGTGTGTGTTCTCCTTGTAATTTACCAGTACATTTTGGTTTTGCCTTCTTCAGAATTAGAACTGTAATACATTGGGGAAAAGTAATTTTTAGGGTAGAGATCTGGTCCAATGGATCCTGTTTAAAGCCTCAACAAAATGCGAGAGCTTCCTGACAGTCTTGACCGTTTCGTCCACAAAACCTTTAATAGAAGCCAAAGAGGTTTCAATGTGCTGGCAAAGATGCTGGCAAAGATGTTTCAGTGTGGGAAAGGGCCTCAGTCTAAACTAGGCCTCATACAATCTGATGCATCAGGTCTCTCTTTCTTTCTCTCTCCTTCCCTTCCTTCCCTCCCTCCCTCTCAGACTGGCTTTGCTCTACTTTCCCGATGTGCCTGCAGGGCCAGCGCTTTGAACATGGATGGATGGATGGATGGATGGATGGATGGATGGATGGGTGGATGGATGGATGGAGAGAGAGGGAGAGAGACAGACAGACAAGCAGGCAGGTAGGTAGGCAGGCAGGCAAACAGACACACCTTTTGGATGGATGGACGGACAGAAGAATGCAACAGCGGCGGCATGTTGGGAAAGCGGTGGCAGTGGCTTTTCCCAATGTGCTGCCGCATTCGAGGCACCGGTTCTGGAGCATTACTACAGTCAATGGGCGAACCTGCAGGGCCGGCGCCTTGAACGCCCCCCTGCCACCTCTTAGCGTCCCCAATCTTAAATACTAAGAAAAAAGTAATATCCCAATCTGACATCACAATTGATTAAGGATCATATCTAAACAGGAATGATTTTTATTTTTAATATTAAAATTGTACTTGTATTGAAGTACATGACTTTACATTTCTTATCTAGCTTGAGTCTTTCATCACTTGATACG